>NC_133977.1:38563871-39763871 GCF_047716275.1 Strix uralensis | reverse complement strand
AAGGTATGAATGGCACACCAGCATGGGCAAAAGGAGAACCAAACTTTTCTCCCATTCTCACCCTTAAGGTAAAACCGTGTTATTGCTATTTGCTTTTTACATTTCAGTGGTAGGTGCCTGAAGACTCTAAAGCTGTTTTTTTTCACCAGCTCTTTCTCCTATTCCATTTAAATGTTTGTACATATAGTCATAAGCATTACTGCATAATATCCCTCTCAAATTCCCAAACCCTTCAAATTGCATAAGGAGTTGAAAATGTAATTTTCATTCTGGGGCTCAGTTGACTGGAAGTGTGTTAGTGTATTCTTTTCAAAAGAAAATCACATTGGGTCAAGTCATACTGTCACAATTTAATGATATTTTGTACATTGGTTCCATCCTTATCTATGCTGTATTTTAAGATTTTCATTTTAAAATTTCAACTTTTAACTCTTCGATATTTGTTCAGTTTCAAAAATCCTCTTAAATTCCATTCAACAAAGAGCATTTTTTTCAGTATTTCATGTGTGATACTACAGTAAAAATATTGTTGATAACTTTACTGGAAGTGCTAAGTAGACAGAGAAGATATCTCTTCAGCCTGTGTTCAGAGTTGTGCTTTTTTAAAGCGGTTTCTTAATCAAACACAGATGTAGAAATGCTAACAAACGAAAAGGACGAAGGTGGAAATTATGCTTTTCTAATATGGCAAAATATGAATGAATTACTACATTAACTTCAAGCTGACATCCACCTACAATACATTTTTTTCATGGTATTCGGGTCATGCTGAGAACTGGTGAGTTGGAGGCAATGTCTGTTTCAAAGGGAAGATTTTTCTCTGCCTCTCTCCCCTAGGAAAAGGAGAAGGTGTGAAATGAGAAGACAATCACCTTGTCTGGGACTACTGTAGAACAATGTGAAACCCTAAGAAGCTCCAAGGCCTGAACCTTAGTAGGAAACTAAGCAGAAAATAGAAAGAAAATAGAAAGCAGAAAATAGAAAGATGGAGAGGAAAACAAAGGCCAGCAAATTGCAAAGTGTCACTGCAACATAACTCTTTTTTTTTTTTTTTATAGGTTGTTCAGTATTACTTCTTTTGATATCTTGACTTGCAATACATTGTAGATCTCTTATTAGAAGAAAGCCCACCGATAAAATTGTGGGCCATCTCCTGAAGAGGGAAAAGTCCACATCAGTTATGAAGAGGGGAGAGTTAAGACTGTATTTCTCCTTAGGAACAGAGGGCAGATCTGAATTGCAGGAATAAGAGAGAGTTCAAGATGACTTCAGATTTTTACGGTCTTAAAAAATCAATATGTATTTAACATGAAGTTTAACTTCAGAAGTATCAAAAAATGGCAAATGCGTATAAGAAAACAAAGGTTGTCTCTCCTGCATAAATAGTACAAAAAATCCGTTTTGAATTTTACTATTTTATTCATTTCTAACTAAAATTGGTAGAAAATACACTGTCTCCTTTTTAGTGAAGTATATTTAACTTATCTAAGAGAGTACCTTAAGTGATGCATTGCTCAAAAGTTTGCTAACAGAGTAAGATTAATCCTAGGTTATAATCTTATCTGGAGAAAAGCCTTTTAAGAAAAAACTAAAAAACTAGTCAAATAAACAGTATGTTGAGTCACTTGCATTAGAACTGTCAAATATTTTCTTACTCCCACCACTATTGTACTTGGTACACATTGTTCTCTTCCACATGAGGCTGACTCATGCAAGTTTTGAATACCTTTAGCCTCATGGTGTATAGTGACGTGAGGATTATGTGGTTTACAAGATTAGTTCTTTCTTCGGTCAGTCCAAACATGCAGTCAAACATAAAGACCAAAATTGGTTTAAAAGTTATTCTGCTGGATAGTTTTCATGAAGTATGGTAAATTAAATTTCCTTGCAGAAAACTAAGAGACTGAATAAATGAAAAGAAAGGAAGAAGTAGCAGATAGTTCAAAATGTTACTGTAAAATACAGTCTTAGCCAGTATGATTATCATACTGTGCAGAACAAAATCTTCTTTCAGTTTTGTTTTAAAATAAAAACCCCTTACTCAGTCATTACCCATTAAAAAAAGTAACTTAGAACATGTTCAAGACTCACATGTAACGCTTTTCCAGGTTCAGTGACCTGTGCAGCAGATACATTCAGTTGCTTAGGCTCCCATGCCTGTGTTCCCCAACACTGGCTTTGTGACGGCGAACGAGACTGTCCTAACGGAAGTGATGAACTGTCAACAGCAGGCTGTGGTACGTTTGCATGTTAAAAATGTATTTCTTTTCATGGAACTTTTGCCTTTACAATATCCAGATGCTGTATGTGTCTGTAGTATCATATCCGTATACCATGAAGATTGTTAGTAAAGATTGTTGGACCACATGTGAGCGTACACACCAGAATCCTTCAGTGTTTTAATCAGCCTAACATCTTCAGGTTTTGTTAATACATAATGAGGCACACCAACTGAAGATCAGTATGTGTGTCACATCATAGACATTATACAGCATGTTTACTAATGAAAATTAGCACATTATTGACTGTGCAGTTTTATTGCTTTTACTGAAGAAAATGCTGCTGCATGTCAGGGAGGTTGTGCATCAAATGGGGAGATACAGTTCTGTCTCCAATTTATTCTGGCTAATTGTTCAGTTCTTGACATCTCTTGCCCTATAAACTATTACTTTCAGTCTTCTGAGATACATTTCCATTAAAAGTGCCAGGAGTTCAGTAGTAGTTTCATTAAGGGCTTTGTTTTATTAATGTATATAAAAGTGGTATAGGTTAAAAATAGTGAAATATGTTCTCTCCATGCACATTTTATCACCATTTCTATGCTGTTATATTTTGAGTATTTATGGATTTTAAGGAGCTTTTATTCAGGAGCAGAGTAACATAGGAAGGACATCTGTACATCCCAAATGTTCTTTCCCTCAGAGGCAGACCTTAGGTTAGTAGTAGACAGCATCAACTTCTGAAGCCTTTCTGTCTTGCGTTTCATGAGATCTTAGCTATCCTTACTTCTTTAGCTATCTTTGTGGTGATGAATAGCTTTTTCTGCTATTGAGTTGTGTGGTGCTCTTTGTATGACTCAAAAGTTATGATTATTTCCATTTAATCCACTCAGACTAACTACTTCTCATTTCATCTTTCTGTAAGAAAATGGCTGTATATCTTGTTGTTCTCAATTTCATTTATTTTTATGTACTGTATTTTCCTTAGCTCCTAATAACACTTGTGACGAGAATGCTTTCATGTGCCATAACAAAGTCTGCATTCCCAAACAGTTTGTATGTGACCATGATGATGACTGTGGAGATGGATCAGATGAATCTCTGGAATGTGGCAAGTATAACAAATGTAGAGTAAACAGAAAAATTTCAGACTGTTAACTGTAAGGCCTTCTGCAAGGTCTGTTACTTTAAGTCACTATTGAAAAAGAAAGCTCTTCACTTTTTAGAACTGTTTTAATGTTAACTTTTAAATTATGTATTAATGAACACAACTTGGTATTAACTTGGAGCTGGAGCTACAGTGACAAGTTGTTTGCTATAGTTGTGACTTACATTTGATTGCTAATAACATTTAACAGAATTTTAAAATGTACAGTCTATAATTTCTTGTTCATTATGTATATCTTTTTTATATATCTTTTTTTGAGTGTCTATGCATTTTTCGATCAGATAATGAAGCATCTCTGTCATGATTATCACTGCAGTTAAATAATATCAACTAAAACCATATGTAAATGTTTGATTATCACCATTCATATGAATTTAGGGTTTCTTATGTGACTGTCTGTACAGTATATCTAGATCATATTCAGAAACATTCATCCATATAACTAATATTTATGGAAAATATAGAGTGCATATTCTGTCCAAAAAGACACATTTTTGATTATCATGCCAGGGTTTGTGCAGTTAAAATCTATATCGCTTATTTACTCTATGAAATTTGCTCAAGCGATGAGAACCACAGCAGAAGATGGCTAGCTATGTATTTTAGGCATTTCTATTGTACACACCACCTGAAGAGTGTATGTGCATAAATTATGTGAGTAGACATCCAAAGATTGTAAGAAAAAGCATGTTTGGTAATTGCATTTAGTAAAATTTTTCATGTAAAGTTTGAGTTGAACATGTAATGGAACATTTTAGGAAAATAATATAATGTAGCAAATAATTTATTTGTTTGCGGGTCATATAAAGAACAGATTTCATCAACATCACTTAGAACTGTATATGACATGGAAGAAACCTGCTCCTGTGATGAACTGGACAGGCACCAAATTGTCCTTTCTCTTTGTCTGCTCACCAGAAGTAGGCTGGTACTTAAGAGGCAACAGCCATTCCTGCCCCATTGACATTAGATAGATAGATTAGGAGAGCACCTTTGAAACAAATCTCCCACTCACCCCCACATACTGTGTTTTGGCTTACATGGAGCAGTGTCAAAGCAAGTGAATTGGTAGGGAAAAAAAACAAACAAACAAACAAAAAAAAAACCCAAACAAAAAAACCTCTGAAGCTGAGCCAGTTGATGAACTTCAGCAGGTAGCACGCATGAAGTCCATAAGAGCAGAAGAGAGCTAGTGTGAAGTAAAATCTTGAAATGCATCTGGTGTGGATATTGGGTTCTCATTACCAGCTGTTGCATTCTGCTGTTTCTCCCTTCCTGCGCCACGCCGCTTGCCAGCATCGACGTCTGGATCTTTGAAGCAAAAAGGGAACAAACACGCCTTTCCTAGCAAACGTCATTTGCTTTTCACTTGTGTAAACTACATGGTGTTTTGAAAGCAGCAGTTTGTGACAATAAGCTGTTGTAGGGAAAAACTGCTTAGTTCATGTGGTTTAAACCAAATCAGGATTAAAGCAGGTTATTGATTTATTTAATGACAGATAACTAATTGGAAATCAGTGAACTATACATTCAGTATCAATAACAGCATCACAGTGGGTAAATCACACCTGCAAAATCATAGAATGATAGAATAGTTTGGGTTGGAAGGGACCTTAAAGATCATCTAGTTCCACCCCCCTGCCATGGGCAGGGACACCTTCCACTAGCCCAGGTTGCTCAAAGCCCTGTCCAACCTGGCCTTGAACCCTTCCAGGAAGGGGGCAGCCACAGCTTCTCTGGGAAACCTGTGCCAGTGTCTCACCACTCACAGTAAAGAATTTCCTCTTTAGAGTTAATCTAAATCTACCCTCTTTCAGTTTAAAACCATTACCCCTCATGCTATCCCTACACCCCTTCATAAAGAGTCCCTCCCCATCTTCCCTGTAGCCCCCTTGAAGTACTAGAAGGCTGATATAAGGTCTCCCTGGAGCCTTCTCTTCAGTGTTCATAGATGTTATGCATTTTTAAACACCATTTTATAATTAGTCCCAAAAAGTTCTGAGCACAGACACACACAGAGAGCAGAGATATGTGCATCTTCTGCCCCAGCAGAAGTAACACGGGGTTACTAGCTCTCATGCCCACTAATCCCCAGAGGGCTGTAGCTCTCCGTGAGGTCAGATAGGCAACTCCACTTGGTGCACCCATCCTGCCAGGTTCCAAGCACACGCTGTTCTACTCATGTTGCTGTCTTAACAGATGTGGTGATCTAGGCCTTTTTGCCAAAAGGAGACCATGAGAGTGGACCCACACAGTAATGAAACTGTGAACCATTTCCTCCCTTAGCAATGGTTTATGCATGCCAGAACCCTTTATAGAGAGTGACTCAGTATGGGTTTGTTCCTCTGTTTAGCCCTATATGATCAACTTGAATGGTAGGGGTAGTAGGAGAACATTTCTGATTGGATTTTACTTAGAAGCAGTCTTTGATTCCTAAATAAGTGTTCAGAACTAAACAGTCACAAATTTTGGAAATAAGTGCATTTTATTTTCTACATGCTTGTAATTTCTTGCTGGTGTATTTAAAGTTTTCTATAGCATCATATACATGCATGGTCCCTTAAAATACTGACAAATAGTGATAGGTTGACAGACTTTTGGAAAGAGACAGAAGGAGGAACAGTGCCTTCAGGCACTGACTCAATTTCTGCTGAGTAAACTGAAATCTGCAGCAACGTTTGTTACATGTTACGCTGCTCCAATGCAATTTTCTGTTAGCTGGTAATCAAATACACACCTTAGTGTGTGACTGGTATGGTAAACTCTTTATACTGTAATTTTAGGAAAGGGTTACATTCTTTTATGAGAAAGGAACTACTTGTAGAGAGTAGGAATCAAATTCCAAAATATACTTTTCAAGGTGTTTTCAGGATGTAAAAATAAAGAGCCGAATTCATCAAGATTTTAAACTTGTGATTTCCGATTTGACTGCAAACTAGGTAGCCTGATCATAGCTCTATTAGATTCTAGAGCTAGACCTTTGCATCTTGATATCAAAAAAAAAAAAAAAAAAGATACTCTTCATCAGCCAGTCTACTGAATGGGATGAAATTTGATTTAAAATATATTCCTAGAAACTGGATTAAGGGAATCCATTTAAAAATCTAGATTTTTTTTTTTTCCCATCTGTATCATTGAAAGGTATATTTTCTTGGTTTTTTCTAGAGTATTATTCAGATATAATATAAAAATGGGATTGACGATTGGAGTAAACTTTTTACTTATATCAGAATTTGCATCTAAACAGATTTTAAAAGTTCACAATCATTCTGATTCTTGAAAATGTCCTTGATATCAATTTTTATTCCACTGTATTCTGATGTCTTTGTAACGAAATCTTAATAATCACTTACTGGTAAACAAAAAAATAGCAATAATTTAAGCTGGGTGGAGCATGAGAACAAAATACATTCTCCCTTACATCTCCTATTGCTACTGTCAGAGAGAGAATACTGAGCTACATGAGCCACTGTCTCATACTGTGAGGTACCTCTTATGTTCTTGAAAATAAAATTAAAAAAATATTTAGGAACTCTATTCAAGAATATGAAATTTCATCAAGAAGATTAAATAACTTTGTTTATGTGGGTAATCAAAAGACAAATACAGGAATTGGAAGGATTTTCTGGTTTCAGTTTTGAGTTTCTTTATGTCCTGTCATCCAGAGCAGAGGCAATATTAATCAGAAGCACTTGTTCTGCACATTTGTAATGACCTTTCTGATGATGACATGCTTGTGAAATGCTGTAGACATAAGGTAAAACTGTTGGTCTGTAAAATCATGCACTCAGAGGTGTCTCAGACAACCAAACAGCTTCATTTTTTTTCCATATCAAGCCAGCCAATCTTCTTTCAAGCGACCTATGTAAAAAAAGAGGAAAAAAAACACCTTCAGGAGACCACAAAATTATATGAATTCCAAGTAATGTTTTTAATTGATGCAATAATGTATTGAATTTTGAAAATACTATATTAACACATTTCTAGATGACAGATGAAGATATACAAGAGGTTTAAAGCTCTTGATGTAGATGGATATCTCATCCCAGATGGTCAAATGTTATGTCTCCATCTGCTATCAGAAACAAAACTCTCCTAGATAGTGGAAATACAGTAATTAGAAAAAAGGAACAAGTATTAGAAAGTTATCAGCACTCATTTCGCATGTTCACAGCTTCACTAGTTAAATAAAAGCTTCAGTAGTTACTATAATTTGAGTATACATCTTGGAAGAATAAAATTTTTTGAGCTTAAAAGCTGCATTTTTTTCAAGAGGAAAGAATGTTAATCATAATTGAGCATAATTTGGAATTTTTTCAAAAAATTCAAAATCATTCTTCATAATCAGAATGAGTGTTGCTTACTTTTATAACCATATTCATATTTTTTCTTGAGTTTTAAACTAAATCAAGGCTTGCTTTCATACTTTTTTAAAGGACTACAGATTATTTGAGGAAGAATTTATACGTGTAGAATACAGGAAAAGTTACACATTTCTTTCCCAAACAGGAACATAAGTTTTTTAGTAGTTAGTTTAGTGTAATGAATCTTACAGTACAGTAAGTAAATACCTTACAAATAAAAGGTGATTTTTCCCTCTGGGAATTTTTCAACTTTCATGTTTCAAAATTGAACAACTAAATTTGTGCTTACTTTTCTAAATTTTCACACTGCTTTGTTGTTTTTGAACTTTAGGTTAAGCAGCTGTGTTCTAAGAAGCAAATGCCTGTCTATGGTTTCTTTACTTCATTATATATTATAATTTTGTGTTAGCAATCCACTTTAACTTTGAAAATGTATATGTTTTATATATATTGATTTTGTGGCCATCTTAGAAAATGCATGTTTAGTGTGGTTAAAATGATTAGTGTTCTGCGTGTTTTAAAGGGAAAGCATATAGTAGTAGGCATATTGCAAAAATATTTGCTGGATATAATAATTTCTAAATTGTCTGTTATAAATCTATTTCCTAATAATAGCAAAAAGTTAAATTGCACCTAAAGAAAATGTATGTATGACTGAGAGCTGCATAAATACATTTTACATGTGTGGGAATTGTTTCATGACTATACTGTGCTGCATAAGAGACATGTGATTTCTCTGTTTGTTGGTAGACAGTCATGCATAAGCATATAATTCTTTGTATCTCTTTACAGAACAACAGATACTGTTACTTACATTACCTTGTGTATTCAAAATTTTATGTCAAAAGTATGAAGTGAAGTATGAAGTCATCGATTTCTGTATTTCTAGGGTATCGTCACTGTCGTCCTGGAGAGTTCACTTGTGCTGATGGAAGATGCCTGTTAAATTCCCAGTGGCAATGTGATGGTGATTTTGACTGCCCAGACCATTCTGATGAAGCACCTATAAACATAAAATGCAAAAGTTCAGGTTTGTATTTAATTTTTTGAATCATATGTGTGACCTTTCTTTTTGGAAAGCAATGGTTTAGGATTGTAGGTAGGCAAATGTAAAACCTCATAGCTTAAATCTCCAGTACTTTCATAGTGATATTCCTTATGTCTTGCAAAAGGAATGTGTTGTCAGTCCTTATCATCCATAATTTCAGTTCACAAAGTTCAAGCCACTAGTTCCTATGGCATAAGATGGCTGCTAGTTCCTTAATGCATAAATTCTGTTAGTACTAAAATAAGATTATACTAATGTAATAATTGCCAAAGTTTCTAGCTTGCCCTGGAAATGCCTACTGTATTTAATATACTCATCACACAGAAGTAGATCATACAAAAGGGGATGTAAAGTTGTTCTTCCTGTAAGTAATAGACACTGGTTTATTTTTATTAATAAATTACCAAGCAAATGTGATTGATTTTATGGATATTTTCTACTGACACGAATAAGTTTGCTGAGATCTGACTGGTTTTTGACTGGTAAATGAATCCTGGTCTGCATATGATATACTATTCTGGGGCTATTTGAAAGACCAGTTCTTCTGTCTAGATCTTATAACTTTATTGCATAGTAGCCCAGTCCTTTATACCAATTTGGATGGAAACCACTGATTTCCTCTGAAGTAAGGCAGCATACCTGCCTTATATTTAAGTGTTCTAATTCTGATTTGAAGAACTTGAATGTAGCTGAAATTACATATTCAAGGGAAAAAACATGTAATGACATATTGATAATGAAATGACATATTCAGGGAAAAGACATGTATGTGTGTCCTCAGACAAGAAATGCATTAGAATTCAGTCAGTCATGTTACTAAACACCTCAGCATCCACAGGGAAGAGAAGCCATGCTTTTTAAGTTTTCTAAACTGTAGAACTATATTTTGTGTAGAGATAATGTAGAGGATTCTCAATTATATGAAAACAAATGTGTAGGAGGGAGTAGTAAGTTGAAGTATTCACACATTTTCCAGGAGAGGAATAACCTTCAAAGAAACTGAAAAGTAGAATGTATTACAGTACTATCAATAATAAATGAATATTCAATTTTTACACAATCGTTTCATCTCACATGCACACAGTGCAGCTGATCCATGAGAACGTTCATTCTAAACACTAATAGACCACACCAAGTTGTGTTCTCTTTTTTGTTTTCCAGAGCAGTCATGTAACAGCTCTTTTTTCATGTGCAAAAATGGCAAGTGTATTCCTCAAAGTGATATTTGTGATAACAAAGAAGATTGTAGTGATGGATCTGATGAGAAAAGCTGCCACATTAATGAATGCCTCAGTAAGAAAGTTAGCGGCTGTTCTCAAGATTGTCAGGATCTTCCTGTTGGATACAAGGTGAATAATTACAAAATGTGGTATAATATAATGCAAATTTTTAATTCTTAGCTGTTTCTTAACTACTGCATAATTATAATAAAACTCCAGTGTGTTGTACTTACTTGTAATGAAGTAGCTTACCTACCATAGTAAGAACATTCAAATTTTTATTTCCAGTAAACAAACAATTGCCAACTGTATTAAAAAAAAAAAAAAAAACCAACTGGCACAATACATAATTTAAACCTGTGGAAAAGAACATACGATGCTTTAAATACAACAAATCCTACTGATGTATACAGAGCACTGAAAATCAGTTGTGAAGAAGGAAAACATGTTGGAGTAAATAGCAGGAACAGCAGTTTTCTCCAAATTTTTTTCAAAGTCAGACTTACAGAAATATTTAAACAAAGTATAATCGTCTTAGTTGCAGAATAAAACTGTTAGTTGTCTGCATGTGATGGTGTTTTCTGAATCACCTGAATCTTCTCTTTGATCTTGAGATGTAGAGAGGAATATTTCTTGGGTATTACCTAAACCCTAGCCACTGACTGCACCAACCTGTAAACAGAAGCTGAAAATTTTTTGGTTTTCACTGTTTTAACTCTGAAGTAACCCTAACTGCACCCCCAAAACATTTAATCTTTTGCATAGATTATTGGCCCACTGAGAACTAAGTACAATCTGTCCACCATGGCTTAGCTCTGAAGGTATTCAAACCTCTGAAACTGTGGCCTAGCTGGGGGACCATAGACTAGAGAGCTGGAGACTGGGTTGGGCACAGCAAAAACCTTGAAGTAGCATCGTTGTGGAGAAAGCATATCAGGGGGCTCTGCAGAGAGTAATACAGAGAATACAGGAGGGAACATGACACAAAGTTTTCCATTGATGAAATTATGCCCTTGTTTCCAAAGCCCTCTACCCAGTTGTATTTTGCATCATTCACGTTGCATATGACAAGCTTACCACGGTGATCATCAGACCCCAGTAAAAATCAACTTCAGGAGTTGTCATTCACATTACTGTATTTGTTACAAAGAGTGCTAGATGCTGTCAATGCTTCAAGAAAAATTATTTAAAACTCTATATCTTTACCAAAAAGCACATGTACTTGAAAATAAAGAACTCCAAAGGGTCCATCCATCATTATTTCCATGGAAGAATCCTCTCCATATTTTTTAAAATGTGTGTTTTACTTTTTCTTCAGTTAAAGACAGAAGAATAATAACTCATTCTACAGGGTTATTTGGGAGGGGATGTATTTAGGATCACACCAGCAATAGTTGAAAAGAAATGTAGGTATGTCTGCCTGTAAACAGTATAAACAGCAATGCAATTAAGATGTTACTTGAAAAACTGAGACTCCGTAGAAAAGTTTGCAATGTTAACATATTCAGAAGAAACTACATAAGATCTCAAGCAGAATCAGTAATTCAAATAAATGTACTTATTTTTCTTTTCCAGTGCAAATGCTGGCCTGGATTCCTGCTGAAGGATGATGGCAAAACATGTATAGATATTGATGAATGTTCATCTGGATTTCCCTGTAGCCAGCAATGCATTAATACATATGGAACCTACAAATGCTTGTGTGCAGATGGGTATGAAATACAGCCTGATAACCTAAATGGCTGCAAATCTCTTTCAGGTATCACCTTTTTTTTTTTAATCCACAACTGTATCCAAACTAATTTCTGAAATACATTAGCCGCATGGTCTGTGTTAACCTTTTTATGCAAGATAAACAGAGTTACTTCTTCAATAAAAAATAGGAATATGATTAAATGTCAATGTAATAATAAGTTCTATTTTTAGTATGTATTGTGCTCAAATCATGTGTAGTGAATAGTTACAGTGGATTATGAAAGTTTGAATTAGGAACTTTATTAGAAATAGTATTAGGAAAGTTAAAATACATCGTTTAATTCTGAGTCTCATGATAATAGTATGTTTATGATAAGTGTTTAAAAGACTTCTGCTGTTTTATTTCATCAACTTTAGAATATTAGAATGTACTTCAAACTTCCTGATATGAAAAAGAGGAACAGGAAAACATAATAGAAATTGCAAAATCTATTTTTCCTATAGCATATGAAATCCTTCTTTCTTATACGCAATACACAGTGAAGTTCAAGATATGTAAGAGTGTTGGTTATTTCCTCACCCCTCTGTCTATAACACTGATGTTATTTTTATGTGCTTCAGTGAGTGGGATTCACTAGATCAGTGAAAGGAAGAGCAAAATGTCAACAGGAAAGAAACAAAAAAAAACCCATTACTGCGTTCTGCTGGATTTCCTTCGTAGTGCAGGCAATCTTCAGCTTGAGCAGACTCCTCCTTATTCCAGTCTTGCACAAAGTTGTTTGTGTTTTGGTTTTAAATATCAAAACTCTTCTATTTTCTTTCTAAATGACAAGAAGACTGGAACCTCTGTCTGGCTCATATTGCTGCTTCAGTGCCTCCCTGAGTAATCAGAGGAAACAGAGGAGAGGGCAAAAACATAGTATCTGATTTTTGCCTTACTCCTGTCTCACGCCTTGCAAGCCACTCATACATTTAGAAGCCATAGATCACTCAAATGAGAAGAGGAGCTGGAACACATCAAAGTACAGTTTATTGGAGTTGTAATATATCAGACTTCAAAGGCGATCATGACAAAGCTGTTTGTGCTGTGGCAAGGATGATTGTGCTGCGGGGGGTGCCAACATGTGAATGTTTGGCCTAATGCTGATTTCTTGCATAAATTGTCTGGAACTCTACAGCAGAGCAGAGCATTACAGCCATTCTCCACAAACCACTAACAGTCAGTGCTGAGGATGATGCCTCGGATCATTTAAGGCCTGGAGAATGTCTTAAGAATTGAATATAAAACACAAGCAAGGTGGTACAGTGTATTCAGTACATGAGCAGAGTAGGTTGGACGTTACGTTCCAGAATGTATGAGCAGTAGCTACAAGCCTTTAATACATTTTTAATTATTAGTAGTAATTATTTAATTTTTTTTATTTTAGCTGAGATTTTTGTTAATAGAACCAAAATAAAGACAGCTTTTAATTTTTTTTTTTTTGCTATTATGTATGTCAATGTCAAGGATGTTTCAAAGTTAAGTGTTGGCATGAATGAGTCTCTAAAGGAATATATTTTGATAAACTAGTAAACCAGGTGTAAAAAAAGCCAAATACGGCTTCTGTTCAGAATGAGAGAATCAAGGTTTGTCCAAAGAGCTTGTTTCTTTATGTCTATACTGTACTGTTCAGAGTATTGAAATCTAAAAAAGCAAAGGTCAAAACATACTTGGTTTGCAACTGTAACAAATAATAATCTTAGTGATAATTTGAAAGTGAATGTTGAAATTCAGAAAAGCGGTATGAAATACATTTCAAATTTAATCTCTGACATTAAATTAGGATAAAATACAGTATGGTTCCCATATTACAAAGGCAAAAAATGAAATTACGTTGAAAGATATACTAATTGATTGCTTTGTACATTTTTATGCTGCATCATTGATCTTTCTTGGAACATTTGAATGTTTTAAATATTTCTTTCATCCATAACATTGATCAGAGCATGTAACATTTATTTTTCAAACCATCTGTATTTCAGCATTGTATTCCTGATTTTCCATAAATTAACGTAAAAGTTAGTCTAATATATTCTTTCTCCCGGGGTTTAGATGAGGAACCTTTCTTAATTCTGGCTGATCATCATGAAATAAGAAAAATTAGCACTGATGGATCCAACTACACTTTGTTGAAACAGGTATAATCATAGTACCATGCTCTAAGTTTAACTCAATATTTTTATTCTTTTCTAAAGTGTGCAACTGACAGAAACATCATCCTACAATTGGCAATGTATGCACCACAGAACAACTGCAGTATCTTCAGAGTCTTTGTAATATTTTAAATTTACTATTTTATCTGAATTTGACGTGATTAAAGCTCAGGCAGTTGTTTTGTCAGTCATTCTGATGTACTAAAAAAAATACATTATTTATGATCCTCTTCCATCACAATATGTTTTGCGCAATTTGTATATTTCGGTTTTTTAAAAAAAAAAGCAAAAACCAAAAAACTATTTGGCCATGTATTATTTGGACTACTTACTGTCGTAATCCAAATCTATTTTTTGATTTAGACAGACAATTCCAACATTTACAGTATTACAACTTACATCTTTGGCTAAATCTAAATTTTAAAAATAATTAAATTATTATAATAGGAAAAAAAAAATTATTTCAAAAAATCTACAAAAATAGAAGGTCACCCAGTAAATACAGAGCTGTTATTTTTAGCAGTTTCTGCTCTGCTTCTATGCTTCACCTAAGTGTAGTTACTTACCATAGATTAGAGTTCCAAAACATGTTTTAATAAAAATATCTGTTTCCTTGAGTACTAATTAATCAATTGTAGGAAGACTAGAAAATCGGTTATTGCCAGTCAATACTTTTGTGACTTCTTGTGTCAGTAAGCTGTGCATCTTAATGCCACAAGAGAGGTGCTCAGGTCTTTGCAACAGTAATTACAAAATTAACCATCTTGCATTAAACATTGACTCTATTTAAGCATAGCAAGCATTATGTTAAAGTCTGTTTGTTCTTCTGAAATCCTCCTGACTACCTCTCATTTACATCTCACTGCCTCTCTCCTCTTTTGCTGGTATATCTATTAATAGAAGCCTGTGAAAAGAGGGGAGCAACAGTAAATTTTCTTTATGGTTGGTGCTGACAGATTGTCTCAGAGCTTCATCAGCCTTGAATTTACTGGACTCCTCTTCAGTACATTAGAGACTGTGTAGCTCCAGCCATTGAAGAGAATCTGTGTTTTCCATATCACATTAATTCACTAGTCTAATAAATACCTCTGCTATTGAACCTACTGGCCATTGATCCTACAAATACGTTTTTAAAAGCAACCAGATTGAAAGCAAACGAGGGAGCTATACCAGCAGAACAGGTGGGCTGTCTTCCTCATAAGGACATCTTTTTGTCCTTGCAATGTTATGATGGATCGGCTCTTTCTTAGACATCTACCAGATGAAGGCAAATACCAGAGCTGCTCCGACAAAGGAGCAAAACCACCATTCTCTGCGTATTTGATCTGTGCTTTGCCATTCTAACAGTTGCTCATAGAAACTCAGAGTAAAGGAGCTGAAAGTAGGAGCTCATTCAGTCTTCTCTGAGTTGTTACGTGCCAGCTTTTTCCTCTTTTTTTTTTCCAAATATACATAAACAGTACAACTGTTTGAATTGTGTCTCATGTATGTTCTTTATCTTCCATTTCCTTCACTTATAGTCATCAAAATCCTTAGGGTTTCCATAAACAGAGTAGTTAGAATCTTCCTCCTCATTATTTGTGATTTTTACCTGCTTTTTTTTAATTGAGGCACCAAGGGAACGCAAATCACAGCCTAGGTTACTGTGTGTTGTGGGTCACAGAAGCAAACAAAAACTCAGGTTTAAGATGAAAGACTAATGCAACTGATGCCATTTGAAAGCTTCCCTATTCCTTCTAAAAGCAGATTACACAACAAATGACAAAGAATTATGCTAGGAGAACTTAAGTGACATGTAGATCATGAAGAGGAGATGTTGTCTGGACAGAGAACTCTATTGCAGATGTACAGAAATAATTTTACCTGCAGTTGATGTTCTGATAAATATTGGAACTAAACTGACACAAAATAAAACAGTTGAAACCAAAGGCTTGCAGGCAGTCTGAATACTTCAGAAACTTTTGCGGTGTTGTAGAACATGTAGATATAAGGCTAGTTTTTCACGAATTACTGACTTTGATTTCTAGAATGTTATAAAGTTTTGATAGTTATTTGTATTCACTCACCATTGTCTCCTTTCTTAAGAATTTGGGGTGGGAGTTTAGATGCATTTATGCTAATAGAAAGAAAGACAAGAAAAGTGTTTTGCAGCACAGTTACGACTGACAGAGCTGCAGTTGGTTTTGTTAAAACACTGTGTGCATGGATATGTGATATTTGAAAATGGGAGTCATCTTCCAACACTGTATTGTTTCAGGTTTTCTTTAATGATGGTTTGTGTAGCCTAATCACTTTTTTCCCTCTACATTTTGATCAAAAGATAGATTTACAGTATTACACTGTAGTAGTTGGCAGATAAGCTGTGTATCACTTTCTGTACAATTAAATATTGTTCGTAGTTGTTTATTTTAGAGTTGGCTAGTCCTGCACATCCCTTCTACAGCTATGAATTACATTAATGAGGGAGGTTGCTGATCTACCTGAGAGTAGAATGTCATTGGGCTGATAAGGGAATTGATTAACATATCTAGCAGTTTTAAAAGGAGTGCAAACTGCATCCGTTCTTTTTACCATTGCTGCTCCATCTCTGATTGATAACAGCATCTTTGTATATTAAGAATAATTTTGATTTCACTACATATCAGGATGTTAAGCAGCTTATGGGGCAAGGCTTTCCTATTCTCAAATAAGGAAATAAGAGCCATCATCTGAATGCAATACCTCTCCTTCTTATCTGCTGTTTGGGATGAAAGCCATTATTATATGACTGCTCTTTCCAACCTGTAGGACTACCTCGGATAGGATCACTGCTCTTTCTTGCCATGTATTGGCTTAGTAACTGAAGCCATAGGAGACGTCCAGGTGCCTGCTGGATCTCTTAAGTTTCACATTTAATGTATATACATACTACCTCTGTGTATGTGTGAGTGTGTATTCACATATATATATATGTACACAGTACCTATAATAACATCTAAGAATCTAAAACCTCCTTATTCAGGAATTAAAATTAGTGCTTTTTTGAACATGACAGTTTTTAATCCCCGATTAATTTATATTAAGAATGAAATGTTTTCATTAACTAAAGATAATCAATTTTATGCTATTTCTGAGTTTATTGTTATAAAATGAATGTCATCTATTTTGCCCAAATAATGCCAAAGGTAGTTATTAACAGAGAAATTGAGCAAAAAGTTATTTACTGCTAAAGTTCATTTTAATAATAGGGAAGAGAAACGCGGAAGCTTCATTTAGTTTCATACGTCATCTGCATTTTTGAAGTGAGGTAGTTATTTGTCACCATATTTATTTCTGTTACAATTTTTATCTTATTCTGCTTGTTTTCAAGTAATGTATGGAAAATTGAGAGGTACTTCAGAAATACACAGTCAGTAAAATAAAGCATTTTGAATATTACGTGCAGTGTATTTTGCATTCTTAATGCTGTCCAACAGTTTGTATTCAAACATTTGAATAAATGGACTTTTTTTTTTTTTTCTGTTTTTAGGGGCTGAACAATGTGATTGCAATAGACTTTGACTATAGAGAAGAGTTCATCTATTGGATTGATTCCAGCAGACCAAATGGCAGTCGCATAAACAGAATGTGTTTAAACGGAAGTGACGTCAAGGTAATCAGGGATTGATAATGTTACTATTAGAATTAAGTTTTTTGAGTATTTTGGGAAATGCTTCTTCATGCTTTTAAACCAGATTGTGAGGTTTTGATATATGCATACAAACACAGCATGAACAAGCAAGTCCTTGTAAAATTGAATTGCATTTGTATCTCATTTAAGGTAGAGATAGGGACTAAGAGGACTGAATTTATAAGCTGAACTCCTCATGACTTAATTGGCAGTTGACTAAATTATCAGTTCAGTGTGGTTTACAGGACGCCAAAGAAAAAAGAGGTATAATTATATAATTAGTACATGGACTGACACTTCCCCAGATCATACCAACTTTAGTCTTTTTGAGGGTTAAGGTGAAACTGACTGGGATCAGTGTATCTTGTTCATATCTTCAAATGGAAATAGTTCTTAGAACTTAAAAAAAAGTGGATGAGCATAAGTTATGGCACTCTGATTCCAGTGGGGTAAAACTAAAATCCAGCGTGTACTCAAAAGTTCTAGTGAGACCCTGCAAAGATTTTTCCTTCAAATAGGAGACGGAGAAGTGTGGAGTTCAAAATCCATTAAAGCCTTGAATCATATTTATTGCCTTTAAACGTTTTACAAAGCATTCTATTTAGCTTCTTGTCCATTGTAGATGAACCTCTATTTTGTTATTTTAGGGAATGTTATTAGGACTGGGGATGACCCCAAACTTTTTCTGTCTAATCTTAACTATTTGAAGAAGAACAATGAATTTTTCCCTGTCAAAAAGTTGTAATTGCCAGGTGGGAGAATACAAAAAACTCCTGTTGCTTTCTAATAATGTTATAATAATTTCATTTTTTTAAGAAAAGGTTTCAGGAGTTTGAACAATCATTAGAAGAAAATTGGGTTGGAGGCATGGAGGGTATTTCTTTTTTCCTTCATTAATATTTTGCAATTTACAGAACAAGTGTCACATTGACAGAGTTTTTAGTCAAATGGGATGTTAAATTCAAAGCAAAATTTGTGAAAATAAGTGCATTTAATTTTCATAAGAATATTTGTTTTTTTCACTGTATAATTTAGCCCAGATTTGGGCTCTGAAAGCTAAAAATATGTGAAAAAATTTATCAAAAATTATATATTGTTGCTGTCTGATATTCTGTCAATAATCTTTTATCCATTGCCAAGTGATAACTTTATGTCTCTTTGACTTAGATTTTACCAGATTACCATAGCACCTATTTAATAACTGATGTTAAAAACCTGTTTGTTTTTTTTTGTCATGAAAGAGAGATTTTATGGTTGATAGCCTTTTTCCTTGAAGTATGAATTTCTTATTTCATGTCCTTCATACTTCTTGTTTTACTATTTATTATAAATAATTATACTATTACTGTAAATGATATTATTTGATATATTACCTCGGATTTCCCTTTTGGAAGATAGCATCTTTTCAGCAAGCCAGCTCTAGCTTTCTTGCTCTGGGAAACCTGATGGCATCTCATTTTTCTTCTCTATCTGATCATGGAGGAGATATTTATACAATTGAAGCAATAACTTTTTCACATAAATGTGTTCAGGCATTAACACAGTGTTTTATGTATAGTATTGTAGATTCAAATGAAATCTGTTACTGGAAAATGCTGTAGTAAGCTGGATTGTGTACATTAAATGTCATACTGGTGATCTCAGTGACTGCAATAAGCAAGTGACTCTCCAAAGGAAAAGTCATCAGAAAAGAGAGACTAATTACTTTGGTTGATGCTTCTCGATAGTGTAGCTAAACCACTATATAAGTTTGCAGAGCTATCCAATTCTACATGAAACATCCTACGTTACAGTGCAGCAGTTGCTGCAATTGGCACGTTTATAAAACAGTGAAGCTGGTAGTGCTAAGGTATTAGAAAATAATGTATTTTATTCCTATTTCAATATTGGCACATGCCTGGATTTAATTTTAAAAAGATTTTATAAGGTGATAAATAATGTAATAGCCTGAAAGGGTGCTTTTACATATTTATAACTATCAAATTGGTTTAAAGTATCTCACAGTATGCCTTATTATATTGAAGGCTTTTCTGTATCTTCAAATGGTAAATAAAATTAAAAATAACACATTCAATTATATATAATCAAGTTTATACTCTATTGCACATGCTTTTAGTGGTGAAGATGACAATAAATTAGAATGTATACCACAGTGAAAAACCTATTATTAGTACTTAACAAATCTCAAATATTTTCAAGTATTGTGCTCTCTGATTTTTTTTCTTAAGGTCTAGTTGCACAGACCTAATCAGGATGTAATCAGGAATAGAATAGGTCAGAACAGATGTTATCAGGAATACAATTTTTAAGCCTAGAAGAAGTTGGACTCTAATGATGGAGAATATTCAAATGTCACTCAACACTTAACATGAAGTACTCCCAGCCAAGTAAGATTGAGTCATACAATCATGATGAGATTTGTAATCATGTATATCTAGAGGCATTTGTTCAAGTCTCAGAATTATTCAAGTAATCAAAAACCTTGAGAATAACATCTCCCTGTCAGTAGAGAGTAGGCTTTCCAGAAGGTCACTAAATTGCTTCTGTCTCTTAGTTCATTTCTTAATAATGTAGTCCTTTTGAAATTTAACTAATTCTTAGAAAGTTTCTCTTTATTCTGCCACATGAATGTTGGAAATAAGAGCCAGTATTTACTTTCCAACTAGGTAATCTTTTTCTGTTTGCCTGAGTTGGATGCCCTTATGGTCTTTCTGTCATGATGACATATGGCACTACTGTGGTATTAAAATGAAATATATGCCAATGTAGACTGGTGAGAGAAATGGTGAGCTAATAAGCAGATGTGTTTGAGGGCATGCTATGGGGAGAGAAGACTCATCTCCATCCGGTTCTGTGAAAAATAAACAGAATAGTAAAGAGAAAAAAGTCTTTTTTTTAAATTAAGACAGGAGGAAAATTGTAAACTTAAAATGAAAAATGAAAGATACAAAATTCTTAAAATTTTAATGCATAATGAAGGGGAGTTGGAAATTTGTGTTTACTACATCACAGTATTATTCATTCTCCCTTACTATAACAAAAGTGTCACATAGTCTTAGTTACTTAAGTGTCGTTATTTCAGAAATGTCAGTGTTTGACAGGGAATAATACCTACTTTTCACGTGTTGTATGTTACTGTGTCATATATCCAACCTCTCAATACTCTGCTATTAGTAACTCTTGAATTGTTGTTCCTTTTCCCAGTATTTAGATGAAAAACATATGTAATTTTTGCTTTTCTAGGTAGTCCACAATACAGCTGTTCCCAATGCACTGGCTGTCGATTGGATTGGGAAGAATCTCTATTGGTCTGATACTGAAAAGAGAATCATTGAGGTGTCTAAACTCAATGGCTTATACCCTACCGTCCTTGTGAGCAAACGAGTGAAGTTTCCTAGAGATCTGTCCTTAGATCCTCAAGCTGGGTATGAAGCAGCCATTTTGCAGTAATTCATATTTAATCCTAATGTTATATTTAAATATTTTTATAAAAACAAGATAGGAAATACTAATTAGCTTTTTATTATGTAACTTTCAGCTACGCTGGGTATCAGTACTCTAAAATGCATTACCAGTGCTTACTATATGATCATTACATATTGAATTGGTATAATAGAAAGATGAATGCAGGTACTAAACCATGTTTTGTTATATTTACTACTCTGTAAATGGGTTTTTTTGATAGGAGGAAAGCAGATGTTCCAAAAAATATTCCTCTCTTTTTAAAAAGTCACTATATAACAAAAAGTTCATATTACACGGAAGACAATTCTTGTTTTGTTTCATTTATTCACTGAAGAGAACTGTCTTCTTAGCACTCTTTTCTGTGTTTACTGGTTTCCAAAATAATTTATGCCATTCAACTACCACATATTTGAAGTCTTTTTTCTGATAGTTTTTGTATGTCAATTGAAGAATGAAAATGTTTAATCCTACATTATTTGAAGATAGCTTTTGCCTTTTGTACTCCATAAAATTGAAGTTTTGATTTTCACACAAGTCTAATAACTGAACTGATTAATTATTTGGATAAGAGTGGTTTCTTTTAGGAGACTTAGTTTCTAACTTTAGTTCTTGAAAATTTGAAATGATCAATATGCTTGAAAAATTTATTGCAACAGCAATAATATGAAGTGAGAACTGCCTAGTTTAAATAGTTTGCTAACTGGTACCTTTAATTCTTAATTTTATTAATTATTACATTACATTATTAATATAAATCTGTGCTGGTATTCTGAGTGCAGATTTGAGTACCACCACTATTTTTGATTTCTTGGCTGGTGTGAGAGCTATAGGAGCCATGGATGGTTTTTTTCAGTTATAATTTTAAAAGATTATAATTTTTCCCATAAAGTTGAGTCCTTGATAAAATTAACCTAGTGCTATGAATTTTAAAAAGAAAGAAAGAAAAGAAATAATCTTTCCATTAACAAATTTATTTAATATTTGATTTTCACAGAATCACGGAATGGTTGAGGTTGGAATGGAGCACTAAAGGTCATCTTGTCCAACCCCAAGAAGATACAAACCCTTTTTACTTTTTTCTGTTTCTTGGGGTTTCTTTTTAAACAGAAACTTTTCAGCCATTTCTATTTTATCAAATCCAAATCATCATTAGAGAGAGTCAAGTAAACCATCTAACCATTTCATGCTAGCATCTAATTCAGATGATAGAAGAAAGATTTTATATTCATGAAATAGAAAATGCATAAAAACTTTGAGGTATTTCGTGTTTATGTGACAACATGTGTAATGCCACAGCCACTGGTCACTGGGTCTGTATGGCTCAATATGTAGTTAATGTCTCATAAACAGAGGCATCTCAATTCACCAGTAAACCATCATCTGTATTAACACTATCCATTAAGACATCAGTGTACATTTAATTGAAAGTCTTTAAAACCTGGTGAATTTCTAACCAAATGTACTCTCTTAAATAAATATTTATGCTGCATAATCTTTAAGAAAAGTAATACCTCTGAATAGTAATACTTAAATTATTGTCTAGTCCTTGAATAAATAAAATATAGACTATGGAAATTTTGCCGTATGTCTTTTCAGATCTGAATTCCATATGCAATGCTCTCTGCCTCATGGAACATTAGGGTGCATCCGTGTAAATTAGATGAATAAAGCTATGGTAGTGTCTTACAACACTCCTATAGTATGGCCGATTAATTGTCCTTTTCAATCTCGAAATCCTAAGGCTCAAGCAATCATCTAAAGTATCAGTGGCAGGAGAAAATTGTTGAGTGGGTCTGGACTCTACCTAAACAAAGAAAAGCACTGTATTTCCTAGCTAAGAAATGTAACCTATCTACTTTTTACTATTTTTAAGAGAAAACTCATTTTCTACCAGTTCTTAAAACTAGCACTGAATTTTCTTATAACTGTACCCTTTCTTCCCTATAAAATTTGGCAGGGAAAATGTAGACATTTGTTAAATATATTCAAGATACCAATACATGGTATCTCTCTCTTGTTCCCTGGACATCCACAATAGTTCCCTGTGTATGCAAAAATCAGCTCGATGAAGATTTTACAGAGAGTCCCAGCCTTCAAGGAAGGCTTCAATAGAAACAAGAATAATAAACTTGTGCTTCTACTCAGTGCACAGTGTGTGTATACACTTAGTTTTCTGAGGCCAAGCTCTTTTTTTTTTTTTAATAAATATATTTCATAGAATCATAGAATGGTTTGGGTTGGAAGGGACCTTAAAGATCTAGTTCCAACTCGCCTGCCATGTTCAGGGACACCTTCCACTAGCCCAGGTTGCTCAAAGCCCCGTCCAACCTGGTCTTGAACCCTTCCAGGGAAGGGGCAGCCACAGCTTCTCTGGGCAACCTGTGCCAGTGCCTCACCACCCTCACAGGGAAGAATTTCTTCCATACATCTAATCTAAATCTGTCCTATTTCAATTTAAAGCCATTATCCCTTGTCCGATCACTATGTGCTCTTCTAAAAAGTCCTTCCCCATGTTTCCTGTAGCCCCCTTGAAGTACTGGAAGGCCGCTATAAGGTCTCCCTGAAGCTTTCTCTTCTCCAGGCTGAACACCCCCAACTCTCTCAGCCTGTCCTCACAGGGGAGGTGCTCCAGCCCCCTGATAATCTTCGTGGCCTTCTCTGGACCCGCTCAATCAAGTCCATGTCCTTCTTCTGTTGGTGCCTCCAGAGCTGGACACAGCGTTGAAGGTGAGGTCTCACGAGAGCGGAGAATCCCCTCCCTCGACCTGCTGGTCACACTTCTCTTGATGCAGCCCAGGACATGGTTGGCTTTCAGGGCTACAAACGTACATTGGTGTCTCACAGTCAGTTTTCCATCCACCGACACCCCCACGTCCTTCTCCTTGGGGCTGCTCTCATCCACTCCTCGCACAGCCTGCATTTGTGCTTGGGATTGCCCTGACCCATGGGCAGGACTTTTGCACTTGGCTTTGTTGAACTCCATGAGGTTTGCATGGTCCCACCTCTCCAGCCTGTCCACGTCCCTCTGGATGGCACATCCCTTCCCTCCAGCATGTCGACTGCACCGCACAGCTCGGTGTCATCAGCAAACTTGCTGAGGGTGCCTCGATTCCATTGTCCATGTCACCAACAAAGATCTTAAACAGCGCTGGTCCCAACACTGACCCCTGAGGAATGTCACTCGTCACTGCTCTCCACTTGGACATTGAGTTGTTGACCGCAACCCTTTGAATGTGACCATCCAGCCAATTCCTTATCCACTGAGTGGTCCATCTGTCAAATCCATGTCTCTTCAATTTAGAGACAAGGATATCGTGCGGGACAGTGTCACATGCTTTGCACAAGTCCAGGTGCTCTTCCCTTCTCCACCAATGCTGTAACCCTGTTGTAAAAGGCCACCAAATTTGTCAGGCATGATTTGCCCTCAGTGAAGCCATGTTGGCTGTCGCAAATCACCTCCTTATTTTCCATGTGCCCTAGCATATTTTCGGGATGATGTGCTCCATGATGTTGCCAGGCACAGAGGTGAGACTGGCTTGTAGTTCCCTGGGTTTTTCTTTTTTCACTTTTTAAAAATGGGGATTATGTTTCCCCTTTTCCTGTCAGCAGGAACTTCACCTGACTGCCAAGTCTTCTCAAATATGATGGACAGTGGCTGAGCCACTTCATCTGCCAGTTCCCTCAGGACCCGCAGATGCATCTCATCATGTCCCATGGACTTGTGCACCTTCAGGTTCCTTAGATGGTCTTGAACCTGATCTTCTCCTACAGTGGGTGGTTCTTCATTCTCCCAGTCCCTGCCTTTGCCTTCTGTGACTTGGGTGGTGTGGCTGGAGCACTTGTTGGTGAAGACTGAGGCAAAGATGTTGTTAAGAATCTCAGCCTTCTCCATATCCTGGGTAACCAGGTCTCCTGTTTCCTTCTGGAGAGGGCTCACATTTTCCCTAGTCTTCCTTTTATCACTGGCATCCTTATAGAAGCTTTTCTTGTTGCCCTTGACTTCCCTGGCCAGATTTAATTCTGCCAGGGCTTTATTTATTTGTTTGTGTGTTTATTTTAATATGGAAAGCTGCTGGAAATAAAAACTGTGTTTGCATTTCAAATTCAGAGTTATTGTTTGAAATAGTATTAATTGTATCTAAGGTTTGTTCTCACAAATGAGAAATGCTAACTCAACTAGATTACTGATGCCATACCATAGTAATGATATGTTTCCAAAGAAAAAGTTTTCTGTTGGAGTCAGTGGAGAAAGTTTTCTCTCTCTACTGTTTATGTGGAGCAGGCTCAGTGCCAACATATTGCACCTGTGTTTTGTAGGATACCTGTAGTTGTTCTTAGGGCTACCATTTTCTTCTCCACACAAATAGTATTCCAGGTGGCTATTGAGAATATGAGCTGCATCTGGGGTTTTGAGAGTCTGTCCAAAACCTTTAGAGTAGAAGCATATCAGCTTCCCAGCTGGAAAGATCTGTCCTGAGGTTCTAAGTTAGTGACATGCAACAGTAGCAACATGCATCCATGTACCAAATAATAGGACTTTTTCTTTTTAAAAAAAACCCCTCACGCTCTCTATTGTGGCTAAATAACATATTGAAGAGAAAATTGCTACTCGGCTTTCCAACAGTCTTTCTCAGTGCTTTACCCATTTTTAAGCCCTTTATGTGAGAAACTGTTCTAGTGTTTTGGAACTAGTACTTCTTGAAGTACAATATAATTTGCATCATATTACTATTAACAACACAAGGTTTTGTAATATGTGTAAAAAAAAAAAAAGTAATACAATATTTGTCATAAGTGTAGTAGTGATGCAATTTTTGCAGGATATGAGATTCGTGAAGTCCAGTCTGGGCAGTACTTCAAATTCTAAGGTATCAAAACTAAACAATTTAAATGCACTTTTTACTAGTCCATAATAAATTTTATGATATCACATCTAACATGAGGACACTGCTATTCAAACCCTTTACATTTAGCACACTAATTTATGGACAGGTCTAGAAAAATCAAAAAAACTATCTGGAAAATGGAAACATTATAGAACAATTACTGATTTATTCCTGAGATCAACTAAAATTAGTTATTTATTGTTATTATTTTTGCATCTCTAAACAAAGCGGCTGGTTTATTTTGTTTTATAGATACTTATACTGGATTGATTGCTGTGAGTATCCTCACATTGGCCGCGTTGGTATGGATGGCTCCAGTCAAACAGTTGTCATAGAAACACAGATATCTAGACCTATGGCTCTTACAATAGATTATGTCAACCACAGACTCTATTGGGCTGATGAAAATCATATTGAGTTTTCTGACATGGATGGATCTCATAGACATAAAGGTTAGTCAACAGCTTTTTTTTTTTTTTTAATTTTTCATAATTTTTAAATTGAAGGTGCTTTGCATGCTATGTGTAATTACTTAAAAACTGTACTTTAAAACATTTTGCAGTTTTTATTGATACTTTGTTTCCTTTTTATCAATATTTTAAAAGTTGCTTTTCATATTCCTTCTCTGTTATGAATATGAATAATTTTTAAACATGCAGTAATAAATGTCCATGGAAAAAATGGCAAATGAAAACAGAAACTCTAGGAACAGACTCAGCAGTCAGAGGCTGCCATGTCAGTTGTGTACTCTACTGTAGATTTGCAAAACATGTTCTGGTCCAAGTTACAAAGCCAGTGAAACTTGGCTGTTGAAAATGGAAGGGATATGTCCTGTGTGACATGTGTCAGAATGTGGCTAGAAGCAGTCTTCTCTCTAACCTGAGAAAGCCTGGAAACGCCTATTAGTCTGCTCAGCATGAGTCAATAAGGAGACCAGTCTTGCAAATGTAATTTGGGGCTTTCCTGGTAGATGAGTAAAATAATAACTTTTGAAATACTTATGTAATGAAGTAATCTTTATCCCTGTATTCTACTTCTCACCTGACAGATAATTAAAAAACTAGTATCTTAATAAATTGTTTTTTAAAAAAAGTTTTGCACTATGATGAATAGTTCTCATATGCCAAATGGTATAAATAAAGATCTTTCACTTTAATTCAAATGTATGAAATACTCAGTATTGGTGTGCTGGGTTTTTTTTCCTTTGAAATGAAACTGTTACTTGAGCTTGCTTCCACAAGCTTTACCCAAACCTCAGGACTGCTGCTATCCTGGTAAAACTTTATGAATTTGAGCTATTTTCGGCTTTTATCTCATACTGTGTGCCTCCAGGTTTTCCCCAAACCAGAGTTCATGAAATAACTACTTTATTTTCAGATTGAAGCTTTGCTGTGAAATAAAACAAACAAAACAAAACAAGTTTTCTAGCCCTTGAATTTGTGAATAGTAAGTTATAAATAGATAATGAACAATTCAATGACAGTTATTTGAAATGTTAGATTGGAGAGACTACAGCAAGGGCTATGAGAGCTGTAAATATTCCCATTAACCTCAGCATTAACTTCCATGGTTTTTATAATGAACACAGGACAGTTGTAACCTGCCCAGACATACCCCTGAGTGACCACTGGATTTCTGCTGACAGTCTGTTTTTCTGGCAGATGAAGCAAAGTTCCATACTCCTCTTGATGTTATTCCCTGTGCTGCCATCCTGCCATTTTGTTCTCATACAATTATCTTCTCACTCTTCTTTCCGGATCTTTCAAATGAAACAAGTAAATAATAGCCAGTGTGTGTCTCTTATCCCTAACCTGACTGCAGTGGTCAAACCTTTCTTAATTTTCTCTTTCAACATGAAAGTGGCAAAACTTTTCTTTCTCAGAAAATGTCCTCCTATCACTAAATTTCAGAAGATATCTGCAAAAGTCCAGTCATGCTGCCTTTGGTGTCCATTGCCTCAGTCTCCAGCCAGTGGATGTCTCTTGCCCAAGTGGGTAAAATCAGCTTCAAACGCTTTTATATTCCCAGAGTTAATGTCTTCCCCTGAGGATATGTGACCCTGGAGAAGAAGGAAATTTCTCACAAAGCTACAGCTTGTACCATTGAAGAGCAGTGTTTCACAGAAATTTTCTTTCTCATTCAACAGAGCACCACCACTGCTAGTTTTAGAGAGCTGAATGCGTTCATGACTGTTTAAGAAGCATTTCTGACTCTTTTAAGTACTACTTTGAAAGTGTTAGAAGTCAAGTATTACTGGACATTCTGTAGGTTTTCATGCCTGATAATTTTACCATTTGTGAATGAAAATGTATAAAAATTTGGTACCAGTTAAATATCTGAGGTAAGCTCCAAAAGTGACAGTGACTTTGTGTAAACCTGGTATCATACTGCTTTTGAGGACAGATCTGGTTTAAGTACAGATGGTATATAAATATTCAAGCAATAAGAAACCTGCTTTGGGACAAAGATACTGAGGTATTTAAATTATGTGGGAGGAAGGTTTTTCTCCTTAGCCAGTGCTCTTTGTCACTTTCTACTGTCAGGAGCTTTGCTCAACATGTGATTATCAACCAAAATCAAGTTGTAGAAAAGCTTCTGTGGATTTAACAAAGAATTGAGAATTCTTGATGTCTGAAACAGATGAAACATGCCTGTAGGTGCTCCGAAGGGTACTTTGAGGACTTTGCAAAGCTCCTGCATAATGATCAATTTGTCTTTAATCAGAATCTTTTCCCTGCCTCTCCCTTTCTCCTGGAACAAACTGCCAAATAAGTTTTCAATGTCTTCATGTTTCAGCACAAGACTAGAAAAATGTCTGGAAGATAAAGTTTAACCATTGCAAATTAATTGTCTTAAGAGGGAAAACTTGGGGAGGTTCAGTGGTTGAGGTTTAGAGGAGGTGAAACTATGATCCCTTCTAGCTTTCTGATATGATAAACTGTAATCCATGTTGATAAGCACTTAAATGAGAAAGATCAGTTTTATATCTTGCGATAACTGTGTTTCTTGAAGACGTATTGTTCACATGGATTTCATGGTTCATTTTCCTTTGTTATTTTGAGACACTTTGTATTATCAAAGTTAACTTAAGGGATGGCTGAGTTTATTCTATCCTTTGTGTTTTCAAATGGAGAAGGATAAAGGCACAGATATTATGACCATAAAATACTTACTTGCGGAGCAGAGAAAAAAGTCTAAATGGGAATCATGTGAGTGATGCAATCTGAAGTGCTAGTATATTGTAAACTAAGTATTTTTTCACCTGTTACTTTGACCTTTGAGGATAAGGCTAGCTTGCTGTGAGTTTTTTTTCTGAGAATATGTTTTTGGATCTTAAATTGCCTGTTACAAAATGTATCAGGAAATGCCACAGAAATATCACAAGACCCAGCCAATAATATCAGAATGGGTGGATCTTATATCATAAAGATATATTATTGTATGAGAAACTGCAGTGTTCTGTGCTCTGCACTATATGCTTCTTGAGGACAATCTGAGGCTAATTATTGGCATGCTGTATGTTGAAGGAGTGTTTATTCCATGCAATGGAAATTTACATGTATTTAGATCTTGGTGTTAACACTTTTTGCAACAAGTATTTTTTTTTCCTTTTTTACAACTCTTAAAGATTTTTCAGGAAAAGAGAACATCTGCTGCTTTTCTCTTGTAAAGTTCCTCTGCATTTCAATAGAGAAATGGGCTTTTATAATTATCAAGAGAGTCCTAGTAAGAACTTTGAAAACATGCTAACTAGGCGAGAAATCTTACAGTACTTGGGAGCTCTTCTTGGCGCTAGAGGCAGCAATGACCTTGCTTATCTGTTTGAAGTTTAATGCTTGATTATGTAAACTGTCTTTAGAGCTTAGCCAATTTAGCACTGCAGCATTCACAAATGTTATGCACAGTAAATGATTAAACAAGCATTGAAGCACTAATCTGGCTAAGCACTAAACTGGTTTACTTCTGTGAGCTTTAAAAAAAAAAAAAAAAAAATTGAGAATTTGTCAGACTTAACAGCTGCTTTTGGTTCCCACTGCCCAGAGGAGGTGCAAGCTTTGCAGTTCCCTAGGTATCTGATTGCCTCATGCAGGTTTTCCTGTCCTTCAGAGCTCTTAAAACCCAGAGGTGCCTACCATTTTCCCATTTCACTCTTTGAAGATGAGAATTTCAGTATAATGAAACTGTAAAAGTGGAATCTGATAGTCCATTTTAGGAAGTACAGAAGCTTCTCTGAGCTGACATCAGTCCTTAACTGTGTCAAGTTCTTCGATGTTTTATACTGTAAAAACAAAAGTTGAGCACTTCATTGCTTCGTCTTGCAGAGACATGAAAATTAAGCAATGAAAAATTCTTGAACCTTAAATGAATTAAGTATTTGTAAATGTCGTCTTCAGCTGTAAAATAGTTAACAGAGAGAAACTTTCCTATGGTATCTCGATTTGAAAAAAAAATTTTATTCAGAATTGGCTTCTGCCCAAGTGGTTACAAACCTCAGAATTTGTGTACATATATGCAAGTTTTAAAGTTTTTTAGAGATTGCAACCTTTTTTCATTATTAGCACCGGTAATTAAAAAAATTGCTAATTGTAAGGGCTTTGTAGGTAGAAAGTGAGTATTTGTGTCTAATTCTGAACTCTTCCACCAGTTTTATAAAAGAGTAAAACCAGTTATTTATTAAATTATCCTAATGTAAAAATAATCTAAGAGATTACAGAAAACAATTCCTTCCACATTTATACTGCAGTTTTCATGGCACAAAATTTAGAGAAGTCTGAAAAGAGGGTTTCTCACAGCAGATGAGAAATAAACAGTAGTTCTGATATTGCAACAATTTTTCCCAACTTTTGAGGAGTCTATAGAATTACTCATTATCGCCACATCTGATGTCACAAACTGATAACTGCTTCACCACCACTGTTGCATTCTAGATTGTTTTCATAATTGTTCAGATAAGATTCTTCAGTTCATATGTCATCCTAAATCTAATTATTTTATTTTATTGTATTCTATCTCTTTTAAAAGATAACATCCAGGAAAAATACACAGATTCACTATATTAATGTCAATTCACACAGTTACATTAAGGTTTTACACTCTACAGTTTATGGAGCCCAGTTTATGAAAATTGCCAAGAGGTTGGTTTCTGTATCTTCCACTGTCCTGGTGATAATATGCCCAAACTTGATTGGATTATAAACTTCTGAAAGTAATTTTTCTACATACTCATTAAAAGCTTAGCAGACATTCAGTGTATATTTCTGTATGAGCTGGACATGTGCCATCACAAATTTTAAAGAATGGGCATTACTTTCCATGCAGTTGTTTCTGTCAGAAAGCAACCAGAACAGAGAACATAAAATACAGCTTTTCTTGTGCCACAAGATCTCGCCCAGTTCATATCAACGCAATCAAAACCAGGAGTTTTTTGATGAAGAAAGCTGCAGTGTTGAAAGTCTCCCGTAGTTGTGGCAGAAGATAAGTGAGATAAACCAAAGGGGATTAGCAGTTCGTTTACTCATAGTTAGATGATGGCAGGAGATAATCTGGGCAGGAGCATGGAGAGGCAAAGATGAAAGAAGGAATAGCTCAGGGGGCAGAGTGGGGATGAATAGTGAAACCAGCAGCAAGTCATGAGTCTAAGGTGTAGGGGCTGGTAGGCACATAAATGGTCTCTGTAAATCTGAAAAATAATTAAAGAATCTTTGAAACTCATTAGCACACTATGAGTTGTTCTACTTGACTAGTGACTTGTGTATATTTGAGAATCATTTAATCACTGCTGTGACAGCACGGTACTCTGTACTGCCACGGGGTAACTGGCATATAAAAAAGACAATAAAACATTTTAAAGTGGGACAATAAAATATTTCAGTCCTAGATTTGATCAACTGATTTTTGAAAATGTATTAATCTCTTCTCATGGTACCATTATAAGTCACATGTAAAAGTCAGCTTTAATACCACATATATATTTGTGCCTTAAGATGTTTAGATTTAAGTCTAAATTTCCTGCTTCTTTTGTGATACTAGTTTTGGGATGTATAATTTCGTGTGAGTTTATTATACTGAAATATTCTGAGTTTTCACTACTGCAATTACATTTTTTGACTGGCAAAATATCCTACCACTTAATGCTAGGACTTATATCTTCCATACTTACCCAGTACGGATGTGTGATATACTATATTTGCAGAAAGAAATATGTATGCATGCACATGTTGTTATTAAAAATATCAGTAATATCATCCTAAAAGTGTATTCATGTATATTTTTTTCTGTGACACATGGCTTCAATTACTGGAATTAATGTATGTATTCTATGAATGATGTTTTTTTCTGTTCATTGAGTTTGACAGATTTGGTTTTTTAAACAAAGTGTCAATTTAATAAAAGTAACAGTGATTATAGAATGTCTCATCTTTTAAAAAAATTAGTGTTTTAATGTAACATACTTAAATTTAATTACATCTGTCAAAATTACATACTTTTTCACAAGCTTAATAGACATAATCTTATTGTCATTATTCATTATTAATTTAATTGTCTAAGCACTTTGAATTCTTTATCAAAAGGAGCAAGTACCAGGAGTAAGTACTATACAGAGATAAAAGAAGTATTGACTGTGTCTCTAAGAGGTTACAAGTTGAATGTAAAATGAGACAAAAATGGTTCCAAGGGAGTTCAAATGGAAAGAAGACAGTATGGGCCAGTAATTGCAGCTCAAGAGAAGATCATCAATTTCCAAGTTTATTTGTTTTTCTAGGTATAATGGCTATTTTCTTATTAAGTGCTGTTCTTCCATGATGCACTTTGTCTTTGGCGGATTCTTAATTCTTCCTAAGAATTTATCACTGGTTCCATTTGGGTTAAGATGTCAGTAGCCTTTTTAGTTTTATTTTATTGCAGTTCAGAAAATCGAGTTTTAAAGAGTGGAATGCAAAATAAGGTGGTCTGTTTTTTAAGGTTTGATCACCAATGTAAATTTTATGTCTTTGGGTGCCAAATTCTTAAACAGAAACTGCTCTAATGCCACTGTGGGGAAGAAGGTAGTTTAAAATGTTGCTTAACAACAATTAATTATCTTTAGCAGTTACTTACCAGCACTGGAACTCTAGCTGGGTGAATGCATTTTTGGGAGGAGCATGACAGGAATCTTTCACCCCTTCTCTTTTTGTAGACTTTGTACAAGGGCATGGCAAGGTTGCAGTCCCTTTTTTTTTTGAAAGGGAAGGGACAGAAGTGAAGTGATCAGCCAGTTTCATCTTGAACAGGAGCCAAACAGTAAAGAAAATCTAACCTTGGTGCACATGACAGAGCACAGATATTTTTGTAGTGTTTGTTGGTTAGAAGAAGTAAGCATCCATTGTTTTTAAGGACACTTTTTCTTGGCACATGGATTTTATCAGCTGACAATGAGACCTTTTGTTGTTGTCCATTTTAGTTAGAGTATTTGCTTTTACTTTTGGAAATATTTGTGTTTCAATTTAAGCTGAGTGAGGCTGGACTTCACTTCTGTATGGCTTCTTCGGTAAGCATATTTATAGTTAAGAAATCATAGATGGCATGATTTTCACCCCTGAAATCAAATGAACATTTTTTATGCTTAAGTAGAGGTACTCAGAAAATATAAGGGAAACAGAGTTCACACAAGAGAAAAGTAGACATTTTTGTCACAGATATGACTCATAGCTTATGAATTTATATTCTTGAATCAAAATTAATGCAAAATGCAGTAGAGAGAGAGATGTACATTTTAAGTCTGTGCATGCTTCTCATATGTCTACATAATTGTGTTCCCTTTTATGGAGATATGTGGCTTTTCTTCCCTTAAATTCATGCAACACTTTATCTCCCTTTAGTATGTTATCTATTGTCATTTTTATTTGTTTTCAAGTATCTAATAATTTCTATTTTCCACTGCTTCTGTTGAAAGCCTCCCCTTTTTTCCCTTTTACTACCTACCTGATTTCTTCCTCCTATTTTCTGCAGCTTTCTGGTAGGCCTGTACATTCCTTCTCTTTTCTACCTTCTTTTTCTTATCATATTTCTCATCTGTTGTTTGGTCAAGCACTGTTTGGGATTATCATTCAGTGTAAGAGAATCCATGATTTATGTATCAAATGAAACCCCAGTAGAGAACTAAAGCTGGCAACAGAAGGGCTGTTAGAAAAGGAGGGATTGTAAGGGACTTGCCCATCTCTGGTAGGAAGCAGCTGTGGTAGGAAAAGGAATTACAGAAGCAAATTTCAGCTGCAGATATTAGGGTGGTGATTTTGCATTCCATGTTTTTTGTCCCTCATAATTGTTGAGTAGGTAGTTGAATATGCCCCCATAATGCATTTTATTGCACAAGGAAGAAGAGCAGGGTCTTGAATATCAAAGTAAGTATCAGTTTGAATTAATAAGTTCTGTTGCTGGCACAAAGTATTGCATTTTTTACTCATATATGATACATAGTGTATATTGCAGTATATGAAAACTGCATACGAGTTCTGAGATGTACTATATCTTATACTGTAAGAAATTTGAGTCACTGAAATAACTATTTGGGACTCACTGGAAGCAGTCAGCTACATCATGCTGTTCAGGCAAAGATTTATGAAAGGGGCTAAAGGCACTTCTCGCCTCTTCCCTTAGCAGCTGCCCAGCGTGCCCATCTATGATGATGGACTCTGTGTCCTATGGTGGTTGGGCAGTTATCCCTTTTCTGATTGAACAGCACTTCAGTTATACTTGAGATTTCTTCACATGAGCGAAAAGTAATATGCTTGGGTTTCAAGGGATTACTTAAGGATTTGATGCTCTAACAATGAGGGGAAAAAACACTTGTAAGTACTGGTCTAGTAAAATACTTATGGACTGCTAGAGCTGTATCCAGTGGATTAGTGGTCTGCAGGTGGGGTGTTTTGTTAGTTAATTTTTCTGATTGTTTTGAGATATGGATTGGGCTTCGACTTACTTGACCCAATTTTGGAAGCTTTCATAGAGGCCATAGGGTGACATTGTTATGGGAAACCTTAAAAAAAAGAAATAATCTATTGAATATGTAGGTAATTCTAGAAAGTAACTAATACAATGCAATTCTCATGGCTCTTTGTTAAAATATGACTGTTTAAATTCTCCATGAATTTGCTGGTCAAGCTCTGACCCTTATGTCGGTGTAATGTAGTTTTAATTTTTAACAGAATATATTGCTTTTTTACTCATGGATTGCCAAGTAGACATCTTGATTAGAAGTTTTCAAATAGGTGATGCGGGGAAAGCAGAGGTACTTATCAATTACAACTAACCTGGCTTTACTTTGAAGAAAGTAGTTTCGTTTTCACAGTGCTTGCCAAAGAAAGGAGAGCAATTAGTCTTGCTTTCCTGTTTAAAACTGTGATTCACAGCATAATGTATGCTGGGAGGTTAGTCATTAGTATTGCAACATATAACTAATCTATGTCGTTCATGAAGTAGTAGATCAGTAATGCAGCTAAGGTTCTTCTGAAGTTAAAGGAAAGACTGGAGAAAGTAAGTCAGTGTTTCTTCTACTACATACATTTATCATAAATCAGTAACTGTCACTGCCTGAAATTTTGGAAGGGTTGAAACACTGATGTCCTCAAAGGCAAAGAATAAAGAGCATGAGAGACTGTTTTACTGTTCCATCAGAAAATAAGATGTAAAAATTCCCTCACAGTTTTGTGTTAATTTTTTTGGGTCATTCATAGTTGATGTGAACTGGAGATTTTATAACCTTTAACATGTCAACAGTTCTGATGTTTCATTGTTTATAATATACTAAAAAAAATAAAAATAATATTCAGCTATGATATAACTATTCCTTAAACAGTAAATCAGAATTAGCTGCCATTGAATGCCTGTTTTCAGAAACTTCTCTCAGACTTTACAGATGTATCAACTGCAAGAAAATACATTTGAGTTTTATGAACAGCTTAGAATAATTTTTATATGAGGTTTTATATTATGTAATTATTAATAATTCTTATAGGAACTTTTATATTTTTATGGTCAGCTTAGATTTTTTTATAAAGAAATATTTGTATCCAGTTATACTATACTAATTTTCTGTGTGTTTTACTTTACATAGGTTTTTATTTACCTTTATTTATTTTTATTTTATTTAACGCAGTCCATCCATTGCTTCCTTGATTGATTTTTTTAATAAATTTCTCTGAGCTTTGTAGTCACAACAGAATACATATAGCTTTTACAGCTATAAACAGTGCATTCTTCTGAAAGAATTTTGATCAAGTTTGTGTTGAACATTGCTTAATGAAAAGTTAACTTTAACGCAGAAACCCATTAAACTTATAAAGTTACTCAGAAATAAGAAATAGTGGCAGCACAAACTACAACCCTAATCTGTGAGTGTTTAAACCATTGATAGTTTTAACTTTGGACCAACAGGTGGTAATAACACAAAATCCAGTTTTTAGAAACAGATATACTCTGTCATACTTCCTTTAAAGAACATCAGAAAGAGATACAATATTTGTTACGTTGTGTTTGATATTGTGGTTTTGTTTTTAAGATAAACCTGGTGCTTACAGAATAGGCTTTAAAAAAAAGTCAAAGAAAAATTTACTTGAGTCAATGAACAGTTTTCTGAAATGCAGTGCTCTAAATGTAGTATTTAATATTTTACAGCACACATTTAACTTAGCTTCCTCTTAGTAAGGTGTGCTGAGACAATTCAGAGAGTATCTGTTAATTTCCTGAATCTTCTTTAGTTCATGAATATAAAGTTTCATCTGGATTCTGATGTATGCATTATCCATTGACACTGGGATAAATTGTATGGCAACACACAAACATATACAGAAACAAAACTAAGCATTTACTCAATCATCTATACTCAGGATATGGTGTTTATTTGTAATTCCTGGATGGCCAAAAAGAGGATGACTGCCAGATGTATTTTTCATTGGTGGGGAATAAGATGACAAAATCAAAATAATTTTCCAATGTAAATCCTCTTCATGTGTGTTAAAGCTTTTATATGCTCGTTTATTCTGATTTTAATCTTAACTGTGATCAGAATAAGAGAAAACAGAGAAAAAACCTTTAGAAAGGCTGGAATGTTATGTTTGACATCTTTAATTTGATGTCAAAAATAGGAGCAAGGGTCATAATTTATATGAACAAATTTTTTTCCAGAACTCAAGCAAAAATAAATAGCTTTATGGATAGCTTTAGGGTTTCACTCAGAGTAGCGGTTTCTGCTATTCCTTCCTACTTCTTCTGTCAGCCTGGTTTCTATGTTTCATTAGAAACTGCCCTTTAAGATCAGTGGGGAGTTTCCTGCAGTTTTGCAGATGTACCTAAAATTCCTGCTTGTCTTTTAATTTTTGTACTGTGACACAATCATATGACTTAGAAGTTACAAGAAAACTTTCAATAGCAAATGTTTATAATCCACCTAAAATAAAAAGTGCTGAGTTTAATATACCTAAGGCTCTATATATAAAGATAGTACAATGGATTGTGCTCAGATGTACTTCAAATCCCATGGTAAATTTAATAGCACAATAAAGCAACTGAATTACTTAAATTCAGTGAGGTAACTAACTGGGGAGAGTGGCAATGAAGGAAGTCTGAGTGTGTCATTTTTTTCAGGGATCTGCTGAAATATGGGATAGTGATTCAAACCAAAATGTGTTTCTTTTACAGAGCATGCATGTACACAGATTTTATGAACTAATAATTCTGAAGTAATTCAGAATTATAATTTCCTTTTTCCAAATGACACGAATGTGTAAATTCTATGCTTCCTTAATAAATTGCATTAATCTAGTAGTAAGCATATAATATGATAATTAGTATTCCAAATTAATAATTATGCTGAAGCATTTTAAAAGTAATTCACTTTTTAAAATTAAAATTAGACATACATGCCTTTTGTGGAACAGTATTAAGTTGAATTCACCATCATCAAAGATGCATGCAGAGCTCAAGAAGGTTCAAGGAAAATCACCCATGTTAAGCAAAAGAATGTAAAAAACCAGGCAGTGACTAGGATTTGACTGCTTAGGCTCAGCTGTGACTGATGCAGGGCTTCTTTCACTGTTAGCATTACTAGAGATCCCCACACACCACATACTACATCCAGGGTGAAGCTGGGTACTATTGTCTAGTCTACAGCTTGTTTTCCCTGCCAAGGGAATGATTTAGTTCACTCCAGAGCAGAGTGGGGATAAAATTAACATGCAAGTAGTTGATCTACGTAGGTGATAATACATACATGTCTTCCAGTGGACAGACAAACCCTGCTCTAGCTTTTGGGTGTTTTTCTGGATCTGGGAATATTTTCTTGCAATTTATAGTGATAAATCCAATGGTGAGAAGACAAGGAAAATGAGGAAAGAGAAAAAGAAACATTATGATGGAATACCTGTACTTATAGTTTCTCTATTCTTGTTTTGTTGTACTTGATTTCTTACTTTGGTGGCAAAACAAAAAGTAATGGTACTTCAAGAATTCTTCCCTTCCTCGATCAGAGGAACAGGGTAACAACAATCACCATGGGGAGTGATTCACTTCTGGTTTGTAGACCCTCTTTTCACAATGTGATTCTACCAATAAGGGAAATTATAAGACCTTTTCTTGGGGGTTCTATGTAAGAAAGCATGCCAAAGTTGCCCATTTTGGCTAATTTCTTAGAAATGTTATGAAGCTCCTTAAAAGAATATCATCCTGTTATTTCAGTATGATGGCTGTGGTATATGTAAACATACAAGACAGGAAAATCATTTCAGGTTGAAGAAGCAAGGTTTCCTTTACCAGAAGGCAACATACCCTACACTGGAGTTCACTATCAGCAAGACTATTGTGTAAAAAATTGAATTTGCTAGGTTGTCATTCCATGTACTCAGTATCAGTCATCAGTGAACTATGAAATGTTCCAGCTGGAATCTGAGATTTGCGAACTCTATTTAAGTATATTCCAGGTAAAAGATGAAGCTATTTTCATCTAAGAAAACAAGGTAAAGGTGTTAAGGATATGCTTGTTAAAAATGGCAGGATCAGCTGCTCTGATCTACCTTTTCAGCTCTATCAGTAATTAGAGTGATTCAGCGACAAAAGATTTTAATTTAAAAAATTGACCATTGTGGTTATATATTCTCCTGTGACATTTCTTGATTACAGCTATATATGTTAAAAAAAAAAAAAAAAAAGTGACATTAGGTTTATGTTTACCAAGAACAAATAGTTCAGGATTAAAGAGTCTACAGTAGAATAAAGAATGCTCCAAATCTTTTTCTCTCTTTTGTCCTTCCATCCCTTTTAAAAGGATGTTGGCTCATAATTTTATGATATTGAAACAGGGAGTATTATCATCATTTTTTTTAATTTTTTTAAATTGTGTGGTTGGTTATGCTAGGAATAAGCAATTAGCCCTCTTACTGCCATGTTTATTTTAATGCCAAACTTTTTATTTTTTTCTTGTCTCTCTTGGCAGTGTATTTTGTCGAAATAAAATACTGTTAATTGTCTTAAAGGGTATTAAACACAGTGCATATGGAGATGTATACTTTACAGTTTGGATGTTTTCTAATAACTTTTATTCCCTTAAAACACCAAATGAATATTGGCCTTCTGTAAAGAGTAGGTTAAGTTATATTTATGTTATGTAAAACTTTTAAGCTTAACATGTCATTGGTTTAGAATCTGGAGGTGATTTTTGTTAACTGAAATCCTTTTATTTCCTTAACACTGATTGGGCCAAATAATTCTAATCAAGCAGAGCTTGTACCCCATCCATCTTTATCGTAACTGGTAATAAAGAACCCTCTAGGCTTGACATATTGTCATGACAGTTATTCTCAAGACATTATATAGCAGTTGTATCCGTCAACCCGGGCAGTGTGGAATGTTTTAACTGGCAGTCTTCCAAGAGTGAACATTAATCTTAGCATCTCTTCTTACAGTCCCTAATCAAGATATTCCAGGGGTGATTGCGCTGACATTGTTTGAAGACTACGTCTACTGGACAGATGGGAAAACCAAATCACTCAGCCGTGCCCACAAAACCTCTGGATCAGACAGAATATCACTGATTAACTCATGGCATACCATAACAGACATCCAGGTGTATCATTCTTATAGGCAACCTGATGGTAATTATTCTGTCTATGCTTTCCATACAGCACATTGATGTGTTTCATTTAGAAGCCAGTTGCTGAGTTAATGGCAGCTTGTTTATCTGCAGTGATTTATTTTTATTTCTGTTTTGTTTCAAATTGTGGAAGTTTTCAACTCACCATTTTTAAATACAAATTTGTGATTAATCTTGTAAGTATATCTGGTATTAAATAAATGTGATATATCTTGTTCAAGGGCAAGATACCAATTTGAGTGCTTAAAAATTAGCCCAGATACTGACTGGAAGTACAGAACTGTTAAGTCACATTACAGTACAAGTTACCAGTTATCAGGACGGGAACGGTGTGTTATGAAAATATTTAACCTTATTATTTGAAAAGTAAGAGAGTATTAATAATACACAAGAATACTGTTATTTAGAAACTTGTTGGACTGAGGGAGTGTCAGAGAATGCAGGCGTTACGGTTGTGTCTCATCTCCTGATGTCCCCATATTTGAATTGTAACTGAATACGATTTGGCACTTGACCTAAATAAGCTAATTTTTTGTCTCCTTATTAAAAAAACCTCTAATGATTTTTTTCTTCCTGTCATTTTTTCAGTACTGAATCTACATTCATAGTAATAATTATCTTTTGCATACAGAGAATAGCTTAAAGGCAAAAGAAAAAGGTTGCCTCTTATTGGTTTTTGATTTGAGACGTTCATTGTAAAAATAGTATGTGTAATACATTTTTCTTCCTCTAAAAAGCAGATACGCTGAAGTATACTGAAATAATAGGCTCTGATATGCTTTTCCTATTCTGTCCACAGTGTCTCAACATCTGTGTACAGTAAACAATGGTGGTTGCAGTCATTTATGCCTTCTAGCCCCTGACAAGATGTATACTTGTGCCTGTCCCACTAACTTTTACCTTGCTGCGGATAACAAGACATGCTTATCAAACTGCACTGCCAGTCAGGTAAGGGCAGAGGTGTGGGGGAGTGGGGAGTGGGCTTATATTTTACTGTGTTTCCACCTGCTTTTAAATAATGATTGCTGGTGCCCGTGAAATGTGGAAGCGTCAGTCAGCGGAGCTGAAGACTAGGTAACTCATGGGTGCATTTAAAGCATTTCATCTTCACGGCTATTAATTGAAAATAGGCTTGCAAGTGCCTTTTTTCCAGAGAATGCAGAACTTGTTCCCTTTCAAATATGGATGTTTCTGCCAGTCACTAGAACAAATACAGCTACTAAACCCATAAAAATTGCTTTGAAAAAACATATCTATAAAACATGAAACATGAAAATACAAAGTGTGTATAACAATCATACAAAGTGTATATAACAATGATTTGGGAGTATTCATGCACGAACAAACTACATTAATACAAGAAAACAAGCTCAGTCCAGTTAGCTAGGTAGGTAACAGATAGGGTTACATGAGAAACAGTCCAGTAGCGGAAATGGTAGAATATGCAATTAATTAACAATTGCATCAATTAAAACATTGGATTCCTTATGGGAGGTGGAATCCCTAGTACTTAAAATAAATATTTGGTGAATTTTTTTCTTAAAATGTAAGGAAGATTAAGTAGAACTACTGATTTCTTGTAAGAGAATGACTTTGATAAAAGCCTTTGGACTGTTCTACCCAGACAACTAATTGGTTGATTGTGATAGTACATATGGCCTCTAAAATCTGTCTAGTAGTCCAGCTTTTGTAGTAGTCCACTTATATTGTATGTATGCTAACGACTTCTTACAACGTTCTGTGTCATGATGTATGTTGTCTGTACTCCTTAAGGAAAGGATTTTACTCTTAATTTTTAGGGAACAGTGGTCATCTTAAATGATGTTACAGTTTCATTCAAGTAATATTGTTATTTAAGAAACCTTCTCACTGTCTTCCTCTGTTCCCTTAAGGTAATGTTTGGTGTGATTTTATTATGTTCATCATATCTTTCCTGTTTTGATTGTCTGCTTGTTACTTCCCATTAAGTGATGAACATAAAGAAAGTGTAAAACACTTGTAAAATGAGGAGTTTCTTATCTATTTTCCCCCCATATCTAGCTTCTCGAATTTGCTTAAAAAACCAACACTTTTTTCTTTTTAAAAATTTTCTTTAAATGGCACTGGAAGCTTATTCCACAGTGAATTTATATGCTAACAGTTGATTGAATGACTCTATTTCTTTCTAAATAATTCATTGGTAATCTGAATTGAAGGATAACCTCACAACTTGGATCCTCCAGGAGCCATATTTTATCACTTGTGGATTCCATAGGAGGGAGAGCAGGCTTAAGTAGAAGAAGCTGCTTCAGACAGACAGTTACAAGCTGACATTTGTTATTAGTCATTTTCTTCCAGTTTTGAAATCTGTTTACTGTTTGATAATTTGTCAATCCAATGGTATCAGATGCAGAGATCAGTGGAAAAAATATAATTTGCTACTTTAATTTTATAGCATCATCTGAAAATCTTTAGTTGTTCCTATGATGTAATCGCTCTTGACAATGCACTCACCTGTTAGCTGTTTCTGATGAAAAGGAGCTGGATGACTGATATGCTGGTCTTGCACATTGACAGTCTTTCAGCTGTATTTTGATGGCTAATCTGACGTGAAAAATTGTTTAGTACAAAATGCATCAGACTAGAACACCACAACTCAAGCCACTCCAGGCCCACCCATATGACTCCGACCCCTGATTTTGCAAAGTGTCTGGCTCCCCAGTTTAGATGGGAATGCAAGCATTTTCATGCAAAGCATAATAGCATCTAAGAATTAGGCCCCATTTCCTGGAATTAAATTAATAATGTCATTTTAACAGCCTGAAGTCCCTTGTGGTGAGCAGAGTGAGGCTGGCACCTTAAAACAATTCAGCAGCAGGAAGGCTATGCAAGCAAGTAGAAAATACTAAGAATGAGAATTGTCTGAGTTTCTGTTTGTCTCCTACGTTTGGAGGCCTTCTGCTGAGCTACTCTGAAATGCATACCTTAGTAGAACAGTTTAGCAGTTTAGAAGAGCTGCCTTTCAAACCCAGCCTGTAATACAGCATGTCCCTCAATGTGGTACAAGAATGATGTAGCTCCAGCTGTAGGTCCTACTACATAAATGGCCACGAAACCCTAAATTTTCTTGGCAGAAAAGATAAAACAGAGCCGATGCACCAAATTTAATATACCCTTTTAATACAGCTTTATTGAATAATCAATGATTTTAAAAATGTGAAGAAATTAAAAAATTAATGCCTAGTCACAGGAAAGAAAATGTCTTGCACTTCTAAACCTGTCAGTTTTCCTCCCTTCTGTGCTCATACTCACACCAGGTAGGAAACACAATGTTTCTTAAAAGTTCCTGATAATCTATCCAGATTTTTCTCCCTAGCATTAGCCACATAATGAACTCTGATTTTAGGTTTAGCCCTCAAAGTTTGCATCAAGTAATTTCTACCCTTTTTTTGTTCTGTTTGCATTCCCCTTTCAGTCAAAACAAATGTAGAGCATTGCCTGAGCTCAGAGTAAAGGCACTACCAAGGTCTAACAAAGGATTTTTCTTTGTTGTACAAATATTTTATCCCTTTAAAAGGTTGGAAGGCCTAGCTTCTGGTTTACTCATTTAATTCAAACAATATAAGCAATACTGTATACAAGTACAGCACTACACATTAAGGCCCTTTTCTGTAACTGTGGGTGGTTTTGTTTATCCAGAAAAATGATATTAAGTCTGCTTCAACAACTTACAAAGAATGTTTAAGAATTGAAGTGGTTGTTTTGAATAAGATCTTACAGAATCAAATCATAGAATGTGGCAAAATGCAATGAGTGGTTTATATCAGGGGCACTATAAATCAGTGTAGCAACGTCATTGAAACTACAATGATTTGTATCAGTGGAAGTCTCAGTGCAAAACATCCCCAAAAAAAGAGTATTTAAAAAATAAGTTTTATAAAATTAACAGTCAGAGTTGATTAATGGAACAATAACATAAACCATGAATCTAATTTTTCATAAACTGTATATTTCTATGTAAAAGTAAATAAATAAATATTCATATCAAAGCTTTTCTTCCTTCTTTCCTTCCTTTTACAGTTCCGTTGCAAAACTGACAAATGTATTCCATTTTGGTGGAAATGTGACACTGTGGATGACTGTGGAGATGGCTCCGACGAGCCTGAGGAATGCCGTAAGTGCATTCTGAATTTGGAACCCAACTTGTCAGAGGGTCCAAATCAAATATAATGCTTTATAGATTGTAGGAAGTGGGTTTATTTGAACACTTTTGTTTGCAGCACTGTTTTCTGTTCCTTGGTCTCTGTCAAATTTACAAAGGGCTCAGGCTCTTGTTCATCACCCTGTAAAAGATTTTCATTAACTCATGTCTACTGAGGGTCTTTTAAAGTCTTTGGAAAATCATAAGAATGTGTTTTTCATGTTTTAAACCTTTACTTGATCCCAGTTATATTTCTCCTAAAGATTTTTATTTTAAAGCTATGTTCTGAGGTTTCAAATTTTTATGTATAAATACAAAATTCTGCAAGGGTTATTTGGTTTATTTTTGTATATAAGAGAAATGTGGAAGTCTAATCTCATTTGCTTATGTTTCATTACAATTATACAAGTTTAGCTACACATTATTACTTAGTGCGATTTTCTGAACAACAGCAATGTGTTCTCCATGTGATTCCTACCAAGAATCAGTGTATTTTTCACAATAAGTTTTATATAAATATTTTCATTCTGTACATTTAGAAATGTATAGAATTGTCAAAGGAAAGTTTGGAGAGCTAATTCTCACCCTCCCGGAATGAACAATTTTATGTAATGAACATTTTTCATGCATCCTGTGTAACTTTGACACACTATCCTGAAGGTGGTGCAGATACAGCATATTTCTCGATAGCCTCCCATAGTCCAAATAGTAGGTTACTGTAGTAATCTCCTGTTGAATTGCAGACAACGGGAGTCAATTATGATGATGTTTTCCGCATCCCAAAGAATGGTTGCTGGATGGTAGCTGACTGCAAGTTTACTTGTTAGAAAAGTACCTTTCTAGTGTACTGGATTCGTAAACAGTAATATCTGTTGATTATATCTTTCAGTCCCAGCCACTGACTACTTTAACACTATTATATTAATCTACATAAATCAAAAGATTCTTGCCCTCTTCCCTTAAGCTTATATACATAAAACGCTCTACGTGTTCTACAGTCATCCAGTTAAATAAGAGTTAATTTCATTTGTTTATATTGAAATCTCTCACCCATATTTTTACAATTTTATAATTAGTTCTCTTTTTCTGCTGCAGAGGCCTTTGAAGCAAGCTTTAACATATGTAATCATTCTACATAACATATGTAATCATTCTACATTTGGAGCTACACTATGTTTACATAAAATTTAAACTCAGATGGCAGTGGCTGTGAGAAGGAACAATGTTAGACCTTTCATGGGAAATAGAATTAGAGTGGAACAGTGAGTTTCTTAAATGCAGACTTGAAATCAAGTGTTTAGATCCTAAATTGCAAGAATCTGTTGAGTTAATGGTAAGCATCAACCTGCAGAGGATTGCAGTCTGTATCATTAGTTAAGATATAACTATAGTTATGCAAATTTAAAATCTCAGACTTTGAAATTAATTTTGCAATAGTACACGTGCATTTTAGTTACTAATATCTACTCAGATTGAGATTACATAGGCAACTACAAAGGTCTGTAAATTCTTTTGATTAGTCCGTAGAGGAAGAACAACACTATTGATACTTTAACCGTTCTTGTGATAGTATTCATAAGCAGTTTTCTTTTTTCTCAGCTGAATTCAGATGTCAGCCGGGACGTTTTCAGTGTGGAACTGGACTTTGTGCTCTTCCAGCCTTTATCTGTGATGGAGAAAATGATTGTGGGGACAATTCTGATGAGTTGAACTGTGGTAGGTGATTATATACATTGTAGACTTCTGTCAAGAAACTATGTTTTTATTCTTTTACCTTTTAAATTTTGAAACTTTTAATCTTTTTAATGTTTTTATTCTTTTAACTTACAGACACACATGTGTGTCTGTCAGGTCAGTTCAAGTGCACAAAGAATCAGAAGTGTATTCCAATAAATCTGAGATGCAATGGACAGGATGACTGTGGCGATGAAGAAGATGAAAGAGACTGTCGTAAGTTATGTTTACAGAATTTTGCTCTGATGACCGTAGCTGATTTTAAACAAGGAACTGAAGAAAAATATGTAAAATACTGTAAATATCCTCTCTAAAATGATTTGAGGAAAATGCAAAACAGTTAATTCATGGGACTGATTGATGTACAATTCTTCATAGACAAGAGAACAAACTAAGATGTCATTTATTAACTTCATTTTTTAAAGTCATTGCAGAGAAGAGGGGTGTGTAAACAATTAATTCCAAGCATTTAATTGGGTTTCTGACTTAGGCTGAAACATTCATTTTACTCTTAACCACCTCACAAATGACTCATCTTCTTGAGGCTTTCATCTGCCATGCCTTGCAGCAACACATTTCAATGGAAAAATATATTTCTGTGTCTTTTATTGGAAAAGATGTAGATCCATAGTTCCTTCTACATCCTTTTTCTTTCATGGAGTTTTCTACCTTTTCTATTCCCTTTCCTCTGGGGACTTCTTCATTAATTTGCCTATGTAACTTGATTTCCATTTACTCAGCTTTTAATGCATCTTATTTTTCATTCTGTATTTCTTAGATATAAGTAGAGAAAGTATTTTCAGATTTAGAATGGAAATGTATTGAATAGCTTGTGTATTTGATCATTTTGTAATTAAAATGACGGTGCTGTCTTGAAATACATCTCTGTCCTTCACTCAATTCATTATTCAGATCTACTGCTGATCTAAGGTGCTTATTCCTATTTTCTGAATTAGCTTTCTCAAGGTTTGCATGTGCTGCATTTCTGCAAAGAACATGGCCTTCTCCAAGGGAAGGGTTGCTAAGGATACAAAGGCTTTGTTGATGGTCATGTTTTTAATGGCTGTCTTCCAAACAGCTCAGCAGAGACAGACAGTATTATATGTTGGTTTGCATGTTATGTTCTTTTAAAAACTGATTAAGTGGGGTCAGGTAAACTCCTGTGGAAGACAAGGGAGATTGATTTTCGTTATAAAGAACTGCACATTATACAGAAGGTTCCCAAAACCTTGAGGTGTAGCCGACAGAAATTAAATCAGAGCAGTGGAATCTGCAGCACAGCAGTGCTCAGGGACTGTGGGAGGGATAGGGTCAGGATCAGTGGTGATGGAGTTGAAAACTTCCTAGGGATTAGTGGGGATAGGACAGTCTGCTGTGACATGAAGCAAGCTTTTGAATTGTCTGAAACTCAGCCATCAACCCACCTGCAAAGACACAGTGGGAAGTGGGGGAGGTTAATTATATACATTTTTTGTTTCTGTTCTGTCTTACCTAGACATTATTAGCTTCTCTCTTAAGCAAGTTAAGTATGCTAGTTTGTATTTTAATAAAACCTTGCTTGTGCCTTCCGAAAAGTCTTCAGTTGTCTTTGGGGAGATTACAAAAAGTGGAGATTTTAAGTAGGTCTACCAAACAGTTCAAATTGACTTGGGCTCCTGTCCCAAGACAGATAACAGATCAGATTATCTATTTCATTCTAACTCCACTGGACTAGGATTTATAAAATACAGACATTTTTTTAGCTCTACCACTGTTTCATTTTATATATCAAGTGACCTTGAAAAAGTCACAATTCATGCTAAAGGTTTTCCATATGTAACATGGAGGTTATTATGCTGGTCTTCCTTGTAAAGCACTTTGAAATCTCCAGGTGAGGTGCCCTAGCTGAGAATCAGTATTATTTTTTAGAAGTATAGTTAGCAGCGTAGACAAGTCTAAATTTAGTCTTTGATTCCAGAGCTGTAAATTTATGTATAGAAATGTGATGCTGAAAGAAATAATACACACCAATTTTTTAAAAAAACTAAAGTTTTTCATCTTGCTGAACTCAAGAAACAGGAATGATACTGTAAAGGAGCAAATTGCTTTCCAACAGGGATAGGGAAGTTTGTTAAAAACCTTATGGAGTTCCCTAGGTAAAAGTGGGACAAACATTTATGTGAAAAAACATTATCAGAGAAGAGATCATGCTGTTTTCCAATTATGTCCAATTCAGAACAGTTTGGAGATTCTTGTACATATGCTTATCTCTAAAGAAATCCTTGTGCATCTGATCACAAATAGCTTGATCACAGTCCAGTCCAGATATATGTCCTTTATTCATCTTGCCTCTATACTCTCAGTTATAAGAGTTTAAAAAAACAGTAAGATCTGTCCTAAATGCTTGTGAGGCAGTCAATCTAGAATCACATGAGTGCACTGAGGATCCATTTGTTGTCAAGTGGCTGTTCTAAAGTGAAAGCATTTAAACTTCGACTTAAAGCATTCTGAAAGAATAGGATGAAGGTTAGCTGCATCTTTGCATCTTTATCTTGCCGTAAGATTCATTTAAGAACTTGTTCTGCTAAACTGATAAAATGAAATAATTGTCAAACTTTTCTCACTATTTACCCATGGCCTCTTTTAACAGAGAGCACAGACTTTCACCAAAATTGTACATAATTTGGATTACCTTTTCAGTCAAAGCATTGAATGCTGCCTTAGTCCTTCAAACTGACTTTCAGAATTGGTAACTGGTGCTTTAGAAAGTTAGGAAAAAAATAAATCTGACTGCTTTTTACTAAAGTGGTTTCATTGTGTCAATGTCAAGTCTGTTGTTAAAAGAATATCACAATAGACACTTTGTTTATTAGATTCATTTGACCTTACTGTTATATATAAAATAATATATAAAAAGAAGACAAAATTATAAACAGTATAACCCTGAACGCTGTTTTCTTACAGATGTTACATAAGTCTTGCTAGAGCTATAAAATTTCTGAATTTTGAATCATTTTTATTTTAAAACAAATAATTGGAATATTAGCAGAAATTTCTAGTTTTAATTTGAAATCCTTTTGTTTAAAGCTGAAAACAGTTGTTCTCCAGACCATTTCCAGTGTAAAACAACAAAACACTGCATTTCTAAACTGTGGGTATGTGATGAAGACCCAGATTGTGCTGATGGATCAGATGAAGCTAACTGTGGTGAGTATGCCAGTGGTTTTGAATATATTACTGTAGCTTGATATTTTTGAAAAAAGTAGTGAAAGGAAATAATCATCCGAGTTAACATGTCCTTTTTCAATGTATGATAATACCTGTCTGATATGATAACTGTATCTGGCTCATACAGTTCTTGTTGAACGATAATCTTTATAGGAATAGTCTATAAACTTCATATTATACTACTACTCTATTGGCAGGAGCTGTAAATGAGTATCTTATTTGGAATATAGTGACATTCTTGATTTTTCTCACAGTATTATCCAGTTTCTGCTAATTTATTACGCATACTTTGTTGCTGCTGAAGTTCATAAACAGTGAAACATGTAATAATTTGCAAACGTTAGTTAAGACTGTGCAGAGGGTCCAGAGCAGATGCCAACTTGACATTGACCAACTTCTGCTTCTCTCTGAGCTCCAGGGAGTTATGTGTCCTAATACACCACTCCACAAAATTTGCATCCCCATAGGACTTCTCCAAGAACCCCTGATACTTCTGAAAGTTATGTACTTAAATTTGATAGTTTGAAGAAGCAGATCCTCTACAGAGATCAAGGATAGAATCGAACCATTACCAAACCAAGCTCTAATTTCTGTCATATTTTATACAATATCCAGAACCACAGTGTTCTACCTGACTAAGGCAGATTTTTTAGAACATAAGGACTAGCTCTGAATCCAAGAATGTCTTTCATTGCTTTTTTGAAGATTCGTTGTTGGATCACAAATATAACTCTACAGTTTTTAGCATGTTTATGATTGACAAAACAATTATTTTATTAAGACAATACTCATAGAAAATTGAAAATCTAAGCAGTTTTCACATTGGTCTGCATGTGATATTGTACATGCCTAGTATGTTATTCATCATCACTTGGAAGAAAACATCACACTGTATAGTAGTAGTGGCTGTTCTCAGTCATTGCTTGCATGTTGGAAAGTTCCGAGTCAGCTCTTCTGTTGTAAATGAAAGAAAATAATAAATATAAACATTCCACCTGGGAAATGGATTTACAGATAATCAGAGTCAGAATAAGTGGATCAGTATTGTTGGCATTGTTGGCATATCACTGAACATGGATGTCAATGCACACTCCCCAAGCGCAGAAAAACGTGTGGAAACTTCAAACAGACCTATAAAACAAAAAACAGGAAAATGTTCTGAGATGGATGAGAACAAGGAAAACAGTTGTACAGAACATTCAAAGCTCTCGCCATTATTCATCCATATGTCAGTAAATGGTTTGATGAAACACATAAGTCTGGACAAGTTTATGGTACCTGTGGGACAACAAAGTTACAGGCCATAATCAAGAGCAAAGCACTGAGACACAGCAAAATTTCCATGGATACGTTTCAAGTGATTGAAACAAGCACGTATATGAAAATGTTGGAGCTCTAAGTATGCCTAGGAAATTGAACTCAATACTGAAAATCCAGGACCATTGTTTGAATTGTCAAGAAGGGAAAACTAATTAATCATATCAACTGGAGAGAAGAACAGTGCAAGAAATCATTTTGCTTGAAGAAACAGTGAATGCAAAGGAGATGAACCTTTGCCGTAGAGACTCTCCATATCTTCTTCTGGGCTATTATGCAACTACCCCCGCACTGCTTACCTTCTGATCCACTTTATAGGTACTTTCTCCTGCACTGTCCCCAATCATCTTGATCTCCAACATGCCGTTTCTTTCCAATTTGGACAGCATTCCAAGCTTCCAAACTGTGGATTCATATTTTGACTAACAAAGGGTCCTAAAATAATTCAAATAATATCCTCAAGACACAAAGTTTAAAAGCAAAGAGGAAAAAAACCCCAAACTAATGCTGAATAGGAAAAATTGTATTTATAATAGGTACTTCACTGCAATTCATCATTTTAGCCAATAGAAAGAATAATGTCCAAATTGCTCAAACAATTAAATAGTGTAGAGCTGCAGTGCATGCAATCCCAAGTTAAATATTTTTTTCAGTCACAATATATACAACTGGCTGTGCTGGTTCATATCTAAGACTCATCTCGCCTTTTATTCTGTCTCTGGCAGTGACTGAAAGCTAGTATCTAGGGAAGAATATGTGAGCAAGGCAGTCCTTAATGAAACTTCCCGGGGATACTCTTCTAGCCTCTAACAGTTTGAGAATCAGGGATATTGTGAGTCAAATATATCTCTGTATGCAATAACCCATGATGGATTTCAGTTTCTTTTAACCTTTGTACAGTTTTGACAACATGCTGCAACAAGGAGTTCCACAGCTTATTTACACACCTCCCTGCAAAATCACCTACATATTTATTTTAAATCTGCTAGCTGCATATAATGCTGATAGTTTCTGTATTGGGGGAGACTGAACAATTTATTCATATTCACAATCTGTGTGCCACACATGGTTATGTACACATAGAACAACTAAGCCTTGACAAGAACAGGGTGGGTTTAATCACATTTTAAAGTTTTCCGTAATTTTAGCATTTGAAATATGTTTAAATGACCTTATTATAGCAGTAGTTTTAACACGGCTTGGTCTTCTGCATTGGGGTTGGGGTTTTTTTTAGATTTAAAGATGGTTATTTTTATGAACAAAGTTTGATAGAATTAAATTCTAAAACTGCAAGCTGAGTATAATAAAGGTCTGTATATGTGGATGCTAATACTAACTTGTTATCCTTTATAGTTCATTTCTAAAATGCTTACAATGCAAAACTTGTAAAAAGGATAATCTCTTTTTTGCCTAAGTGCTTCATAGACATATGTATTTTGCTTAGTCAACATCTGCTACTGTATGTTATTGGAGATACTATGTTAACTGAATTTGTTAGAAGTAGTCTGAATGTATTTAGTCTTTGTGGTTACTTTCTGACTCAGACAATTGAAGTAGAATTAAGAATTGTATGTTTATTATTGAGTGTATGGTGTTTTTCAAAGAACAGTACGTAGACTTAATTCATGCTTTCTGTCCACGCAATTAAAAGAAGGCATTAGATTATGGTAATCCTTGCTCACAACTTTAATACTTTACATCAAAAAAGACCCTGTTTGAGTTAGAATCTGAAGAAATCTGTTTGTGGTCACGGAAAGTTGTTATAATCTGCTTTAAAGGTTATATGTATTTCAGGTCTTTATTAGCATAATGTGTCAACATTAGTATGACTGCTTTCTGCTTCTTCACTTTTCTAAATATTAATTTTATTTTTGGCCTAAAGAGTCAAAGTAGGGGGTTTTTTCTGATGATGAAGAATATGTTCTTTGAGACATTTGAAGGATGCATTATATAAACTTAAACTTCCTTCAACAGGCTTATAATTTCCTGTATCCAGCATCAGTGACAGCCTGCCAAGCCCTAGAACAGCTAGCTGATCCTCAATCAAAAGCAAGTTACTTTTCATTTTGGATTCTATCCCTCTCAGGCGCACACACACACAAATGCACAAACAAGCCCATATATGAAATTAAAATCCCCAAACAGCAATGTAGTGCAGTTAGTGGTAAAATAACATTTTAATTCATAGGGATTGATATTTGAATCAAAATGCTTTTAGGGTGCATATTTTGGGGTTTGGTTTGTTTTCCATTTAAGCCTTCATCCTATTTTCTTCACACTCATTTAGAATTATTTCTAAAGTAAAATCCTGTTCGGTATGCACAAAAGATGAACCCCAACCAACCAGAAGCTACCTCAGGTGGTCACACAAATTTCTGAGAAGGGGCCTTTGCCTGTTGCAGTAGATCAATGATTCTCTTAATAATAATTTGAAGAGAGAAATATGAAAATTGAGTTATCAGTACTTACTTTTTTGCCTTTCTACCATTCTTATCAGAACTTTCCTGGTTTAAGGTAGTCTCATTTTAAGAAAAATGGAGAGCCATTTAGTATTGAAGACAGCAATGACAAAAGGGGGGGGGGAGGGGGCGGGCACCATGTGTGCTTTTCAGGGTTCTACAGTTCAAAAAAATACTGGTTTGCACTATTTCCTTTGAGTTGAGAAAATTAGTCTTTCTAAAAGATCAGATATTTGTTATACAACTTTGCTGAATCTTCCTCTTTGTTATATCTTAGTTCTAGTATCCTATTGTCTTGCTTGGCTCTCATTAACAGAAAGAAGGAAATACAAGTCAAGGAAATCTAGTTTGTAAGACATAGTCAAGCGTAAGCTGCTAAGAGAGATCAGTCAACCCAAGGGAAGTATAAAGCTTTCAGATTTGTGAAGTGGAGAGAGCCTTACGAACATGCAAAATCTTTTATATATAAAAATTATATAAATATATATAATTAAATATTCCTTTGTGCTTGGTAAGATTAGAATAAGAGGAGAAAGATACAAGTGGTAATCATAAGGTTAGACTGCACTCGGATAATTTGAGAAACAAAATCCAGCCTTTCTTCACAAGTGTAAAGAAGCAATGCTTGAGAACTAGAGGCATCCTTGAGAACTAGATAATTCTTTATGAAGAATAAGAAAAGATATATTACATATTCTCTTCATCCTAGCTGAAATGAAGGGATGTCATCTCTGGCTTTTGTGTATTACTGATTAGATCTTGGTATTTCTGTTGAATGCGGAAGTATAAATAGAATATAATCTGTCATTAGTCTTTAGGACTCGATTTTGTGGGTAGATATGTTAATGGGAGATTGTAGACTTTACTAGAAGTACTTTAATAAATATACGATGGATTTCTGGTTTGAAACTTGATCTTTTGCAGAGCTAGAGAAAAAAGTGCAACAGGTTTTTTTATTTTGGGAGAGGGGATATTTTTATGTTTTGTAATGTTAAATATTTTTTAAGTGCTTGACAGTGCAAGTATTTGAAATGTCATGACAGATGTCACAGATGGTGATCTTGAGAAACATTGTAGGAAAAAGTATTTTGGAAGAAAATGACTTGCAATCACAATATTGGCATAGTATAAGGAACAAATGCAAAAGGCAGTATTGTAATTACTAAATTTTTGAGTGTACACCACTGAGCTGCAATGCCATTTACCTCCACCTTCTTGATATTCAAATGTAGTTTTGATTTATTACTCTAGTTCCAGAACCACACCTAAAACAAAGCACAAAAAGCAGCAGTTTGGGCCATAGCATCAAATCCAATACCTCTAACTTGTAGTCCTTTCCATTTCACAGGCAAAGGAAGCACAATGTTTTAAGCTAGCTTTTCAGTCGTCCTTCATTCTGTCAGTTATTATAACTCATCGAGTTGTCATGATAGCAGTATCAAGTCTGAACTGACATGCTATGAAATAACCTAATGGAAATTTTAAAAATTTCTATTGAAATATCATCACAGTGGCATGTAATTTTAAATATGTCATGGAGGCTTTTACAAAGCAACCTTTTTTTTTTTTTTCCAAAGAAAATGTCACTGATAACTTTTTAATTTACCTCATTTCATCTCAGTCCTTATAACCTGAAAGAATTACTCAAGAAATAAAAAATATAAATAAAACATAGAGGCAACTCCTTCCTGCTGGAGGAGTTCAGGATGTTCATGCATCTTCAAGAACCTTTGCCTACAATGCTGCTCTGTAAATGGGAAAGCTTGTTGAAAATTTACTGCATGAAGAAAATTAATGTCAGTTTAGCATTATATGCTTGATAATGTTTTACTTTGTATAAGTAGACTTCCAACCCAAAACATCAGAATGTGAAAATGTAAATCAAAAGGAAAAGTTTTCTGTCATGTATTAGTCTTAAATTGTCATATGCAAACTTAACTTTTGAGTAATATATATATTGACATTTTCAAATAAATAGTCTTGTGGTTTACTCTAATCAGATCTTTTGTAAAACAATCTCACAGATAAATTCAAGGAAAAGTCAATGCATTTTTTGAGAATCAGTGCAATAATACCCTCTCTTCAAACTAATTTGAGATTACTTCTGAATTTCATATTTTTTACTTTAAATTACAGTGTGTACAGTCCATATTTTAATTTTATCTTCAAATTTATGAGCATATCTCTTTTAGTATGAATTAATAAATAGAATCTTAAAGAATGTGGTATGAAAAGTATTTCTGAAAGTAACATTTCAAGTATTATGGTTGCTCCTTCTTCAATGTTATCTAGCAATGTTGTCATGTCACTGTTTAGTAGCAGTCTTTCCTATTTTGACTCTTTGTCTGCAATGATGTAAATTATATTCATCTTAATTACAGATAAAAAAACTTGTGGGCCTCATGAATTCCAGTGCAAAAACAACAACTGTATTCCAGATCATTGGAGATGTGACAGCCAAAATGATTGTGGTGATAATTCTGATGAAGAAAACTGTAGTAAGTAACTTTTTCCTAAGTACATATTATAAGGAGTGGAGTCAGTTTAACATGTAAGAGGAAACTTTTCAATTTTGATAAACTGCATGTGTTTTTTTGTACAACACCATCTGAACCACTGAAAACCAGTTGACCAGAACTGAAAATGTCCCTTGCTGACATTCTCCAATTTTATTACTTCTTATAAAGAGCTGTGATTCTGTATCAGCTATGCAAAAAATGCATGACCTACGATTTCTCAATAATCTGATGAATTCAAAATAAATATTACAATTAGTTTGCCTTTGTCAATAAGTTACAGATGGCATTTCTTATCTCTGGATAAGAATCATAAAAACTGCTCAGTGATTAAGTGATAAACATTTGTTGACAATAAAATTTAATCAAACACTACCCATTATATTCATCATATTCCTGAGATGATTTGCCTTGTTTTGTATCGTGAGTCCATTTCTGTAATACTTAATCACATTAAGAAGTAGATGTTGTTTTTCAAAGTGGCTCGGCTCTCTCCTACCTATGAGAAACCTGAATGCCTATTAAATTTCTGTAATACTGATTTCAGTGAGTTAATTTAGATCTGGTTCTCAGGAAGAAATGACAAATTCTTAATGGTTTTATCTCATAATCATTGTCTTTATGAAATATTTCAAACGGGAAATTCCACAAATAGTTCTGGAGTGCCTTTGCCTCAGATGACAATTTGTTCTTTTTTCTTGTGTACTTAGAAATCCAAGAAATTAGTATCTTGTGTAGATAATCTTGAATACATATTCCTGATTGTATATCATGAATGTATATTTTAGTATCTTCAAGGTAATGACCTAGAAAGCTTAATAAATTAGGCATTCTGATGCTGAGTACTTGCTGTCTGCCCCTTTCTCCAATTAAAGTCGTGGTGTCCATAGGTACAGGATTTCTAAAGACTAGCTCATTCTGCTTGAAAGGTTAAAGTGCATTTGTCTCCTTTTTAATTTCTGTCTACATTTGAAAATGTTGTAAGTTGCTGTAGTTTTCATATCCAAGTGTTTCATCTAAAGGGGCAAATGTCATGAGGCTCAGTAATCACTCAGAGCCATTTGTTATACCCCGGGGCGGGGGTGACACACAAACACTTTCTTAACTTTGTGGGAGATTTTAATTGGGAATTGATTATTAGTGCCAGTGGGATTTTTCCATTTTCATTTATATTATAAATCCCACAAAATTATTTTATGTTCTTTTATTGTCATGTAAAAATCAAATAAAGAGACATAGCTTTTTCTGTAGCAGTGTTAATCTACGTGACTAGATAATCTTTTGAAAATTTGAAAATTTAAAAAAAACTTCCGCAAAACATTATTGCTGTTTGCAAAATAAGTTTCCAGGATCTTATTTAAAATTTGCTATGTGTGAGGTGGGATTTATTTATCACCCAGTATTAATAATTTTGCTCCTTAAAGTTTAGATTATCATAGTACAACATGATTAAAAAACTAAGTTCAAATAATGAGGGAGCAATCATCTATCCATTTTAAAAAAAAATATCTAAGCTTGCCATCTTTGTGTTCACATCAGTAATTAAGTTATATATTCAGTTCTTGGCTGTTCTCTAGACTTGCAGATAAAGAAATCTGTAGTTAATTGTAATGGATGGAATTAGTGAGTTGAGAATACCCAGACATAGCTGGTGCATCAAACTAAAGGCCAGAGTGGTGATGTAGTGTTAGCTTTTTTAATTTTTCTTTTGCGTGTCAAATGCATACTTCACTTCTAACTGTTGAATCCCATATTCTGATGTTTAAATTAAATACAGTAGGCTGACACAGTTGTAAAATTCAAAATCTTGGAAGCATTGGGAAAATACATAATACTCTTCAGTTGTTTGAAATAGATGTAGAAAATTCTTTATAGGCTGTCAAGCCACTTATAGAATAAAGTGTAATGAAACAAATATATACGAAATTAGAACTTCAAAAGCATTTGACAAAATATATTACATTGCACATTACAATAAGTTGTTCATAGCATACATGAATATACAAAGGGCTTGTCAGGCAACTATGTCAGAAAGAGTTGTTTCTCAAGAATGCAGAATTAATTCATTGAATTATAGAAATTCAGCTCAAGTATTTGCATTTCTCTGTATAGTTTCATTTCATGCACACACAACATCCTGGTCAAGTTATCAGAAGTGAAACAGAATGCATGTTAAGAAATATCACATTATTAGTGGTATAATGCAAATAGTTGTGCCTGTTATGACACTGTTATTTAACTGTATTTGTCTTACAGTCTATTATTCTTTAACTATATTTTCACCCTCACAAATAAGTAAGAGTTATTAGGAAGGTTATAGGTCCATACTGAGTTAGTACTAAGCAAAGAAGAATGTATTTTTAACTCTTATGGATTAATAACTTTTGGAGAGGGAATTTGCCTTCAGAGTTTATTTGGTTTATTTAAAAAAATAATATTAGAGCAAAAAATAGTATTTTCTCTTTCAGGAAACTTCAAAAAAAGAAAATTCTGTAGAAATTACTATCTTATTCTTGCTGAAAAGAAAACACCAGTAATGTTTTATTGAATGTAATTAAAGAAAATATAATACACTGTAAACATTGAAGCAAAACAAACGTAATAATGCTGTAGAAACACATGAATTCAATCAGTGTAAAAATGCTACTGTTGCTAGAGAATCTTCTCAATGCTGTTTTGTTGCTCCTACAAGTTGTCAAGAAAACAGATTAGTTAATTTTGTCCTGGGATATGTTCATATCCCAAATGCAATGAGAACTAGCAATTATTTAATGTTTAAGTGAAAATGTTTTAAACCAGCATATTGAAAGAAACTAAGCTGGAATGTCTCATAATGTAATCTTCAGTAAATTTTGAGTGGACAGTGCTGTACATTGACATCCTTTACATTGCTTAAGGTTCAGCTGACTTGGTGCAATTCAGACAATGGCTAGTGTCAGTTTTCTAAGAGCAGCGGGGTGTCAATGCTAGCCAAAGGCAAGTATGCTACTGTAGTATGATAAACTGATGTGTACTAAAGGTTCCTCCTTTTATATACACTTACCAGTCTCATGCGTAGGTTAACAAAGAACAAGTGTCTTTGTTTTGGTGAAACACAATGCTAAGTAAAGTCATGAAAATAAACAAGTGAAGAAAATCGCATTTAATGCCACATTAAATATATGAAAAAACCCAACCTATGGCCACTTTAGTAATCTTGTGTTTACAGGCATTCATTCTGCAGGATGGTCCATGTTGTTGTTTTTAGCAGTATTGTAATGGAGAATTATAAGGAAAGGTGGTTTTGTTTTTACCTCCTCTTCCATTTTGTCACATGTACTGTTTTTGGCTGGAATAGTTACAATTTTCTTCACAGTAGCTCCTATGGTGCTGTGTTTTGGATTTGTGACCAAAACAGTGTTGGAGGTGGACTGCTGTTTTAGTTGTTGCTGAACAGTGCTTGCACAACATTCAAGGCCTTTTCAGCTTCTCATGCCGCCCCACCAGTGTAGAGGCTGGGGGTGCACAAGAAGCTGAGAGGGGACACAGCTGGGACAGCTGACCCCAAGTGAACAAAGGTATATCCCAGACCAAATGGCATCATGCTCAGCAATAAAAAGCTGGGGAAAAGAAGGAGGAAGAAGGGAAGTTCAGAGTTATGGCATTTGTCTTCCCAAGATCATTACACGTGATGGAGCCCTTCCTTCCTGGAAGCAGCTAAACACCAGTCTGCTGATGGGAAGTAGTGAAAGAGTTATGGTTTTGTTTTGCTTGTGCATGCAGCTTTTGCTTTACCTATTAAACTCTCTTTATCTCCACCCACAAGTTTTTGAACTTTTACCCTTCTGAGTGGCTGTGTGTGACTTAGCTGCCCTCCAGGGTTAACTCACAACTCAATGATAATAATACTCTTTTGCTGATATTATGTGGATGCATCATACTGGATACTCTGGTTTGGCTTATTGAAAGGTTTCAATTACAACGCAACCATGTGGTAATAGATCTGATGAATACTCATTCATCACAAGAAAGTGTGGCTTAGGTATGTCCCCTAATTCCTCTAAATCTTTGTGATCTACTACCAAATGCTAGGATGAATCAAGAGGTCAATGTACACTTCTAACTCATTTTAGGTGAGGTGCTCCTATCCCATGTTTGTATTGCTGTTACTTCTTTTTCTATGTACAAATGCCACCTTTCCTATTATACAAATTAGTTTCTCTACAAGTTTGCTTTGTAACAGCTGTTACAGACATAGAATTTTCACAAGGAACAAACATATTTATCCTGTACAAATACAGGTAGGAAGTACACTGTAGGTTTGAACTTCATATCCTATTTAAAAAAAAAAAAAAAGAATTCCCCTCAGACTTGTATAACAGTACATCAGTCTCCTAAAAATCCTTTCAATTCATAACTTAGGGCAATATCTATGTCTATTAAATGCAAAATTGAACCCAAATATTAAATCATTTTAAACGTTTCTCATGAGATCCTTTTCTTGCTACCATTTAAGTTGATGACAAATGTCTGTTGGCTCTACAGATTATTTTCAGACTTTAAAATGTGAAAGTAGTTCATCTTATGTGCTGTATTTCAAATGAAACTCTCTAATAATTCAAAAATGCTTTTCTCGAGAAGGAGTTTCAGTGTTTTTATAAAGCAGAACCTGAAAGATGCTGTCCTTCATTGGTTATACAGAAGTCTATTAATACTTATTCCTTTCACTAACAGTGTGAGCACTGATGGGAAAGTACTCTTCTGTGTTCATATGTAAATCACAGAGATGCATTCCAGCAGCAGAAGAAATATGTCTTGCAAACAGAGAATTGAGAAGTTAGCTCCTTGTGTACATTTTTTCCAGAATCAAATCTCTATTTATAAATAATTCATTAGCAGTACAGAAAATGTATTTGCTTATATTTTGCAAATCAATACAGAAACATAAAAAATGTTTATTTGGATATGAATTACTTTTTCCACAAATTATTTCCTTTATGTAATTTATCACATCGTGAACTTCCTTTTCCTGGCCTGTTGACAACAAGAAGAATCAGATGTCAGTGATTTGCTAACACTCATACAAGGAGCTATTGCTTTGAAAAGAATTTGAAGTAATAGGTGTATAATCTAAGAATCCATATAAATGCTAACCTTTGATTTGCTTAAATATAATATTGCTGGAGAACTGATGCAATTGCTGTAGATCTGCTTTTATTATGCTTTCCTACAACTTTGAAACGAAAAATTGCACCTACGTGAAAAATGAAATTTCTCTCAAAAACTTTAAAATGGGGTAATTTTGCCTTTTTTTATGAAGTAAAGGGAAAAAAATAGCTGAAAGGTCCATTAAAACTATTCCTTTTTTGAAACAGTTCTTGATTTTTATAAATCCAGAAAAAAAAAAAAACCTTAAGTTCAACTTTACCTTAGATCTGTGCCATTCATGTCTAGTATATTCTCATGCTGGTATTTACCAAATTCTTCTCAATCTCATGTGTGCTTTCATTGATCACTATGGTATATTTTTAAAAAGCATTCATGCTTCCACCTTCCATAACTACCTAAAGGACCCTTTAGCATTACCCAGTCCGTTACTGTCCATTGCTACTGTCTGCTCTTGGTCTCTCTTTTTTTTTTATCCTTCCTCCATTGATTTAGTCACTGTCATTTACCATTTGCCTGAACTCTTTTCCCGTCTCTATTAAAAAGATCTTACCAATTATTCTTGATTTTACATCATTTACATAATAAAATGTTTACTGTGATGGAAATAATCCCACAAATAATCCTTGTTTGTTTTTTCAGTCCTGCTTTCCCAAAGACCAGAGAACTCTAAATTGCATGTAAAGACTTAAATTTTCCTCAGTCCCCACTACTTTTCTACCTTTGTTTAATCTGATGGTCCAAAGCCCAGACATTAACTTCATTTTTTCCAGTGTCTTTTGTAACGGTCCTCATTTTCAGGAGGAAAGCACGTAGTATTCTGCTGGGGAAACCTTCCACACTGGTCCCCTTGCCAGTGTTTCTGTGGCAGCAGCAGCAAAAACACAGAGCTGTGCAGCCAGTGAAGTAAATAGGCTGAAACAGCCAATCTCACCTTCTCAGGATCACTCCATCACTCCCTACAGCCTGCTTCTGCTGTTTGCTTTATCTGTACCTTGAATTAATTTTGCGTCTACTCTTCCCCTTTATTGTGTCTGCCTTTTATAATGACTTCAGACCTCCCTGTGTTTTATTTCTTCCCAGGGAGTAGAACGACATACCCATTTATCACCAAATACTCCACTTACCTTCCAAACTTTACTGTCTTCTACCCATCTGTAAACTCCTTAGAATCTTTTTAACATCTAACATCTCCCTTCTGTTTCCCTGAAATTACTGGAAAATTACATACTTATACTTACAATTTTTTTTTTTTTCCTTTTCTGTGTTTTCTAACACATTGACAATAGTGGGGTTTTATGGAAGTATACTGTCCATTGACTTTTTCAACTCACTGTATTTTCATTCTGTTAAATCTCTAACAATTTCATCAGTATTTAATTCAGTAGATTATTGTCATGCTTCTTCCCATACTTAATTTCTGGAAAACAGATTTTACTTGAAACTCCAACTTTACTTCTTTTGCAATCCATTTACTATCTCATACTGTTCCCCTGAATGTCAGCACAGGGGAAGCTGACTCTTGACACACACACATATGCTAAAAGATATGTGTAAATGGTATGCTATTGCATGATGGAAAGTCAAAGATCTGGTTAGCTTTAATTACATTGTTATTAACAGATGCAAAATGAATTTCTAGTCTGTGGTACCTATCTCATAAAACCTGTAATAACATACATGCGTTGAAATAAATATTTATGTCGTCAGCATCACATAATTTTCCAGAGAGATTTGATAGAATGGAAATGAAAGTATTTTCATTACTATCTTACTATATGTAAATGAAATTTAGTTACAAAACAAAATCCTGCAGAAAAAAAATCCTTTTAGTTTTCAAGTTAGTGGTTTTGACTTTGTTATAGCCATTCATTGACTGATTGGGGGGGTTTATGTATAAAATATTTTATGGAAATGCTAATAAACCTAGGGTTGTTACTTTTCTTTATTCAGAGCCTCAAACATGCACTTTGAAAGACTTTCTTTGTGCAAATGGAGACTGTGTTTCAGCAAGATTCTGGTGTGATGGAGACTATGACTGTGCAGATGGCTCAGATGAGGTAGGATTCTTCCAGGAAAAAAATATTTCTTTAGAAAATTAGTAGTTTTCTGTTGTTGGAGAATGGATTTCCACATATGAATATTTTATAAAGCAGCAATGGGAATTCTACACATGAATCCATATATGCAAATATCTTTACTAAATTAAAACTAAACCTATTGAAATAGTTATCCTGAAAAGAGAACATGCAAATAAAATCCCGTTATGTTTAACAGTAGTCTACATCATTTTGTCCCAGCAATTATCTGAACCTCTTCCCATCCTGAAAATAGTTTATGTCCTGGTTGGGGAACCACTCTTTCTACACACAGCATTGGTTTGGTTTCTGGGTTTTTTTGAGAAAACTGTGTAGACTGTTGAGTAGCAGAAGCTAACTGGATAATGCTTTGGTGTTTTCCTGTTCTTTCCTATCTGTTTTGTCCCTTCTTCTTTCCTACCAGTGCTGGACCTCAGGTGCTTCCCACCTGCTTAGAGGGTACAAGCCACCTTTCATGAATCGTTATCTACAAATACATTTTATTTCACAAGGCATTACTGTATTTCATAGTGTGGAGGAGTATAGGCTGTAACTTCTGTGATCAGCTATATATTTACCAAAGTTTATATTAAACTCTTGATCTTGTATATACATTGTTTTTATTGTACCAGAGGTATTGTGAAACAGGCTGTTCCAGAGACCAGTTCCAGTGTTCCAATGGTCAGTGCATATCAGCAAAATGGAAATGTGATGGTCATGAAGACTGCAAACTTGGGGATGACGAGAAAAATTGTGAACCAGGTATTGTTTTAAATTATGCTGAGAAATAAAATGAAGCCAGGAATAAATCAGAATGAAACAAGGGGGAAATAAATCAACAAATCAAGATTCCTTGGGCACTAGAAGTAGCGAGGAAAGCAAAGAAATCTGAAATACTTTATCATTCCTTTGTGTATCACTGTGTCTTCCTACTTGTGATTTGAAAACCTCACTTATGTACAACTATGCAATATGAAGCTTGTTGGGGGAATAGTATTTAATTTAATTATATTGAAATATAATTTGATAATGTATACTCAGTGTATGAAGTTCTGCTCTGAAAACAGCAGTAATTCTTGGCATGTCACTACAGTGTCTCTGGGGGTTTTTTTGCTTTGTGGTGTTCATTCAATGTTTACTAGTCTTTATGCAAAGGCTTTCTCAAGCAAATTATTTTTTTTCTTGTTATTGTTTTATTTCCTTTTTACTGTCTTGGAAAATGCAGTTCTTTATTTTTGCAGGAATTTTCCTAAATTTTTGGTAAGCTTCATCTGGACGGGTGCAACTTATAGAAGCCTATGACAAAACCCCCCTCATTTACAGTGTGACAAAAATATCCACCTATATTTTAAATAAAACTGCTGAATACGTATTTATTTTAATTGTAATAATGTATACTTTCTAAAACCATACTTTCTTGTAAATTTAACTTAATTATAAGCACTTTAATTACTAAACCCTAAGAACTTTTTAAATAATGCCATTTTTTAATACACTTGTTCTATGAATATGTGTGTAGTTACCATTGTTACCAAGCATAAGGAAAACACAAAAAAAGGAATTCCTCACTGATAAAACAGAAATATCCTTTCAGTATCATTATACAATTTACTTAGGGTGCAACAATTTCATTTTTTCAAATATTTCATTGTAGTTTACAAACATTTGGAAAAGCTCTGGTCAGCTACAAATACATGTTTGCTCACTATGTTAACTAGATGGAAATATTAAGTTATAAAGAAACTTATGTATAAATTGTCTTTTTCTTAATGCTAAAATATGTCTTTGTAACCAGCATCTCCAACCTGCTCTTCAAGTGAATACGTGTGTGCAAGTGGAGGCTGTATTTCAGCATCTTTGAAATGTAATGGAGAGTATGACTGTGCTGATGGATCTGATGAGGTAGGTGACAAATTTCCTTTTTTTTTTTTTTTTTTTTTTCCTGCTATCTGACATGAAATTTGTTAACAGTTTAATGTCTGAAAATAATTAAAAGGGCAGATGGGGTTTTTTTTGCATCTATTTACCACTGTCAGGTAACTTAGCCCCATGATTTTGGTTCCCTGGTAGTCGCACTGCATTATGTTTGTTTGCTCTGCAGCCACCTTTTGGAGCAGACAAATTTGTTTCCCCTAAGTCAAAACTTGAGCATGGTTCTGGGGGATTTTGCTTCAAGGACAGCTCTGTACTGTCAGCATGGACAAGTTCGTGTCAAATTTGGCTCCCTCTGTCCTCTAGATTCATCTGATACAATCCTAGCAGGCACCTCAGCCTTCATGCCATGCTCTTTCTACATGTTGCACTGTTGATATCTTTTTAAAAAATTACCACCTTCATGAACAACTTCAAGAAAAAAAGACCAAAAATAGTTGTTATTTCTCAGAGTCATAAAGGTGCCAGTTGGAGGATGAAGGAGGCCTAAGCCAAATGCTACACAGTGCAGATGTAGACAATTTCAATCTAGTCCTGATCAATGCGGATATGAGCCAGGTCGCACTAACTGGCCCCATGTCCAGGGTCATTTCTTGTAGGGCAGTTGAGTTCAGGAACGTAAATGTAGCCAATTGTTTCCATTGCTAACACTAAGCAACATAAAGAAGCAATATCAGAACATATACAAAGTGTGGTTACAATTTCACTTGGACTTCAGTAACTATTTGAATTGCACACTGCATTGTCAGGGACAACTTTGTTGTGTGAAATACGTAGGGCAATGAATAACAGCATTGGTAAATTTTGTTAGGTTTGTTTGAAGTATGTTGTTCTCATTCATTAATACTTAGCTCATATCTGTATCTACACAGATGGATTGTGTAACAGAATGTAAAGAAGGTCAGTTTCGATGCAAAAATAAGGCATACTGTATCCCTGTCAGATGGCTTTGTGATGGGATCCATGACTGTGTGGATGGCAGCGATGAAGAAAAATGTGACCAAGGTAGAGACACTTTTCTTTAAAAGGCTTACTTTATCAGTTTTTTTTATCAAGATGCGTTGTAAATTAGTGGTACCCTGGCTATTCTGAGTGATGAAGTGAAAGCTCTATGAGCTCTTTTGACAAAGACAGTATAGCAGCTTCACAAGTGATTTGCAGGACAAAGCAAAACTTACCTTATGACTCACAGCTCATTGTTCCTTCTTTGGGTTTCCTTCCCCAAGGACCAAGAGGTTGTGTTGTTACTGGAAGCATATTCTGTCTCATCAGGGAAATTGGTAATAAGTCCAGTTAATTTACAGTTTTATAGGAAACAATAAATTACAAAGCCATGCAATATAATGAAAAATTGCTAAATAAGTAATCTTAAGACCCCAGTTTTTTATTTATTTCTGTGGAGATGAAATGTTGCAACTAACTAGAACCCATAAAACCACATTTTGAATTCTCACTCTCCTTAGAGAGCAGAACTATGCACGTAAGTTGATACAGATGAAGCCAAACCCTGTGCTCAGACTCTCGTGCTTATAATTAAGCTTTAAATATGAGAAGTACATCTGTTGATCTAATTCTCTTAGTTGCTGCTGATTTTTTTAACCGAACCTTGCCAGGCAGTGTAACATTGCACAAAATTCTTAGTATTAGTAATTCAATAATTGTGACAAACACAGAAATTCTCACTCAAATAAAAGAATTTTTTTTCAAAAGCAAAATTTTATTCAGCAGTATGTCAGCTTCTTGTTTTTTCCAGATTTTTATTCTTTCCTTTTCTTTAAAGTGAGTAGTTCTGTGTGTTAGTCATCTACAGTCATATGGTATGTGTGTAACTTCTAAAGCATATTGCAGTGCAATAATAAATAATAATAATCAGAGATGAAGCAAGCAACTACAGAGTAAAATATCCATCCCTTTTTTTGTTGTCAGTCTATTAAGCAACACTTACCACTAGGAAAAAAAAGAGTTACATGCGATGATTAAGTTTGAAAGAGAGACCAGAAAATGAAGAAAAGAAGAAGAATGTTTGAGACGTTTAGATGCAAAGAGAAAAACTTCATAGTTGGAAGTATTGAAGAATGAACTGTTTTAAGAAGACAAAGATAACAAAGTTTTAAAAAACTTCTAGTCTATTTTAAAACTGCTTTTAAAATATCTGGACTGTATCTCTTTAAAAACCGATGAAGTGTAAGCAAGTAGTAATGCGCTTATTTTATCTGAAGCACACGTTATTCTTTGGATAGCATAATGGAGCTTCTGTGAACTGCAAATTGCTTATAATGCAATAAGAAGCCTTTTGCCTAGTTGGTTATTGCTATAATACTTTGTATTTATGTCACAATTATGATTTCTGTTATAGAAATCTATTCTATAAAAGAATTATGACAGGCAGAGCAATCACATGAAACAAATGCCAGTTGATCTCACTGATAACTAATTTTCTTCCTCTTTGGAAATACAGCAAACACAAATAGTTTTATTCTACAGCATTTTAAAACGATCTGTAATATTTATCTGTAGCCCACTGTGCATATTTATAAGCAGCTCTTTTCAATCTTACTATACAACCAGAATTATGGTTATATTGTGATTACACACACAATTATTTATATTAATGTCTTTCATCACGGAAAATACTTGAATTTTGTATATTTTTCCTTGGATGATAATGAAGAATATTTCTGTTAATGTTCGTAAGTTATATTTGCAATGGGAGTGAATTATATTTGGTAACATAGTGTGAGAGTTCCCAACATCCTCTTACATGGTGGATATTTCATGCAAATTAATCTTCTGGAAAAAAAAGTTAAACCATTCTGAACCCTTTATAGCAAAAGAAAGCCTTCTGTTGATTTTAATGGGCTGTGAACAGGGCACTGAATGAATAAGTAAAAAGCCATCAGAGCCTGATCTAACTATTAGGGTGGGTGTAACACATTTGAGGAAAGCCACAGTGAGAGTTTTGGTGTTATCATATAAAATTTCATTGTTTCCTCCTCTGCAGGTACACAGCTTTATTTCTTTTATGCTCTGCTTCTGTCAGGAAACTGTGAATCCAGTTATCATAAAAATGTGCTATATAGAAAATTAATTTCAAGAAGTTTCCATAACTTCATTGATTGGTAGTGGTAAAATTTAGTCATAATTTTGAAACAAAATGCCTTCTTATTGCTACACACATTAAAACTGAATCCAGCTTGAACCAATTTTTAAAGTTTGAGCACTCCAGCTTAAAACATTTTCTCTTACCCTCTGTTCTATTTTGTTAGCTGATTCAGAGTTGAATCGATACTGAAGTTACATGGAAGAACTTATTCTTGCTGCGTTCTGTGTTCAGTAAATATCCTAATGACAAATTTTGGGAGTTACAAAAAGGAAGAGACTGTTAGAGGTCACCTAGTCTTATCTATTCTGTGCCTACATGGCTAGATCTTCCCTAATTACAGAGTTTATAGTTGATGGGAACATTACAAGCCTGGCCAAGCCTATTACCTCTCAGGAGAAGAAAAAGGTGCTACCTCATGGCTAAGGGACTGCAATCACTTCTGATTGCAGTCTCTTCTGAACATGATGTGTGGCTCAGAGTGGGAGTAGGAATAGGTGGAGGATCAGACACACATGTGAAACAAACCCGGACTGAAATGGCCTTTCACAAGTTTGACCCTATTTCTGTCTTCTGGTTTGCACTGTTCTCTGATAGCACAAATTACTGATGTACTCAGCCAGGTCTTTTCTGAAAGACAGCATCACCAAAGGAAGTTACAGACAGAAAGATATTTTAAGCATCTCCTGGCTAAATGCAAGGGGAACACGCCTAGCTGGTGAGTTGTCAGTGTCTTTCTTTGATAACTGCCCTTTCTAGTCAGGCCAAATAGGAAATTCCTAGCTAACAATCATGAAAAGAAAGTGAAAGAACTGTATGGTCAAGGAAGATATTTTTAAATGAGCATTTCTCTCTGCCTTTCCAACTCTTTCATTTGGGATTTGTTCATATATGCTGCATGTGTCCTTCTCTGCCAATAATATTTGATGAGTAGTTGTACTGGTTTTTATCAAAAATTGACATTCATTCGTCTTTCTGTTTTCCTGTTTTTTTTCTGTCTTCCTTCTCCCAGGGGGAAATATATGTAGAGCTGATGAATTTTTGTGCAACAATTCCCTTTGCAAACTACATTTTTGGGTTTGTGATGGCGAGGATGACTGTGGAGATAACTCTGATGAAGTTGCTGAAATGTGTGGTACGACATTATATTTTTCAGTGCTTTTCATGTAGTAAAGCAAGAAATTACATATAACATACATAACTATATAAGGACATATGCGTGTAAGTTTTCTTTATTTTACTTTTAGAAGATTAGCTTGAAATGTGGGATATAGTTTTCTGTTGTTATTGCTATTCATGTAATTTCAGGTAAGATATTTGTGAGAAATTAATCTTTTTGTAGGAAATGCACAGCTGGGAAAAAGTTACTTCTACATTGAAATATTGATTATCATTAAACTTCCTACTTCCTTTTTTTTTATTTCAGTCATATTTACAGATTCTCAGAAAGAAGTGTAATTATCCTTATCACACAAAATACTTTCATTCCTTAAATGAAGAACTTATACTGTAAACATTGGTGAAGTGTTATTCCATTAGGTACCACAAGTTAAAATCAAGTACCATTCATATGTCAAGTACAGATGTGTTCCCATGCCTGCTTATTGCTTTGATAAAGAGACATTAAAGAAGGTTCAAGAATACTATCTGGGTAATAGCTGATTCTTTTTTTTTAATATACAGTAAAGTTTCCATGCCCTCCAACAAGGCCATACAGATGTAGAAACAACAGGGTTTGTCTGCGACCTGAGCAGATTTGCAATGAGGTTGATGACTGTGGTGATAACTCGGATGAAGATCACTGCGGTAGGTGATATTACCTTTCAAGGCATTCAGATCAAAGAAAACAACTTGAAGGCAAACTTTGTTACAGAGATCTGCTTGTCCTTCAGTAAAGCTTAACTGGAGGTTAGTAGATCAGAATTTGAAATTGAAAGAAATTAAGCTTCAAATAATTTCCAGTTGCTTAATGGTTCATGGTCATTCCAATTTGTATGTGTCTAAAATAATCTAGGAATTTTAAATACTGATTTATTTTTCTCTTATTAATTTGTAATTATATAGATAAAATCACATATAAAGCAAGACCATGTAAAAAAGATGAGTTTGCTTGTAATGATAAGAAATGTATTCCAATGGAGCTACAGTGCGATTGGTTTGATGACTGTGGAGATGGTTCAGATGAGCAAGACTGCAAAATAAGTGAGTTTGGCTGACAAGATATGTTTTCGTGATTGTAGCAGAAAAGAAATAATTAACTGAGACTTTCATCCATGCAAAACCTACTCAACAACCCAGACATTAATTAAAGTGTTTTTTGTAGTTGAAAAAAGAGTTAGTTCTGTTTGACATGTCACAAGAGGAAGGAAAATTTTATAGTGATTCAGGTTGTAGTAGTTTTTAGAGTAGTTATTGAGTTTCTGGAATAGTTTAGCTATAAATTGATTGTATTTTATTCCACATTTGCAACAAGATAAATTTCAGTATTAAATTCGTGATGTGAAATGAAGTATCTCAGTTAAATACTGTCAATTTATATGCATATGTAGGTAAATACTGTAATGTTTTTGTTTAAAGTTTGCCTGTTATTCTTTTAACAGAAAGATAAATTTGTTGTTGTTGTTTTAGACCTCATTTTTAACAGTTTAAACAAATCTATCAGCGTTGTTTTAGACATTTAGTTTATGTTTAGGTGTTGCTGAATATACATGTGAAGATAATGTGAATCCTTGTGGAGATGATGCATACTGTAATCAAACAAAAACATCCCTACTGTGTCAGTGTAAACCTGGATTTCAGAGAAACAAGAGGAATAGACAATGTGAAGGTACAGATCTTTTCCATCATCCCTTGCTGTAAAGTATTAAAAGTCAACTGCATAGTCAGTTTTCTATGCTGGAGGAGATACCTATCACATACATTTTTTTTTTCAGAGTAAAACCTGTTTCATAGCTATGGGATTAAGAAATCAAAATAAGAAACTGAAAGGATTTACAGGATGTAGATTTATGCATTTTACCTGGGCAGGTTATCAAAGATTAACATTGGTTGTGAATGTTGAAAGGTTTAAGTCAGACCATTAAATAATTTTATAATTTAAGGGGTAAATGGGTGATTTAAGGTCTAATAGATTATTTAACTAAACAATTGGGATTGGTGTTTAAATTGGCGCAGGGGAATATTTCGAGATGATTAAAATAATGAAGATGCATTTAAAAAAATTAGAAGTAAAATAAACATATTGAAAGTAAAATTCCTTAGCAAGTGTAGTCGTAATATATAGGATGCCACACTGGTCAGAAGAAAAGACGTGGCTGTTATAATGAAAGAGTTGATCAGAATGGCAAGATAAATCTACCTTCTCAAAGAATGGGTTGTGAATTAATTTTCTTACTGGTGAGTAGCAGCTTATAGAAAAAGTGGAGATCACTTCAGTGAAGTGAATATATCAAAGTGAATCAAAGTGAATATATCAAAGTGAATATATACTTGCATACAAAAACTTCATTGTTTGGCTCTTAAGAAAAAGGTATACACAGCAGCTTTTCCAGTAAGGGATAATCATGTAGTTTTGACTGTACCAGAGGTAGGTGTGTTGGAGGTAATTCTAACAGACATTTTCATTCTCAAAGTTGATTTCAGGCTCTAATGATAATAGGTTGATATAGGAAAGATGGAGAAATAATATAAAAAATCTTTGAGATATGTTGAATGCAGCGGAAACAACATTAGTGATAATTGTAGAAGGCTTCTTTTTACTCTTACTCTTGCAAGATACACCAATGCTTATGAGTTCCTTTTTTACATCTGCTTTGTTCCATGATTGTACAAACATGTTAAATAACAATGTATTAAACTATAGGTGTATAAATTACAGATTTTTTCCTCACAGATATCAATGAATGTATGGTATTTGGTGCCTGCTCCCAACACTGCAATAATGTTAAGGGGTCATACAAATGTGCATGTGAGAAAAATTATAAGGAGAGGAATAACAGTTGCATAGCAAAAGGTAAGGCTATCAAAATCAAAATAGAGAAACAGTACAAAATTGTTTGTTATACACGGGTGGTAACAATTCTGTGTTGCATATACAATTTCTTTTTAGATAAATATTTCTTGAGTAGCACACAAAAATAATTCTCAAAACCGCTCAGATTTACCTTTCATGAATACACTGAATATGAAAGTACATTTCCAACTCCAGCTTTCTCAATTTACAAAAAGATATACACAAATAAGAAAAACAGAGATTATGTATTAGCAAGTGTGTAAGCATTCTGGTGAAGTTTTAGAAGCTTGAGAGAAGAATCAACTCTTCCATAGAAATATGTTTTAGAACTTTAGGAATAAATTAAGTGGTAATTGGAGTTAACAAGTTTTGCCTTGTCCTGTTGAGAAATCTTATAGAAGTCATTTAAGTGGAGTTTTTCTAAAATTAGTCACCTAAGAATATACTCCTTATATAAATCAGCTGCCCAGATCATGGTCCAGTGAAGGTAAAGAAATATGCACACATAGACGTTATTTCTGTCTTTCATAAGGAAGAGGTAATAGTTGAGTCTGGGTATTATGTAACCTTTAAATCATTTTAGAAATGAAACATGCAATGTTCCCGCTGCCCGAGTAAAGTTAACATAATCTTTATGGATCTGTGTCTGAATAACTGAAAGTATGATCATAGCATCTCACCTGCGATTTAGAGAGATTTTGGTGTGAATTTGACTTATACCTACACTTGGAGTCTTCAGTGCAGAACAAGTGTTGAAGTTACAAGGTGTGGCTCCTTATACATCTCTGTATATATATCTGTGTATATATCCGTATATATATCTGGTGCACCATATGGCCAGTTAGCACATGTTGTGGACATGCATCCTAGAACCATAACAGATTTTATCATGTTAATTCCAGTTCTTCCTTCTTTGTAGCACACCAGGCAGTAATGTAGGTACACCCATGCTGGGTGGTTAGATGGTGATAGTCAGGTTTCTTATATGCTTTGTTCACATTTTCTGGAAGCAAGCTCACCACTGGAAGATCATATTAATGGGTGGTTAGTAATTTCTTCTATATTTAACAATGCTAAATCTATCAGGATTTAGCATCATTGCCTATTACTGAAGAAGCAGTCAGATTATGACATGGGAACAAACAAGGTTACTAATTGAGGATATAATGGCTTGTTATTATAGAAACATAGGCATAATTCTGAGGGTTTATAATTTAAAAATCTGGGAATCATTATCCTACACCTGAATTTTTCACAAGCTTCTTTTCTATTGTAATACAGTTAATGTTCCCCTCTTCCCTCATTGATACTTGCTTTAATGGATCTCCTCTTTCTTCTTGTGTTTAGCAGAATGAGGGAACAAGTTATTTCTGATATTTCATACTCATAAGGAGGAAGTGTGTTGGACAGACATTATTATAAATTGATTCTCTATGGATAAATGTGATGTAAATTGGAAAACAAAAAAATTGCAAATGCATTCTTATGTATCCAGCAGATCTGAAACTTTCTCAAAACTTAATGAATAGATACCAGAGAGCATTTTCTTATGAATAACATACTTTACAACATCTGAATCAAGATGGTAACTAGGTATCCATAAATACCACCCATTCACAGGTATCCATAAATGTTCATCCTGAAATAAGGAGATACAAGACACAACTGCACATTTTCTGTAGCAGCTTTGCTCCAGTTTGCTCCTGTTGCAGTCAATTTCAAAACTTCACTGCCTTCACTAAAGATAATATCATTCCATTTCTAATTTCCAATTAAATAATTTAAAATAGTGCTATTGGCAACTTTGTGTTCCTTTAATATATCCATTTAGGACCCTCTAGACACAATGTGCTTATAAAAATATGAGCAATTCATATGGACTTAATGCATAATATCGCCTAATTTTGTATACTGCTTAAAGTGTCTTATATTACATACTCCTTAAAATATAATCTTAGGTGTCACAGGGTGAGCTCAGAGAGCATTGAAGTAACGTGTAGTGATATCAGAGTATGAAGAGTTGCATTTACTGCCCAGTGTGAGTGCTTTTGCAGTCTTCAACAACCAGAAAGAATTTTAACATAAGGAATCATATCAGATAAACACCAAAAAACTACTTGAGTGAAAAACACTGATTTTGCATTAGTTGACATTTACCTTATTTTTGTTTCATTATAATAATCCCTAGGCTCTGAAGATCAAGTTCTCTATGTTGCTAATGACACTGACATCCTGGGTTTTGCATATCCATTCAACTACAGTGATGTTCATCAGCAAATATCACATATTGAACATAATTCAAGGATAACTGGAATGGATGCGTATTTTCAAGGGGACATGATTGTTTGGAGTACTCAATTTAATCCAGGAGGGATTTTCTACAGAAAGCTTCACGACAGAGAGAGAAGACAAAGTAACAGTGGCTTGATAGTAAGTTATCAAAATCAAAGATTACATGATACAAATTTCTTTCAATTTACTTTTCTGTTCTGATTGTTTATAATAACATGTCCTGATTTAGTAAATTTAAAATGTCTATCTGAGAATGATTTTATTCAAATGGGATATATGTCTACTAACGCCTTTCCATTCAAGACTCTGACAGACTTGGTCAAGTCTCTAAGAGAACACAACTAGAGTATTTAAAAAAGTTTTCTACAGAGATATAACCAATATGTTAGAGGCTTAGTAAGACTGTATACCATCAAGATTTTTTATTTCAAGAGAGAAAAGACAGGATATAATAGACGTATATAAGCAACACATGATTTAAAGAAAGCATGAATTTCAAGTCCTTGGAAAACAGAAATCAAGAATCACTTAATTTCTATAGTGACCATATAAAAAAATAGTATTGGTAAAGCTATGACAAACATTTAAAAACTAGAACAACAAATATTTATTCCTTTATATGTTGAGCAGCATAGTATCTTTGTTTGAATAAGCATAAATGTAATTTTGCACTTTACAACAGAAATGTGGATTTTTATAACCTCAGGTAATTTCAAGTGGTCTTTACTTGAAAATAAAATAAATGCAGATTGATACTCATTTTGCCTAATATATTTCCACAAAATTCCCAAGGAAGTGTTAGTGCTGAACTGAAGATAACAATGTGATCTTTACATTGGTGTTTCTATAATGCTGTATATTTAGATTTTTTTTTTTTTCACTTTTTATTAAATGTGATGGCAGAGGAGAGTTTTTAGTTTTTTCTTGGCCAATAATAAATCGGGTTAGAAATAATACCTGTCTGGCTGTTTCCTTAAACTTAGGAGAGGTAACAGGGATGACCTTACATCACATGAATGCTTTTATATCCCAGTAGAATAAACAGCAGTAGCAACAGTAGACTAATCTTTTATCTATCATTCAACTCGTACACATCTGAAACCACTTCTAAGTACCTTTCATCCAGGGGTATTTCCTTTGCAAATGAATGACATTCCTGACCTTTGAAGCCAGCAGGGCAAAAAGCCTGGGGATGTAGAACACCAATGGACACTGAATATATCTTGTGTCTGATACACAGGAAAAGTGGTTCAAAACCCACACTTCCACCTGCCCAGCAGAAGAGGGGCTAGATTTTGTTGACAGAAAGTGTATCTAGATCTAAAGTAGAAAACTATTCCTAGCATTTCTAGTAGGTCAGGTATGTCATTTGAGTTTTAGGGAAGGATACTTTGAGAACCTAAGTATGTATTGAAGATGTGGACAAATTCTACTGTGATGTTTTTCTCATTTAAATGTGGCAGATACTGTGCCTAAGAAATCCTGAGAGACATATCTCTATATCGAGTTCATTATTAGAAAGTAATGAACTTGTAACGTCGTGTGAAAACAGAGTGTTGGGGGGTTTTGTTGTTATTTATTTATTTATTGTTAATATGCAGGTGCCTCCTGCAAGTATAAGTGTAGTCTGCTGACCCACAAACTCTCTAATGGATCTACACTCTCTTACAGGTCCATAAAATTGAACATAATGTTCCTTGAGACTTCCTCATAGTCCAGGGATTGAAATTTTCATAGCTGATTTGACACTGTCTCCCTGTTTAAACTAATAAAGATAAAATGTTCTTAGAATTACCATTATTTTTCTGAAGTACTGAAATACTTTTTGCTTTTTATATCTCTGTTTCACCATTATGCAAGAATACTTTCTAGTCACTTCCTCTTCAGAATTATTGACAAAAATTTGGTTTTCTTTATACACCATTTTCCCTTGCCTCTTCAGCGCAGGTAGGTGCTTGTGAAGGTGCTTGATCCAAGCCATACAAAGCTTTTTAAAAATCTGTATGTGGAAAATGCACAGACTGTATCTGAATATATTTTAGACACTTTTCATTTATATTTGTGAAGTATTTACTTCTCATTGTGCCATACTATTCAAGAGTATTTTCCCAGCATGATCTCATTAATACTCAAATATTATTGCCTTGTATATAACTGATCAGTAGGTTAATTGGTTTTATAGTGTTGCTTTAATATTGCCACTTAAATTTGGTTTTGAAAAGCTTGAGAATTACTTAATTTTAACCCAAGTTTTTTAATGGGTAAGTTTTCAAAGGTTACATATAACTTTTATATCTAGACTTTGATATGTAAATCAGGACAGTAAACTTGAACAAAGTCACCTGCATTTTCAGGTAATTACATTAATGCAAAAATCCATCTCAACTGAAATTGCTCCATGGAATTAGCATATCAAGAGCCTTCCTCAGAGAATAGCTTTAAGTATCTCTTGTATTTCTGTGAAAAGGGGTTTAAGCTTGGTACAAATTGAAGCATTAAAGGAAACAGTAAATATCAACTCGTCAGAGTTAATTGACAGATGCAGAAGAGGACTGCATTCCAATTGAGTTAAGACATGTAAGTGAATTGGTCATACCTGGTGCAGCTGTTTACTGGCATAATCCTTGGAGAGAGATGTATAAGTTATCCGAGGTGAATATTCAACACAGTGACTTGCCACTTAAACTCAAGTGCTGTTTTTCATGGAAGAGGACACAAAGCTGAACATTAAAGTAATTGTACCATATAATAATAAAAAAAAACATAGGTTTTTGTAATGTATCCAGTCAATATATTAGCAGCTTGCTCCAGCCCCACTGTTCTGAGAGTTTGACAAGGACCCTTAACCATTCTTGTGATATATCCACGTATATACTCCCAACGTTTGCCCCAGGGCCCAGTGGAATTCAGTGCATCACTGTGAATGGAAACAATTTGTAGCTCTGTATGGATGAAGTTTATGTACTTAGGAGACCCTCTCCTTCTGGAATCAGGTGGTTGGGATTTTTAAATGATCCTACTTATGTAACACAAATGGTGGTTTGGTGAACCACAGCACCTACTGGGCTGCTCATCCGTCAAGGAAAATTTTCTGTTTCGGAGAGTGAAAGTCTAAAGGTTTTCTAGTATTATTGTTTCTCATTTATTTTTAGTGTTCTAATAATACATAATTAGATAATGTATTATTTTTAATGAAGATATTTTAAGCAACAATAAATCATTGATTTACTTAATTCCGCAGCAATACCGTATGAAAAACATCTGTAAAGTAAATACAGAAAATATTGCTTCACATGTGCTTATGATATAAATTAATTTGTAATTTAGTCTTCCTGTGTTAAAATGCTAAGCATTGCAAGGTGATGGCTTCCTACTGCATGTGTAACATAGTTTCTCCAGTCAAACTCAACTTTAGGGGTTTAAAATTTTTCTGCACTCTACCATTATATCAAAATGGTTTCCAAATACTAGCTGTTACTGCAGCTGCTTCTTTTTTTTTCTTTGTTTATCTTTTATTTTTTAAAAAATCTTTCTCAGCAAAACAGGTTTTACAATAGGCAGCAGTTCTGATCAAAAGTCATCAATCTAACATGGTCTGTAGTTCTGCAGAGACTACCATACTATAAAAGGCGATTAGGCTTCAAACCTCTATTTTCTAATAGGTTGTAGTGTGTTATATTTAACATCAAAGTGGGCTAAAATAACTGTAGAAAGTATTAATGTGATTTTCCTCCTATATTTTCATCCTTATTCTGTATGCAAAATCATTCCTCAAAATTAACATAATCCAAATAAGCTATTAGGTAAAAGCTCATTTACAGTAAGTAATTTTCCTAGACAGTATGAGAAGATGCATAAGACATCAGAAATATGATGTAGCTACGCTGAAACTTAATGAACACAACTGAGAATTACATGGCCATAGCACCAGCTAGTGTTTTTCATTCTCTTTTTAATCTCTTACAGCAGATGGCTGCTTTCCATTTCTTCTGGTTATCTCCTTGTTCATTTGATCTTTAATATGCACCCCAGCATTACTGGAATTTCACTTTTCCTGTGAAGAATGAGAAAGGGTCAGTGTTAGTAAGCAACCCAACCTTGTTCCAGAATCTTTTTAGGATGTCCCTTTGTCTCATCTGCCTCTACCACCAGGTTTTTGGGAACCATCTCTCACTCTGCATGGTAACTCCCATCATGAGCTTACCAGGTTCCAAAGAAGGTAGTCTTACAGTAAACAGTGGCTCTAGAACAGTCCAAGGAGAGGCAAGGGACTGTGCTGTCCCTGATAGCTGCTCTCCCTTTGAAAGAATATTTGTCTCCAGCCTTGCAGGCCAGTGCCATTAAATCTTGCAGTCTCCGAAGTAGTAACTGGAGATCTCCGGGTATGAGAAGATTCTTGACACAGGTACCTGAATATTACCCAGAATTAAAAGTTTGGATTAAAAATACAATGACGCTTACCTGCAAATACCCACGTTTTTGGCTATCTTGGGTATCTTTGGCTTGGGTAATGTAACAAAGAAAAAAAGAGGTTGTTGCATGCAAATGCTACATTTCTTGGAGGGAAAAAGAAGGTCATTTTTATGTTTTTTCTGGAAGCATATGCTGCCAATATCATCATTTCATGACAAAGAATCATTATACGTTATTTTGTTTAACTTTAAAAAAATGTCTGTGACCCTGTTTTTAAAGAAACACTGTTTTGTAAATGCAGTGATTGATTTTGCTGCTTTAATACTCATCTAAATAGAAAGTCAGGGTTCTATATATCTTTAGAACATGCATTCTATGACATTTTTGCAGAATTAAAGGTTTATGAACAATGAACTATTTAAATTCACCCTTGCAGAGTCCTATTATTTCACCTAGAGAATGAAATGACATTTATTTTATGATTAAAATAGTCTACACATGTCTTGTGGTATTAGGAAACTCTGTCACCTGAGGAAAACAAGTTATGTTAGGATTTTCTTTCTTGATGTTTAGTTACATAGCTTAGTAGCATTCCATTACTGCATTTGTCAAGGAATAGACATTTTTTGTTCATAATTTAACTTGATGTCATTATAGGTAAACAGGCAAACAATTGCACATGTATTTAGCTCATACAGGTCTTGCATTTTTTATGATATGCTGTATTCATGTTAGAAATAGTTGGATAGTCCTGTTTCACAAATTTTACTCCTCTCTGCAGGAATTCTAGTGAACTTTGGAGAAATGTGTTCATATATCTCTCCTATTTGCAATATGAACTTCTATCCTTAGGACCATTTTTTAGGATCTAGGCCTTAATGATAACTGTATAATCATGAGAAAGATACTACACTTTTTAATTTTAAAGTTTTAATCAGTCAAGCCTCTTGTACATGTGAAGCTGAATATTGCACTAACTCTAGTTTTAATCGGTGGTGGAACACGGGAACAGTTAATAGCATGAGAAGAAAAAACATTTAAATAATTTCCTTACAATTAGTATTGGTCAGAATACAGAGGTAATTTTATGCAGTTTCCTAAATGCAGTGATGCTGAGCAGCCATACCTCCGGATGGTCTCAAGCACCATTTTCACTGAGGGCTTTGGGATGGGATATCCATGGAGTATAATAGCTGTATAATCTCATTTCTTCCTTTTCCTTTCCTTTTGAATTACAATATGTAACACTTATTAGCTTCAGTATCAATAGTTCATGTAGGTCATACCTAAGTGCCTTTTTCTTAAGGTAGGTAGCCTTAGACTTGAGAAGACAGTTTTGAACCATTGACTTGTTCTTCTGCGCTGAATAGAACTGTCAGCAGATCACTTAGAGCTTATCTCCTACAGGTGGAATTTATGTCTTTCCAATGCCCTGTTTTTAAATATTTTAACATATTAAAGGTAAAATTTACTTAACTCTAAAAAGTTACATAAATCTGTGACTATGCAGCTGCAGTGAAAGATAATTTCCATAAATCTGACTTTAACATCTGTTCCTTTTAGTGTCCAGAATTCAAAAGACCTAGGGGCATTGCTGTTGACTGGGTTGCTGGAAATATTTACTGGACTGATCATTCCAGAATGCATTGGTTCAGCTACTATACAACTCATTGGACTAGTCTGAGATACTCCATCAATGTAGGGCAATTGAACGGACCTAACTGCACAAGACTCCTTACAAGCATGGCAGGAGAACCATATGCAATTGCTGTAAATCCTAAAAAGGGGTATGTATGTTTCAACATTACTCTGTTTTGGTAATTCGGACAAAAATGCAAAGCAGAGTGAGATTAATAAAATGATGTCTGCAAATGTGTAAACTTTTCCAAGTCTAGTAAAGTAACTTTCCTGCTCAATTTACCTGTATTTAAATCAGGATCAGTTGTCTCCCATCTTTCAGGTACGTTGAAGGGCTTGTAATAGTTTAATAACAATGAAGTGTTTTGAGGTTCTGTATAGGCATCTAGTTTATTTTTTATGTTTAATACTTTTAGGATGATGTATTGGACAGTTATTGGGGATCGCTCTCACATAGAGGAATCATCTATGGATGGTACTCTGAGAAGGATATTGGTTCAAAAGAATTTACAAAGACCTACAGGTATACTACTTATTCTTTTTCTTAATTATGGCTCTTGCTAACTCAGTGTAGATTTGTTGACTGAATTCCAGTTTCTCAGTTTGAAAAAAAACCCCAAACTTTAAATAATATGTATTCTCGTTATTCATATGAAGTTACTAATCAAATTCTTAGTTCTGTTTTCCAATGATATATCTTAATATGACTTAAACTTTTGTAACAAAGCTTAACATGATTTTAGAAAGCAGTACCAAGGGACTATATATAATCAGGTAAAACATGATTTGTTCAATAACATTGAAGAAGTAAAATCAATTAAGGGAACACCAGATAGTGGTGAGACACATTTTTTTAAGAATGCATATGAAATCTCACAGCCTATTCTAGTTAGTTTCCTGAATACACTGCAAAATAGTATAAAACAAGGTTTAGGTATTCAGAGAAGCAACAACTTAATTATCTCAGTATTTTACAGAACTATTTTGAAGCTTGACAGCACATGTTGAGATTTTGTGAATTACCATTAAGACTCCATTGGCAGGATAAAAGTAATTTTTGTGACAAAGGAAATGATAAATCCAGAATGAAATGTGTCTCTCTTAAATAGCAGCATCGCATCTTGAAACCACAAATGATTTGTTCATGACCTATTTTCTCATGCAATATTTGATGTTTCTCCAGGCTTACAATGATAATTTGTTATTATTGCATTTCAAATTAAGGGTTGTCCAACTTTGGTACGCATATCTATTGAAACATAGGCTTCTTTCAAGAGGATGCTATCTGAATATCTAAGCATCTCAGAAGCTGCCACTATCACAGCAACAAGTAATAATAGTTTAACAGATTGTTAAATCCCATGCTAAAATAGGCTTATGGTGTTGCATATGCAAATTAAACTCATCCCTTAAAGGAAACACTCTCTCTTTATTGACATGATTAGATTGAAATGTAGACATTTAAGAAATTACATATGTGATAAGGAAAGCTTTGAGGAGAGGAAGCTTATGCTCCTTAGGTAAGTAAGAATCACAATAGTAATAATAACAAAAACTACATTAGTCAACGTATATTCAATAAGAAGCTTCTGATTATTCAGACTGAAAGACAACAGTATGTTATTTTTATCAGAGTTGTTACATATTCTTTGCTGAACTTGTTATGTAAAACTTCATGAACATATCAGATATCCAAATCATTAGATTTAGTTCTAATTGCTGCTTTTTTGTCTCTTATTATGAGTCTTGTTGATTCCAAAGTTATGTCCTACGGAGCCAGTCACCGCTTCCTTGGTCATTAAAGGGCATATAAAAAAATTTTTTTTTGGCCATCAGTATTGGATTAGCGAATTTAATGAATTTTGTAGGTAGTAATGGTATCAAGCTTATCTGAAAGTGCAAGTATTTACTTTGTTCCTGACTGGAAGCAGAACTGCAAGAGCTTTTCTTCATAAAATTTTCCTTGATATAATTTATATAGAAAAGTTTCACATAAACGCTTAACCAGACCTCTTTCTCCTTACAAGGATGAATAAAATGATAATTAAGAAAATTAGCAGAATTACAAAAAATGAGTAGACTTTGCAAAGAGAGAATTTCACAAATGCCTTGCCACAGTATTGCATTTGCCTGTACCTACTGTCTGAAAACACTTTTGTGGCATCGTTCTGTGCTTTTCTTCCTTTACTTCATGGTAGAAAGTAGATGTTTATGGAGTCTTTTAATTTTTTGTCAGATATTTCACACAGAACCATGTCTTTTTAGAGGGAATGCAAAGTGAGAGTCCAAGCCTTTAATACTTCTTCCCAAATGAGACTAATACTATTGTTTAGATGAAGTCTAAGATTTTACTGAAAACCTGTATTACACTGGTCTTAAATTTATTACTAAATATTCCTTTACTATTTCAAGTAAAAGAGAGTGAGAGTTTGAGCATTTGGGCTTTACTTCACAGGATTTACATAAAAATGACTATTACAGGAGTGCTATATGTATAAAACAAAAATAAGTGCTTTTTTACATGTGTTATCTCTGATACTGTGAAAGATACGTTGAGAATGTTACTCATTTATTATTTGATATTTAAGTATTCTTATTAAAATGCAAAGAATAATTTAAATCTGGAGAGTAGGGACTGCTTCTAAAATATTCCCCCTTACAGGTACCATGTATCACACAGAGTTGACACATTGTGATTATCTTTTACCAGAAATTATTCTCTTTATCTGTATGCCTGGATACCAGTGTTTCTTTTAAAGAAGTTTTTTTTTAATGGAGTTGCAAATGTAAACATATTTCACTGGTCTGTGCGTCAGACTTCCTCCGCTTCCTCTCATCTATCTGTAGCTGATTAATTTATGACCTTAAGAGGAGTGCTTTTGCTGTTATGTATAATTTCTTTTGATGTATTTTTTCTGACTTACCTACTTACATAAATAGGAAGAAAAATACTTTTTCCCATTCTTATTAAAAATACACTACAACTTCAAAAGCTCAGAATTAAATTATTTTATGGTTCAAATATTTTTTCAGGCTGAAGCTTTTGACATGAACTAAAATGGCATATTAATCATTTAATCATCCTTTATGAAACATGGACTGCTTGATTTAACTATTTAGTTATTGCCTAGAGGCTGGGTAGTCACAATGTTATCTTTTATTCTCATTTGTGCTCTCAGTCACTCACTCTTGTGCTTTCTTTCCATATATATGTGAATACATACATCTAAATATTGCTGTTTAAGTCTTGCAGAACTAATGTAATAATCTGATTTTTTCTTCTGTAATACGCACTGCCTGTGAAGTATTGGTGATAAAAAAGAGAACACAATTATATACTTGTGGAAACAGGATAGGTTAGGAAGACTATGAAACCTGAACGCCTTGTTTTTAATGTGTTGTCACACTGGTGCTACTGCTTAGAAATCTATTGACATAATAGATTTTTTGTTGGTAGAGCAAATTACAGGATTAGATTCTATATTTAATTCCCACCTGGTATATATCCCTACCTGCTGAGGATAATGGGTTTGAAAAGGTACTGACCTTGGAAAAGTAAGTTAAAGAAAGTAAAAAACCACAGTTGCCTCGAGGGGAAGGTTTATGCGGAAGGTTTGTTCTCCTTGGTTTCCAGTCATTTTTTTTCATTGTCACCGTATTTTGTGACCACAAGACTATGAACGATATAAAAATGTACAGTTACATAAAAATATTAACTTTTTCTTCAGGTTTTATATACCTATTTGAACTTTATTTTCTTTGTAGGTCTCGTAGTTGATCAGTTCAGCCAGCGTTTGTTCTGGGCTGATTTTGAATTATCTGTTATTGGCAGCGTTCTTTTTGATGGTTCCGGTTCAGTTGTGTCTGTGAGCACTAAACAAGGTACAGAGAGCTTTTACATGAGATGATACCTATTTTATTTTGTTTTGCTGAAATTTCACTATTAAGAGAAACTATGTAAGCAAAAAGCAGTGATTATTCAATAATATTCATTGCTTTTGTTAGATAATACTTCAGATACTATCTAAACAAATAGATATTTAAGATAAGATCATTTTATCTTTAAAATAGTCTGATAAACTTATTTTAGGGGAAAAAGATTCAGTGGTATGTGCAAATATTCAAGTTTGTTATCTAATCATTACCTTAGGTATTATCACATCAGATTTTGATTAATATTTATGCATGGACTTACATAACAACAGGAGCACCTTGACTAGTTAGAAATTAGAGCTCTCTGCATTACACAGGAGTCATGTAGTTTACAGAACAGTTGACCTGAATTAGTTCTGGGAAAAATAATGGGTTTGGCTTTCAGGTCAGTAAGTAATCACAGAGTTCTGCTAACAGAATGTGAATGAGGAAAGTTCCTTTCATAAGAAATGAGGTTCTGATTAAGCAACCTTTGTTATTACAGAATTGCATGTTGGCTTTTTAACAATTTGATAATATATGTAACAATTTCTGAAATTTGAGTAGAAAAGAGAGGAAACGAGTTAAAAAAAATTTAAATTGTATTTTAAGAATAAATGTGAGGTTATTCTTCAAGGGAAAAAAAGGCAACAGTGCTACAGAATAGAAGGCATGCAAGTTGATGACTTTGAAAATATTTTATAGCATGGCAGAGCTGTACTACACTGTGCCAAAAGCAGCAAATTTGGTGTTTATAAAGGGGGAAGTGGAACATAGAAGCTTTGTTGCTTCCATATGTAGCATTTAATAATGAAATACAAAATCACTAAAGCAACGTCACCTTTTGTCTCCTGTTGACATTTGTAGTAACTATAGAAAAATTAGAGAAATAAGACCAAAGAAAAATTGGAACAGTTCAGAAATTGCTTCGTAATGAGACTAAAAACTTCAAGCCATTTAATTAAACAAGTATAAAATAATGAATTAGAATTAATAAATATTTTTCTTGAAATAAAATACTGAGTACCAAATACTGATAGAGTGAAAAAAAACAGTAGGAACAAATAAAGGCTGAAGATTGAAACTAAATAAATACAAGTGAAATATAAAACCATTTTTACAGTAAATGTGGATAATAGTAGGAACAAGGTATCACAAGGAATGATAGATTCTGTTTCTTTATGGCTTCAAATCAAGAAGAGAGGCATCTCTGGCGAAGAAGTTTTAGTCAGAAGCTATTGCCTTGTTACATGGGTAAAAGTTTGAAATTCTACAGGCAGTTGTGCATCGGAAATCCAACTATGTGATCTAATCAGCACTTGTAGCCCTTAAAAAGAAGGAATTGGTAGAGTCTTAACATTTTATTTTGCATTAATTTTCTATAATTATGACTTTAAAAAGTGTAGTATGAAAGCGAGCATTTCAAAGATGTTAAGAAGAGCTGAAGAAATGTTTTGTCAGGTTAGTTTCTCTTATGTACAGCAAAATCTGTTTCTTCCTTGTCACATACTTCTAATTAAAGTGCTGTGCCTAAGTATGTTCTAATTCACTAGTTGTTACTGTAGGGTTTCCCTACTTTTCAATAATCAATCAGTTTCTGAGACTGAATTGTGTGGAAAGCCTGTAGTATGGGAGGAGTTCTGTTTAAGAAGATTGCTTTTTCAGAGGCAATCTTTGTGGGTACAAAACAAGCTATCTGAATAATAATGCCTTTAGGTGGTAATTGCAATAATACAATTGAAGCTATTATTAAAACAAAGTTGTTTATTATTTGAATATGAACATGTTTTTGTATTTATTATTCATTTTTATTTAAGGTCTACTGCATCCACATAGAATTGACATTTTTGAGGATTACATCTATGGAGCAGGTCCTAAAAACGGTGCATTTAGAGTACACAAATTTGGCAGGAGCCTTGTAGAATATCTAAGTGTGGATGTTGATAAAGCAAAAAGTGCCTTGATTTTTCACCGCTACAAACAAATGGACTGTGAGTAAGCATAATTACTTTAAACTCAATATTGAGCAAGTTCACCTCAGGGAAAAAAAAAAGTAACCAAGTTGTATAAATGTAAAACAGAGCCTGATTGTACAAACTGAAAATAGATTTAGTCATATTTCTTTATATAAGTTTGATTTAGATTTTTTGATGCATTTTCTCTCATTTGAAAGGACATTGGAGAAATGCTTGCTTTGTGTACCTGTGCTGTAAATGAGGTAGAAAAAAAATTAGAAGAGAGCTGAATACAAATACCTCTAGCCACAATAAGATGAGGTTTTTTACTGTGTATTACCAATACATTTTTTGTTACTGGAATAAATTCTATTCTGGTGTGAGTCTTGCACTGCCATTTGAGCGAGTGTGTTCATTGACTTCAGGCTGTTGATAACCTGGTAAGTGGAAGTGTATCAGAATTTTTATGTCTGATTATTTTTTCCTAGTTCTAGAACACAGTGTAATTCTATTTTAAAAAAAAAAATCAATATTTTTAATATTTTGTCTTTTTAAACAGTGCCTAATCCATGCTTGGACCTGACATGTGAATTCATTTGTTTACTCAACCCTTCTGGTGCAACATGTGCTTGTCCAGAAGGAAAATCATTGGTGAATGGAACATGCATTGATCAGAGCCTCTTAGGTAGGTATTGAAAACTGCTTAAGAACCATAAAATAAACAACTGGTCAGTTTTTGTCATTGCAAAAGGCTAGGGTGTCTGTGAATCAAGAGCTTTGTGATGTTGTTCAATATACGTATTACTTACCTGAAATGGAAATGAAATATGAAGAAACAAAATCCCTCATTCAAAAAAACCCTGTTTATATTCATCAAAATGAAAAATTAGCTTTCAGCTGAACTGATACAAGATGATATTTAAAAGTGAATGGGTATATAGATCGACCGAAAGAAGTCTGAAAAGCTCTGAAGCATTTGGGATTCCAAATTAAACATTAGCCATTCAGGAGAAAAAAATAATTTCAAAGACCATCAAGAAACACCTCTGCTTAGACTGCAGCAATAGTGAAAAGGCAGTAAGAGCAACATAGCAAATAATGACTTTGAAGTAACAGGCAAAAAAAAGAAAAAAACAACTGAAATATTTTTATCTAAAATTATATCTTTCAGTAACATCTACAATGACTATTAAGACACAGGAAACTAGACTTCATGGTAAAAGACCTATTACGTTCTTGCTATATTTTATGGGGAAAAAAAGTAATCTTTTCCATAGAAGAAGATTATTAAGCACTCTAAAACTATTCTCACTCTAATCGAGGCCAAACCTAAGATAGTCAGACTGCTGGAATGAATTCTTAACCAGCTTGAATTTTAAAAGGTTCTAGAAATCATAGAATAGGATTTTTTACGTGTATGAAAAGTCAGAATGTATTAGGATGTTTTTCTAATGTTCAATTCCAGGCTCAGAAATGTAAGTGATACATATTTAGGTGAGATTCACAGTACTTAAAATGCTCAATTTAGCAATTAAATTAATTTACCTGAAATGTCATCATTCTGTGGAGAAAATCTCACCTATTTATACTTCCTAGTCATTAAATATTGAATTAACAAAACTGTGTTTTTGTGGTTTATGATGTGGTATTAATAAAGCTGTCCTGTCTAGCAGCATTTCTCTTTCTTTATCAAGAAATTCAAGAATAACTTAGAGCATAAAACAATATTAGAAAACTTGACCTATATAACAAGTCCATTCATGGTTTTTGCTTGTGTAGGAGTACATTGTATGCAATGCATTTACAGTACCAACTTTTATATGTACTACACCATGCTCTAGCAAAAATACAGTAAATAAAAGCTTTATTACTGTACACCGTTGGCTGAATATCTATCAATGTGTATTTATATAATAGTTATAAAACTATAAAGTAGATTACAGCTGTTTTACAACCATTTCCGCTGTTAGGGGAGAGGTGATGTCATTGAAGTAGGTGTCACAGAAAACATCAGTGTAGTGTACAAGGTTTCTAACTCTTGAGACAAGTCAGTCTAAACACCCTTTGTCTTCAGAGAGCATCCACCTTCCCTGCCCCTCCAAGTGTCAGCTCTTTGTTTGTCTAAGATGGATACTTGTCAAGGTTTTCTGCTGATACAGTACCACCTGAAAATTATTTCAAATGACCCATACTTACTACTTAGGTGTTGGAGAAAGGACAAATAAAAGAATATTGTTTTTGACTGGTGATTGGTAGTAGTTTGAACCTGTAATTTCAGTAATGCTAGTTTTACTAGTGGGGCAAAGGATTATGCCATAGTAGAGTTTTCAGGAAGTTATGTTTTTATTAGAGAAAGATCTGAAGAGGCTTTTAAATTATTTCACTGCTGGTTGTAAATTTTTATGGATAGATAGGAAATGCCTAGAGAAGCATTTTTAATATATTGATAATTTTCAGTATCTTCCCACAACTTCAATATCTGTTATGCCTTTTAAAAGGGCTGCTGAATAAGTGTTTCTTAGTTTTCTGATTACAGTTATATTTCAAGTAATGCCTAGCATATGCTTTGTTGTACATTTTTTCTTGTATGTTATTTTTGTAATAGTAGACTGAAGGTTTTGTAGCCTCACAGATTATAAATTATGAATTGAAACAAGCCTCAGTAGCATAGCACACTAAAAAGTGTATGTTTTTGCACTATTTTGATTTTGTTTAAAAAGTATGAAGTGAATGTTAAATGTTTGTCTCATGCTGACACTCCACTTAGGCTTCCAAGGTTCAGCAGAGATTCCTGGAAGGGTCAGAGTTGTCCTCAAGATCAGCATCTTGAATTAATCCGGGTTTATAGTTAATGGCTGGCTAACAACCCACTTGCTGTTAATAGATCACTAATAGCCTGCAAACAAAAGACAAGTCAAGTTCTAAACCAGGTTCTTTTCCTTTAGGAAATTATACAGTATGGAATTAAAAAAAAAAAAAAAAACAAAAACAAAAAAAAAAAAACAGCTGTAGTCTTCCTTTTCTTTTCTGATGAAGAGCTAGAAAATGTATATGAAATATTCCAAACCACACACATTCAGCTTGTTTAAATCTACCATTATATTGTCTTCATTGTCTGAGAGCACTTTTGGCATAGTTATGGATGTCAGAAACCCCGAACAGCAATTCCTGCCTTACGTGGCTGTCAAAATCTGTGTATTATAGAAGAGTGACCTGACATTAATCCAAAGGGAGGTTATATAGTCATATTTTTTGTTGGTCTGCAATAAAATCCTGATTAGAAGTCAGTTGAAATATTCCTGTTGGTTTTGGTGGTCTTCTCATTTGTCCCTAAAAGAATGAAGTCCAGAAGATTTTAATTTGAGACATGTGTATCTGTTAAACACTTTTTAACCGATCTATTCATTTGGTTTTGTTACTGGTTTGATCACAATGCAATAGTTGTATAGTAGATAGGTTACAATGATTTATGTACATTATGTTTTATGTGTTCAAAAATATAACACCACTAATTTACAGATCTGAACGCTCAACTTTTTAAGTCTCTTAATGGACGTCATTCATGTAGCAATAGAATTGAGGTGTACTGGTTGTTTTGTACTTGCACAGTAACTATTTCCCGTAATGTAAGAAGTCTTTTAGTTTCACAAATTAGTAGTAGTTTTGGAGATCAAGAACTAGTGTGACTAAACTGTACTTTTTGAGTGATATATAATTCAAGTTACAATAGTAAACAGTAGTATATTGAACATTCATAATACTTTTTAGTCCCTTTAAGTGTTTTGTGTCTTTTAAAATGTAGTAAGGAAGCTAGAAGTAGATTTCCATGGCTTGACAGAGTCAAAATGGAACACTTATCTCCAGTTCCCATCCATCTTGAACAGTGACCCCAGGAGAGTCTGTGTTTGAAGATTCTGTTTTGACAGTGCATATGTCTCTATCTTTGTGAAAAATGCCTTCCAACAAATAATGATTATTTTCAACATTATTATGCCATTCTTCATTTCGGAAGTTCTTGGCATGACTGTTATAAAGATGCCTTACACGCTTTGTACAATTTCTTGTTAGTCAATCTACCTTAAGGTTGGTGGTGACTGGTAGGTAATCTCTGTCTTGCTCTGTTTCTAGTGACTATATCCCAAAAACTGGCTTGGATTCTTGTTTATTGGATTGTTGGGGATTTTTTTAACAAAATAAAATTGAGCTAAGTCTTGAAATTCTGCATAATATTCCTACTGGCTTGATCCATTCAGTTGATTTTTCTTCGTAAATCCTACGTGAGGAATTCTAAATATTGAATCCTCAGTGACTTTCTGTAAGATTGAATCCAGATTGCTTCAGACAGCTGTTTCACCAGCATCTCACACAACTGATGAGAAACAGCTTTTGGGTTAGATTTGGCTTTTTCAAGATGGAATTATTACAACATATGTGTGTTGTATCATTCAGAATGTTTTTGTAACAAAATGAAAGCAAGCTCCTGTGTGCTCCCAGATAACCTTCCATCTCATTTCTCCCTAGATGATTATGATTGACAGAGCACAGTTCTTTTGTGGTTTATTTATTGACTATAGCAGGCCTGACTTTTTCAGTTTAGAAGCTACCATTTAGTTTTCAAATGGGTAGAGTACCACTTCATTTTCCTAAAGAAGACCACTGGATTTGCAACCATTAGGTTTATTGTATCTAATTGTATGCAGCACAATGAAGCTAAAAATGTACCAGGAGGATGAAAATACAGAGACTTGCACTGGAGGAAGACAGTGTGTACCACAGCTGAATGAGCAAGAGTAATGAACACTTCCAAGAGTTCCGTATTCTGGAGCTGCACGTTTATCACTCTCATTTTAAGAAGGGAGTATTTGTGCTCTCTTGGCTGGATGAAAAGCCTGAGAAAAATTATGAAGACTCAGATCTGATGTTGCTTCTGAACAGAGATGAAACATTTAATTTATCATCGTGTTTCCTTCAGCACATTTCTGTGGGGACTTGCCCACTGTACACATAGATTGCAGGCAGACCAAGTGCTTTGGCTGGGGATCTAGAGTTTAATCCCTATATATCTTCGTTTTCACCCAAAAAGTCTGCCTCAGGAAGCTGTACTAGCAAAAGCTATGGCAGTTCAATCCATGCTATCTTGGGTTTTTTCCCGCTTTCAGTCTTTTTAGGCATCAGATAGAACAGGGGTCCACAGAAGTCTGCTTCTGGTTGGAAAAAAAATCTTTTGTTTACAGCAGTATCTTCTGTATTTACAAAGGGATTCCTGTTGGGACTGGTATTTCCCAGAACAGAAAAAAATGGGTTGCATTACAGCAGGTGTCAGCTTTTTCTCACTGTGCATCCTTTTCTTAGCCCTTCTCTTCCATTTCAAATTGTAAAGCAAACAGATTTTTAAAAGAAAAAAAGAAAATGTGAAGGGAAAATGAAGAGGAAGATCTGTCTTACAGCATTCAGACAAAATTTGGGGATTACAACTTGTTCTGATAAGTTTCAGCATATGGAAAGCTGGCAGATAGTAAGATCATCATCTGGAGGAACAGGAAGATTTATACAACCTTACCATAACATTAGAACTCTGCGCTCTATTGAATAGGTGCATTCAGCTCTGTGAAGGATGAGCTATATCCTTGTCTGAAGGATAGGCAAGAACAAATACCTTTCTGCCCCATGAGATGAGTATTTTCCACTGTGAGGAGGGAAACAGTTCTTGTCCCAGAGGATATAGTTCATGAAGCTTGTGCTCTACAGCGTTATCTCCCCATTTAACTGCCTACTCCAGAAATCAGTGGATATTTCAAAGGGAAAAAATAGCAAAAAGTAAAATGCATTTTTCTTAAGAAAGAAAGGGTTGTTATAGAAATGCCAATAAATGTATGTGTGTGATTGGGCGAGAGGGATGGAATATCAAAAAATGAACGAGTGAAAGTAAAAATTCCAGTAGAGTTCACAAAGCTTTGTTTTGTTCCTTTATCAGTGTTTCTTCTGTGTAAGATTTTCCTTTTTCTTTCTGTTAAAAGGAAGAGTCAAAGACAGAGCAAATAAGCCATATATCCATTAATGCCTGTGTCAGTCATATCAGGAAGAAGGCGGCAGCAGAAGACTAGATAACCAGGCTAGGAGAGAATATATAAAATTACATGACCTGTAACCCATTCCTTTCTTTCATGTTAGGGAGATCCTGTAGCTAGACTAGGAGTAGGATAACAAGTGAAATTATTTACTTCTGTCATTTCAGAAGTGAAAAGAGCAGCTGAGACATCTTTGAGTTTCAGCAAGATCAGAGCAGTATTGAATTGACTCCAGATAAAAACTTTCCTGATTTTTTTTTAAAAAAAAAATACTTTGTTCCAATACTAGATGCTTACTAGAGCTGTTCCCAGCTCTTCTTTCAGAGGTTTTTATTCAGTAATTCAAATTAAGAGTATTCAGCTTTTTATAACAATTCTTCTGTGTTTCTCTCCTGTATTCTTTTTCTTCCTGTCTTCTTGTATGGGACCATTCTGCTCCTGTCTCCCACACAAAGGCATCTTATCCCCTTTTGTACTCAGTTGAGCAAGAGTAATTTGATTCTTGTATTTACCTTCAGACAACAAAGCAGCAGCATTAAAACCCCTGTATTGTTAAAAAGTCTAACATGCTATTTTAAAACTGGCTTATCCGTTACATCTTTCAGTCTTATTTCTTAGCTTATTTAAAGTTCAAAATTGTTGTAGTAACTTTTCTCTGTTTCAGATTAGATTTGCATTGAAACTCTTTGATTTAAAATGTTTTGTAGAGAACAATATCAGTAGCAAATTTTAATAATCTGTAATGATACAAAATATTACAAACTCTTATGTTTTTTCAGCAACCTTCTCCGTTGACTATTGCATACAAGTTATAACATATATTGCATTTTAAAAGTATGAGACATGAGTGTCCAAATCTTTGAAAGCCAGTTGGTTTAGAAAATCATTACTGTGGGCAATTTTTAGCTCAGTATATTTTCCTGAAAATATGAAAGCATGTAATTTTTAGTGCAGTTAGGATAACTTTCAAGTTTGTAGTTCATGTTTTATAGATCTAAATATGCCTTTTGATACTCTTATTTTTCTCTTGAATTCATAGTCTGTCTTAATTCCTGCATTTTTTTTTTCTCAAATTTTATGTCTTAATTCTGCGGAATTGCTCTGAAAGAGAAATGCAACATGTTTTTAATGTGTTATCAGAAAGGTTCATAAAAATGAGCACTTGTCTGTACTTCAGTGTTATTTATTCCATTTTTACCAAGTTCTGCTCTATAAACACATGACTAATGATAAGTAAAACAGATAAGATAAGCAAAACAAAAATAGACCTTCTCTCCAATAAGATATGCTACATTATCCATTTAAACAACTTCTATAATGAGTAACTGAAGAATGGTTCATGGAACATCAAAGGATTTAATGAACCACTCAAATAAATAAAACACAGAGGCATCCTCAGACTCCCAAATACAAAGGAGCTTTGTTACAGCAGATGTATATATCCAGAGTGGATACAAAAAAAATTAAGCGCATATGGTGTTTCATGTTTTTACTGTAAAACACCTGAAATAATGATGTGCCAGTCAGTCCCACGCAATAACTTTTAGATTTGTTGTTTAGTTTATGCTTAATTTGAGAGAGGTTCAATTGCCTGAAAGATGATCTGTTCCCAGAAGTTTTGTTTAAATAGGTTTGATCCCAGGTTACATGTCTGCACCATCTTAGCACTGGCTGTGGACGGAGGCAACCAGACCCTGCCAAGGACGGGCATACACAGGCAGGAGAGAGAGACTTGGGTGCATCCAAAAAAAGGCTGCAGCATAAGTCCAGTTATATTACTGGACTCTGCAGAATCTGTGCTGGAGAGAACTATTCAGCTCAAGGATATCCAACATTCCTAAATTCTGCACTTACAACACAATATGTTTCTTTAAACATCAAAAAAAGGATGCTTAAAGGTGTGCCTGTGTGAGTCAATGTCAGACCTCAACAAGTATAGGACAAATGGGAACCTTGACTCTTTTTCATTAGTTGTTTAACTAAAACAGATTAATTCAGCAAAACATCTGCAGCTGGTGGATATATTACTGAAGACTTCTCAGTGTTTGTGGTAGCCCTTTTGTTAAAAACCATGTAGGCTCAAATGCTGGATTAGTTAGGAAGCAGTCTGGCTTCACAGGATTTATTTTGCTGTGTGAGAAATGAAAGGTCTTATTGCTGAAAGCATGTTTTGGGCTGAAAAGGTGCTTGTCTATTTCTTTTAGGATTACAGTTATTTGGATGTTTGAGCATTGCATGCGTGCTAGTCTATAATTAATTTCTTGTTGGTGTCATTGAATGATTTTATATCTTGTTCACTGGAATGAATAGAGATTTCTTTTTCAAAGTATGTCCTAGACAGGCACAACTCTAATTGCAAAACAGCTTTATGGAAAGATGGAATCCAGCCCAATCAAAATTTGTGTCACCTCATACCTCGTTGCTAAGACAGTGGCACTACTGCCATAAGCACTCAATGAATGCAGAGCAGCAGGCAGTATCTCTTCTCAGTGATTTTACAGACTGAGCAGACAAGAAAATAAATCAGCCAATATGGCTTAGGAGCAACAAGTTAGTATGCAAATATTTTTTGAGGAGGTTTTAAAGGCTGAATAATTTTGTTTTAAACATTTTGGATAGGGTTTAGTTAAGAAGGGTGTTAGTTAATAGAGTGAAAGAGAGATCCAGAAAATCAAATAGGAAAAGGCTGAGGTCACCAGAAAATGACTGGGAAGTTTTATGAGATTCCCCCAGGTGAAAGCAACATTAATTTTTCATTTCTTAAACTAACTAGGAATGATAATTTCAGACAAGAATTCATACTGTCATTACTAACTTACAGCCTGAGGAGGTCAACTTTCCTGCAGCATCATTTGGGTGAAATGTAACCACCACGCACAGGCCCCCAGCTCAGTAGGGTACAAGCGCCCAGCCCTGCTGTGCAGGCGAGTGCAGCCCCCACCACTCCGACAGCCTTTCCAGTGCTTATGGTCTTCTAAGTGCGTATTATTTTCTAGCACTGTGGAAACAGAAGTGATAGTTTACTGTCTCCATTTTGAAAAGTGGTATTTCCACACACACACACCCCACACACACCCCCCCGAAAGAGACCCGTAGCTCTATTTAAGATGCAAAGTTCTGTTTTGCCAATTACATGAAATGGGATTGTTGAAAAGAACTCTGCATGTGTGCTCTTGCTGCAGATGATACCTGTAAATTAACTTGTGAAAATGGAGGAAAGTGCATTATAAATGAGAAGGGGGATCCCCGATGTCACTGCTGGCCAAGTTACTCCGGTGAGAGGTGTGAAACTAATCATTGCTACAATTACTGCCAGAATGGAGGAACCTGTGGAGCCTCTCTCCTCGGTAAATATTTCTGAGCAGCTGTATAACTCCTTCATTCAAATGTTTGAATTTGTTCCTTGTTTGTGATATTATTTTTCTCATTGTAATTTATTTGCTTTGATCTGTACTTAAATGATGTGCAAACTAGCAGTATATACACCATACATATGCTTTATAATCAATAGTGCTTTTCATTCACTTATCTCAGTGTTTTAGCAGAATTAAGCCTCATCCCAGAAAAGGAAGCATAAAGGTAAGTATTCAGTATAAAGATGCGCATGTTGACGTGTAGAAATGGAATTGTAAAGCGTAAGGTCCAGACAAACTACATCTGGAACAACCCCACACATCTTGCTCTCTCTTTATATCAATTCTCTAAATTTTTACATCTATGCACAGAGATATTTCCTTAAATCACAGAGTTCTGTGACCTCAATCTTTTACCTTTGTCTTACTGGAATTCATGAAATAGGCATTTTAGTCATCTAATTCTCAGGAAGATTTAGTTAATCAGAACTCATATCCTTTATTTTTGTGAAGGAGTTTGAAATTACATCTCTTATCTTCAGGGAGATTATCCTAACTGTCAAAAAGTGGGTATTTGACAGTTGATCTTTGTCCCTAACAGGTAAGCTGTTGTAGCTTGTGTAGTGCAATTAGTGTTTGGGTTAGAGAGGGAAAGTGTGATAAGAAGTACTCTAAAATTTAGTAATTCTGTGAGAAAGGAAAAGTTGAATTCTATTTTCTGCTCTAAGGAATACTTAAATATTTGATTCAAAGTAGTACAGCTGGAGAAGAGTTTACTGTCTAGTCCCTTCTTCCCAGAAGCCTATCAGCTGCTGAAGATGGTATGAATCATTTTCTCCTGTGTGATGAAGTGACCAACACCCTGATCTCAGAAAGAAAAGTACTGACTTTGGAACAGGAGTTTGTGACAGTTTAGCACAGAGAGAGCACCTTGTAATGCAGAATTAGGTATCTTAGTCTCTGTGACAGAGGGGGCTTAGATCTCAATGTTTTCCTCAGCACTCCTTACTAATTAACTTCAGCTTATATAGTTTAGTAATTTAGCTTCACTTACTATGCTGGTTTCTCTGGAGCCTCTTTGTATTGACTGAGATGTGGCAAAAATCCAAGTGAATGCAAATCTAGCAATCTGTTGTGTGCCAAACAGAGGATTTTTCTGGTCTGAGTACTTGGGTGTTAATAATGTTGTTCACAGTTAGCATCACTAATAATGACTAAATATTAGAAAATGAGAATTACTTGTACTTGAAGTTGATTAATTATACTTGAAACTGCTTCTAACAGCCGGTGGAACGACTGACAGATGATAAGCAGAGATTTTTATCAATGTAATGAGATCAATGCATGTTTAGTGAGGACATGCAAGTGGATGAAAGTAAGTCATGGGTGATTTAAATGACATGTAGAGCTTCCTTGTCATCTGAAGAGAGGATGTATGCTCCCACATCTTTACATGTCTGGCATTTAATTGATACTTTTGTGGGGTTAGAAGACTTCCTAAAATTAATAACTCAGCTCCTAGAACTCAGCTTGGTTCTGAATCCTGCAGAGACCCCAGGGTTTTATTTAATCCTTTTCTTTTGGCAGTAGCCATAGGGCTCACTCACCTCATGTTTTCTTTACCAGGCAGCTAACACTTGCTGTGCTCACACAGCTATGCTATCACCTGGATATTTCTTCTCTCCGCTGCTAAATCCAGCTTCTGAAGTCTCTCAGCCTTGCTGAAATAATAAGTGTAGTAGGTTTGGTCACCAGTGAGTAAAGGAGAGATATGAGCAGATTCTGCAATATACTTCTGCTAAATTGTTAAGCATGACCCCAGCTGCTACAGAGGGCCTGGAGGTGCAGGCATTAGCCTTATTTCTGCTTGGTCTCAAACAGGATAATGTGCCTGTACCAAAAATGCATCAGGAGAGCCAGCATGGATGTCACCACAGTCCACATTTCATTATTCAATTGCATGATTTTTGGGAATCCAAACCTTTAACTGCAACTAAAGTTTACTGTACCACACATAGCCAAAGTGTGCCAAGCCTTTATGGGCTGACACCAACATAGAGCTGGTTCTGATGACTCTTCCTGGGCATACCTGCTGACAGGAATATTCTTTGCTGTGCTGTGTCCACTTTCCCAGTTTCATTAAATTTTTAATAATCATATTTCAAGTTAACCAGATTTCCTACCTGCCATTTCGAATGCATGAATCTAGCCATGCCTTGAAGCCCATGCCATAACTTTCATGTGCTGGAGATCTGGAAGAAAAGACTGCATATCTTTCTAAATCAAAGTGACTCCATCCAGCATTCCAGAAAAAATTTTTAAATTGATCCGCATCTCATCTTCTTTGCATGCCTAGCCCCTGGACCCTGTAAATATTCTATTAAGAAGAAATCTCTATTTCTTATCAGACTGTATTTCTTATCTATATCAGACCATAAATTGTGTGTTACTGAAACAAACTAGCATGTCAGTGAGACGTCCCCTTATCCTAGTTTAATCTAATTCATGATATACTAAGGCCATTATGTTTCTTACAGAGGGAAGCTAAACTGGACTTCCCAAAAGCATTGAAAACTGTAATTAAGTCAAAAAAGCTTAATTTCTCAACTGTTTTTGCAACAACCGTTTCCTCTTTCCAGTCTAATATACCACTGTGCAAAGCATGTTGTTCAGCCCTTGCATTCAGTGGGTGCACATGTAGCTGCAGGGGCTGCATGTGCCATTCCTGGTTTGGATGGAGGGTGTGAAATCCAGACCAGAGCAGCATTCACTCATGTCCTTGTTGTCTCAGCCTTCAAGGCAGAGTTGATTTGCTTTGTCAGGCTCATATGAGAGTCATTGGTGTATATGTTACTTTATTCTTGCACGTTGCTACATGTAGGAATAAAAAAGGTTCCTTCTTAACAGAAATTTCTCAGTTTTTCCTTAATGGTTGTAGAACTTAAGCACTATATTGTGTTTAGATTTATAATATTACATACTACCAGGTTGACCAGTCTGCTAACAATAGGTACATTGCACACTTTTTTCTGGTAGAGAATTCCCTCACATTTCTGGGAAGTATAAAATTACTATTTTAAAATAAAGTCAGCTCAATATAATTTTAATTTGAGCTACTGTGCTGTTGCTATATGTGCATAACACCTCCTGTACTACCATGTTCACAACCAGTTCTTCAAAAAGCAGCAGTTATACTTTTGATCCATTATACAATTGCTTCATCAATCTGTCCTGCTAAACTGATGCAATCAAGTTGCGCATATTTTCCCATTTTTCTCTTTTTAAAAATTCATTTTCGTTCAAAACTATGGAGCTTTTTTCCTCTGGAACTTGCAGAAGCCATATGTGTGTGAGTGCCAATCCAAATCCTAGCCGCAAAATGTAAATGACCTGTGATAATTTCAGCTTGCTTGACTCTGTCTTTCTTAGAAGCCCTGATTGCCCTTATCAGTTCTTGTATATTAACCAACTCAAACAGCTTTGATGCAGTCAGTCTAACGAGTGCCATTCCACACATACCCTTTGGAAAGCTTCAGGACTGCCAGTGAATTCAGCCTCACAGGGAGATGAGCTTCTGCAGGGTCCCTGCTGCTGGGAGGCTTCCCTAGGAGTGAGGGAATTTCCACACTGTTGGCTTCTGGCTCAAAAACCAGGGAAGAGTTATCCTGAAAACAAACCTTTCCTTGTATTCTGATATGAATAAAATGACGCAACAAATTAAATACTCTTCTAGTGAATGTGTGTGTTCTAGCGAATGTGTAAATCCTGTTCTCTTTCACCACCTAATATAAAATAGTAATGTGATAACTAATTAAGTAAATTGCAGAGTATTACTCATTTTTTAAAACATGATTGTGCTAAATCTTTGCTGGATGTGTTAAGTTGTAGAACCTCATTATCTGCACACAAATGATAATTTGTTAAACAAATCCCACTGGCAATTCAGGGATTATTCGCTGTCGGTTTACTTACTGCTAAGCCTTTTGGCAAATTCCTATGTGAACATTATATAGCTAGAGATTGGGGCAGCTTTAATTAAAATTTATAAGTTTATGACAGTTGTATTGAACTACAATAATTGAACAAAGAAAATGTCATCAGTTAATTAAAAGTACACATCTGAGACATGTAATTAAAAGTTTGGGTATAATAATGAACACTTTCCAGTAAGCCAAATTAATGGGAATTTGGAAAAAAAATTAAATGTTGCCATGAAATGCACTTCCTTTTTCCTTACAGTTTTAAGTAAAAATGTTGGAGCAATAATTTACTAAATGTCTTGAACACATTAACTAGATCTAACTAGTTCACAAAATTAGATAAATCCGTATTTGTGCTATACTCAAAGTACGAAGGGTATGTCTAACCATATAGAATTGTGATGTTGGTATCAAAATGAATGAAGAATTATTATCTTTCCACTAAATGAAAATTGATGAAATATTCTAAAAAAAAAAAAATTATAAAGTAGATATCATTTTATGTTCTGTTTGATAAGCAAAAGAAGTTGATTTTTGGACACGATGGTGCATACTAAAAACACTGTCAGTGAAGAACCTGTTTACTTTGCTGGTGTCCCATCAGTCCCGGTAGTCTCAAAGGGGGATGCTAAATCACCTTGTCGCCAGGACAGGGCCTGTGGGAAGGCGTGAGGGGTGGTATATAGCTAGATGTTGAGGCTGTCTGGTCTGGTGCACGGCTGATCTAAGGGTCCCAAAAGAACCGCCACAGCCAGCCTTGATAAGAGCAGCCTCTGAGACTACTATATTTAGAGATTGTTCTTTTCTCCCTTTCTGTCACAGCATGGAGAGAATGTATATCTGTTGGGATTGATCCCAAACAGCTCACCTGCTAATTATGTACAGTAATACAGCTTCTCTCCACTACTATTGGTTCAGTAAAGCTAATTATGGTTCATCAGCCACACAGAAATGAATTAATGTGGTTCCCACAGACTGCTGATAATACTCCAGAAGACATGATATTACTTACAGTAGGCTGGTGTAGTGACACATTGTTTTCTTTAGTAGTGACAGCAAGTGAAACATGCAAATCAAATATGTACATAACAACTTAAAACACAGACATTGCTGGTATTGAATTTACCATTGGAAGACATAAATAATTGATGTCTTGGTGCAGGCATTCATCTGGATGATCTCGTGTTTCAAAACTTGCAGAAAGCTTACAAAAATAGTGCTATTTTCCTTTTTTTTTTTTTTTTTAAATGGCAAAATACCTTATGTGGTCATTCAAAATGCATAATATTTTTCTGTTGTTGAGGCAATAGCATGAATCAAAGTTGATCTCCTTAGAGTTCTGTTCATTACAAAATAAATCTAAATAGGAGTTTAAGATACATGATTGCATTCCCAAAAGAAATCACCTAGATATTAGAGATGGTGCACTAAAATATTTATTAGCTATTTTTGAAGGTAATTTGAAAAGTTATTTGCTATTATATAGCAAATTAAATTGGCAAACTAGGAGTAACTACAGCCTCTGTAATCAAAACCTTACTGAACATTGTAGGATTTTGATCCATATCATCTTTTTATGGATTATTTTTCTTTGTAAGAGAGGGGGAAATTGCATTTCATCTTCATGCCAAAAACTTAACATATTTCGTTCATGTCCTACTGCCAAAAATAACTTCATATGTCCTAGGGTAACCATAAATTTTCCTTTAATTTACTAAATTCTGTGCAAAGCATTTGAAAAAATATGTGAGAATTTTATGTTTGTTTCAAGTTCTATCACTTCTAGAATTAAGATTAAATATTTTGTACATTATTATTTTTTAAGAGAGAGGCTACATAGAGAATCTTCAGAGAATAGTGACTTTCAAGTGCATTGTTTCCCCAGAGAAATTTCCTTTTGTTACTTGTTTTATATGTCTTACCAGGCACCCTTTAATGTATTTTCTGCAATTCATTTCTTTAAATTTGTTATTCAGAATACAAAAATAAAATTAAAAAATGTTATTTTAAATACAAAATACTCTCATCAATATAGGGACTACATTATATTTCCAATTGCTTATACATAGTGAGAAAATCAGTGTATCCAAGAATTGGCCTAGAGATAGTAAATAGTAAAAGTGCATGCACTTTCATTGTAAATCATTGAGAGTGGAGAAATCCTGAACAAAAAAAGCTGTGCTTCTTGCTCTCTAGATACTATTACTGTGGTTTTGAAATGGGAACATTTACACATGAGATGCTGGGAATGTGCTGCCACCTTGTCCTCCCTGACACTGACAAACAACATTTTTCAACATAGGTAATCGAAGCAAGAAGTTTTTCTTGGGATTATTATGTTAGGAAGGAAACTAAAGAAGAGGATATGTGAAAGCTAGGATGCTGATCTGTAATAGGCAGAGGACAACAAGACAGTATTCTCATACAGTAAATCCAGTTGATTGCACTGAAGAAGGAAGAGCTCAAAATGGAATTTTTTTTTGTGTTTTCTTTCAGAAAATGATTTTTGCTCATTTTTACATAAAATACATCAAAAGATGGTTAGCTGAATTTGAAGCAGTTCAGCTTTCCATGAACCACTTTCCTTATTATTATTTTTCTATACTGTAATGTGTTGTGAACATTTCTGTGGTGGTGAAGGTCAGGAATTAAGAGGCAATTTTACTTCTGTGTCTGCACGGCTCTAAGCCTGAAACTTCATGAGCAGTGTAAATGCTGAAGTTCCAAACCATGCAATGGTTGTTAGTTAGGATATGTGACATCTTGGTTAACATGACTATTTTCTTTGCAAACATAAATCTATATTATGATTCTATGATACAAAACCTTACAGCATTGTTTGTCAGTGTTTAATACTGCAGTTCTATTAAACTTCTTGGAACCATTTTGCATCAGAAATAATTTATGAGAATAAGGCAGATTAAAATGTCATTATTAGTATTATTTTAGATGCCAACAGTCTGTGTATAAATAGGCAATGAACTATTAACATTACTAAAAGTCATGTTAAATTGAGTGACAAAAATGGGGTTTAGGCTACACTGTATTAAATTTTCATATAACTGTCAGCAGTTTGGCATATTTATAAGGCTACATTAGCAAAGAATGGAATAATCTTTTCTAAAAACTAGGAAAATATCATTGCCCCATCATTTTAAAAAATAGAGGATTATTAATAATAAAAACTGATTTCAGACCTCCAGATCTATGTTCTACCACTAATTTTTTTACCTTTTTTTATTGAAACACTGATTCAGATGAAGGATTGTGTGAAACCCCCTGGCTTGGGGCCAGAAATTTACATACAAGTGTATACATGGGGAAAAACAAAAAGAATCTGTGCTAACATCTGAGTTCAACATCTTTGATTTAATGTTTAGATCACAGGGGACAGATATGAATAACCAGACTGATGCATATTAAACTAGTTGGAGCTATTTTTAAGTCAATGGTTTTGTTCCTGCTGTACTCATTAGAGGAAGAGACTAACTGATCTCATGGCCTTTATGATGATTTGCAAAACATTTTAAATTAGCATAGCTTAAAATAGAAAATATAGAAAAGAATTATGTGAAGGGTTTCATGTAAGAGGAGTGAGAAGTAAGTGAAGGAAAAAAGAATAAATAAATCATTCTGAGTAAATCAGAGTAGAAAAAATGAGAGTGCTTCACTTGCCTTGAAAAATTCTCCAACAAATATGATATTAAATGATTGCCTAGTATTAAAACAAAGACAGACCAGAAGAAAATTAGAATTGTGGGGTTTATGGAATGTTTGGTTTAATCTAAATTACTTTAATAAGACAGTCAACTAAATAAAGAAGTTTAAAAAAAAAAAAGGTAAGAAGGATTGCATAGATGCAGCTGTGGGAAGAGACATCAGGAGGCAAATGTGGAAGTAGTTTTGGATACCTACACTTGACATCATATTAAAATGAGGAAACAATGAATAAGGCAAAAGACAGCAAGGAAGGGACCTAGTCATAATGCTTCAGTAAGTCAGGCAGCAGTAAGGATTTCTTGGTAGATCAGTATGAAGATGAGGGGGGATTATTATGGAAAGGTAACCCTTAAATCTTATTTCATTTGCCTACTTCGGATTTTGGCTCTTCTGTACATTTTAAACCACGTCAGGCCCAAGTTAAGCATAGCTTCTCTTGTGTGCTCCCTAACCCACCCCCCCAGGAAGTAAGAAGTTTGTTCCTGCTTTATGGCATGGTGTGAAGTTTTTCAAATGTAAATATAGGGATAATTGGAGTCTCACACCACTAACATATTCCCTGACTTTCTCTGATCTCTTTTGTGTTCTACAGTCATATCATTATCTTGATTGGGTAGTCAATAATAAAATCTAATAGACTGGTTTTACTGCTTATGCCTGTAATTCCAATCCAAAGGGCTTCTGCATCACACGGACAGTATATTATGTAGTTACCTTGCTAATCTGATTGACTTTAACACTTCTTAACATGGAACCCTATTCTGTCACCAGCAAAGACTAGATATCAAGGAAATGTGTGTTAGTTTTACAATAGCCCATTAGTTGCCTTCCTCTTCCAAATTTGCTATAGCAAATAATACTGACGTTCCCATTCAAGACTAGACATTTTGGTTCTCCATCTTAATTCTTAGACTTTTACCACTTACGTAAAGCATGTGTGTTATGGTTTTGGTTCTCTGTAGTCTACTTACAAGGCATTCTTTTTGTCCTGCCTATACCTATTTACTATTTGACTGTTGCTAGCCTATGCATGGGTCCTTTACTCAGAGATACGATATGCCTGTGACTTTACTCAAAGGGATGAGTCTCTGCCTGTCAGCTATCCCTTACTCTACACTTGACCCAGTTACGCTCTTGATTGCTAGCAGGTTGGGTTTCTTATGATTCAAATAAAGACCATCCTGTCTACCCCTTTATTTCAGAAGTGTCATCAGCTCTCAATTAATCTTCATCTCTTTCCTTACCAGGAAGCCAGGAAGAAGAAAAGCTTTAAACTCCCTTTGTTTTCCCTAATTTTAAGAAAATCCTAAAGGCTAAATGAAAGCAAAGGGAAGGAGGGTGGGGGAAAAATAATGTTTTGTAAGAGATAAACAAGAATGAGAATAGAGTATTAGGAAGTAAGAAGGGAGTTGGCTAGTTGGACACATCAGGTCATTTACTTGAAGAGAACATTACCAATGAGATATAAAAACAAAGTCAGGAGATGGAAAACATTTATGGGATCTAGAAGGTTTTTTTAAAGAAGATAAGCCTTAAGAAAAAAATCAGGGAAAAGTGAAAGAGTTTAACAAAACAATGGAATTGTAACAAAGCTATAAATCCTTTAGACATTAGGTTTAGATAAGGAAAAAAATAGGAAAATTAAAATAAGAAAGAATCATAGGAGGAAAATGCACCAGTGTGTAAACACTATTTTAAAACTCTTTAAAAAGAAGCTATAGACTAGGAGTTCATTTTGTGCAAAAGTTCATCCCTAAGTATTCACTACTTTTCAGACATTGAATATTCACCTTACAGGCATCTTTGCTCTGATGCAGGACAGCAATTTTTAATGTTGCAGTATTTATTATATGAGAGGGCTAAGATAACAAACAGGCACAGATACTTGTGTTTTAGTAAAAACTGTTACGTAAAGTTGACTATTAGCGAATTAGTAAATATTTGTATATTCATGTGGTTATATGTAAAGGTCTTCAGATTGGAGAATAATGGAGTGTATTCTGAAGAGGCACCAGTGTTGATTATACAAACATTTATCTTCTGCTACTGGAGGAACCCAGCCTAGCAAGATGATTTGAAGAGCTTCATCGTATCTTAAATTCCTACTTAAGGCCATCTTTTAAAATAATTTCCAAATAAAGAGTCAATGACCATACATACACAAGTGTAAAATGCGTAGATGCAGTTTTTGAGGTGCCCACATCTTACAGTGCTAACTTTATTTTTAAAAAGTTCTGAATTCAAGCTATGTTTGCAAAGGCATGTTTTATTAGTGTCTAGAGAAATGTAGTTGAACTCATACATTAATACTTGATGCTGTTATAATAAACGTATCAATCTTTAAATTTCTGATTATAGTTTTGATGTTTATTTTTTATCATAAAATAGTTTTCTTTGTTTTGAATAGGGAGGCCTACCTGCAACTGTGCGCTGGGTTTTACAGGACCAAACTGCAATCAGACGGTCTGCGATCATTTTTGCCAAAACGGAGGAACCTGCAGTGTCACTGCTGGGAATCAACCCTTTTGCAACTGCTTGGCTGAGTATACAGGAGACAGATGTCAGTATTGTAAGTTATCTCCACAAACTACTAAATCCAGATTTATAATAAAAGTTCTACAAAATGGAAGTTTAACACGGGTGGAGTGATTCTTTTTTTTTTTTTTAGGGCACATATTAGTAAACTAAGCCCTAAAATTATTCATACTGCTAAGGGAATGTAATCTGATGTATTCAAGTGATCTTTGAGCATATTTCTGCAATATGCATCTACATGTGTAAGTGAATAAAGAGGTTTTTTAGGAATTATTTGCTTATTTTCATGAATGAATATGTACAATGGAGCTGTACAAGGCAGCTGACTTTGTCAGTAGAAATGAGATAATTGTGTTAAAATTTTCTACCCCAACTTCTCGTATTTGTTGTCTTATACTGGTGGAATACCTAAACACAGTGAACTGATGCAGTTGGTTAAAGAATTTCTCTGGTATCCCTTATCTTTGCAGACCAACACATGTGACTTGAACTGCTACCTTACCTTCCATTTTTATTTCTAACTCCAGTAAGCAGTATATTGATATTCCTTCATTTTGCTCAGTCTAAGACCACGTCGAGTTATGGTTTCTACCCCCTTTTGGTATGAAAAATCAGGATTTATAAGTATTACACTTGTTTAATTCTCAGGACTAAGATTCTATCTTCTGCATCTGAAGTTTTCTTTAGTTTTTCATTCTACTGACCCCTCAGTCTCTTCTCCTTGAGATACTGTTTTCCAAAGGTTTCCATGCCTTTAGAAAGGCTCTTCTCACTTTTTAGAAATTTGACTTTTTACTTCTTTTACAGAGGAGGAGGGAAAGAAGATTATCAACCAATAGGCCTTCTGTTCTTACTCCATTTATCTTTCTTTTCTCTCCATGCTTTCTCTTAGCATGGATCACTATTACCTGTTTTCAGAAACTCAAGACATTTGAACATAATCCTGAATTTCTTCTTTTGGTCACTCATTTCAAAATTAGAGCTTGTCTTACGAATGTCAACATGATGAGTCACTAGCAACCCTAACCTAAAACTCATTATTTTTATGAGATCAGAATTATTTTTGTAATCTCCTTTTTTCTACTCTGCTTTTCTTTGACTATAACACTGTAAATAGAGGACTGTCATAGATCTTGTTACAGAATAGAACATTAAATGTGAAAGCCATCATCTCTTGTACATAATTCACTGAATTTGCTGAAGAAGGCTAGATTTAAACAAAACAGAAGGGAAATTAGCTGTAGTAAAGGTCTGGTTTAGAATTATCTACAATATACAAAAATTATTTAGTTTTAGTGAAAGGTCTGTCAAACAAAGAAAAGGTTAGTGTGTATCTTAAATAGGATTCGTACTGAAGTAAACTGAATATCTTTCCAGTTGGGAGGCTATGAAATAAATTGAAACCTTTGAATGGAAAACCAGCAGTAATTGTGATTCTCTCCCACTTGGTATTAAACAAACTGCATGGATCCACAAATAACTATCTGCAAACACAATTGGGTATTTGAAAACAGTATAGTACATAAATCATGCACAGACAGACACACAGATTAAGAAAAAATATTTACTTGAGGCTTACCCAAAACCAAACAAATTGTTTCTAGTTGAATGCTTCTGCAAACATCTTTTTTTTCTTTTTTTTTTTTTTTTTTTAAGAATTAATTTAAATGTAAATTTAGGGGTACTTTTTAAACAGTGCTTATTATCAGATTTGGATTGTCTGCTGACACTTTGGAAAAATGTCACAATATAGAGACTCAAACACATTACAAAATACAAAATAAAATGAAGCTTTTGTTTATTTAAACCTCAATAGTTTTAGAAAAAAAAAGTGTCTTACAATCTTTGTATTTTTTTCTGTGGCAAATAACAGTTCTATGAAATTATACAGGTTTACAGTTAATGTGTATATAAATTCACATATAGGATTTTTTGCTTTATTCACACATATGATTTTTTGCTTTATTAATCACATTCACTTTGTATGCATGCTGGAATATATGAATATAGCATTATGGCAAATATTGGTTGCCTCTAAGATATATTTTTCAGTCTTTCTATGATATGATTGAAACTAGTTCATATGCAAAGGATGATACATGAATGTGCATAGGTATTTTACTCATGCTTCCAAGTTGAAAATATTATTAGTGTTTTTTTATGGCAGGGAGAAGACATTTACTTGCAGTATTGCCAGATTGCAAAGACCTTATTTTCCTCATACTTATCGTCTCCAATTACCCAGTGCAGAGTTTCTCCTGTGATTAGTTCACATAAGGGCTAATAACCAAAATGTGTGCTCCGTGTCAAGGCACTGCCACTGCTGAAATAAATTTAAGTGAATGAATTTACATAGAATTCTACTAACATTGTGCATGTTATTATATACACATGAATTTGATGTATTTGAATATAACTCCCTATTTTAAATTCCTGAAATAAGACATACAGACTAGTTAAAGTTCATTTCTTGTATCATTTAAGGCCCAAACAACCTAAAAAATAGAAAACGTTTTCACACAGTTACAATCATTCAAAGTGGATATAGTGATCTCACAAGCTGTTACTTTCCCTGAAACTGAAATTCCTTCCTTTAGGGAAAGAAAAAAACAAAGAATTATTTTTGTGTCATTTCAGTCCAAATGTAGCATATACATTTTAGATACAGCACAAGATTAAAGGTGTTTGTGACTACAATCAGTACTAAAAACCAATAACTGTTTTAGAGTATGAAGTTCCCATTCCTAGGTTTTGGGTGTTTTGGGTTTTTTTTGTGCTAATGTACATGGAAACATTTCCCCTTTGCAATGCTCTTTTCATAAAATGTCTCTCAATATTAGCTTTCAAATGACTGTAGTTTTTGTTCAAAAAACAGCCCCCCTGCTGCAAATCACCATTCTGTACCTTGAATTGGGGAACAGCAAACAATGAACTACTTCATTTAGTGTCTTTTAAACCTCTCTGGTTGCTCAGTAGTGATTCCATCAGCAGATGAGTCTTCAGCCTGCATAGATAAGTGGAGACATACAGTGAGTAATCAAACAGAAATAACTCCTCCAACAGTCATGCTCTGTCCCGGAGCAGAGCTCTTCCAGCATGGGGAGCACCAATGGCGTGGGCAGTCAGTACATGCTTCTCCGAGAGGGGGAAACACTGAACACAGAAAAGCATAAGCAAAATGTGTTTCCCACTTTATGAGATACCCCCTCAAATCGTCCATCTTGAATATATTCAGTAAAATATATCAGTTTTAGTAGTCTCCAATTTGCCGCTTACAGCATGCCCCTAGTCAAATGGCAGCTTGAGAGTTTACACTTCCAGACTAAAGGCTGAGGTTGCCATTTGGCTCTAGTGAAGAGCTTGATATAGAATCACAGAATGGTTGGGTTGGAAGGGACCTTAAAGATCACCCAGTTCCAACCCCCTGCCATGGGCAGGGACACCTTCCACTAGCCCAGGTTGCTCAAAGCCCCGTCCAACCTGGCCTTGAACCCTTCCAGGGAGGAGGCAGCCACAGCTTCTCTGGGCAGCCTGTGCCAGTGTCTCACCATTCACAGTAAAGAATTTCTTCCTTATATCTAATCTAAATCTACCCTCTTTCAATTTAAAACCATTACCCTTTGTCCTATCACTACACTCCTTGATAAATAGTCCCTCCCCATAATGCCCTACTTCTAGCTGGTACTGACTTACACTTAGCCATATCCTCAGATTCGAAGGACTTGAATTTTTTAGTTTTGTCAGAAAGGTAATATTTTGTTAATATGGACCAGGCTTACTCTAAGCTAATAATACATAGTTCAGAATTGATAAACCTTATATATCAATTACTTCATCTGTCCATCAGGAACACCACCAAAATCTCAACACAGCATGTTAACTACAGAGAAGTGAAAAAAGTATTAGAAACAAAGAGAAATAGAGACTTTGAATGTTTTGGCCCCATTAAGGAGCTTAAATGATGACTTTTAAAAAAAAAAAAACAAACAAACAGACAAAATAAAGTTGTCACTACTACATAAATCAAAAAGAAACAAAATGTTAAGATAACAGCATATTGTAGCTCTGGAAGCGTCTGCTGTTAGATAACTTGGATTTTTTTTAAAGGGATGTGAAAAAAATAACACAGTTACTGGTGCTTCTAAAGAGTTAAAAAATTCACTACTTGAAACCTCAGTTCTGCTGGCATTTAAGCAGTTAAATAAGATAATGGGGTCTTGCACAGTCTATAAAGATAAGCATGTATGTAGTTTTTTGTAGAATATATGGATTATGTCTTTATATATTATTATTAGAACTTCATGAAATTTTAATATGTGGATAAATGAAAATAAAACTTAATTATTTCAAAATACTACTTCCATTTCAGTTTAGCATAATGCCATTAATGGTAATGTGAATGTATCAGAAGATTTTTATTCAGCCAATGTCCCATTAAATACATTAACATTGCTCTGCTTTTCTCATCAGTAGTCTTTATATTATGTGTGATGATGCCATAAATGGTTAGACATCTAGAAGGAAAAAAAATCTCTTATGAGTTTATCCTTCTACTTCACTTCTCAAGACTACATCGTTAATACATTATGTATCTGTTTATGGGGTGTTCTCGATTCTTGTAGTTGCCAGTGAGCCATCAGCTTAATTCATAATTTTGTTTTTATTGTAGTACCTTTTAAAATGTAGAAAAGTAAGGTATTATTTTTTCTATGATACTCCTTAATGTCTTTTAGTAATTAGCTTTCATGTTGTTTGCAGATGTTTGCCACCATTATTGTGTGAATTCTGAATCGTGTACTATTTCTGATGATGGAAGTGTAGAATGTGTCTGTCCAATACGATTTGAAGGTCCAAAATGTGAAGTGGACAAATGTATCAGATGTCATGGGGGACACTGCATAATAAACAAGGACAGTAATGACATAGTATGCAAGTAAGTGTGTGTGTGGTGGGGTGGTTGTGATCAAAATTATATATTTTATAGCGATTATATTGCAGTATCCTCCGAATCTCTTACACGGTGTCTAGGCCCTGAACCAGTCACATCAGAACAATTCCTTTGTGTGGCTCCTGCCCACACAAAACCAACTGGCTCCTGCCTTTTTAAACCAAATTTTGGAGCACTCCTCACTGGGGGAAGTGTAATGTAGCAGGACACTGAATGGATCTTCACTTGGATAAAGTTATCAGTCGAGTTTTGCCAGTGTTGAAATTTGTTCTTTCTGCAGTATCTGTGACAGTGATAGAGACTTATTGTATACTAATGAAAGCGTATGTAGTAAGATGTGCTGCTATATTGCCAAGCAACTATTTTGTATAGTAATAGTTTATTTTTGTAAAAAGAAAGATTAAAAATATGTTGTGTAAAAAGCTCAGTGGCTATACTAGTTCTTCGAGGTGGAAACCTAGAATTCTTGCAATCGTAGATCTTATACATGTTATATAAATCAATATTTTAACATATAGATAACTATAAGGGATTTAACCAGATTTAATAAAACACTGATTGCAATTTGTATTTTTTCTTAACCATGACAGCTGCACTAATGGAAAGATTGCCTCTACCTGTCAGTTATGTGATGGCTACTGTTACAATGGTGGTACATGTCAGCTGGACCCAGAGACAAATATACCTGTCTGTCTGTGAGTATCCTGCATTGTGTAGATCATTAAAATATCTGTGTGCCAACAAATAATAAAATTATTATGCATGTGCCTGTATTTTTGATCTTTCTAGGATGTATAACGTGGTGGTTGAAGTTGTAACCTACAATAGTTTTTGTAGCTATTTCTGTAACCCAATACTTTGTCTAACTTTTTGCAATATGTGTATTGAAAGATATAGCTAATGTATATATTGTGAATGCACATAGATACCAAGATACATCTTTTGAGACTTCTAATAATTTCAGGCCAGATCTAAAGCCCATTTAGGCATTTGTTCCGGAATGGAATCAGAAGGTACAGGATGGTTGATCTCCCCTGATTCTCAGAGGTGGATTAAGTCTTTTCTCAAATAAAGATGGTCCAAGATGGGGGCGATAATCTCAGTGTTTATGTCCTTTATGGGTCTCAGGATATGCTTATGTATCTCTTGTTTCTGCCCGCACTGCCCACAATAGCTTGACTGTTCTGTTGTGAGACTGCTCTCTCCCTCCTGCACCATGGTTGAGAGGATAATTCAGGATGCTTCTCTTAAACCCAGACATCAAATACCAAAGGAAATGTGACTCTGTAGTCTAGACAGTAGAGTACTATCTTAAGAGATAGAAAAGCCTACTTTCTAGTCCTTTCTTGAGAGCTATGGTGTATCTTCTTTTTCAGATGCTAAATAGAAAATACAGAAGTAGTCACTGTAGCAAGAAACTTCTTTCCTGCTCTCAGTTACACTGAGTTACCTAGTCATAGTCCTTGCTTTTTTTTACTTTTGCCTAATAAACAATCTGATCTTTTCTGCACTGCTGAAAAGCTTCATTGTGGAATAGTCTTCCACTTCTCAGAACAACCTGGAGGTCAGAGCATCCTCCAGGAACATATGAGATGTTGGAATAGAGAATTGGACTCGAGTGTCTCATTTCCAGGGTGGCATAAGTAAGTTGTTGGTCAAAGGGATCTGGCATTACAACTTTGTAAATACAGATACAGCCATCCCTTTGTTTTGTTGATGTGTATGAGGTAGGTGATCTTAAAAGAGAGTGCCTGTTGTATTCAGACTCTCAAGGAAGTTACATAGAGAAATGCCTTGATTTTGTAGTCTGACCAGTGGGGAGATGGACCAACTTGTTCCTCCCTGTGAGAGCTCAAGCCCTTCTGAATGGGCATAGGGGCAAAACTGTAGTTGCTGTACTATTGAAAAGAAGTTGTCAATAGCTTTGGGGCTAGAGAGAGTGGAATGCAGTTCTGCATGGAAGTCCTTATTCAGCTGAAAATGCTTTGAGTGCCTATGTCTCTTTTTCATTATTGTGAACCAGCCCTTTTTACCTGTTATTTGTAGCTCCTTAAATGTCTTTAGTTAAGAACTAGAGAGACTCAAAAATCTCAGCAAGAGGATAATATCACAGCTATAATATATAAGGCCCAAATATGATGATTAAGTCTGTTGATTCATTTGCTTAAACACCTAGAATGGCTATTTTGGAAGCTTGCGTTTCTTCCTTTCTTTTTCCTTAGAAAACTGTCTTATTTTTTCAAATTCATGTGGAACACCATAGCATCTCAAGGAAAACAAGTTTCATACATTAATTTGTGCATGGATTTACAATACATAAATGCTGCAGCATATGCCAACACTGTTAGCAATGTTAAGAGAACAGTCGTGAACGTTTTTAAGGTCATTGCACTCTGGATCGATAAATACAAATGTATGGTACATTTGATGGTAATGTTTTGTTCAAAATGTTAGATTCCTGAACCCATCAGATAGTATAGGCCCATTGTTTTAGAAGTGTTTGATCGACGCTGATGAGCAAACTTTTCAGTATTGTCAGATTGGACCTTCCATGAAAAACAGAATATTAATTTTCTTATCTGTGGGTGTGTGCCTCTGTATGTGTGCGTGTCTTGCCATCAATATATATAATGCGTTTAAAATCTGTTCAGCAAAAGGTAGAATATTTATATAGGTCTATTTTACTGAAATTCTGCAGATGCTCTGTGGGGTTTAAAAGTCAGCGCTGTGACCAGAAAGTGAACCCTTGTGATTACTACTGTCAGAATGAGGGAATTTGCACTTTAACTGCGTTTAATGAACCGAGATGCAAGTAGGTTTAACCTTCCACTTAATGCTGCACATTCTGTGACATCATTTCAGGCCACAGTTCATTGGTTCAAGTCATGCACATTCACATACATTTCACAATATATACTTAATCTGGGGGCTCGTTTCTATAATACACACTTACCCTTTGATAGTTGCACTGATGAGTATATTTAAACATACTTTTGGAGTAACTATATCATTGGAGGAAGAAATACAAAACTTTACTTTTAATAAGTGAATTGAAAATACTGAAAATGCCACTTGGCTTTTATTGTTCATATTTTGAGATATTTTACCAAGTTAATCCTACACAGCATAAAGTTCGCAAACAGTGACGTTGCACGTGTTCTGTAGTCCAAAACTGACTTCCTATTTCTTATCTGTACAGGGAAAGGAACAGAAGAACTGTTTAGGTACCACTTCAGGAGTTAAGCTTGTATTCATAAGTCTCGTTAACTTTATGGAAATAATGCTGTAAAATAGAAACTGTTAAACAAAACTATGTTAGCTACATCATATCTTTGAATACTCTTCTGATTAAAAAAATGTATAAAATAGATACATTTGTATGTTGTATTTCTCTGAAGGATTTTAGGTTTATTTTTTAAAGAGAAAATTTTAATCCTTATCAGGGAAAGAAACAACCTTAGTCTTTGAAAACACTGTAAGGCAGACATACACAGAGATATGAAATACCAGTCAGATGAACATAGCTTTACTCAACAGTTGTGATGCAAAAGTCAGAATTGAAATCACAAGCCAAAGACCTAGACTTGGGATAAAATATATAACTCCAACAGCTTTAAACTTATCTTATCTAAATGCATGGTTTATGAAAACATAAAATGCTGTGGGGATGTGCTGTGGTTGTCTGGTGGGTAGCAATGACAGTGACTAGGTATGGTGAATAATCTTCCTTTTTTTTTTGAAAAATATGATCACAATTCCTTTGTCAGTGTTCTCAAGCAATGAAACTCTATGACTTGAGCTATCATAAATCCATTGGAAAGTAGATTAGCTACTTCTTCAACTTGGAAGAGTATGGAGTGGGTCTGTTAATCAGCGTTTGTGTGGGACATGGTTGCTTGAAACAGATTATATCTCCGTGTGTCATATATAAGTACATAATTCACTTCTTCACATTCAGAATATAAGTATAGCTAGAACTCGTGTTCCTATTGTCTCTTCAGACTGATTGTTGGGTTGGTATGGCCACCACTGCCTGTGTCTAGGAATTGTTAAGAGAATCTTCTAAATTGTTTCTTTATTTACAAAGCCATGGTGGCTTGGAGGAAAGGGAAGAGAAGCAAACAGAAGTTGTTTGATGGAGTTGAAGACAGTTACAGTGATACAGAGGAAGAAGTGTAACTCCATGTGTCTCAGTTCTCCTTGACAACCTCAGTTCAAGCTCCAGTTGTTCCCAATATCTTGTGTTTTTCTGGCACCAAATTAGTTCTTAACTGGAGCTTGCTTATAATTTTACCAACCTGATGCTGGCAAGCAGATGACCTCAGGAAGGAATGAAGCAATTCCATGCTTCTCAAGAGTCATTGTGTCAGTAACAGGAGTCACAAAGGTTTTCTCTGTAAATTCTGCTCCGTTGTTAGGGAAAGTGGTTTATCCAACCTGCATGTCTGGCCATGCTATATATGACATCTGTCTCTGGTCTCTGAGAGACACTTATCAAAGGGCTAACATTTTTCTTAAGCAGTCTTCAATTCATGGGTGGGTGATTTTTAGAAAAAATAGGAAATGTCTGGGTTTATTGTCATTCAGCAAGAACTCCTCTCTCTCTCACAGCCAGATCAGTTGAGAATGCAAACTTTATACATAATCAAGCCCTTATTATCATTCAGTAAAGACAATAGAGAATAAGATTTATCTGTTCTAAAGGGCAATCCTAAAGCCATAATTATACAGAGGAACTATAAGCCTATAAGAACATATTCTCCTTTTACCAACCTGTACCGCTAGGGTACATTTTTATTTTATCTTCCGATCTTAAGGGTTTTTTTTTAAACTTGACTGCAGTAAATATTAGATGCACATGGGAAACAGAAGTTCTGCTTTTCACCTAACCAGTTTAGGAATGAACTAAGGCCTCACTGTGGCTGTATATAAGCCACTAGAAAAGGAAGGTTTTGTGAAGTTGGTCTCCAGTATCAATTAATGTTTTGTCAGGTTCTAAAAGATACAGAATATACTGTGATTTCTCTTTGGATATAAGGTCCTACACAACCTAGTTTATTAATTCTTAGCATTATTTTTAGGAATATAAAGAACATTCTTCCCCCGCACCTTATTGTCCTTCTTGCTCAATAACAAAGGTTGCAAGAGAATTTACTATCAGAATGTTAAAAGTTGAGGTACTGACCTTTTCTGAAAATCTTCACTGAGACACCTTTTAAAGAAGTATTATCTTACATATAGTTACTATCTTTTTAATATTCACATACTAAGTTTTTTAAGGATATCTTCAGTACTACTCACTAATGGATTGGGGTGTGTGTGATGTGTATAACACAGGAAACATATGAGATACGTCTGAATTGCTCCAGTACCTTCACAAATCCATTGAAAACAGAATGAACAGGAGATCAGATTCAGATGGGAAATAATCAAGAAATGCTTTTTCTATTTATTTCACAAACTGTCAGTTCCATCTGTTCTATCAGTCTGTTGTTTTAATAATTGCCTTTATTTGCCTCTCTCTTTCCTTCTCACTAATTACCTAACTGCATATACATTCATGCAAGAGAGACAAGGTTTAGGGAGAGATTATATGTTGTTATTGTACCAGTGAAGACAGTTGGAAAAAATGAAAACTTTCAACTACACAAAATCATTATTGTTTGTTACATAGGCAGTGCTATATCAATTTTGTTACTACAGAATATTTCTCTCTCTCACCTTTGTTTCTTTTATTCCTTCACTGTAACTATAAGTTTCTATAATTCCATCTTTCTATTTGTATTACTATTATTATTTTCATCTGCATGTAGATGTGGTCTATTATTATTATTATTATTAGCATCTGCAAACAAATGTGATCAAATCATAACCCCCTTACACTAGGCAGTGTAGAAATATAATGAAGGATAATTCCTGTTATGAGTTTACTATCAAAACTGGTAGAAGATATAAATCGTATTGATCCTTAACTAAAGCCAGCTAAACTTAAAGAGGGGTTTTTAAATACTCTAATGAGCTTTTGAGTAATGCTGCATGATGATGGCTGAGGACTTTAAGGTAAAACAAGTGAGATTATAGTCTAATTAAGAGGATAATAATTTATTCCTTCTTATGTTACTTTCTTCATAGAGGTGTGTGCAATTCTGTGTATCTATGGTTCAGAGTCTCTGTTTCCTAGGTGTCATCAGAAACAGAGAGAAATCCAGAGGACAGTGTACAGCATTAAATTAGTTGCCTGTGGCTAGATGTGTTGACTCTTCAGAGGGCCTTAGGTTGTGTATGTTGTATTTCTACATTTGAACAAACATCAGTTCTTCTATAATGAAGAATTAAGTCATCCTGGATAGTTTAATTGCTTGCAATAAGCAGATGCATGACTTTGAGAGCATATTAGATAGAGAAATCAGTGGTCTTTCAGATTAATTAAAAGGCACATACCATAAGGAGCTTGAAAAAAGCATAAGTTTGCTAACAGAGGAAACAGAAAAGTGAAAGGTGAAGAAAGAATAAATTACTTCATTTCTAAACTGAGAATTTTTGTGGAGTAATAGGGTAAAGACAATAGCGAACAAATGGGGAGATAACAAGTTGTGGAATTGCTTAAGAGTGATAAGAAGCAGCTTGAACTTGGAAGTGGAGACATGGGTAAATTAGAAAAAATGATTCCTGCAGAAGTGAAATAAGCGAGGGATGTTCTTGCCAGCTTTATTTCCAATAGGTTGGAGAGAGACACTCTGTGTGTTTGGGGGAGGGTACACGCGTGTGTGTGCACGTGTGCGTGTGTTTATGTTATGGAAATCAGAAAAAAAAAGAGTGCATTCCTCTTGATGGAGGAGCTTCCCTGCAGCTCAGATTCCTGTGATGCTATACCTTCCTCCTGACATTCCTTTCATGGTGAAAATTCTTCACGTATGAACAGTTTTTATGTAAGAACATGTATGACATGCACAAATGCTGTAAGTTCATGCAAGTTCATAAGTAAATGTAAAACTCATAACTATGGCAAACCTCTCTTCAAAAAAGGTTAAGGTACATCCATAGTCTGGTTGTGAACAGGAAAGAGACTGTACCTGCAATCCCCTGACTGGCATTTTCTGAAGGTTGAGTAGGAAAAGCCACTGCAGTGTCGAACAATTGCAGCATTGAGAGGACTGCCTAAGAGCAGAAGGCAGTTGTAACTACGACAGGCAGTATAACTTGAAGAACAGCAAATTCTATCAAGTATCTTGCAATAAATATTTTCGATATGATCTCCTGGGGTATATTTAATGCACTCCTCAATTACAATTACAACAGGAATTTCACAGTATTATGCTAGTTCTTTGAGAGCTTTCTTTTTCAACTAAAAATACCTTTGTTAGAAGTGTCTTGAATTTGAACGTAATCATCAGGTTATAACTTTATATTATAGAAGATCTTTCATTCAGTTTGTATCACAAACTAGTATTAGCTCAAGAATTAAATGCAAACAGATGTTTGAAGAGTGGTTGTCAAAGGAAGAAATGAGAAGCCCTTGGAATAGAGGAGTATGTATATTTTTCATTGAACATTTCCTAGCTAGGTTGTAATGCAGATATCCTTTGTCCGTGAGTTTAAAATTGTTCGGATAAAACTTACATAGTAGCTGATGATGTACATCACTGCTTACTTCGTCTCTGTGAGAAGGAGAGAAAAATGTGGTTTGTCATATACCTATTGATCCAGTCATTTCTCATTCTTTTTTTTTTTACCATTTCAATCTCTTCCTTTTGCTTTGTTGCTCAGTGTAATTTCAGCTACAGTAGTAGTCATCTAGACATGCTTATTTTTAATATATTTATGTTAATATTGATACTTGTATAGCATATGTACTGTACACATATTGCTAATAGCACGGTGTTTAATGACCCTCAATTACTTCTTTCTCTTACCTTGGGGTGATAGAGGCTGAGTTGCAAGGCTTGTTCCTTTGCAGTGATCACCATGCAGCAACTGTGAATGATGATTTGTATATAGTAATGTCATGCACAAATTAAAATTCATGTTTAAAGTCACATTTTTCAGGTATGTTGTTGCTAAATTTAGGATTCCTTGGGTTCCCCAAAAGTAGTTTTCTGTTGGTTTGCCTGCTTTTGGATTATGCACTTTTCCTATTCTTAATTTATTGGATCGCAAGGTAATCTGTATTTCGTTTTCAAGTAACGTTGTAAAGTTTCTATCCCTTAGCTTCTTCATCAAATTCCTTCACTTTGTTTTCCTTATAAAGATACCAAGTGATGCTCATTAGACAAAAATACTATAGTGTGGTCTGTTGATGTATAAAATAATTATGGAAAAGTTATTATTTGAAAGTAAATAAACCCTACAATATAGTAGAAGGTATTGATCAAAGTTGGGGTGGGTGTTTTGGTCTTCCATTGTTATGAAAGTTCTTTGTATCTTTGAGAGTTTATCTGTGGATATAACTTTATAATATTAGGGCCCTGTATGAAGAAAGCATACTTCCAAAAATATTGCTAAATTTATTAAAAATTTATTATAAATATATAGTGATTTGGTTTACTGCAAGGATTTTGGCATCCTATGTCTTGTTACAGACTTTGGGGGGAAAAGGGGGTTATTTTGATTTCTTTCAATGCAATTTAATCTAGATAGTAAATAACTGTAATCCAGATGTTCTTTTCTCTCGTGTTACAAATAGTTTTAATATTAATGGTAAGACATGTTCCAATGAAACATTAATATAAGTGCTCTTCAAACAGTGGCGCTGGATACCTTCATTAGGATGTTTTACTATACATTACTATCTATAGTGTGACTAAAAAGAAAAGCAAAGTTAGGAGATTATTTTGTGTAATGAAGAAATATCATTTATAGGTAAGAAACATTTTCAATTCCCCTTCCACCTCTATTTTGTAATGAATGTTTCACAGATACTGTTATACTTCTAGACTAATCTTTCAATGCTGCTTTCTGTCATTTTTTCTGATACACACTGGTATATTGAGTCGGAAAGCAGTTATCTACAAAAGCACTTTTAACTGCATATTATGCCTGCTATATTATATTTTTATGACAATGCCTGTGGCACAAGGAAAAAGGGAAAAAAAGAGAAACAAAAATGAAAAAAATTGCACACTGCTGCCAAATTAGCCTATTTGCTAGTTTTTTTCTATTTGTACAGACATTTCATAGTCAAATGGTTCCTTTTGGTCAAGTGCCCGTATAATTGAGTTTAAAGTGTTTCGGTGCACTGACCTGTAAGGGTTATACAAGAATAGAGAGAGACATTTTCTCTCATGAATAGATTCTATAACAACAGCGTGTTCAATATCTGAACTGTAAATATCTTAATTCTAAATATTCCTCATTGCAAGTGGGCCACCTTTATAATATCAGTTTAAAGTTTTAAAACCTCTCTCTTCTGTAATACTCTTTCCTTGAAATAAATAATTCCTGTTGCGTAGGCATTCTGTATCTCAGAACATGTTTCCCAAGCAGTCATCTCTTTCCAAATGTAGAACTAAATTGTAACAGAGAGCTGTAGCATAGTTTTATTAATGACCTTGCCATCAGACCGTGTGTACAACCTTTATTTATTACATTTGCTTTCAGTTTTTATATTGGCATTCTCTATGAAGGGGTTGCTATTTGATCTGTTCACCAATTCTGTTGGGAACTGGAGATTTGCACCTTAAGATGTTCACTGTAGCGCCTTGCACCACTCAGCTGACTCCAACCTGTCCTTCACTGTCAAGCTCCCCATCTATTTCCACCTGTATTTGTTTATGTGTAGCTCAGATTAGGCATTATTAGTGCTCTTTCTTCCCAGTTCTTGATAATATGAATGTCTTCAATGAAACCAGTGTCTTTATGTAGTTTTGCTTCATTAATGCTTTTTTGTTTGCCTGTACTGCAAATGGCCTATCTCTGACCATACAACTATTGGCAATGCTACAGAACAAAAGTTCTGGTACCACATGATTTGAAAAGGTACAAAATACTGTACACCAGATTGAGCCAGAAGTCAGTTCCCTTGCTAAATACTGTGTTGTCTGAGTTAAAATAATATCAGAAAATGTTACTATTAAGAACAGTTTCTGTCTATGGTATCTGAACACAATTGAAACTGGTTAAGACCTGCTCATTTCCCATATTCCTACCTGAACAGTTGTCTGTGTCCCAACCCCATCATTATTCATGTACTTACTCATGGCTAATTTTCTGTGTCAAATTCCCTTGCAGACAACATACGTTTCCCCTGGGCTTTATTTCTCTTTCTATTCCGTCTGCCCAAGACAAGTCTTTATTAGCTTGCTGGGCCATAAAAGGGCAATCATTTTACCTCTAAGTATAGAAGGAAATGACTGCCATTCTGTCAGCTTCAGTCCCATTGAAGTTTACTGGAGACAGCAAACATGGGGAAAAAAAAATGAAAAGGAAGTGTCAACTAGCTATCGAGTTTTTATGAGAATTTTATCAAATGCTTCAGAAGTGTTTCAATATTGGTGACTTTAACAATTAAAATGCGAACATAGGTAAAGAACTGCTAATATTCTTACATTAATTTGTTCCTCTATTTACTACATATATAGCTGTAGGATTTCTTTCTTCACCACTTATTGCGGTGTCATATATGCTGTATGATTTTGAAAAGCATAACTGTATGTTTTACACAACTTTCTCTTAAGCTTGTACTTACATGTTTCATAGTGATTGTTTTGCTCGTCTCACTATCTTATATTCTTTAAACTGTTTTAAGACAGATTTATAGTAATGATTCTTTTATCCAGAGCAAGTGTTTGAAACTTTCAATATAAGGATTTAGGTGCAAAGTTAAGATATATCTAGCTCTCAAAAAAATCCTTCCCTTTCAATAGCGTAATATTACATGAAAATTTCCTCTTATAAAAAGCTTTAATCACATGAGCTGAATCCCCAACAACAATGATGCAAAACTTCCAGTAAGAAATATAAAGACTTGATTTCGTGGTTGTCACATGTCAACAGTTTGGATCCTGGTAGAATTTTCTAAGTATAAAGATTTATGGTGTTTCTCTATAAGAATGGAGATAGTTATTTTGCAGCCATATGTTGAATAGTGACCTTTGGAAAAAACGAGTTCCTTGAATAGTACCTTAGCAAAGTAGGCTGTCAGTGTAGTCATTTCCATTTGATGTAATTGCCAAAAAGGGAGCTGTAAAAAATTGATCAGATGCATAATTTAAAAGATTAAAATCATGTGTTCCATGTGAGTTGCAATGTGCTTAGGTGGTGGTAAGCAAGTGGAAATGTCTGTTGCTTTCAGTTTTAAAATACATCATCATGAACTATAATTTATGTAATTAATTAGTAATTGGGGGGGTTCCTTTGCAGTGAGGAAATTTAAGTGTGTATTTGCCTTATCTAAATGAACAACTTATTTCAATAAACATGAAGAACTTTCTAACTTATAATGTTTTATCTATTGTGTGAAAATTTTTGAATCGACTATCAATTGATAAGCATGTTTCTAAAGACCATCTGTGCCTTACCTCTGCAGAGTTTGAGTTAAGCACCTTCATAACATATCCTACCAAAAATGAATTTAGTTCCCCCAAAAAAGTTTAAACTTAAATCTCTCTACTGGGTTTCATATTCTCTAAATGTTGGATTGTGCTGGAATAGGCTTAGGAGCAAAGAGAGAAACTAGCTGTTCTTCTGCAGTGATCTGCAAAGAAAAAAGAGTCAAAAGCATCACCAGCAGAGCTGGCTAGGGCTCTCCTGTAAGAATTCCACAATTTTTGTCTGGAATATTTTGTACCTTTCCAAACCTTTTTGTATTATAGGACCGTGTCAGTTGTTTAGCTTGTCCACTTCTAAACTCTGAAATTTGTTAAATCCTTAGAATGGCATCAGGTAACAGTAGCTCTTAGAACTGCATGCAAGGTAATGCTCTATTGCATTTACCTAAAGATAACCCACATTGAAATTCATAAATAATTTAAAAATATGTAGAAAAAAATATGATTCATTGCATGATATGCAACAGACGCAGATGAAAAATGACTCCTTCCTGCCATTTCCACAAGGAGAGTTTGAGGTTCTGTAGTAAACTTAATCATATTTACAGCAGGATGAATAAGCAATTGAATTTCATTCAGGTATTTGTTTCCATTTTTGATGGATTTGCTGAGTCTGCATACATGGACTCCTTGTGTTTGCTTGTATGTGTGGAGAGCATTTTGAATCCCAATTGAAGAAAATTTGCATATTGATATTCACACGAGGAAATTATAGAAGAATAGGTGTATACTTATCCAGGCACCTGGCTCATGAAGCATATATTCTGAACATAAATAGTATTCAAGGCCTTCTGAAGCCAGCAGATGCTCCTGTCCCTTCAGGACAGCTCTTAATGCTTTAACTCTCACACACGCTCTCTCACACACACACATATATATTTCTGCATATTTCTAATATCTATTTATATAGTTCAAAATTTTAAAAGATAAAGCCATTAAATTGTAGAATTTTCAAGAAAACATTTAAATCTGAAAGCAAAGGGGAACTTCAGTTTATTTGTAAATATTAGTCAAAGATAGGTCTTAATTGTTCAACTCAATTATTACAACAAGATCTGTAAGAAGTATTCTGTAGTAAACTTTGCATTATCCAGGGCAATGGGGGACAGCAGAACAGTGGAAGGAGCCAATTGTTATGGATACTGCAGGTTACTGGATGTGTGGAGTAGTTTATGTCCAGTCAGATATGCTTTGTGCAATACAGACGTGTCTGTTAGAACTTCTAGATCAAAGCTGACCCTAAAACAATATGCTGCAAATAAAGTGCCTTAGGAAATAAGCCTTGCGGGACGAAGTTGTCTACACATGGATCCAGCTCAAGTGTTCCTTCACTATTGCATTGTAGGTGGTAGCTGGTTTAATAGGACGTTAATATACTGTTGATTATGTCTGTTGTTCTATTAATCAAGAATTTTAGAAAAGGATTTTGGAATGATGATTGCAGTGATAGTAACAGGAATCGAAGATACAAAGCTGTAGTTTTAGACTAAAAAAGTACTCAGAATGTTGTAAGTGTCATGGCAGAGTACTTCTGACTCCTTCCATGAAGCTTATTTGTTTATTTTGTGGACTCACTGTTGTCATTCGTGTAGCTCATGAGAAGATGCTGGTGGTCTCTTTAATAGGTTAGTGTGTTAATAGCTGACATCCATTAACTTGACCATCTTAATTGGATCCTTTTAGATGTTCAGCCAACTGGTCAGGCACCCAGTGTGAGAGGCCAGCTCCCAAAAGCAGCAAATCTGACAACATCAGTACAAGTAAGTACTTCAAATAACTGCTATCACTTATCAAATTTGCCTAAGTTTTAGAATTTTAACCTGATGGTATTTTACAATGCGAGTTTGTGTCATGAGATGTGCTAGTTACCTGTAAGTTTTCTTAAAACAAAAAAAAAAAAAAAAAAAAACCACACACAAATGTAGATTTCCTAACTTTTTGATTGACATTCAGTGTTTCATGAGGTGGTTTGAATGCAAGCCATATGCTGTACACTCGCTGTTTCAAGTGCTAGCCTGCACTTTTCTTAAAGAAAGCGTATCAAATAGCAAGTGCTTGGTGATATCACTGCTGTGCAGAGAACTAGTATGACACCTCTGCCATTTAAGTCCTACTGAAAGCATCAAAAATAGAGTTGTAAGTAGTTCATAACTTTTGTATTGGCTGTCTGCAGAGGTTTGAGTTTTACCTACTGTGAAAATCATGCTGAAAGTAAGAATAGCTCCTGTCGTATTTTTTTAAACATGTCTGTAAGCATAAAAGGATGGTATTGCTACACTATTGGCAGTTTAAACTGGACAAGGTTCCCTGCGGTGCAGTGAGTATGCTGATGGTACCCTGCTGTACGTCTCTCGGTCACTTTTAACCCAACTGGAGCAGTAAAACGAATCACCCACTATTCAGGTCAGCTTGATGCTTAGATGAAATCTTCCTAGCAATCCAGACAAGTGAAATAACACTTAAAAGCTGGAAATGAGCTAAAACGCAGCCAGAACCTAGGTCAGTATTTCATGTTGAGGGAATGCCTGCTACTATTTGGGAAATGGGTGTTCGTCTTGTGCCTGCTCCTAGACCCCAGGCAGCACCATGGTCACCAGATGGCAATTCATGCCTGGTGGGCTGTTTTTCAGGTTTTTTTTCTTGAATGGTTACCTGCCAGGACAAAATGAACCATTTTTGGGTTGGTTTTTTTTTTCCTCCTAAGTAGACCTTCATCCAGTTATTTATCAAATGTTATCTTAAAATAGCATTGTTGTAATGTCTTTACATGCTGAATCTTCATAAGCTGAAGTGAACCCAGGATGGTTCAAGCTTTTATTCAGTAGTACTTCATTTCGGGCCTCTGACAACCTGACTTGGCTTTCAGTAAACCTTCAGGCAGAATTCAAGGCATCTTTTCCAATTCTTGATTTAGACTGTGTTTAATATAGAGCAGAAACTGCCAATAGCTTATTTTTTTAATAAAACAATAAATGTAACCAATGAAACAACCAGCAATGTTTTTGTTTTCCACCAGTTAAGAATTTTGATATTAAAGGAAATGTATGTCATTCCACATTGGCTTTATACTGGAGTACTGTAGTTTATAAGGGCCGGTTTTTTATAACATAAAATTAGTTGTTGCATGTATTTCTTTATTGGAAGCTACCTACATTAAAGCTGAGAAAATCTTAGAAGGGTACAATTGCTGGCCTCATTTTTGCAGGTAGTCTCATTTCAGTGAAGTTATCTACCAAAATAATGTTAAGCCCATTTTCTTCTTCTCTGTTCCCTCCTCTCCTTTAACATTGCTGTCTGATCTGTGCACTGTTTTTCTGCTACATTAAGCATTATTGTAGTTTCCTTGATTGCCTATATCAACATAACAAAATTATTGGCTCTCGAGTACAATGCAGTAAAATGTAGGAATGCACCAACCATCTAGAAATGAATATTGCTTACTACTTTTCATTTTCCCACAAATAAAAGTAATAAATACATACAAATGCTAATAATGGAATTCCTCAATCAGAGCCGTGCCTACTGAATATTTTAAATTAATAGTTGTGTAACTTAAACTGAAGATGATGGTGGCAGTTAAGTCAGTGGCCATGCCACTCCAACCCGAATTGTTCAGCAATTCCACACACCTTCATACAGTATCGCTGCAAATGAGGGCAGGGAATTGGTCCAAAGTGTATTGGTATCCAGAAAGAGTAAGGTCCTGATTTGTTGATAAAAGTACTCGTGTTTACACCATTATCTGTAATAATTTTTATTGATTGACATTAAAATCTCAAATCAGTGAAGCTCATCACATGAAATTGCATTTGTTGGTGAGGGAAATTATTCTTTTAAAAATAATGTACCTATTTTACAGCTGTGAAGAAATTATTAGATGCAGCTGTGAGCATTCAATGATATTTCCTTTTCCTGTTTTAGGAAGCATTGCAATCATTGTTCCTCTCGTTTTACTGGTGACTTTGATCACTACTCTAGTAATTGGACTATTTCTTTGCAAAAGAAAACGAAGGTAAGTAATTTTATATTGAAGTATAAAGGTTTATATGAAGTAAAAGGTAAATCTTTAAAGTATGTGTGTCTTTTTAATATAAAAAATTCCCTTCCTATATGTTGAGCAGATATTAAAAAAACCACGGCAAACAACCCAAAACTTGTTTCTGAAGGCAGTGACTTAGTTACAGTTTGGTTCTTGCTGGAACAATCATGTCTATTATTTATACTTATATTCCACATACACTAGATAAGAAAATGTAGTTCTTTTCTTATCCAGTTGCTCAATCTTGTCAAGGCTGTATAAATGTTAATCATTTTATCCAGAGACTTAGTGAACTTAGTAAATAGAATTAATGTATTTCATTGGAACCATGTAATTAATATTGTTCATGTCTATTAATACTTTCAGATGGAGCCTGTGCAGAACTTCCAGTTTCTAGTTACAGTTCACTTCAATTTATTTACTTTGATTAGTTATTTTAAATCTTATGTAAGTTATAGTGAAGATGTAAACACTGTCCAGAGTATAGGGTCCCAAGCCTTGTCATCATTCCTGTATTTCTTTAGTATCTTCAATAGGAAGCCAAATTCCATCACTGAACAGTGAATCTTTTGTTCTCTTGAATTTATCTGCCTTAGAGCCGATAATGAATTTAGGAAGTGTAGTAGACATTTTGCCTTTGGCCATTTCTTCAAAGGCCATGTTGGGTGGCAGAAGTGTTTCTACTGTATGAAGACACTTGAGAGAGCTGCTGACTTCCTCATGTTCAGAGAAATGAGAAAGTGATGTTAGCGACAATGCAGATTTAACAAGGAAAGATTCCTAGTAATAAGGACATGGCCAGCTAGGGAAGACCTGGAATGGGAATCAGACAGCAAACCATTTACCTCAGGCCTGTAGTTGGCCTGCTGGTTGGTGTTGAGCAGCTCTCTTCCTTTCTCCTGGGGCTTGTTACCCGCCTCTGAAACCAGGATAATGTCGTCTTTTGTAAAGTCCTTTAGAAATATGGGATGAATCTACTGTTTCTGCAAATGTGACCATTTATGAGACTATTCCAGTTCTCCAAACTAAAAGAATTTTTCACGTTACTATCATCTAGGATCATACATAGCATCTCCTCTGTAAACTCTGGTGCTAACTAGTAAGCATTAATTTTTAAATCCTTTTTGGAAACCCAACAAGGTAAATACATTCCCTAACCATACTGATAGTTAACACTGACCCTGCCAGGCTCCATGGATGTCATTGCGTGCTGCTGTGCCTAAAAACCAAGTTTAGTGATAGCCAAATCCTGAAAAGTAGTTGCTGGTCTGTAAATTATTTAAGTTATTGAGAATAACTTGTTAAATAATAGATATTCAGTAAAGAAATAGAACTAACCTCAATAAAGAACTTTTTTTTTTTCCTAAAATTATATTTGAAAATGTATTTTAGGGTTTCTTTAATCTCTTCAAAGAAGACTGACAAGTATTAAAATAGATATAGATGTTCAACACCTGTACGCTACAGATAAGTGTTTATTTTAGCAAATATTTTTTCTATGCAATTTCTGAAAAATACAGATCCATTAGTGTGATGGATTTCAGACACTGACTGCATCTTTCTCAACCAAACAAGAGGACTTGACTATTATCATCCTGACTGTGACCTCCCCGTTATTCCCTTGTAATTCTAGAGAACATATTGTGTTGGGAAAAATTACCCTCTTGAGTTTATTTCAATTGCTCAGACTGATTTCACCTCCTTAGCTAAAAGAAATTAATTCAGCAACTAAAACAATTCAACTAAATGACTTATCATTACTGATATCTAATTCAAGGTTAAAAATAAGATTCTATCTTTTATTACAGTTTGAAAACATTCAGGTTGAACTTCAGCTTTCCAATAACCACTGGCAGGGAATACAAACTGGAACTATGAGAAGTTCATACATTTTTAATGCATCACAATGAAACCATTTGCTTGTCCTCAGATTACAACTGACTTTGGGCAAGTGATTTCAAATGGAAGTGAAATGAATGAGCAATGGAACATGACTCATGTTTGCTCCATCTTCGTTACTGCAGGGAATCTGCGGTGAATTTGCAAGACTTCCCTTGGGAAGTGAGGGAAATCTGGAAATAACAGGAGGAAGTCAGGGTTATAGACAATGAGTGGGCACTTTGTATGAATTCATATTGCTACAGCCAAACTGAGAAAAACAATAAAAAGCTAATTCCAGTTTATGTGAGATCTACACATAGGCTCAGATTGCTACTTTGAAAAATAGAGGGATTTTCTGATTGTCTCTGCAGGAAACACTTTTTCATTCTGTTGGTCTTAATGATTAAAGAGAAATAAAATTAAATTTGTACCATTTTAGGATGAAGCATCCAAGAAATTACTTGAAAAGTCACTAGCTTCTTTTTGTGTGTGTGTTTATACATTATAGGACAAAAACTATCAGACGACAACCCATGATAAATGGAGGAATCAATGTAGAAATTGGCAATCCATCATATAACATGTATGAGGTGGGCCATGATCATAGTGAAGGTGGTCTTTTAGCCTCAGACTTTACTGTAAATGCAGAAAAGGTAATTTTTTATTTTTCTAGTTGCAAAAACACTACTTATTTTATATCTTACAAAGGTTTTGACTTTAAATGTAATTAGTATAAACATAAAACAATGACTTTTAGATTTAGTTAATGAATATAAAGTGAAGTTAGATTTCATTAGAATAAATGTTCTGTATATATTAACAGCTGTTTTGCAATCTGATGCTTGCTGATGGACATTTTTCCTAGGGCCTGCATTTTACCAAGTGAGTTTGAAGTAAACTATGAAATGAGTTTTTTGTCATAGACACATCTGCCTTAAGTTGCCAAATCACAGCCTATCTTTTTAATCTAGATACAAATACTGAATGGAATTATATTATTGTACAGTCTACCATTTGAAGCATGAAAAAGTGTATGCGTACATATGAGACTAACTTATTTCATATATGAAAACTTCCAAAGGTATAAAGGATTCCAGAGTCCTGGCTGGATAGATAGATTAAATGTTTACACAAAGCTAGTAAGTACTATGATTTTCTTGTAAAAGATGCTGTCACTTTTGCAGCACCACTCTTCAGTGATTGAACTCCCTGAGTGATGTGACATGGGATGAACAGGGTAATGCTGTGATATCTTTCCTAGAGCTCCGTAATCAGACATACACCAAAGGGCAGCCATCATTCTGTGGCATTTTTGACAAAGCAATAACCGGATTACTGTTAGCTCTAGGAAAGTCATCACCGAATCACATAGTCAGTGTGCTGAATACAAGAGGTGAGCTGAAAATGGAGTTACTCACTGGAGGAAGAGTAACTGAGCCAATGCTTATTGTGAATTCTGGCTCTAATCCTTAATGGAAAATAATTTTAGAATGCTGAATTTTATTCTTTTATTGAATGCAAGAATTTTTCATGCTGAAGAATACCTGTAAGTAGATTTTTTTTTTTAAATTGTAGATCACTCTAAAATAATGGTTTTGATCAGTGCACTGTTTATTTAACAGTGTTGTTAAGTACACGTGGAAAATGGTCTATTAGCACAGAAACTAAAATTTTCTGTTTACACAGGCCAGATACATAGGGGGAGGGCCCACTGCATTCAAGCTTCCCCACACAGCTCCATCAATCTACCTAAACTCTGACTTGAAAGGACCACTATCAACAGGGGTGAGAAATGATGATTCAAATCCATTTCATTCCACCACAGCCCCTTTCTAAAGAAAGTTCATCTGTCATTTTTGAATAGAGGCATTTTCTGTTTGGTTTTAATTTTGTTTTTCTTCTTTTAATGGAAAGAAGAATGACAGAAAATAATACATTTTCTATTTGAAATAAAGGGTTCCTCTCTGCATACAGAATTTCATCTGTACCCGTCATTGTAACATGATCTAAAACTGCAAATGTGTCTTTGCAAAGGAATGCAAAACCAGTAAGCAATGTGATGCTTTTCCTTAGCATTATATAGATTTGGCACAGCATTCACAGCCATGTATCTTGATATATTTGCAATTGGTATGTAATTACAGGCATTTAGTGAAGTTTATCAAACTGAATGAAAGAAATGAAAGCAAGTCCTTTTATTGTAGGGGAATTTGATACACACTAAAATGAACAATTTCCTTTAATATTTGCAATGCAGATTTTGATTATTCAGCTTTCAATCAATTTTTATCACAAAATAGTTACTTCTAAAACATCAGATTTTGACTACAACTTAGCATGATGTTTACAAACATTGAAATATAAAATATTAAAAAGGGACATCAATAAGACATTCATTTTCATGTTCCTCAGTATATATATTCATCTTTTGTGCCATTTGCATTCTTGCATGATTGTAAAATGTTGTATTTGGAAGTTTAATAATTTGTATAGGGCATGATATTTCTGATGGAACACAAAACCATGGATGATGAAAGCTAGACTATATATATATGCACGTCTCTAATATTTTTCTGTTATTTAAGTTGCTCAGGTTACTTTCTATACCTCACTGTACTGCATTATGTTATCAGTACCAACTAAAAGAAGTATCATGAGACAGAGCCTACTATTATATATAATTTTTAAAACTCCAAAAGGCACTATATAGATGCCAAGTCTCTCTTCTATTGTGGTTATCATCCTTAATAACGATTGTCAATTAAATAAAAAGTCCTGTCATTTGAAATGAAACTAAATTTCTGTTTTCCTAAATTTCTGATTATAATCGTTACAAAAAATGTGAAGATCTCTAATTCAATGGGGACAGACAGGTATAGCTGAGAGTTTGCTCTCATACATTACTACAGCAGTTGACTGCATATTTATGTTCCATTAGTATAGAAGAGTAGCTTCTTCTTTCTTTTTTTTTTTTTTTTCTTTTTTTTTTTTTTTAAATAGATGTGACTCACCTTTTTCTGCCTTCATTCCAGGAAAGTGTCAAACACCAGGCAATCACTTTGTCATTAGTAGATAGAATACGCAGCTTTTAACTAACAAACTGAGTAACTGCCATAGCTAGCCAGCCTAAGGAATATCTGATCCTGGGCTCAGAAATGGTATTGATCAACAGAGGAAGGAAGAACTAAGATTCTAGGCATCTTTCGTTCCTTGTTACCCAGGGTGTACACAGGATAATTGCAAGTCAGGAAAACCTACCCACTTCTGGTTTGGGTAATTTAAAGTTTATCCACTTCTTGCATTCACCAAACAAATTAATTTACCTATTTTATAGTTTACTGGTGTATTGAATTTGTGTAAGCAAAGCTGTTACAATAGTTATAAGGAAGAGGAAGATTTTGACCACGAAGTACCCTTTCCAGTTATTATAGGTAAAAAGCTGAACATCTCATTGGATAGCAAAGGTCTTCTAGGAGACAATAAAGGCACAAAGTGTGAAGGAATTAGTGGAGATGTTCACATGGTAAAGGACGAATAGTGCTTTCTCCTTAGCATTACTGATAGGAAAGTAAGTTTTCATCCATGTTATATATCCTTCTGTGCTGTCAGACTCCGGAGATTTCTCATATACAGAAGTGCTTTGCAGAGTTAAAAATGGACTTGTCCTATACTGAAGTACCACTCATTTCAATAGATTTTTTCATTTCAGTCCAAACTACCAAAATTGCTGAGAAAACACTTCTCAATCTGTAACTACTATGATATATTAAGAGTTATGCTGGTTTATTATTAAAGTTTAATTTACATTACGAAAGTATTGAATTTTTGGTCAAATCATGTTGTATATTTGGGCCACAGAATTCGAAAACATGGTCAGCTATTGATGGGATGCTGATGTCTTAGAACAGGTAATATATGGAAACTGTTGGTTGCAGTTTTCTACTGTTAAACTTGTCACATGGTCTCACAGTGCACCTTCTCTATAAACTTCTTCATATCTATTCTGAAATCTTCCAGTGTAATAAGGTGGACAAGTCAACTTCAGAGACATTTTTCAAGGTTTTTGTTTTTGTCATTGTTTTTATGGTTTTAATATCATAATATGCTGCATGTCGTGTCATGGATTATTTTAATAGCATGTCTCATCATGACTTTAATTTTTAACTAAATAATTAACTCATTATCAGGTTTGCAGAAGTCCAGGTATCTATTAAATATGCCCAATTATATTTTATGTGTACTTGTTCTTGCTTTAACAAAACCATTTCCATTTCCATAAACATTTATTTTGTTTTAATCCGACTGAACTAATGTTTGCTTAATTTCTCTGCAGCCAACAAATTACGCCAATCCAGTATATGCAAAGTTATACATGGATGGACAAAACTGTCGAAACTCCTTAGCAAGTGTTGATGAAAGAAGAGAACTCCTTCCAAAGAAAATAGATATTGGGATAAGGGAGACTGTGGCATAATCTGCTGTTACCTTTTATACTCTGTATAAATGTATAAAATATAAGGATTACTTTTCTATGTACCAACAGTATTATAATTGTTTTGGCATCAGCATTACCTCTGTTTTTTGTTTGGTTGATTGTTTTCTGGGTTTTTCTTTTGCTGATGACTTTTGACTGACCATTTGTAAGGTATTTTTATGAAAAAGAAACTGCACTACGGTACAATTTACAACAATGCTGCTGAAATAACACACCTTTAAATTTGTTAAAATTGCAAACAACATATTCGTTTGTAGCGTGAAAATGAGCAATCTATTTTCTATGAACTTTTTTGGTTCTACTTAATCGATGAAGATGGTATCTGCACTTTTTCATTATGTAGTCTGGAAGCTGTAGTACAGTGTGTAATTTTGTTTATTTTAAATGGTGAAAGAATGATTGAATGGTCTACTCTCTTCTTTGTGCCCATTAGAATTTCTCTTCAGATCCTGATAAAGCTAGATAACTTTTCACAAACAAACATAACTTGCTTTTAAATTAGCTTTAGGTTGCCAAGAAGTAAACAAGACTATAGAAATGAAACATCTAATGATCTGCATGAACACAATGATTATGTTTCAGAAATTCAGTGACTGTACATGATATACTAAACATATATACCATGTAAACAAGCTTTGTATTTATTAAAACCTTATAGAACATAGTAACGATATATCTTGGAAGCTGAAACCTTACTTGCTGTGGGACAAAGCATATGAACTCCAACAGTCCTGTAGGACAGTAGCCACCCTAGAGCACAAGAGGGCATTGCCTACACATGCATTATATGTTTATTCACTTAATCACATGTATTACTTATGGATTAATAATTCCCCAACTCATACCAAGCAGTAGGGAAAAAAACAAACCCCAAACCTTAAGCACACACAGGTGATCACAGCATTCAGTTTTGACAATCGCATAAAAGTCATACCTGTTTAGAGAGATTAAAGAATATAAAACACAGCAGTTTCTTTAAATGAAGGTAAACTGTGATATTGTGGAGGTAAAACATAACCAAATTGCATATTAGTGAAACCTTCCCTAAGTCCAAGTTTCAGTAGTCTGGGTTAAATACCAAAATCCGATTATCAAAAGTGAAAAGCATCAGTATCAGTTTCCAGCACTTGCTCTGACCTGGTCTGCTTTCTGTTGTTGCTCAGAGGAAAAATCTGACTCGCCTTTTTTAATTTTGATGGAAATAAAGAATACAGTTTCTTTCAGGTTTGAACTGAATCGAAATATTTTATACATATCTTTAAAGGCACAAAAGACTTATTCACACATATACTGTGGAGGACTCTTCCTTCCTCTGCTAGACATGACTGACTTTTAGCTATCATAATATATTAACCTAACAGATTAAATATGTTTGTGGTTGCTCTTTATTCCCTTTGTACAAGCATTACAAAAATAACTGCTGTTTTATAAAAGATTTTTGTTGTACTATTGTGCATGCATACTACCTATTTCTAAACTTTGCCATATTGAGGCCTTTATAAAACTCTTGATTTATGTAATACTAGTGCAATTTTGCTTGAACAATGTTATGCATATCATAAACTTTTTCAGGTTCTTGTTTAAGTACATTTTTTTAAATTGAACAGTATTTTTCATTTTGGTTATAATAGTCATTTTGCCTATGTTTCTACAATGAAGTGTTAAATACTTTATAAAAAAATTGTTGACTGATTTATTTAAATGAAAATCTACATACTTAATTCAGTGTGTTGACTAATTTTTAAATTTAACTTATGAAAACTAAAGAGCAAATTGAAGGGAAAAAACATTACTTTGTACAAATGGCTAAATTCCTTTTCTTAATTACAATTTTTGCTTTTTATACAATTTCTATTTGAATGTTTTTGCAGCTCTGCACATGTTTGGATAACTTAGGTGTACAGCTGTATATTATGTCAATAGAATTTTAAAACTTTTTTATTTTCTATAAAAATACTGTATTAAATAGTTTCATACCATACAGCTATGATTCCACAGGTTCTGCCTTTATTCCGCTGACATCATCAGAGATGGATTTGGCCCTCAATTTTTGCATAATTACAGTTGTTATGAGGTGTAAGTAGTTGGTCTTTTCAGAAACATTACTGTTTATTGTCTGGCAGAGAATCTCATATCTTTAATACTTGGGTAGAACTAAATTTTAACTAGTGGGTATACAAGTAACATGGGTTTGAAATCATGAGCTCTTATACGGACCTGATGAGATTTATCATTATGTCTCATGCTTCCCTTCAGTGAGACATTTTTATTTACTTTACACTTGCTTAAGTGTAAATTACTTTTTAAAAAATTAGATTTATTTACTTAGAAATACACAGTTGATGTCAGTGGAGCTATTAGGTATTTAGGTATTGGATATTAGATCAGAATCTGGTCTTAAGTTTCTAGGCAGAATTTTGATGGAAAGACTGAGCTCTACCACTGCCATGCCTTAAAGATCCTTAAATTACACATCGGTGTAATAATCCCAAATGGATTTTTTTTTTTCTTTGTTTTTTACTTTACCAAGGTTCTCCATAGGAATTGTTTCTCACAGTCCTTTAACAGCCCTAGAATCCCCAGGCTCTGTAGATGTGCAAAACACACAAGGAGCTGGAGGGTGAAAGGTTTGAGAACCTGATTATGTGCATCCTTGTAAGTTCAGTAAAATAGTTTTGGGCAGGAAATTCCATCATCTTTTACAAAGGAACAACAAAAATTTTTAACTTTCTACATTTCCAAAGCCTTCTTGCTGTTATTAATGCCACAGATTCATGTGTGTTTTAAGCTGACATAAGCTTAGAAGAAAAAAATTTGGATAAATGTGCCTGTATCATTGATTAAATATCTGTCTCTTCAGGGTATAGTTGCAAGGCTTTTTGTGGTTGCTTTCCTGAAGATACTAACGACATTTCATGTGAAATACTAGTACTGTACTATTTCACTGAATTCATCAGGGTAAAATTTTTCTTCCACAGTATTAATAATTTTTCTTAGCAATGTGAAACAGTTTGTGGGTTACATAAATAGCAGGTATTAAAATTATTCAGGGAAATGGAACTTCTGATAAATCTAACCCTGAAATACACTGTTCATTTACTTTTTACTCTTAGGCTAAGGAATGGTTCCAAGTTCCTGAGTGACCACAGAACAGTTCTATGTGTCTTTTTACTTTCATTACCCACATTTTCATTCAACAGAAAAAAAATTACATGTAAGCTTGAAGGGTGTCATGATGTGCTCCGTCACAAACTAGGTTCTTAAATTCTTTGCTGAACGGAGAAGCTCTGCGCAAATATTTGTGCCAAACTTTATGTAATTGTCTCTAATGGATCTTTTTTTTTTTTTCCACAGAGCTTATACTAGTATATTTATATGTAACAACAGTGCAGTGGAGACTCTGCCTTGTGATAGGCCTCTTGTTCTATGCAGGAGTTTGCATTAACACTAAATTATGAAAACAGAAGTTCAAAACAACAAGTTGAGATGGATGATGCTCTTTCTACTTTGATTAGTCATTCTGCACAACTAAGATTGCCAACACGAATACAGTCCTGTTGATAAACAACACTAGGAAGCGCATTTGAGAATATTTATTTTGATATGCATTTTTTAATTGGTCTTTCATTTCCAAGACAGTTATGGGGTCTGATGTGTACAGAAGGAAATCTCTGTAGTGGAATGCCTTTAAAACTTCTACCTAAGTTTATTATCTATCACTGAGATTGTCGAGAAGGTCCTAATGTAACAGTAATTATTTTATATTTATCAAGCTCTTAGTGACCAGAATCAGTGCGGTCACATATGTAATAAAATTTTGAGTAAACACATTTCAGAAAATGTTTCACATAAAAGTGCATAATGTATCAGAATAAAACCAGGTATCTTCTCATTAATCCCCCTTTTTGGAGGATGAGAAGATGATAAAGGAAGGAAATGTCAGCAATAATAAAAGGTCCTCAAGATAATCACCCTTAAAAATAAGGACATTTTTCATGTGAAACAAGCAGACCAACAGTGAATCTTGTCTGTCTAGCCCTGGGCATCTCTGCAAAGATATTGAGGCATTTGGAATTTTTCAAGTCTTAGATGGGCAGAAGTATGGCTGACGGAAGGAATGATAATTTATCATCCTAGTTCTCTAATTTATTGCACTTACCATCTCCACATGTGTGAAATACAGATCTGATCAAAATAAGGGTTTCTAATTTAGTGCCCATATTGTAAGATGACAAAAAGGAGCAAAGAAGCATAAAGCATCTTTTTGCTTCCCTGTACCAGCTGCACATCACTTAGTACATGTTGTGACTCTTATGACCTCTGACAGTGGTCTTCAAAGTAGTACTTGAATAGAGGGAACTGTCTACTGGCCTCTGGAGGATTTTGAATGAGTTTTTCCTGGAAAGAAGATAATGATACTACCTCCCCTACTGCTACTAAACCTAATAATGATACATTTTTATCAAGGAAAAAAAAAAAATCAAGATATGTACAAGATACACAGTATGTATAGTATCATCAGAACTGATGTGTAGTTTGAGTAAAAACTGATTTTCACAGGTGAGTCAAAAGGAGGGTCTGAAACTGCCATGGAAACTCAAGGGATATATTAATTTAGGATTACTGTTAAGCTCTTTTAAAGTGAGTGTTCAACATGGAGAAAAAAAGGGATTATACAAGCCGGTCACTGAATTTTTCTGAATCTTAAATAAACCTTTTTGAACATTACAAGAGTTGGCACCTCAAAAGATTTCAGAAAAAAAAAGCTGCATAGTCAAACAGTTTCTCACTTATGTTTCATGTCAGTAATGCACAAGCAGCAATCTCATTGTGTTTGATGATTCATTAGAGATAAACAGAATATGATAAACATGTGTAAATTCACAGCAGCACTAGCTGAAGAGATGATCTGCTCAACAGATCAGTGCTTGTCCACCTGAATAGCTCAAGAGGTCGGGAAGGGATTGCACTGGAGCCTCAGGCAATGGGTTTCCACCTGCTCCGACATGCCTGGATGTGCTGATGTCTAAATCTGGTGACCTCTGTGTGTGTGCCACACTGAGCTCTGTAACAGGTCAACACCTAAATCAGGCCAGGAGCCTCAATGGCCTTCCTCTGTCCAAAGAGCAGGAGACATTAAGCTACGGAGTTTTAATTCCATTGATGACTGTAAGGTTTGGGCATCAGCCACGTGGCTACTAGGGTAATGCAGTCTAAGCGTGGTGGAGTCCTGGCCTATTAGAAAGGCAGGAATGAACCTTTGAAGAGCACATCATTGCTGGGTGTGAGAGCAATTATATCTGATAAGAAAGTTGTAGCAGAAAGCGTGTCGGATGGAGCTTTCTGTCTTCTGTCCCAGACCTCATGCCCTGGTGGTGGACATTATCATGCACTACCTTTCTTTCATGGTGTTCAGAAAGTACAACCAAGTATCTACCTCTGACTGAGAGGTTATGGGGTGCCCTGTCAGCTTGGAGACTGTTTCCCTGGATAATTGACTGTATCTGGGCTTGTGTGTCAAGATTGAGCAAAATGTGTTGGCTCCCATGATGGTTAGAGCAGCTGCCTGGAGCTGCAGTCACACTTGTAACAGGCCTTACTCCAACCAGGAGGCTTCTCTACCCCTTCATTTATGTTAACAGCCTGCACCTTCCCCTGAGAAACTGATGCAGATATGGATAAACTGTGGTTTCCATCTGGGGCATGTTATCTATATGGAATTCACAGCCCCATCCTTCTATTTTACATTGCCAAGAAACAGGGTATGGAAAACATTGTGACTTCATTTGAGAGTAAAAGAGAAGAAGGTTTAATCTCCTTTTCCTTTCATGGAATCCTAAAAAATACAGTGAAAGCATAGACATGTTCTTATGGATACTGTTCCTGCAGTGTTTGCGTATAGACATGCTTCCAGTGTGAGTGTACATATAGGCAAAACGTCTTAAAGGACAGTGCCAGGTAAGTGACCTTCCTTTCCAGATGTAATGAGTATGTCCCACAATGTGTTTTGCTGGAGCAATTCTCTAAAATGTTTTTCTGCCTCTGTATCTGAGGAGATCTTGATAATTTAATGGAGAGAGTTTTCCCTGAGATACCTCGGTGATCACTGTTGTACAGAGTCTGACAGCAGCATGCTGATAGCTTGGTTTGGGTGTCCTCTAAAGTTGGCAAATGGAATTACATAGGTTGTAGGTGGCCATTTTTACTGGGATACGTGCTTCCTGGTGATTCACATGAGTCCTGAGTTTCAAACAGTAGTTCCCAATGTTGGCAAGTGTGAAGTAGCAAATAGAACTTTGCTGGAATTATACGCTGCCACTGTGAGCTTAAAATATATTAAAAAAAAAAAAAAAAAAACCCACCCCCCAAAAAAAACCTAAACCACCCAAGATTTTTAATTTGTTGATTCTGAAGCCCAGATCTTGTTAAGAACTTCGGTGTTAGTTGCATAGCTGACATCCTTGTCCAGCACTTTCTGCCATATAATTAGCAAACCTCATCTCCTGTGAGAGCTAGCTCCCATAGCCTACAGGAATTTGATAAATATTCTGGAAGCCTTGAAAAAGGTTGGAGGGAGGAGCTCAATATCAGTTTGGGAGTTGCCCAGCAGAAATTCTGCACACTTGGTGAAATATGATATGAAAATAAGTATTTTGTAAATCAGGAACCTCAAACTTACAGAAGTATGAGTATGCAGCTGTTCGAGGTCCATAACCAATTTTCTTTTTTAAAAGGAAAAGGAAACAATACTCAAGTATGTTCCCACATACTGGGAGGGGGTCTGCCACATCCTATAACAATATGTCGGAAGAGATGTCCTTAAGGAAGAATCAACTGGTGAGAGTGAGGTGGGATGGGAGGTCTGTCTTATATTAGGGTAAGGTTGCCCTTCCCCAGGCATGTCTCTTCTCATCCTACCCCACCCAAAAATGTGCATACCCTGCACTTGTAAGTGTGTATGCTTGTAAATGCTCTACTTTAAAATTCTGATCGTATTCGCTGCTGTTCAGAGGAGGAGGAGTGTAGCATCAAGGTAGTTTTAAGGTGGACTATGCATCCCCCACTGATCAGCATCCATTTGCTGAAATAGCATAAGGTATGAAAGTATGCAATGCTGCACTGCTGTCCTTACTGCGGGAGCCACAATATTCCAGTTATAGATCCTTGACAGTCTTTTGAACTTCTTTTATGTAGTAAGACTATACCAGGATACAGCATAATCAGAGTTGCCATGCAGTAAAAACCATGCTGCATGTGAGCTCCCCAAGGCTGGTGTGCAGCCTGTGCTTCTCCAGACTGGAGAGCCCATGGTCTTTTGGTGGCATTTCAACTGGCTGTGGTGTGCTACAGTGGTTCAAAAAGATGTATCTCCCCTGTAGGGTTTTGTAGTTCAATAGGCAGTCTGAAAATAGGTCTGTCATAAAAAGACAGTGACCTTCTTCAGGTTTTGTCTGTGTGTGCGTGATTGGTTTTATACATTGTGCTGCCCTGATGTGTCTTATCTGACACTTTTCAGAAGATGTTAAGCCTTTGTGAAAAATGTGTGATGATTTTCTGCATATACTTAGCTATTCTAATCATCTTGAAATTCCTGAAGTCCTAATAGTTCATTGCCCTGAACAGTATTTTAATGTAAATTATTCTACAAGTGTAGCTTTAATTCATTCTTTTTAGTTTGTTTCCTATATTGCAGAATCAGATATCTTTTTCCCCTATTCTTAATTAACATGAATAAAATAAAACATAATAAAATGGCTAATATGTGATCGCTATTGTATATACTACCAAAGTTGTGTCAGACAGTATTAGGTTGTCCTTTTTTCTGCTTAAAATTAAAACATTAATGTAGCTTTCAGTGATAGGTACTAAAACATCTTTATAAATATTTGAAAAGATGCTGTTCAATGAACTGTGCAAGACAGGAGGCTGACCTCGCATAACTAATTAATTATCACAATCAGAGGAACTCTAGACAAAGTACCCTCTCTGGCAATTTGAAAGCTAATTAACATTCATGTCTCGTAAAAGTCACTTGACTTCCAATTATGATTAAATATGCAAGGTCACTGGGACACAGCAAGTGGAGGAGCTGAAAGTAATCCCCTAGCACTGTGGTGACAGTTAAGAAGTAATGTCATGCACTGAAGGACTGTGCAAGAAATGTGGATTACACATCGTCGTGTCCCACTGTGCTATGTGAAGGACTGAGGGGAACACCACCACCACCAATGTTTTTGACCCTGTTCTGTAGACCAGCAAAATTCTTAACTTCTTATTTCCAAAACTAAATCACACTGGACAGTTGTCCATATGCCTATTCAAAATATCATCTACCCAGTTTTAAGAATATCTAGCAAACTATATGACTGGTCTCATACATTTTGCTGTAAAATTAATAAGTCTTAACGGATTGAACAGCATCTCTTGTCACTGAAAAGTCTTAATCACATCTGACTGGATGACAGTAGCCTTTGTTAAGGAATGTCAAAACTGAAACAAACAGTATTACATTATTTTTAAGGGACCCCTTTTTCTCATACTAAGAAGTTTATATATCCAATAGCATTTGTGTTTATGGCTTTATTTTAAAATGTAAATAACATAGTTGAATATTTGAAAATAACTTAAAAGAATTGTCTTATATCTTATAAAATAGATTTCTTTTAAAAATATATGTTTTTTGAAAAATGAATAGTTCAATGAAGGAATAAAATAATTTGGCTTAACAAGCACATTAACACTAAATTAAATAGCAAAACATTGACCATAATGACAATGTAATCAGAAAGCGGCAATTATATTGTCTGTTTAAATAGCCGCATCCAATAAATACAGTATGACAGCTTGAATCTTGTCACATATTACTGTATCACAACCTATTCTTGTGCACATCGTTATTATCAGAACAATTGTTACAGTCCACCAAAGAGAAAATGTTGAGGTCAGTCCCCTCACACTCGTCGTCACTCCAGTGTGGTTAATTGCTATCATGTCAGCCAGGAACAAGCAATAACCTGTGAACATTGAAACATCATTTAGATGCTGCATCAAGTGTGTTTATTTGTACAGCGTCATGTAAAATAAGAAAGTTCACTGAAGAGGACACTTCACACTGAGATGTGCTTGGTGAGTCTCCAAAGGGGAGTGGGTAGGAAGCATTACTCTTCACTGGGACAAGGAGCAGTTAATTAGTCCATCAGGAAAGGAGATGGCTCTTGACCTAATAAAGCAACAGTTGTGTCTCAGAGGAAGTGAAATGATGTGCTTCTTAATTAAGAACACCACCTACACAATCTTATAAACAGCAAGTTTCAGAGAGCAAGATTAAATCTGGGATGAGCCTTTGGGGCACCTGCAAAATATGCTTAGCCATATGAGCAAGTGTTATGCCCTGAGAAGGGACTGTCTCCGGAGGTGCCGCTTCAGAGGCGTGTAAAAGGATGTGTGTGGAAAGCTACATACAAGTTACCTAAAATTTAAAAAAGAGGAGAAAGAATGAAACTATGATTTTGGGATTTTGTTCATTTGCAACTATGTGGTCTATTTTTAATATTGATATTATGAAGAAATACTTCAGTTTAGATTTTCCCTTAGCTGGCTGGAGCTTCGAGAAATGTCAAGGTACAAGATAACAACCAGGCACTCCACACAGGAAGGTATGGCAAAACTGTAAATCACATGATTAATACCTCTTAACAGTTGCCTTGGCTTCACAGAGTATCCTTGAAAGGCTCCACAGAGCACATGAATAAACCTCCACTGATGACACTTGAGACCCATAGAGGGACTCAACACACACATCAGGAGAGGACAAAGCCTCCTCCCCTCCGCTGGCAATCCAGAAGGTTTCACCAACAGGCTGAACAATACTGGGGACCACACTTGAACCCTAAATACCTCCAGAGACTCTTGTTACAACGTTTTTTGTGATGTGACACTTTCTGTGCAACGATTGCAATCAGAAATAATAGTGACGTGCTACACAAGGGGGCCGAGTCCAGAATTAGGTGTCCCAGATTCTGCTGCTTGCAGATGGCAGCAAGTGGAAACAAAGTTGTACCCCAATACTTGCCTATTTACTAATCAATTTTGTCTAACTGGGTATTTTGTTTTGAGTTGCTTGGACTATTTAAACAAGAAAAGAATTCTAGCCAGTAAATTACATTATATATGATATATGTTAAAAGAATCAGATGGGAATCTGTTAATTGTTGTTTTCAGCTATTTTAGAGAGTATCTAAGTTTATCCAAAGTCTGTAGGACTCATCCACCAGCAGCATCTTATTCGTTAAATTTTTTTCAACCCTTTCTTATTCATATTTCAAAGTACCCAAATGTATTTCTATTTCTTTAAAGTTTTAGTAGGGTTTTTTGCTTCCTACTCTCTATGAAGCAGTTCACTGGCAGATTGAAAAAAATCAGGGAAATTAGCTGGATTTCCATGGATACAGATAATTTGAAATAGAGTTCTTTGTATGGAACTGTTCTTTTTATTTGTACTTATTATATTTTTAGAGTTTGACTTACAATTTAAAAACTAGAGATGTTTTTGCAAGATTTGAATGACAGAGAACCAGAGTCATACTCATTCCAGACGACAGAAACCCTGTAGACAGCACTGAGGGAGGGAACTATTAATTAGGAATAACAAATACAGAATCACGGGGCTTGACAGGATGTCAGGGTGCCTTCTTGCCCTCTCTGTGTTTCCCAAACAGCATCAGCTATAGCTAAGCCAGCCTCTATAAGCATTTCTTCAGCATTTTTGAAGAGTGACAACGATGTCCTTAAACTACCAATTCCAGCACTTGCTGTCCTTTTTTTTTTTTTTTGGTCATGCATACATCTCAATTTCTATTACTGAAGTTTAAAGCTGCTTATCCTACCTGTCTTGGACAAGCCATACTTCTTTCTATAGCCTTTAAGAAAGTGAAGATTTAAAATGAAGCAGAGAATATGACCCCATTGTGGTGTGCACAGCTCAGTCCTTCTCCACGTCTCATGAACACAGAGGAGTCTGCTGGAATAGCATCTCCAACCAGACTATGGTCGCAGCACAAAGACCAACAGTGTCATGTCGCCCTGTTTCACTGCAGCTCTGGACCATGCTTGCTACCTGAAGATGTCTGTGAGCAACATGGCACTCATGAAGCCACTTTCCTTCCTGTCTCCTTCTTACTGCAGTCCAAATGAACACAGAACTCTTAATTGTCACTTCTCTGCTTATAAATTTTACTCTATAAATTAAGACATGCATTGATCCCTTGCTGATGTTAGGCACAATCTGTAAGAAACTAATCCTCAAACTGAAGTGTGGCTGCAAGTATCTTCGTATTTCATCAGAAAAAAACAAGGCTATATCAGTATCTAAAAAAGGCAAGAGGTAATTTCTCTGCAAAGCTCTGGACATCAAAGAATCATATGGACAGTATCTAGTGTGTCTAATATAGCCAATGTATCTAATTGCATTATATCTATAAAAGCAAGACTTGGTGCTACAAAGAATTCCTAATAATTTCTGCCAGAGAAACCTCTGAGCTTTGTTAGCTTGAAGGAAGGTCTCTGCTGACTCCCCTGCCCTGCCTTATTTCGCAGCAGCAGGCTGAATCTATTAAAGCATCAGGTCAGCAACACAGATAATGAATCGGTAATGCCAATAGTGAAACAAAACTCCTAAGTGTAATAAATTGAAATAAGAACTCTATGAAATTTCTGAGTATCTTGAACAGGGTGCTGAAGGCAGGACATAGCTAAACTGTGGGAATGGAACGGGTCATTGATAAAAAAATACTTATGCCTTTGCAAACTTCTTACCACAAAAACAGCTTAAGGGGTCAGCTGATCAGAGTCTACACAGCCCTCCATGAGACAGGATAGAGGAGTATAGGCAAGTCTGGAATCCATGGGATTAATTTAGAATCAGATGAGTGAAATTTGATGATGTTCAGGATAGAAGTGTATTTTCGTTAAGTTCTGAGGTTTTGCTTTTAATCAGTGAAGATATTTACCATGCAATCAAATTATCAGGGGTCACTGTTGCAATCTCCACCACTGGAAATCTTTAAATCAAAGTTGAATGTTTTTTCTTCTAAATGGATAATGCTGTAATTCAGCCAAGATTTAATTCAAGTAGTTCTTATGTTATACAAGGGGTCAGTCTAGAAGTTCATGATGTTCAGGCCACAGGGATTATGATTCTGTGGCCTTGTTATAAAAGCAATTCGTAAGTGGTTGAAAACTTCCTGTGGGGTGCAGCATTCACCACAAAGCCCACCCACCAAACACCGGTAATGTTTGTTTTCATGTTCTATTTAAAAACAGTACCATTTCATTTTCTAGGATAAAAATTACAGTGATAGACTGCAAGTCACATATTTTAGTCAAGTAATAGGCTGCACTTAATCGGCACAAAATTATTCAACTGTATTTTAAATGCAGAGCCACAGGTACGTGTGTGATTAAGTTGTCTGATGATACTCGCAGCATCAGCAAGAAAGCAATGATGTGCTCCATTTGTAGTTCCTGAGATGAGTGAGTCCATTAACAGTTTAGCATTAATGACTGACTGTAAGAAATACAACTGCAGATCCTCTAGCTGCAGAAAAGAAGGCTGAGGAAGAGCAATCCATGGTATTTACCGAGTACACTAGGGCTGCTGGCAGTGGAAAGTCAACAAATACCCAAGGAGTTTGGTGCACCACTGAACTGTGCTTTGGGATATAATATTTAAGAACTGGCTGTTGACCTTCAGGGGAAAAAAATAGCACTGTATTTGTACAATTAAAGAAAAAAAGCATTTGTATTACTCTTCCTACACAACTGATAATGACTGAAATTTCCAGTGGGTTCAGAGATTCAGGCCATAAAGCAGCTGGAAGAAAGACCTGTTTTCTTTAACAGGCAGAGGCTTTCTCTGGGATGATGGTTCAAATAGCTGATGTCTTGTTGTATTCCCAGGTCTTCTAATGAGATATTTTGGGATTTTTGCCGATTTTGGGGGTTTATTCCCCAAACCCACTTCCCCCTCAGCATTTAAGCACACTCACTCCCTGACAAAAGAGGATTTCAGAGATTAAAAAAGAAGGTAAGAAAAGTGAATGTGAGTATGCAGAGCAACCCCAGGAATGACCTGACCACACAGTTCCTTTAGGAAGGTGGCAAAAATGCTTCTGTGTAACTGCTGTAGTTGTATAAAGCATTAGGTCTGTTCTGTGTAATCGCAACGATCACACCCTTTTTCTCTCCAGCTGGTTTCAGGGGTCCTTAACTCACACTGCGGTTCCCTCCTCTCCCTCTTCACCCTTGCCACCACTCTCACTCTTTCCTGGCCCCGAGGAAGTAAATTCTGCCATTTCTCCTCCTGATGGTTCTTCCATTTGCTCTTGCTTCCACTTTGCTGACCTCCTCTGGGCATCAGACACACGTCCTACAAACGACGGCTGGCTTGGCTGGCTCACTTCCCTTGTGAGGAACAGGCTGTCTATGCTTTTTCTGCAAAGATATTTATTTGCTCCAAGGCAATCAGGGGATCATGATAACCTTATAATGTACTGGACTTCCTGAAAATTCGTATTTCTAAAGAATACATAGGGAAATGGAAGTTTATGATAATAAAGGCATCTTGCATTTTAGTTTTCATTGCTATGACTTCATAGAAATTGTTTGTTTCCATTGAAAACACTGATCTAATCTACAGCAGCCTGGCAAAGCAAAGTGCTCCATTTTCCTACCTTTTCTCCTGTAATTTCAGTTTTGAATGCTTTTAAACGTTCTCCATACCCATTCTGCAGCCAAGCTGGGGGGAACTTGGCAGCAATCACCACAAAGATGGACCTGCTTTACTTGATACCGCTTGTGGCTCTGCTTAACTTCGTATTTGAGTATCGAAATGCACTTCTGTATTTCTTGTGTCATTATGAGATGTGGTGACACTTGTCTTTTTAGGAGTTTTTAGAAATTTCAGAATATTTGGGGCTACTGTGCCACAGGAAATTGTGGATGACTTCTAAAGTCCAGGCACATGGGCAGTAAACAAAATTTCTGGTTTTCATAGCCTGGTTTCATGTAATTAAATTTCTGATAGGAAATGGATATGTACATAACCTACTCTTTATGAGTTCTTTGAATTCTAAGTTTGCCAGGAACTGAGCAGTTATTATGATATAAGTAACATGTATTCCGGGTACATAACACAGCTATTTGTGGTGTTTTCCTTAGACTATGGAAAAGAAAAACGTCACCCATAGGACTAAACAGCTTTGCTCATAAAATATTGCAAGTGTGAATTTTAATCTAATCTACTTAACTATTTTATCAACATGCTTTGAGCTGATTAAATCAGTTTCTTTATGCTCTAGGATTTAAAATCCTGCCTCTGGATGTTTTGTTTGTGAGCTTGGAGTTCACCATCCAATGTGTGTGAGAATGTAGAGCGGAAATTAAAGATTGATCAAAATTCTGTGTAGCAAATCTGCTTCTTAATGATAGATTTTTTTTTAGGTTCACTGTGCAGTCAGGGCACATGAGAATTTTTTTTTTCCTGAGCCAAGTTTATTGCTGCAGGTAGCCATGTAGTTCACACTAAAGCATAAATCTGCAGGCTGAAACCCTTGTAAGAACACACAATATTGCTATTGAGAGTACTCAAGTGAAAAAATTGAAAAATTAGGTATTTTAAAGTGCTTGTAAAACCCTGTTACCCTATGGTTTGCTGATATGTACACGCATCTTGGTTACTTTCATTTTTCAAAACCAATAATAATAATGTCATTGTAATGAACATTGTTTGGACACTGCTGATGGGCATCTGGATGTGAAATGATAATCACAGGCCAAAGGCCAAAAAGAGAGTGGGTCTTCTATCACCCTGTCAGAGCAGTAACATCTTCTCCACAAAACCAGGAGAAAAACTTATTTTTTCCCATGGCATGTACATCTTGGGACTCCCTGTGATTTAATACTGCAAGTAACAGTTTGGCCATTTGGTGGTCAGTCCCACAGGCTTCTTTGTGCATTGATGGAGCTTTTTGCTGTCCCATAATTACTATTACCCAAAGGGAAGAGACTGGCAATAACCCATCTCCTGGAGCACAGGCTGGTCTTGTACAAGAGCATTCCTGTACATACACCAAAATTTCACACAAAAGGATTTCAAACTGATTCACGCTGTCTTACATTCCCATCTTCCTCATTCTCAATAGCTTTTGCTCATGAGAATATTTTATACATTTGAAATGTATTCAGAATATTTTCACTAGGAAAACATGTTGATCTAAAGAGGATGCTTAGATTTAATCCAAGACTACAATATGTAGCATATATGTTGGAAGAAGGAAAAATCTAGTTCTTGGGAGACAGAATTTAATTAACTTGAGTTACATCACTTACTACAGTATTCATGGATCCAAATTCAATTCTCTTTGACATACCTTTTAAAAAATCCATTGTTACAAAAAGTAAAGTGCAGCTTCATTACTAAAACTCATTTTGAGTTGCTGCTTTTCTCTGCTGCTTTTAAGTTCAATACAGATTTGACAGGAGCTGTGCTCAGTTCCCAAGCCCAGAGAACTCAGGCTGTTCACTGAAACTAGCACAAGGTCATTAAAAATGTGTCACTTCCTTTCCACCCATCCTGCTCCTTCACTCGTCCTGGCACAACAAGATGGTTTTCATCCTCCTTCAGCAATCCAGATCCTATAGAAATAATAATATTTTTTATATATTATCCATTCATGAGGGATAATTGGCTTCATTGATCAACCCCTGTATCCAGCAACTTCTCTTGACTTTGCTGTCAATCCTCTGACACCAGTGTGCAGCTTATATTATATTATATTATATTATATTATATTATATTATATTATATTATATTATATTATATTATATTATATTATATTATATTATATTATATTATATTATATTATATTTGCAGTTCTCAGCTGATATTTTGAGTAGAATTTCTCTGATTTCATTTGCTAAACTGTTTACCATGTAGATATGGCTGAGAAACATGGTGTTGTCACTTACCAGAGAAAGAAAATGCATAACAAAAATTTTGCCATACCACCTTACCCCTTTTTGTCTGGGCTGTGTAGGCCCCATCAATGCAAATATTCTGTAAGCGTGGGACTCTCAATGAGTAATATGTACTATGCTCACAAATCCTGGGCTACTGGTGTCACCACTGGTTGTGGCATAGCAGATGATAGAGCCATGTAAAGGCACAGCTGGTAGCACTCTCACGTAGAGGGTTAATTATGCTTAATGAACCCAGTGAGGTGGAAAGAAAAAATTCATCCACTCCCAGCTTTAGTTCTCTGTGGCCGTGGTAAATTGTTCAGTAAAACTATTTGCTGAGGAATAAAGGCTGCAGGAGGCTGTTGTTAATGGCAGGACATTGTGAAATACATATGATGCTCCTCTTGCTTTTCTAGACTTCTTTCTTTGTCTATAAAAGGTAGTTGGGGTAAAGCACATTGCTGTTGTATATGTGTGTCCCAACTGTCATATGCACGTCTGGCTGCTGCTGAGAGCACTTTTATCCTATTTCAGAGGCCTGGCTCTTCTCTGCTCCATGCACCAGCCACTTCCCAACCTCACTCATGACCATGGCCATCCCCGCCGAGGCCTTGCTGAGATGGTAATTGGTTTGTCCATGACTGTGCACTTGCTGCTTCTGGTTTGGGGAAGGTAAGCGGAAAAAACCTTCCTGTTTGGAGCAATAATACCTGTGACTCTGAGGTGTACTTACAGCAAATATCTCCTGTGTGAATTTAAAAGCCCCAGCCTTTGCTGTTTAATCAACTGCAAAAGCTGTTTATTGCTTTCTCTACATGAGTGTCTCAATGCCGCGCTTTAATTAACTGTGTTGGGCTTGACTGTCATTCGACATAGGTTTTATTGGAATAGATGTTAAATCCCGTCTTTCATAACTGTGCCTTAAACACATTTGTACTGAACTCTTTTAAGTAATAATTAGTTTCCATTAGCTGTCTTTTATTCATTTCACATTTGCTCATGGGCAGCCTCATTAAAGTCCAGCACAGCTTTCTTACATGGTGACTTCTCCCACCTCCTTGGCTGGGGTGGCAAAGCTCTGGCCCAAACTTTTTTGCTTCTCTCCTGGGGAGCTCTCCTGGGGCTGATCTGCACAAAACCAACCTTCTTCTGGAGTTATGGCAGCTCCCTGAAACTCATCTCATGCTGGGGAGACTTCCCCAGTAATTCCCACGGTGGTAGCGCAATGTCAACCCTGGGTGTGCCTGAGATCTTGCAAGATCTTGCAAGTCTGTCTTGGTCTTACAAAGCCACTTCTTCCTCTGTGCCCTGCCTAGAGGTCCATAGCTGTCTCCTCTGCTCCCTTCTCTCTTCCCTTCATGCATGACCAAGGCACGGGTGCATTGCCCAAGCACGCAGGCTGCCACAGCATCCTGGGCAAGCAGCAGGTTTTCCCTCCTGGCCACTTCAGGGCTCCACACTCTTTCCTCCTATTTGTATGTCCTCCTGGCTGTGCTTCATCACATGGGATGTAATTTTTTGGGCTTTCCAGCCTGATTTAACCAACTGCTTACCCACCACCACAATATTTTATATTCCTCTTTATAAATGTCAGGTTAGAGCTTTCTAATTTTACTGTTGTGGATCCTTGGAGAGTTTTTGGAAGGGAAAAGGATATATTTCTCTGTTGCTGTAGCCAGAAGCAGCTAGAAAATTGGAGGTGACACATCTGAGCTGCTCTCCTCTCCCCCAGTCTTATCCTGAGGACAGGCAGTGCTCTCCAAGGAGGCCCCAAAATACCATTGCTTTTCACAGCCCACGGCACAATCCCCTGGAGGGCTCCAGTCCCACCTTCTACCAGCACAAGGCCGCTGATTTATCCACTAATGAAGGTGCTTTTATTTCTCCATTATGTCCGTGTTTGTTTTTCTTTATTTTTCCCTTCCTGCTAGCATTTTAGACACTCGCTGTTATTTGTCAGCTCATACAGCCTGACTGTTTATAGGTTAAGCAAGGTGGCCAATTTCCTCTTCATGACTTTTGTTAAATATTTAAGAGCACTTAGATACTAGCCTGATACTTTTCTGTACATGCACTAGCTCACTCCCAAATACATGTTGTCTTCTGTAGCACACAGACCCAAACCCCTTCCCTCCTGACACCCCAGCTTTCCACCCCACCACTCTTGGGTAGGAAGGTGCCCAGCTAACAGGGTAGGAGGAAACTGAAGTTAAAAAAAAAAAAAAAGGCACATTATGTCTGACCCAAAATTGCTGCAGATTCTGGGTTTTTGTGTTTAGTGGTGAGGCTGAGTCAATGCATGCACCTACAAATGTCCTCCAGGGCTTTCGTCTCAGTGTGAATTCATGGTTTAGGGGTTCAAGCTGCCTTGACATTACAGATGTCTAAATAGAGGACTGGAAATTATCAGAATAAATTTGCCCTCACAGGAGAGACCCAGATGGTAGGTTGTAAGGGGAATATTTAATGTGCAGAAATGTACATTCCTATGCACCATGATACTATCGCTGTTATAATTGTACTTGAAGTTTTCCCATCATTTTTAAGCTCTTTCGGAAGGTGCTATGAGACTCATCTTTCTGTATAACAGTATTTATTGATGAAGCTGGTTTGAACTACCTTGAAAGTGTCATGCATTTATATTTAACATTTAATTATTGCTACTTTCTCAGGCCTTTGGGGAATGATCTATTTTAGTATTCCTATGATGTCTACTGTGAATTTAGCTACTATTGCTCGTAATAGGAAAAAAAAAAAAAAACCCACACAAAAAAATCAGTCTTTCCTTTTTGTCTTTATTATTCTAGAAGTGACCAAAACCACACAGCTGGTGGCTGTTTATGCCGAGGAGCCATAATACCAGACTGCCCCTCAGAGCTCACCTAGAAAGATGGTTGAGAAGCTGTCAAAATGGCTCATTTAGTGAGGAGACAAACTACTTGTGGGAAAACCTTGCCGCTAAATGGTTTCCTGTAAAATCCTAACGGCAGATGTGTGGATGTTTGGCCTTACTCCAAGGGGTACACATCCCAGAGTCAGGATCAGGCATATTGTGAGACACACATTAATGCCAATGGGAGGGTAGGGACGATACATTTTATATCCTTTCTGAAAAAAAAATCTCTAGCCTAGGTACAGGCTACTATTAAGAAAGGAGAAATAATATTTCTTCTTCTTTAGATTTATGGAGGATGTCTGTCCCCTGTTCCAGTGAAAACGGAGTAAAATTTGCAGGTACCAGCTGTAACATCCTTGTGGAGGTGCAGCCGGCACCGCTGCCTGCCATCACATCACACAGCCTTTGCTAGACAGGTGTGTACTGAGGAAAAGTAATAGCTCTGAACACTGTCCTCTCTCTCACAGCTAAAATACATCGGTTTTGTGAGCTCTTCCTCCCTTGCCAGCATACATCATGTTTTCTTCCCCCACGCTTACACTTCACTAATGCTATCAATAATGTCCTCCTCCTTCCATATATTTATTTTTTTCATTTCTTCTGCTGCATTCGTGGTATTTTATCAACACTTGTTCCATATTTACCTCCCTCCACCCCGAGCTTCCTTCTCCAGACCAAGCACACTGTAAAACCCATATAACCAGCAGGTCCCCACCATATTCCCAAATGCATCTGGGATGTGAGGGTGCTGGGTAATGTTGCCCTGGAGGGTGGCTCTTCCCTGAATGCTGCCTTTTCCCTGCTTCCTCCCAAGAGTAGTTTGCCCCAACCCTCCCTTGCACCCTCTGTGGGGGCTATGCAGGGGCAGAAGCTCAGTGAAGGATGAGACACCTTCTTCTCCTCCAGCCATGCATCCCTGCAGTTGTCCATGCTGGTCTCCATCCAAGAGCAGGAAGCTCTTAAAGGACAAAAGAGAAATGTATCCATTGAAAAAAAGGCAGAGTTTTGTTGTTATTGGAAGAAGATCATCTCTGCATCGGTTGGAAAGTGCAGAGAGAGATGTAGTGACTCTTCTTGAAGTTAAAGGTGGGAAAAAAACATTGCTTCTTTGCCATAAAATTGTACCTATATCTCAGTTGCATGAGAAGGGGTTTCACACACATATCCCAGCACTGGGCACTGGGGTGCAGGCTGTGTGGCTGTCAATGCTGCACATTTGCCAACTGCGTGATGCTTCAAAGCCAGCTCTGCCTTCCTGCCCGGACTTTTACCCTCATTCCTATCTGCCTTGCAACTCCTAGCCCAGGTGGAAAGAGCCAGCTGTGAGGCCAGCGCTGAATGTTTTGATGTATTTTCAGCAACTCTGTGTAAGGTGTAAATGCCCTTTTGTTGCACAACACAGTGTATTAAGCAGCAATGAACACTGCAAAAGCTCAAAATTCACTTTGATCTAATCCCTTGAAAAAAGTACAAAAATAGCTCCCTACCTGCATGCATAATGTTCTTTTTGATCCTGCACAGGGCCAGAGCCCAGCTCCGTTCTGCCTCTTGCAGCAGGGCTGGAGACAAGGTGCCTCCTTGTCCAGCTCACGTGCCCAAGCTTTGAAAGGGCTGGACAGGGGCAAACCAAACCATAGAGCGGGTTATGAACTTATCAAGGCAGGAGCTGCTGCATGGAGCCCAGAGCTCTCAGGAAACTGCTGCTGTTTGGGGTAGAGCCCATTTCTCTTCTTCCAGCAGCCACTGCAGTGCTGGCCCATGCCTCAGCTTGGCCTCTCCCTGCTGCTGCTACACCGCTATTTTGGGTGTGTGTATGGTTATTTATTTGATTTCTTTTTCTGCAGCAGCACAGCTGGAGACATAAGATAATATCCAAAATAATTAAGCACTGCTCACAATACAGCTCCTGCTCCAAGACGTCTTCAAGGGGAGGTGTGCGAATGGGAGACCTGAGTGTCAGAAAGCTGACAGCTGAGGCGGACACGAGAAGAATTATAGGCATTCAACAAACATTAAAAGGACAATAACACACTGGCTTATGGCTATTTATTTTTTATGAGCGACTTTGGCAGTATTTTGTTTGAAGTTTTGATGGCCATATGTTTTCCAGGGAGGCACAGCGCTGTTTGTAAACTGTGCTATAATTGAAATTGAGTTTTTATGAAATCTATGTGAATTATGATAACACATTAAAATATTCTCCTTTGGAGAGTTTCCTCATTGATTTTTGTTGCATTAAATCTGTTTACACATCAAAGGAAAATATTGCATTCTGCCTGTCTTCATTTCAGTCACACCCTTCCTTTTGTTTCCCAGAGACTACACATGGCAAAGCAAAATCCCCTCTGTTCAGAGCTCTTACAGCACTCACACTTCTTTTAGTGAAATGATGCTTTACACTATAATTGGCCTTCTTTCTCCCATCTGCTTAGCAAACCAGAAACTTTACGATGTCTTTTTCTTCCTTCATCTTTTTGGCAATTCAACTATATTTATATGCTGGGACCAATCCTGCCCTACTGAAAAATATGGGATTTGATGGCTGACTTCGCTAGGATCAGGATCAGTCTGCAGAGGTATCTGCTATGAACAAAATCTGTCCAAGCTGGAGTACACACAGTCATGGCTCAATTCATTTCAGAAGAGTTGAGCTGATTTATCTGAGCATCTGTCCCTGGAAAAGTTTTTTGTTATGGCAGAAATAATTTTGAATTCAACCAGCGTATTTTATCTTGGGTTTCTCATATCTTGCTCTAAAGAACTGAACTTTCTTTAATTTGTGTGTGTGAAAATGCCATTTTGAATATATGTATGTGTGTGTCAAACTATTTTGTATGCTATTGAAAAGTGTATGCAAAGAAGAGAAATGGTGTGGGTGAAGGGAAAGCATTAGCTTATTTTTAGGCTGGTACTAAGGGAAGACTTGCAGTCTGAATCCATCTTAATGACCAGACTAAAATGGAAAGTATTCTTAGGCCTGATAACTAGATCTATGATGATAAACCTTCCCTTGCTTTACTCACAAAGCTCCTTGTCAGAGCATCAGCACCACGATAAGGCTGGTTGTATTATCCAGCCCAGGTTGTGGATGTGTGGAGCTAGGACAAAGGCCTATTTCAGACACAAAGGAAATGATCTATTTTGATGTTTTTCTCTGCCACTGTATGGATAATAGCTGAATGCTATCACCAGTGCCTGTTGGATTTGCCTCTGAGTTAAAGCTGATCTCTAGCCAAATCTTATATTCGTTTCTCCTCTGCTAGTTGCAAAACTGTCCTGTTTTTAATTCTCTTCCTTACGCTTGACTGACTTTCACTTTTCTCTGTTTTCAGAACATAAAATGTGCTGTACCTGGTTAGACCCTGGACCCACCAAAGCTGACCCTGTCATCCTACCCACAGAACCTCCCACCTCTTTCAGGCATCCTTCCTGGCAGAGGTCCATGGGGTGGTGGGAGGCACCAATAGCTGTCTGCACTGCCTGGAGCATGGGATTATATTGCCTTTATTATCTTTGCTTCCATGGTGTGGCTACAAATGCTTTTACTGATGACAAAAATTATCTAACTGCTGTTAAAATCCAGCAGAAGTGTAGATCATCATGGCCTTCTGGGTGGATACACTCCAAGCTGTCAGCAAGCTACTTGATATGTTTTTTTCATTGTTTTTCTTTGTTGTGTTTTTGCTTTGGTTAATTTTTTATGTTTTTAAGACAAAGAGCATCCAGAGAAGAGGTGCCAGAGGCCTATCTATAGGACTAACTTCTCTGACTGAGATGGAGCAACATCAGCTTGTGACGCAGTGATGATAGCTTGTAAAGATAGAATATGAAATAAATAAAACCACAGCCATGTGTATTAATATTTAGAGGCAGCACTCAGATGATGAGGTCACCTCTAAAATGGCTGTCCAGGCACTGAGAGAATAGTTGCCTTTTTAAGTATAAGATATATTTGCAATGAGAATAATCTCCCAAATGTTAGGGACATTTACTGCTGTGAAAGTTCCTTTAAGGAACAGCAAAGTTAGCACAGACACATGTTTTATTGATTTATTTAGATAATTAATTAGTGTTCTAGAAAAAAACTTGTAAGGTGGCAAGGTAATTGGTATTTATTTTCAACTCACCATGTCTTCAAAGCCTAAATTTAAACCTAGTGCCCTCTGTGAATATCATAGTGCACTGGCCCCAGCAGTTTCTTCTCCCTCTCTCCTGCCCATATGCATGGCAATGTGTCTGAGGTGAGAAAATTCAAGATTTGGGGGTGCTAAATATTGTGAAATTTGTTGCAAAGCCTGATGGAGACTGTGGTAATAGCAGCTGACCATTTTTTCTATCCACAGGTGCTGGTCCAAAGGGGACAACTTTGCTGCACACCAGCAGGGAGAGATGCATGGGTGATTGTCCCACACCTTAGAAAGAAAAGGTGAGGTTGCTGCGCCTGGTTTACTGTTTGGAAGAGTGGAAGTAGAAAGGGGGAGTGTATTTTAAAGCTAAGCCATAGCTTTCACTAAATACAAGTTGTGGCACAATGCCCAAGCGGGTACCTGAGTATGAGTTTGAGAAACTTTTTACTCCTAACCCTTTTAGGATGTCTTCTGCTGCCCTGTGTTCTAACCAGGGAACCAGCTCTGCCCATACATATCTCTGCCTCCCAGTGCAGATGTGATGGGACCACCAAACCAGCTCACTCTGAAATGGCTTTGCCCTTGCTTTTTCCTGGTTGTGAGATTCCAAGAAAGAGCAGAGTGCTTTAAATTTAAATAAATAAATAAATAAATAATCTTTTTTTTTCTAAAGTTCAAATTTGACTACTTACCTTTTAAACAAAAAATTCTCAAGGAAACAAGCTGAGGCAGAACACCAAGAAAGGGTTTCTGATCATCTCCTTCTCTCTTCCCTGCCATGCACTTACAGGTCTGTGCTGGCCTGTGGGATTTCCTTTGGTTAATTTGGAGTTTCTGAGCTGCAGCAAACTGTGTAGTCCTCTCTCATCCCCAGGCAGGTTTATTTGCTCATCTCCTCTGAGGTCAGGCTGTTGGCTCCTCATGCTTTACTGCAGCTTCTCTCCTTGAGCTACAGGCTCCCCATCTGTAATTTTTCTCTTTCAGGCCCCTCCACCATGCAGTCTGTGGGGCAAGCGGCTCCAACGTGCCAGGCCTTGTGCTGCCTCGCTGCCTCTGTGCATGGGGGTCTACTTGCTCCACTCCGTCCTTTATTGGCCTCCAAATAAAATGGAAAAGAAACAAATCAAAACTGCAGCCCATCAGAGTAGGTAGAAGGAAACACAGTGAGTTAAAGCTAACAAGGTGTCATAGACAAAAGGAAAAAGAAATAAAAATGAGAGAATTTAAAAAAAAAAAAAAAGGCAGGAGAAAGTGGTGGAAAAGAACAGAGCAAATCCATCAAACAGAACAGAAAGGCAAGTTTAGAAGAAGTTGTGGTGCCCCAGCTGTTGTGAGACCAGGTAGACAGGCAGGTTGCGATGAGTGGGAAATTGCAATTTGTGCTGCGAGCAGAACTTTTAAACAGCTTACTGTACCGAAACAGCATGCACATTTTGTATTAAAAATTAAAATAAACACCTCCTCCTGTGACAAATTATTAAATGAAACATTAAGAATTGCTGGGGTTGAATATACAGAATACCACTTCCCCCTTCCATATGCAAACCCCAGTGGAGCAGACTGCAAACCCCGTGATGTTAAATCCCACAGTGCCCTCGACGTGGAGACACCTGTGGAAAGCAGAGATTGTCTAAGCATGGACATCCTCTGTGCTAAGCAGCAGTGCAAACACCTCTCCTTTTTCTTCCACAAATTGTGATCATGACCTGCAGAAATAAGAATAATCTGTACGTCTGATGTGGGAGGGAGTGGGGGAGAAGAGGTTGGAGGCTTTGCTTCTGTACGTGTGTGTGTGTGTGTGTATGTGTACATATAAATAGGTGTGTGTGCATATGCAAATAAATATGTTATGTATATACATATTTAAAAATGTGTATAGATATGAGTCAGTAAATAGATTAACTGCATTAAATGTAAAGACAGACCTCCCATTTACAAAAAATGATGCCTATTTCTTCAAGGTTGCCTCCATAGCCCTCATTCCCATTCAGGAGGAGCTGGCAGGTCTGGGAAAGACTCGACCTGCATGTTTTTATGGGGTCCCCAGTGGTTTCCAGCATGCTGCACTGGCTGATCTGCCTGCCCCACACTCACCTGGAAGCCGGGTAAACCCTTAGAGTCCCTTTCTGGGTATTGAACATTGGCCATATTAGATGCATAGTGTTTTGTTCATGCTTAGGGTGAAAAACCTCATTTGATGGAGTTCTGGCACCTGATTCTTATTAACTGCAGTGAAATCAGTGGGTCTGAGCCACAGATGTGTTGTACAATGCTTCAGATACTACAAGGGAGACTGCCATGGCATTGGAAATGTTTGTTTTAAATAATAACAACGTGCTTATCCAATTACAGCTCTTCTAGGAATATTCCACTGCTTTTGGTAATATGCCTAAATTTCAGTTTGAAGTCCCAGCACCTGGAGGCAGGTGTGTGGGCAATCGGGGCAGGGGTTTGGGTGTGAATAGGAGCCCAGCCCATGGGTCAGTATGGACATAGCCTGCACTGAAGCAGGATCAGTGCTGAGGATGAACATGAACAGAAACCAGTGAATTTCCTGCAGAAAATTTGGCATTGGTTAATTATGAAGTCATGTTAGACCTAAGAGTCATATAACAAAAATAGTAATAGCATACAATTTAAGGAATAGTATTTCACAAGTAGATTAATTAGCTAGTCACATTGTGGATGATGGTAAATACATGGCTGGTTAGTTTTGGCATAATACAAAGTAAATGTAGACACTAATAAATAGTTATGCATTTCTGCCAAAACTGTGATGTTAATTGTAGATTATGTGATATACTTGTTAAAATGAAATCTATAATACATGAGCTGTTTTTCTATTAATTAAACATATTGCACAAATTATTTATTATGTTATGTCTCTATTTATAAAGATAATAAAATGCAATAGTTGACCAAAATACTTTCACATTTTAAGTAAAGATGGAAACACTGTTCTATACTATGAATACATTGTCAAATACATTTTTTTTTAATACTTGTTCCTGTTTTGTTTCTAGGTATCTCTTAAGCTTTCAAATCTTTCTAGAACTATGTTCAAAATAGTATTTAGCATAGAGAAAAACACTAAATATTTCATAGTATAATTAAATCTTATTAATGTAATTGTCTGTATAGTTCATATTAAAAATTTACAAGAACCCTTTTCCTTTTCATTAGAAGTTATAATTTCTTGTGAATTTCCATAAATGTTTTGAGCTTAATCCTCAACTCTGGGAAACATTGGAAGTTTTCTCATGATTTGATGTTGAATCTAAGTTGCTTTACTCATATTTTTCTTTTACCCCAGCCAGAGACACTTTGTCATGGAATTAGTACTCCTGTAATTAAGGTAAAAAAAGATTAAGCATTTGCTTTAACAATTGTGAATCTAGACTCTGGCATTTAATGTTTTCTAACTTTTAGCATTCTATTTATTGTTTTTCTTGAGTAGACTTTTTTAAGGACTGGATGCTTAATTTCTTATATTTCTGCACTGTGCTATGTGCAAGGCCTGTACGGAACTATATACAATTTTAACTTTAAAGTAACCAACAGTGTTTTATAACCTGAGCAATTCCATGCAATTCCATAATACTGTTCACTTATAACACCAAAGAAATTGTACGGTAGTCTATGGATACAGAGGAATAGCCTGTAGTTACAGTTCATCCAAATGCATTGCTTTCCCTACTAGTATTTTGGAAAACTTCCTTCTCTGCCTCAAGCCCCCTACCCCAAATGTCCTTTCTGCTGCAGTCAGAATCAATATTTCAGTCCTTCCCTGAAGACTGACATTTCTATAGATACAGAGACTGCATACTCACTATTCCTTGTCTTAAAAAAAATCACATTGCTGGATTGAAAAAACCCACCACAATTCCCTTTAAGCAGCATGAAGAGAATGCATTTCTGTCTTTCTCTAATTTCCAAAACCTTTTTAATGAAATTGAAATCCTTATGAAGTTGTCCTGAATCCATCAAATATTCATGCGAATGGTTCTGTTTATTGGCATCTTCACATTAGCATATTGCTCTCTTAAAATTCATGTAACCATCCATCTGCCTAGTGGTTCCACATCTAAGCAGACTTCTACTCAGCCGCTAGTACCATTAAAATCAGCTTTTTCATTTGAACTTGCTTTCATTTAAGCCACTGCTAACGTAGAAAGGAGCTCATTTAGTGATGCTTTTTCACCTTTTAGGTTAACTCTGAATGCATCATTAACAGAAAGATGTTGACTAATTTGGAGGGAGTTTAGAGAAAAGCTATAAAAATGGTTAGCAGGTCGGCAAAGCATGCACTGTGCAGAAAGATAAAATGAGCTATCAATGTCTAGACTGGCTGGAAAATCATGATTAGAAATTTTTAAAGGATATAAACATGGATAGTGGAAGAATTCAGTGTGTTAAAACTATAATGAAGAGTTGATACAGGTTATGTGGGGACAAAGTAGAAAATCCCTCTTTAGATGTTTATGGTAGTCATTTGGGGGTGGTCAGGACACCACAGTGCCAGGGGACAGACCAAAGGAACTCAGGAGTTCTTGCCTAGTCCATCTGTCTGTTTTAGTAGTTAAACAGGGAAAAATGTCACCAAAAGGCAAGAGAAATGTATGAATACAAGAAGGAGAGAATCACCATTTATTTGTGGCAACATTTTTTCTGGCAGGACATATATTGAGCTGTGGGAGTCTCCCTTCTGAACTGCTAGGGGGCTTAGCATGCAGGGCTTTTGAAATCACAAAACAGTAATATGAAATAGGGAACAATCCGGCATTTCCACAGATTTTTGACCCAAATCCCCACAGTGTGGCAGCTGTAATAATAACTGCCATCACCTGACAGCATTACTACAACATTACTCCATCAGAGGGACTCTGGGTGGTCTGAGATAGTATCCACTTGCAATTTGTTGCCTATTTTATTTTGATTTGACTCACAGCTGTGCAAGTCAGGGACTCTGTATTTGCAATTTCAGTATCACTGCAGAGTGATACACGACTTTACCTTGCACGTCACGCAGGCTTTGGGTTGCATCCGCTTTGCTTCATCTGGCCTTCATCCTCACAGAGAGCAGGTTATGAAGCAGAGCCAAAATTATGTGGCAGAATTCCATACAGGAACTATTTTGCACAGTCACAAAATACTATTTAATTTGTGGACAGACTGCATGAACACTGGATGATGGAGTTTAAAAAAGAAATTAAATTAGGAAGAATTCAAATGAAATACCTTCTTCAGAAAGTAAACTCATTTGTATTCCAAAATACAATTATAAAGTGGCCTCAGGAAACTCAGTACTCTTTCTGGTCAGCAGCACTGCAATATCTTTGCACAAGATCATGGATAGGTTTAATTTCCAAAGAAGAAACTCACTGAGAGGAACATGAAAACCACTGTAAAGGTGAACATTTTATAAGCGAACAGACAACTACACTAGAAATATTAAACAAGCTTAGAAAATGTTACTGAGTTCACCTACAAATTGTAAAGTGCTTGGAGAGAAAAATGTTAGCTGACTGCATCACAGGATCCAGTGATTAGGAGCTGAATGAGACCTAAAGACCATATATTTCAGTAATCTGTCTCTGTCAGCAGTGAGATACCTGAAAAAAAAACTAATGAAGCTCTTTCCCTAAACCCAAGATACGAAGATACAAAATAAAATCCAGCCCACTAATATCTGAAACATAAATGTTTACATTTCCTTCCAGCTTCTTTGGAGCTACTAATTATGCCTCTGGATACCTTGGATGTCCATAGGATTATGTACTCCCTTTGAAAATTCTTGTCCTGTGACCAGTTTAATCTACAGCTAAGGCTAGAATGTAAGGACCACTCTTGCTTAGGGATTAAGATCTTGTTTGACTTCAGGTATGGATGTGTTTTAAACACTGCTCTTTGTTTGCTTATAACTTAAGTTTCTGTGCAAACTTATACAACCTAGACCGGTGGGCAAAACTTCTAATAATCTTTATAAAAACAAACAAACAACACCAAAACCACAGGAGAGAAGAAACTTTGTTGTGCTGTACTTACAGCCTTGGAAGCTGGACACCCCTACCTCTCTGCTTCATGGGAAGGAGGAGTGGAGGAGAGGGGTGGCTTGCTGCCCTGACTACATCATGGATCAGGAGAATAAATTATAGCAGTTACTTATAGCAGATGTTCACACAACATGTGCTGCCAGGATTAGTGTTTGGCTGTAGCTTTCCATCACTAAAACATTACATGACAGAGGAAAGAAGCTGTTGAGTCTGACTTGATCTCAGTGTCCAGCTGTCCCAAGCGAAAACCAGGCACCGTCATTCAAGTGATATTTAAAAAGTAATAATGTGAAGCAGCTTTTTCTATTTCAGTGGTTGTCTTTGTGTCTGTCTGTGATTTATTGGGTTTTTTCTGGAACCAGTGACCACTGTATTCCTAAGGAAAATTTCCATAATATGGTGGATTTTGCAGCAAATCCATAATATACCCTATTGTTCCAACTGGTATTGCAAGTGACATTTGATCCAAAGGCCAAAGCTTCCCTTATTAAACCACAGAAAGGAGCATATACTTTCAAGGGAGTGATGTGTGCAGGGTAGAAAGCATAATACAATATCTTCTTCTGCAAGCTGGATTGACTCTGCTATGAGATAGCAATCCCGAGATTTCTTGTTGTGCTTAAAAAACTGGTGAAGCATGAGTTTAGCTTGAGGGAAATGCTGATGCAAAGGATACTCCAGGAGAAAAAATGATGGGTAGAAAATGTAATTTATCTTGATCTTCCATCCTAATAGTTGCGATGCCCAAAAAAAAAAACCCAAACAAAAACACCCCACACACACCTGAAAGAATGCCAAAAAGCCAGACACTGAAACAAAACAGAACAAAAGTAAAAACATAAGAGAGAAAGGAAAGACCAAATAAATGGCACTAAGTAGTTCCTTGTGTTATAAATACTAAGAATAGCAAAAATGGCAAAATTTCAGGAGCAATTTTTTTATTGAATTAAAAGTTGTTGATATTTTATAACAATATTCTCATGAAAATTTATCATACTATATATATGATCTTGATGAAAAGAAGGCTCTTTTTCTAACAGCTTTTTTTTTCTTCCAAATGTTAATTTGGAAATAATGGACTTTGGAGTCAAAACAGTCCATAACATGGTCTGTCTATAAAAGGCTTTGATAGTTTCTGGAAGATGGGTGGTAAAGTGAGATTTACCAAAAATTACTGAAAATTAGGCTCTTTCCCTTTATTATGCTAAAGTTCAGTGAAATCCAATGAATGAATAAGATATGCCAAAGGTAAAAAATGTTATTTCACTATTAAAAGCCTGGAGTATTATCACCCACAAAGGTGAGAAGGTAAGACATGTTTATTCTTTCTAGTGTTTATAGCTCTCTGCATTCAGCAACACGTATTACCATAATTAGCTTTTATATAAAATGCAATGTAAGCGTGCTCTTGCAAGCAAATTTAAGCACATGTGTTAAAATCTGCTTGATATATCTTGGCTGGAATTCAACAGCAATAGATTGTAAGGATTTGATCTACCCCTGTGTAAGATCTATCTAGAACTGAGTGAATCAAAACAGCATCCTCTGTTTCAGTGCCTGATCCACTCCTGTCCTTATCCCTATCTCTTGTTTGCCTTTCGGATAACACCAGCAATGAGCAATATCACAGCCCCAATTAGCAGATTTACTGACAACTCACGGTAAGAGGGGGAATACAAGCACTCTTTCTCCTAGCAGGCTGTTTAAACTTGACAGTGCTGGTATCTAAACGTGTCCTGCAGCTTCCCTGAGCGCTTCAGAAATGAGACATTTCAGTGCATAGTTTTGTTTCATCTTTACATCCAAAGTACTTTATAGGAGATCACGTCATCTCTTGTTGATATGTAATGAGGTATCTAACAGTAATAATGCTGTTCACGGAAAAGAAAAGAGAAAAAATAACCTGATTTTTCTTAAAGAGGTGAGGGATTTAGATTATGTCTACTCACTGGGAATTGCCTGTGCTGACTACAAGAGGAAAAGCTTTATTTCAGAGCTCTGCTTGGATTAGCTGATGTACCTGAGAAACAGGGAAAGTTGGGAGGATCTGAGTTCTGCCATGCTATGACCACGGCACACCCCCTATCTGGTGTAGCTTGTATTATTATAATGCTATTATAATATTAAAGCAATGATACTATGAGCAGGCCTTTTTTTCTTCCAGGGAAGATGATTTTTTTTAGGCGCTCCAGTATTACAGTATTGCTAATATAAACATCTAAATTAGATGGGATTAGCATCTGTTTTCCAAAGATTACTAGCATATGATTTAGGAACAGTATGACTAAGATTTGTGATGAAAAATTCAATTAAAAGACAGACATGCAAAATCCTTTCTTCAAGCATCATGCCTTACACTGAAGTGGTGGTGACTTGGAGGAAGACCCTCTGACCTCCAGGACCATGTGTCATAGAAATCTTCCACCCTGAGAGCTGCTGCTCCCAAAGTAACTTCTTTAAAGAATTAGGAACTCAATGCAGTATCATGCAGGCAACACTTAGAGCTGCTAATATTATTAATAAGGATATTGTGACTTTTGGTAAACCTAAAACAAAATATCAATGAATCCAACTGATGCTTGAAACTAAATATAGATCACGTTAAATTTTAAAGCTTTGAATTACATGAAGAGCTTCACAAGTTCTAGTTCAATCTACAGTAATTGCAATTTGCCTTCAGCTACTGTGACTCTGTGTTATTTTTTCTTGTTGGTGTGGGAGATAACAAATATGTGAATGACATTTCAGCCTGGTAATTGGGCCATTTATAGTTCCTTGTTAGTTCTTGCTGGATAAGGGCTGTGGTGCTGATTTTACATAAGGATCAAGCACCTCATTAAAACCCCAGCACCGAAAGCATGCCTGCAATACCTGACTGCAAGAAAAGTGTTGCCATGTAATACATGAAAAATAAGTGACTTTGTGCTTGCCATTTTCATTAAAAGATGGCATTTTTGACAACTAAGGCAATCCCTTAGTCTTTTTCTGTATTGGCCTCTCCTTTAGGGAAGACTTTGTTGGTTCAAGTGGTGTTACCCCCTCCTTGTCCTGGATTTGTCCTTGCAGGAGCTGAGTCAGGGTGACCGTCTCTCCGGCTCATGGCCACATGCCAGTCCTGCTCCTCGATGTTTGCTAGGGACAAGGAGGTGCAAGGGGCCAGGAGCTGTCAGTGATCCCTCTGTGCAAAGCCCTAACTGCATCTAGCTCAGCCTGGGTCTGCACATTGGCAAAGAGATTGCACAGTGCATCGTCTTTCTTGGAGTTTTTTCAACATCTCCTATGGTATGGTTTACTCGTCTTTATGTGTCACCTACCTCCATAGGTAGGTAAGGCAGGACAGAGAACTGCACCTCTGTTTTCCTCCTCATTTTTTTTGGACAATTTTCATCCCAGAGGCTGTGGAGAATCTCTGGATATCACTTTAGAGTGAGATTTTTATTGTCTGTCTGTGACAGTGCCAGAGATAGTGAAGGTTAGAGGATTCCCTGGCATAGCTAGTGTGAATTAGTTATAAGTGGTTGTAGGAAGAAGACCAATTGTTCTCAGTAGAGGAAAAAAAAACCAAACAACAAATATTTTCAGACACAAATCTTTTACCAGGGGCACAGAGTTTTTGTTCTTCCAGCTACGTCAACTGGTTTAATAAAAGGTATTACCTCTCCTTCTGAAAACCTTGTTTCTCTTATATTGTAAAACCATCCCAGCTATCATAACATTAGCAGGAAAATGTTAGCACTGTCTATTCAGCTGCAAGCCATTCCCTGATACCACCAGGGAATATGAATTTTTTACTTGGATATATAAAAGCAAGCTGCTCAAGTTATCAATACAGTTTTTGTAGAAAAAGCTATTTCCTCACAACTATCCACGGAAGGCTTTCAACATAGTTTTATGTTTGATTTTGGCTGCATTGTTTCACTGCGGCGGCTGCTGGAATTTTTCAGTAGCAAAATGGGAAGAATTCAGTGAACATGTGGGAGAAAAAGTCTGTCTAGACTAGTCGAGATTGTCACTTAGGAAAAAACCTATGAGAAATACAAGTTAGCACTACTCTAGCAGTGACTTGGAACCCTTTTTATTATTAAATGCATGGTGTTCACAGTGCTCAAAAGGGAGTGCAAAATGTGCCTGACTTCTCTAATGGGTTTTGGAATCAGAAAAATATGTAAATGCCTGAAGATCTTTCCAGTGATGTTGTCATCATCCATCTGCATTACATTTTTGCCTTAAACTAGAAGATTCTTCAACGGTGAATAGCATGCTTAAAGGGGAGGCTTCTATTGCCTCTTTTATTGATTATTAATGAAATCACTGTGCTCTCAGTCTGTTAAAGCTGCAGCCCTAAAATAAGGCTTGGTGGTGATAATTGTTTCTCTTAAATCATAAATATATCAAGAAAGGGAGCTTTTCTGGAATATTTTATGATTTGTGAAAATTGTATAATATTCATTGCCTGATTTGCTGGGAATTTGGAGAAGTATTTGAAGCTTCTTAGGAGAATCAAGCATATTTCATGTTTCTTGAATTTTCAGGCATTGGGTCAGGAGGAGTATCTGAAAAACCCCAACAGATAATGATGAAAAATGTGACTACACTGAAGACTTGTAATAAAAGGACACTATAGAAAACCATTGTCTCTCTTAGTAGCTAAGAGAGCAGAAAGCAAGTGATTATAAAGAAATCATACATGTGTTTTTACTGTTTTTCAAAGAGTGTTGATGTGCCAAATAGCAAATACATTTGCCACATGAAACATGAGGGTACACTGACAGAAGAAATACACACCTAGGAGGTGAAAGCACAGGGGGACACAGTTCCTACTGCTGTCCTCTCATGTGCCCTCAGAGCTGAAGGACACCCTCTGCCCAGCTGCGCCCAGCATGTTGTATGCAATGGCTGCCTTGATCTCTACACATTTTAATAATAAATATTCACCTGTATTGAGTATCTCCACTGTCACACTCCAAGAAATATTTTTTATCCTAGACTGGGAGAAGCCCCTGGCTTGCACCGGGCTCCGCATGCAGCCCTATCTGTGGGCTTATCCCATGGACATGCAAAGCAGATGTGCTCCCTACAGCCTCTTCTGTGGCTGCAGGGCATGTTCCCAGCTAAGCCAAATCTCCCTGTGCGAGCCAACACTGCAAAGCCTGAGATGCTTACAGTCATTACCATATGAATTATGAAATTATACCCATGGCCTTTTCATTACTTTAGTCAACTCATGAGAGTGGTCATGACACTGCACTGGAGCAATGTACAAGTGGTGTGGTAGCTCTCATCCTAATGCTTGCTTCATCCTAAATTCAGGAATGTGTGCCTTAGTCATATGCATTGAGTGAGGCTGTGTCCCAGCATCTCTGCTGCTGGAGCTGGGGCTGGGAGAGGACTGCCTTACCCTGCAGATAAGCTCCTCCTTATCTGCAGGGGCTTTTGCTCGCCTGGCATCACCACATATCACACAGCATGAGACACCTTTTTTGCCAGGCACTGGCGGATAAAAATCCTCATTCCCTTCCTTTTTGTCATTTCCCCAGTGTTTCCATGGAATTACAATGCCAGCAGGATCAGGTCATGACTAGTTAATATGCTGCAACATGTGCAGTTAGGTTATAATTTTTACTGAGCTTGATGGCTGGATGTCCTTTGTCTGGGTAAAAATTACTTCATATTGTAAAAGTTTCCATTTTATTTTTTTCATGCAGGGCATTTCTTGTGCTACACCTTTAAGTTTCTGAGGGTTTGAAAAGGAGCCGAAATGCTTTCAGGTCAGTTCATTCGTATTTGAACAAAGAAAGTCTTCCAGCTTTAAGCATGTCTTCTTAAATTCAGTTCTCACAAAGGCTTTGCATGGAGTGATCACCAAAGCAGGTATTGTCTCTTTTTAAGTATCTTTGTAGGGATATTTCTTTCTAGTTTTGGCAAGGAAATTGCTTAAGAATTGCCAGATAATGACTGCCTAAAGAATATTAATGTTTTTTAGCTTTTCGACTCTGTAGTCAGTTGAAGGAAGATCAAAATGACACAAAAATATGATTTTCAGAGCTATCATTTGAAAAAGTTTTGTAATTTTGATTGCAGCAAAACACAAAACATCTGAAAACAGACAGATCAGAAGAACATATCATTTTGGGGCTGTTAAGAAATATATGTAAGTTTTCACCTTTAAGCAGGCAGATGGATTTAACAGTAAGAAACTTTCTACAAAACATTTCTCAGCAGTAAATGTTCTTAACATTTGAGGAATTAAGAGTTTAGAATGCTTATAAAAAGGATTAATTTTACTAAGAATTTTTCAAGCCCACACAAAAGCTTCTAAAAATGAGATCTTTTCCTGCAAATGAGGATAAGGAAAGAGCCATGGATGTGCCAGTTTGGGGGTTTGCTGTTGTCCTGCTGTTGGAGCAGGAAAGGCATCTGGAGTTCCCTGCCACGGGCTGCTGGTGACCATGCCATGGCAGGTTAGAAGACACCAAGACCAGGGTAGCTGAGAAGCTGCAAAAGGCCATCTGCTTTGTGCAGCATAGAAAAGACTCCAAGAGTCTGATTTTTCCTGATGCACAGTGGAAGAATAGAGTATGTGAATCAGAGACTCACTTCACTATGCAACTTCAGCTTTACATCTGCTCTTCTCTGAGATAGCAACATCATCATTAGCGTACTCGGCCAGGAGTAGAAGTTCAGCATATCTCACTCAGTGTTATTTAGATTTTACACTTAAGAAGATCTTAATCAGGTTTTGTTTGGGATTTTTTGTTGGGGTTTTTTGTGTGGTGTTTTGTTTTTGTTTTTTTTTTCAAACCACCTCTCTCAAAGCTTTCACCATTCCCACCCAGGAGACGAAATCTTTCAAGTGAAGAATGATTTTACAGATTCATTTTACATCCAGACCCTATGGAAAGGCCATGTGCCCTCTTCATCTGGCAGGTAGAAATAAAAGCCTAACAAAACCAGTCCCCAAAGCCATACCTAGTTCCTCCTCTCTTTGACTTTCAGATAAAGAGCTCCACCTGTGTGTTTCCTGCCAGCTCTCACAGACATCATCTTCATCTTCACCCACATCCACTCCCTCAAAACCACCTCCCAGAATTTCTGACTATGCGCATGCTATATTAGAAGTCCCAGACTGACGGAAGGTAACTGGCCAGGACAGGCTTTGGTCTTTTCCCACATTTACTGTCCTTTCCCTCTTCTCATCACTAGTGCTGGATGGGTCTAATCACTCTCTGATCTCCTCTGGTCTCTTGCTGTCCCAGCTGTACTAGGTCAAGGCACTTCTGGTGGCCCTCCAAGGTAAAGAGGAGAGAAAGCAGAAGGAAATGTAGGTGCTTAAAGCGCATCTCACACTAAAGGACACAGACCCTACTCCCTTGCTTTATTTTTACAGTTCTCATCTTTAAAGGTCACCTTCAGCTTTGTCTGGATAATTGTGAGCCTTTCCAGAAAGCAGGGTAGAATTTTGCATATGAACTGTTAAAGATTTATGGCTTTGCTGTGTTTGCACAGTCTTTTATAACTTGGAGTTTATTAAGTTACTATCAAATGTAGTATTCCAAGAGTATCACGTTGAGATATTTGTTTTGCATATGCAATGTATTTAATGCTTCTTTTAATGGAATTTTTACAAAGATATGTAGAGTTAAATATGCTTATAGATAATCACAATCTCCTTGTCTGTTTGTTAAAGATTGCTATAATTTAATTTAAGTACATAGGGGTTTTTTTCCTAAAGCAAAACAAGATTTTCTAATTGATAAAAAGAATATATACATCTGTGCATTCCCTATATTTTATAATATCTTTCAGCAATAGTCTTCAATCTCAAGTAGTTATTACAATCAAATAGATGTTGTCTGAGTCATACAGACTACAATTTAATAAGTACTAAGTTATTCAGGTTTCCAGCTCTACTAAACCTTAGTTCTCTGAGAATCAAATCCTTCAGGTTCCCTTGAAAATTTCTGGCCTTAAAACTTAGAATGAGTTTTTGTCAGAGCAGTGTTAATGCTTCATCTTTTCTAGGTTATTAAGTTTTAGTCTTACATACCAGTAAGAACAGCAATAGGTACATAGAGAGGGCAATTGACTGTCTCAAAAGGTTAACCATCTTTTGGGTGAAAATGAGTACAATTACTCACCAAAAAGCAAATGTCTAAAACCCTCATCCTAAGGAGTTTTCAGATGCAGCTGGAATGGACACTGTTCGGCCGAGGAAGGATGGAATTTATAGAAAGAAATAAAAAATATCTCAATAAAGGAAAGATTAAAGTGATTCATGGTAGTGTTCCAAAACAAATGTAGATTATTTTGGCTTTGGGAAGAGAATACACCATTTACTATCCTTTCTGAACTTGGTTGCCTTGAAGTTATATTAATTTGTTTAGCTGCATGGTGGAAAGTAGAGGAATGAGAGAAGGACACAGGTCATTGCATGGATCAGTTCATCCCTGTTTGCAGTATCATGACAAAAGATTATTTACCAAATTGAACAGAGCATTAGATATTGTTCTTTTTGGGCCAAGCCTGGCTCTGTTAAAACCATTGAGAGGTTTGCTATGTGTTTCCATGAAAGCTGTATCACGACATAACTGCATGGGACTGTGTGGGAGTAAGAGATGCAGAAACTGCTGGCTAACCCCAGTGAGCTGCGAGTTCCATGCGCTGGAACTAGCACTGCAGAGAGCTGCAGTCATGCTCCTGCATCACCAGGAGCACTGGAGCACTGAGTGGTTTTAAACCAGTGAAAAAAAATATAAATGAAAGAGAAAAATCAGTAGTGCACTGTTAAGAGAGATTTTTTTTCCCCTTTTTTTCTCTTTCATTTCTTTCTTTCTGTTAAAGAGGAGTTCATCATTTCATCATGCTCTAACAGGCCAGTCCAGCCCTATCTGAACACAAGTGATGATAATTTCTGAAGTGGATGAATTTTCTGTCTTTCTGGGATGACCCAGCAATGGGGGAATGCAAAGGAAAGTCTGAATAACATAAAATAGTAGAACGATGGAAACACAAAATAATTTGGACAATTAGGAATGTTTAATTCAACTTAATGTGGTAAGTCTTGTAGCATTTTCAAGTTATGATTTTTTTATCCTTTGGTCATTTTTTTTGATTGGAAAGAAAAATGGGGTCTTGTCCAAAACAAAACTTTTCTTTCTTAAGTATTGAAATGAAATATTTTCAAAATATTCCACTAAATTAAAAAAAAAAAAAAAAAAAAAAAAAAAGCCAAACACCAGCTAATTAAATTACAGAGGACTTCTCTGCCCCAACCTCTGTGACTCTGTGCCCCAAAATCTCTAAACCCACCATGTACAAAAGCCTACTTTTCTTCCCTTTCTTTTCATTACACCTATTGTTTTCTTTGGAGACATCTCATGTTCATAATTGAGGGGACATTGCATAACATTGGTGCTTGTCCTACAGGATTTGATTTTTATTGCTTAAAAGCAAAGAAAGAGGCAAAAATAATTCAGGTACCTCTTCTGTCCTTTTGCCAAATGAAGGCAGAACATGACAAAAAAACCATTTGTTAGTCATAGCAGTTGCTGACCCTACTCAGTAGCAACATTTTCTGGGTATGAAACTCAACACCTTCATGTGTGATCTGTAGAAATGTTGAGCACTTGCAGATGCAGCTGACTGCAATACGAGGGGTGCACTGCGTGTACCTAATGTCACATAATGCTGAGCACTCTAAAAAATTCAGATCCCAGAGGTCCCAGACTGGACAGCCAAAATTAGCAAACCATTTTGACCTTCATCTGTTTGTACTTCAGTTTCCTACAATAAAATTAGCAGTTTACCATCCTGTCATTGTGGTGTCAATGTGAAGATCAAATGGTCATTCCACACAATGCTGGGGAAATCATGAATGTGGTTTGAAAGTCAGCGAGGAGTTTAGCAGGTCTGTCCTCAGCACAATGTTTAAACAGTGCTGGTAAATGTGATACAACCACACAATTAACAGGGGTGCTGAAATAAAATATTGATTAGCCGTACTCATTAAAGGAGCCCTGGTTGATCTGTGCACCAAATGAGTCAAGGGTCCTACGGAAATAATAGTATGTCACGGTGTAATTACAGATCTCATCAACATAGTGCACGAGAGAGCAAAAAGAAGGTTGCCCAGACAACCTGGCTTATGAATGCTTCACTTTGCAATATTAATGACAAATGTTAATAAATTATTAACATTTATATTTTGTGTGTGGTGGGTATGAAATGTAGCCGAAAGCTTATCTAACCTGTTTGTCAGGTGTGATTTGGCAAGACACAGACCTGGTTCAATAGCTAAGACACAGGCAAGTAGCATTCACCCAGGCTTTTCTGGGACTCTAAACTACCTTATCTGAGCTCCTCCTAGGAACAGTTTTTCTCCAACCACAGAAAACAAGCTGAGGGGTTTAAACCAATGGAAACTTTGCTAGGGGGAAAGGAAATCCAGAGAAATTGTAAGTTTGGAAAAAAAAAAAAAAACTGAATAAGAAATTGGTAGCAGATATACCTACCCTGCCCTCAGGGTCTTGAGTACCAATCCTGAACGCTGTGTTCCTCCTTGTCAGGGGCTGTGAAAGCACCCCTTTATAAGTTACTGCCCCTGGTTTCCCTGTTCTTGTAGTTAATAAAATTGCCAGTAATGGCTGATTGAGACTTAAGAAAATTAAATGCTGACATCATTAAAAAATAGAAAATTATATCAGGATATTGAAGGACAATAGGATATGTGGCTTCATCTCATGAAAGCCTGCTACTACTCTGTAGGTTGTTGTCCAGAAATGCATTTAGCAGGGCTAAGTCATTTCCTCAGCCTGAAAACTAAGCAGAGAAGTTTTCTTCAAATTCCCCATAAATGTAAGTGCAACAGAAAACCATGAGTTTTGTAGGGACACAGATCTCATGATTCAGAGGCCAGACAACTGCATCGCTTGCAAAGCTCCATGCACTGTCAGAGAGGACGCGTCATGACAGCAGTGGGTAACATCAACAATTTGGACAATGCTCTGTGTAGCAAGGTAGGGAATTGCTCATCCAGCTGGCTAGCATGAAATTAAAAGGGCCTCAGACAGTATGAAAACTGCATTTTCCAGTGAGCAGTAAATAACTGAAGTTAAACATGTTCTAGTACTCCACTGGCAGCAGAGAAAGTTTGCTGGTTTTCCTCCATGGAGAATATGCTTCAAAGGTTGCACTGAGAAAAGGCATAGGCTCTTAGTTTTCAAAAAAAAGTTTGAATTTTTAGTGCTGTTGTCTTATGAAACAATTGACTGCTGGTACAATATCCATAGATTTTTGCTGAATTTAATTGATTTCACTTATTTAGGCATAAACCATGGCAGTTAGCTCTGGTATAGACCTGCCAGCTTCAGTTCCCTTCCTCTGAGACATACACAGCTTATTCTGTCCACCAGAGCCAGCAGAGGGTATCATCTGGATGAACAAAAGTTGCAGCTGATTTGGAGTGATGCCTTTATATCTTCTGGCTTTTAATAAGAAAAAAGTTATGACTTTTTCCTTTCTTTTCCTTTCTACTTTTGATTGATCTTAAATGACCCACAGCATTTCATATGAAATGCAACCTTTTTCCTAAAGCTCTTCTGAACATATGTCGTGTTGTTTCCCAAACTCGTTAACAGCTCCATCTGTTTTGCAATCTTCATTTTCAAACATCAGAAGATATTCAGGAATACCAAAAGGTCATTTAGGCCTTGCAGCTTTGTTCTCTCTGTCTCTGAGAGTTTTGTACCCAGCCATTTTACATTCTGTCTGGTCTCTTGGGCAATATATTTTAATAAGCCTCTAACACAGAACTTAATTATCTGAATCTGAAAATCCAAGCTCCTAAGCATCTTTCTCCTACTCTTCTTCAGACAGCCTCAAAAATACAGAGAAGTACATAATTTTCTTAATTACAGTTTGTTTTCTTTTGGCCATTAGCTGAACTTTAGTAATGTGTTTAGAAGCAAGTAATTTTATAGTTTACGTGACCAGTATTAATTATTGCTAGGTGGTTGCTGCCTGCTCAGAACTGCATCCTGGGGTTTTCGCTGGTGGGATGTGACTGCCCTCTCCTGCCAGGGGCTCTGGAGTGGCTGGGATTGGAGCTACCTGCTGAGAGGCCTCTGTGTACAGGGAAATCTCAGAACATAAAACAGAAAACTGTCTGTGCTGGACTAGGCTATAAAGCTATCTGATTCAGTGTTTCATCTCTGGCAGTGGCATTAGCAAATGCCTAAGGAAGATGAGTACACGTGCAGTTTGGCACTTCTGCTCTCGCCCTCGCAGCTTAGAGGGGTCTGAACCAAAGGTTGTATCCACATCTTATGTAGATTAGCCCCAGAAGTGCATTTCTTTCCTGTATTAGTTTAATTGCTTTTGAACCTTTTCATGATTTTAACATCTGTAACACCCTATAATAATCAGTTCCACAGTTTAATTGTGAATGCGTGAAAAAAGCACTGCCCTTTGACAGTTCTTAAATTAGATAAATTAATTTAGTGCACCATCCCAAACTCTTCTGTGCTAAGAAAATAGCCAATAATTTCTCCCTATTAACTTTTTCTGGGTTGTTCATAACATTCCCCTGTGACATCCCACCTCAGCCATCTCTTTCCCAAACAGATTATATACCAACCTATTTAATCTCTCCACACATAGAGGCTGCTCCCTATATCTAATAGTCTTTACCTTTCTTCTGTACCCCTTTCCTAGCACTACTATGTATCTCACGTTAAATAACTACCTACTTGGTTTCTAGTCTGAGTCGTATCACTTGAATTGTATAAAGTCAACTCTATGTAATACATGTAAGAAAAACTGTTTTAAAATCATGCTTTGATGTTACTTCAGATATAACTTTAGACTAGAGATCAAACTAAAGCGCTAAATAGGGTCCCAGTGTGAATACATACATTTCCATGGAGCAGTACTTAGGTTTCTTTTACAGAAGACAGTTCCACAATTCCTGTTTCAAATAAATCTGAGACACGCAAGGTGTGAGCGAAATGAGAGCAAGACCCTTGAATTCTGTATTTGTTCCTTTTATATGAGAAAATACAGTCCTTTCCCTCGTTCACTACTCGTTATTACGGGTTAGGCAACAGGCCTTGCTGTTGCAAGAGCAGGAAACCCCAGATCTGTGTAACCAGGAGTGAGTTACAGGATTGTTTATGGAGCAGGAAGGAGGAGTGACTCCTAAATTGCTTTTACAGAAACTAATTTTTGAGGAAGGCTTCTGAGGATTTGTACTAATTATATTTGAAATATTTACTTACGCTTAAAGATAGTTCAGGATCTGATCTTATAAACCAATCATCCCTTGGCACTCAGATTTTAATTTAAAGTGGGTTATACCTCTTATGCAGCCCACTGAGAAGATGCTCTCAGGCTGTTCCTCTGGTACGTTTGTAGCCGGTGGAGCAACACTGTGAGGACTGTTGCTCACACTCAAGAGTGCTTGCTTGCAGACCAAACTTGGAAAATTAGTGGCTTTTGCTAGGGTGTGTGGTTAAAGGCTCAGCCCCACACACACTTGAAGGGCCCCAGGGCACAACGGCATATTGTGGGATCTTGAGAGATGAAACCAAAGGTGGGGAAAATCATGTCAGGGCTGGCTCTGGAGGCCAGTGTATCTGTGGAATGGCTGCTGAAGGGTCCATGCTGGCTACAGGGAAGATCATAAGGTCTGGAAGTTGCCTGGGAGACCTGCTTGTATGTGTGTGTGTGTGTGCGCGCGCGCGCGTGTGTGTGTGTGTGTGAGGCAACATGAGATAGGACCATCTGGGGCTACTGGGTGGGCTGGGTGTTCCAGTCCAGTTGATGGAGGGATTCACACTGCATATGTGGATGTACTTCCCATGAAGTGAAGGTGAATTAGGAAAAGTAGCTTGTAAGCAGAAAATTGTTAATTGGCCCAATGAGTATTCCTTTCTTCTGTACGTGTATTCTGCTCTTAGCTGTTGGAATTTGCTTGGTTAAATCAAAGCATCTTGTAAATGCAGGTTCTTCAAGAGAGTGCTGATGGCTCAGGCTTCAGGTTTCTGGTACATTTACTCAAGATTAAAGAAAATTCAGTCATTTACTGAAGATGCATTAGGAGTTAGGTCAGGTCCACTGAATTCATACAGCTTTGATGGAATTGTCTATGATGTGTCAGTTGGCCCAGATACCAAAAATATTTCTAAAATGCAAACACCGAGTTTTTCTTTGACTTTGTTTCTTATAATCTAAAGCTGTACATTTAAATGTACAAACCAATATCTCCCTTAACCTCTCTCTGCATGTTCCCAGCTAACCTGCTTTAGAGGAATGATCAGGCTTGCTGTGATTTTGTCAGAGGTATGATAAGTAAATTACAGGCTGCATGTTACCTTTTGTTTTTACCAAATAAGAAATCTACAACTGAGTGGTAATTACCACACTATCTCTACTTTTTTGCTGCTTTAAAGGTGGTTAAATAACATGTTGTATTTTCCTGTGAATAATAATAACATATTATACAATTATTGGTCCCTCACCTTCAGATCTGTCTCATGGGAATCACTAGCCAAAGTCTTACTGTAAGGTGAAGGTCTGGCTGGGTAGGACATCAGTCACCAGTACTAATAGTTCTCTACTGAGGAAATTACTCTGAAAATGTAAATGCAAAAGAAGATGCATTTCAGATAATCTTAGAAAATGAAGGAGGAATAAACAAGCCAGCTGGGACTCAGTGCATTTTCTGATTTGGGTAGGTCCTGTTCCCCTCTTGTTACCAGCATGTGTGCAAACAGTGGCCATGCATTTTGTACTGATTAGCCTGACGGTTTGAAAGATTAGCTTGGTTTGACGTGTAACAGTGAATGCAATTAGGAAAATAGGACCATATGTTATAAGGACCTTAGCTGGATAATGAGAATGGAGAGAGATGAAAAGTGTGTTCCAAAGTCTCAGTGAAGTGATACATTTAGCAAACAGAGGCTGTCAAATCTCAACTGACTAGACAGAAGGGCTGTTGCATGTAGTTATTACTGCAGAGGATTTACAGAACATGATGAGTAAATGGCAGATAATTTCACAAAGCAAAGACAAATAAGTTAACAAAGACAAAGTCATCAAGAGTCTACTTGAACTGAAAACAACATCGTCACGGGCACTAATTCTCTGTAGCTACAACATCTAAAGTTACAAATTTAAAGAGTGAGACAACCTGCAAGATGATGGGAATTTGTAAGTTGTTTTGAAAATGAGGATCAAACCCATCTGAACTTTGCACACCAATTTCTCTATGGTGGGGTAAGTTTTTCTTATTCAAGGTATGTGGTTCCTGCTTATGAGACACAATGAGAAGGCTTCTTCCCTTTTCTTTTTTGTGACTTTTTTTGAGAAGCACAAAAGCTGCAAAGAAATCCAATAGCAACCTGGTCATGTACCGTTAGAAAAACTTGTCCTCAGAATCAGTCTGATCTCAAACATCTTTGCCCTTGTCTTTATCTATGATATCACTGTCTGTACAACCCTGTCATTTAGTACCATGCCTTTTCTTTCCCAAAATTCAAGGATGGTAGCCATATGTACGTGCCTAGGTGAGTTGCACATTTTGTAAAACTCTGGTCATACTTTCTGCTCTTCTTGGCCACTGTTGGTTGAGCTCTACATCTTGTTCTGATTTACAGTACCCCTAACCAGTGTCTCTTCACCATCCCGTATAGGCACAGCTGATTGTTCCTGTTTAAACTTGAAATTTGTTCCTATTGAATAGCACCTTTATTTTTCTTTCCAGATCAACTCCAGAATTCATTAAGACCATTTTTAATTTATCTTTTAGTTCATTTTCATGTTCGAGTGTGCTTTTAGTTCTCTTCTGCTTCATGTTAAGTATAAATTTTATAAGTCTGTGCTCTGACCTTCACCGGTCACTGATGAAACACGGATTTTCAGGAAGGTAAGCGCACAGCAGCTCTCCCAGGAGCTGCTTGCCAGGTCCTTACCTTCTGACACTTAGGCCCCTCCTGCCTTCCTTCTCAGCGTGGGTTTGCTGACAGTGTTTCACTGTCTACCCTAACAAGCTCATCTAAGCCGTGTTAGTGTAAGAAAATTTCCTGCATGTAGCACAAGTCTGTTGCCTTTTGATAGAAGAAAATAGTTGACACAATTCTCGATGAAGAATCTTGTCATAATAGTTTCACAATTCTTGATGAACTTGTGTTGGCTGTTACCCATTTCACTACTGTCTTCTGGGTATTTGCAATTAGTTAATGTAGCTATTTGTTCCAATATTTTTCTGGTGAAGAGAGGTTAAATTGACTGGTTTGTAAATCTCTGGCTCCTCTTTTGTTGTTTTGTTTTTGGCGTTTTTCCCAAGGGTTTGAGTTTTTTATGTTTTAAAGATCTTTGACATTTTCCAGTCTTCCTTTTCCTCACTCATTTTCAATGCATTCTAGCTGACAGACTCGAAGTCAGACAGAGTCACGCATCATAAAAGATTATGTTGTAAAACATTTTCTAAAAGAGCACAATATATTTACAAATGTTCCTCAAAACCTACGTGCTTCATTTTTCAAAACATCAACAAAAAACCCTCTGGGAACAGAGAAATGCAAACACTGAGAGAACAGATGAAACCCACAGAAAATACTGGTGTGTTACAGTATTAACCTGGTGATCTTACCAAAGGTTATCAAACATTTTAAAGAGACCTTTTCCCTCCTCTGAGTGATTGTACTTTTTCTCCTGTGATGCTGTCATTCCTCTTATGCACAGAGAAGACAGGATTTTTTCTAATCTTTGCCTAATTAAAAACAACAAAATAGATCTCTAATAAAATAATGACTACTACTTGGGGCCATCAGCTCTCCCAGCTAGTCATTAATCCCAAGGAAATGAGCCAGGCTTGATTGTTATTACTAAAATATATTGCTAATGTAATTTAGAGCTTCTTACAAACAGATTCCTTGAATATATTCTAGTCCTCACGGTCTCCCTAAGAAACCATGCATTAATTTATCCATATACAAATTAAAATATGATTGCAATAAAGAAATTTAGGGTGTTATTCAGAAAAGTAAGTTAGAGTTTAAAACACCAATGGAAATGACAAATTTAATTTTAACATCTTTATATCAAGGTTGAGTGCCTTTCTGGAAGACAGGTGTTTGGTACATATTAAAGAAGGTCAGATACATCGATCCAGAGTCCCTTCTGGTCTCAAAGAAAGAAAAAAAAAAAAAGCAAGCAGTCATTAGGGAGTAGTGGTGTGTGCAAAAAGAGGCTGTAACACGGTCAGTGTGAAGGGTGTAATTATTTTGGCAACATTTGGAAAGAGAAGAAGGAAACCAGAGGAAACAAGTGTGAGGTGATTTAGAGATGACTAAGAGATGACTAACATGAAATATTATACCACAGATTGAAAAGGCACATTTTTATAAACACCTGCATGTATGAGGCATTTTGCTTCATTTTGGGGGACAAGCCATGCAATCAGGTGTGATCAGGGTGTTATCTCAGGTGATGACCTTGCTGGGATGAGCACGTGTTGGGGCGACAAAACCCCTTGCACCAACATGACACTCAGACACTGTCCGTGCACAAATCTCCCCACAAACGTGAGAGGAGCTGCTGCTTGAGCCTGCTCATTTGGTCTTGCAGGTTCATCAGCCCTGCTGGCTCTGCTTGAGGGACTGTTGTGACCACAACACAGGTGTCATTCCAACCAGAAAGGATCTCCAGAGGAGGGGGACAAGTCTGAAAGCACCACGCTGAAGCTGTGCTACCACCAGCTTCCAGCCATGATTTCATCTGTCTGAAAGTCTGTGAGAAGTTTCTCTTTTTTTTTGTTTGTTTTTTCTTCATTATGTGGATCTTAATTGCTAAATCATGTTAATATAGATGGGTAAAAAAAAAACCTAGTTATATGATGATATAGAGGGTAGCTAATTACATAATTAATTTGAAACATTTATCCATTATTACAAAGAGATGCAGAAGGAAGTTCATCACAATCAATGAGACTTCTTATACGAGAACGACTATTGAACTTAGAGAGTTTAGTCTAAGATGAAATAAGAAATAATTAAAAAAATCATATATGCTAACAAATTCAGAAACTTTGTCAATGTTTTAGAGGTAGCTCAGGCTTCCAAATATTTCCCCATTTGCAGAGGATAATATGAATAGTGTTCTGGAAAAACAAGAACGCCAAAACTGCCTCTTTGTAATAATATGAACATTGAAGTATATTGAAGTAATATCAACATTGAAGTATTTGAGACCCTGGTAAGCTCTTTAGTTCGAAACTCAGTAAAGAGAAAAGCAGCCAGCACCACCTCCAATCTCAGTTTAAATAGTCTAAATGGACAATTCAATGAGTAACTGAGACTATAGTATGCTGTACAAATGACAAAAAATATACAGTAAACCGTGATGTGGAAATGTTTTATTTCAGTCTTCTGCGTGATTAGAAGATGTTTCTGTCTTCTTAGAGCTTTATTTTGTCAAGCTGGAGATGGGTCTAAAGAGATCAGGATTTAACAGATGGGTTGTGAAATTGATAATGTAGCTACTGTACCTCTGGTGGACTCATGCCCTTTCTTTCATGATTGTCACCTCTTAAATGTGTGTGACAGCAGTAATCCTGAATTTGCCCTGTGTTTTGCAGCTGGAAGTGCTGTGCTAAGAACAAGCTTCACAGCTTGGTGGACACCCTGACCTCGCTGTCATCCATGGTTATGTGCTCAGTGACTTCACCAGCTCACAGTCTTAGACAGATTTAAAAAAAAAAAGTCAAATGACTGAAAAATCCCTCAAAACTCTTTATGGTCCCTGGACAGTACTTTCCAATGCATGGTTTATGTACTCAAGATGTAGCTATAGTGCCCTGGTGTCCTTCTTGTACTGGCACCCCAGTATCGGGAGGCTCTGCCCACCTCAGCCCCAGCCCCCCGGGTACAATGTTGAGGTTTCAGTGGGACCCACAGGTGCCTGTGTTGGGCCAGCAACATGGCAGGACTGTCCCACAGAGGTACCTAAACACCCATGTTGTCCAGGTTAACCAGGGTAAAAGTATGTCCTCCATCTGGTTAGCTTCTAAAGTTGTACTTTTATATCAGCAATATGGTTATATTGCCTCAATAAACAACAGTGCTGTGTTGACAAGGTCCAAGAATTCCCACAAAAATCGGTTTTGCTGTATCCTTGATGCATTTCATATGCTGTAGTTCTTTTATTATTTTTCTTCTCTCCAAAATGATAGCTTTCAGGTTGTTATGATACATATTTGATGATGTTAGCTGATTAGTTTGAACTTCTGTTGCTGTTGTTCCCATGGATGTGAGATGGAGCTGATGCCTCCCCTGTGCTCTTCCTCCGGCAAACAGCAAGGATATTTGACTACCAAGTCACCAAATGATGAATGTAAAGTGTCAGCCAGGAAAAGCTTAATATTACAACAGGAAGACTGTGAATATAAGATCACATCACAGTTATCTTAGATTGAATGGAACAGGCCAACTGGCGATTAGCAATCAGGAAATAAGGAAAATACTCCTTTCTGTGCTAAAACCCAACTGCCTCCAAGTCGTAATCTACGAGCAATGCACAAATTATCCTTGCTATGCTGTCTAAAATCAGTTTTTCTTGTATATTTTACAGAAATAACTTTAAAAAAGCATTGCTGTAGCTATGTTCTCAATGCATGTGTGCACTCAGAGGAATGAAGCTCACAGGGAGGAGGGAGCCCTACAGCAGGATTCCTTCTTCACTCCTGTTTTTTGTGAGCCCCACTGCAAACTTCTGACCCAAACCATACTGAAGTTAAAGGAACCTCCTCTATGGGCTTCACTTAACTTTGTTGTTGACCCTAGCAGAAAAATGAAAAAGTTTGCCATTGAGGAAGGATATGTTTTAGTTGGTGCATTAAAGCATTCTTCATTACATTTGATGTATTTATTTTGTTGCTTTGAATATAAAGTTAGAAATTGGTAAGTCACATCGTCTGTGGGGCCCCAGTGAAAAGAAAAGACTGTAGAGAAATTTTGATTTGATGGATGGAGTAATTGCTGGACGCTTCAGGCTACTGACGTACCCAGCACCTAGATCATATGCAAGACAGGGGATCTTTATACAGCGCAGTCCCATTTGTAATTAGTTAGTGATGGGGTATTGTTTTCTGCCTTTCTGGTATGTACAGAGTGATTTCTGCCTCGTTGATGACTGTAAACATTGTTCTAAGTACTATTTTATGATCCCTGTAGGAATAACAATGTAAACAGCATAATTATGTTCACCTTTGAGGCATATCTAGAAACTTTGTTCTTCCAGAAGAGTGATAACAGAAATGAATATTGCTGACAAGGTAAACAGAGAGGCACCACAACCTCCTTGTTAGAGACAGCTAATGCTTGGGGGAACTACTCATTCAACACCATAAAAAATAGTGATATATATTTATCTGGTGCAGATGTTGAGATTTATGCATAAATGTGTTACTGCATGGAAAAAATATTAAAAGCAATACATTTTGAGATCTTTCTTCTTCTGAAGAAAGCATGAAGACTTACTGTTAGTAAACTGTATTTCTGTAGGTAGTTATTATGGGTACCATAGATTGCGTGCATATTTGTGTCTATTTTACCCACATTTCTATGGCACTGGCAGGGCTCCTCCAGGGTAGATCTGTATTTGGAAGACACACTAGCTTCAAACTTCAGTTTTTCTTTGTCTAAACAGAGTATAGCAAAGCATCCTGCTTTAGACTATCAGGCTGTTAGCTCTTCACAGCAAGGAAACCTGGGAATATTTCCTATCCCTTGGACTCCTCAGTGTAATACAAATAGATCCTTTTTTTCACAACTGCAGGTATTTTCAGGGGGGTTTGATGCTTTAGATATGGTTAGGGGTTACAGAGCATAATTTCAGCACTTTTTTTTTTTTTTTTTTTTTGACTTAGATACCATAAACCAGTAAGATTGGGAAGAAGGGGAAAGAAAAATGTCTACATAAAATTCTAAAATGTCTATATGCAATTCTGAGAGAATTCTCTACAACTTTCTCAGTTTTTATACCAAGATTGAACATTTTTTGAGTTCTGGTTTGAGACACCGAAAGGCTTTTGGGTCCTTGCACATAACTTTTATTCCATTGCTCACAGTTTCCCTCCTCCGCAGCTCAGAGCTGAGCTGAACAGCAGAGACCATACTGCAAAAGCAAGCTCCTTCCTCCAGCTCAAACCTCCTGCAAGTTGCTTTTTTTGAACCTGTTCTTTTCTTCTCTGGCTTTCGGGAGGAGGGTTAACATCTGTCTTCTTTTTTACATGTGAGTCTGTTCCACTCTGCAAACCCAAGTGCTTTGAAAAATAAATTGGGACGGATTGGTTTCTCAGTATTTTGCACCAAGGTATCATCCTGATTTGAATAGGAATCCTAATATCTTCATGACCCTCCATTATTATATTAATTTGGGTTAATTGCATTTGGGTGACATGTTCCTGTTGGCAGACCTGAGAACGAATGCTGGATGCTAAACACAAGCAGGCATTCATGATACAGTAGTTTCATAGCACTGAAGACAGTTTCATAACATAAGACAAATTCTACAGAACGATGCACCTGCTTATCTGCAGATGGAGAATATAAAGTACGTTATTACTGTGGAACTTCTGAATGCAATTTATGTATTTGGTTTATTCATAAATTATATTCACAGTTTTAGAATAAACATCTTCAGCTTCCCACTGCAGAGAAAATTATTTTCAGCTTTTAAATACTGCTTTTCAGCAGATTAGTCCTGGTTGTATGATATCATAAGGTAATAAAGGTACATTTTCCACCTAACTGCATTTGGGGATGGAAAATACCTAACAATAACAATAATAACAATTCTTGGCATTACTGTAGCAACTTTCATCCAAAGATCTCCAAATGTTTTCCAATAAGTAATTAATTAGGCCTCACAGCACCCTGGAGAGTTAATTACAAATTATCAAGCATAATCTCAAACTGTTTCCATTGAAACTATTCTTGTACTCTTTCCAGAGGAAAACAAAATATGCTGGCGATAATACTATGACCTTTCTCTCCCCTGGTTCATTTTGAAAACATAATTAGATAAGAATTTGAATGTATCCAGTTTTAGGGAAAGCTAATATAATTACTGCCTGACCACAAAACTCATTACAATTTTCAGTTTCTTCAGTGAGATGATACTTTTTAATCTAGCTCTAAAACAGCAACAACAACAAAAGAAAATCAGCTATGTATTCCAGTGGAATTCCAGAGATATTTTAAACTGTGGATGTCCATCTGTTCTTCTGTCACAAGGGTGTTTGATTTTGAGGATGTTTGATCCAGGCTTTAGTTCTGACACAGCAAGAAGAGGAGGACATGTCTGTGCTGCCTTCAGACTGAGTGTTCCTCCTGGGATGCAGCAAGCTCTGCTAATCCAAATAGCAGCGTTTGGGTTTAAGAAGGTATTTATAAGAGAGCATTGTGTCTCAGGGAATATCAGAAGAGAACAATAGTATTTCATCTTATGTTTTCAAAGTGGCCCAGAGTATATGAACTCAAACATACATAGAGCAAGATGCTCCAAGCAGGCTTTCTAAAGAAACTAAATTCTTGCTCTTACTAAAATAGAAATAAAAAATGGGAGGAGGCTAGAAAAGGAAGGAAAAGCTTGAAATCCAAAACAATGCCCCAAACCAGTATAATTGGAAACATCCTGGTTTTCCACAAACATTGTAGTAGAAGATAAGATATGGCTTCTGCCCATCAGAGAAGTGCAGCATTAATTTTACCTTCATCTCATATAACCACAAGAGTAATTAAATCCCCTTTTACTTCTGCTAGCTTATGTCTTTTGTTGCAACATAGTTATTGGCTTGCTTTTGGTATAAGATGAAACTGGTTTACTCATGTAACTATCTGAAGGCAGAGATTTCTCCCTTTTCATATACTAATTTTTGAAATTTTTTAAAAAAATATAATAATGATGGTCTTGTTTGCAAGGATAAAGCTTGTGGACAATTTGACATCTGAAAAAGTTCCAACATATTAGCATCAAAATATGGTACACAATATTCATAGCAAATATATACAAAAATACAGACATTTCAAAGGATATTCTGCTTAATATGTGAATTTAACAGTGAAGACCTTTTTTTTTTTTTTCCCTCCCTCTAGCACAGGAGTCTAAAAGCAGTGATGAAAGAAAACCTGGTACTGTGGAAGATAATTGACAGCTTTCCTTCCCTATTTGTTGTAAGTGGTGAGATTCATATGTGTAAGCAGTAAGTATTTAAATATGCATACGACATACCAAAGCAGTACAAAGTTCATGAGGTACCTTCCCTTTTTTTGAAAATTTTAGAGAGAAGTCATTAACAAGAAAATAAAAGGCCTATGAAATTTCATAAGCTACCAGAGGGATTTTCCCTCCCAGTAAAATTACAGACAAATAAAGATTACATTTTGGAAAATAATTGAGGGCTCTGAATTGTAAATGTATGTTTACAGCTGATTTTGTACCACTGCTTTACCCCAGCAGAAGGGAAAGCTAATTTTCTGAAAGCATTATTTTATTACTTATCCAATTATTTCATCATATTCTATTTTCATATCTGTGCATGCAATCCCAGTGAAGTCAACATCTTTATCCAGGTGTGAATGATAATTTGATCCCAGAAGTGATCCCAAAGTATAATAGAAATGAATATTATTTGCCTCTACAGTTTTTTAAGTGTAACCAAACTAATGTGAAAGGATGCGGAGTCTGAATTCAGTTTGATTAAAACTCTGAACATTGATTGGGCCAAGAAGATAATTTAGATGCACACAGAGACATTTAGTGCTGCTGAAGGCATAATGAGAAGGAGGAGAAAGCCCTAGGAAAAAGCTGAACTGGTATAATTACATAAGGGAACGGGGTTGTTGGTGTGTGCTGTAAAACGCCCATATGCAAATAAGCATATTAACTGCTCAGGCATTCTGTTTTCAAACAAAAGAAGATGTATGGTAAGAAACAAGAATTTTTAATTGCACTATGGGACAGAATTGAACTGAAGAATCTTCTTATAAACACAAGAAACCATGGCTCTTAAGCAACTCTTACTAGCACAGGTTCATCCATCTCCTGGAAATGAATGCTTGATTGGCAGTCCTTCCTATTGAAATATTGAGCAAATAAAATCTATCCACTCAGTTGTACGTACAAGTCAGCAAAAGCTGCACAGGGAGAAGAAGGGTGGTTTTATCTGCTGTTCTGGGACAGAGCAGTTCTATGTCTGTTTTTAATGGATCAAGCCAATTAGAGCATCTTGAACAAAGTTTTCTCTGGTTTATGTTTACCATTACTTTTAATAAGAGTAGCAGCATTTTTCTATATCAGAGATGGGCTAATGCTTGATATTTAGGGGAAGCTTAGATGATTAATTCTCCTTTAATGTAAGTCTTGAAAGGAACACTAAAGTGGGTCAATACAGTGTTAATCTTTTGCCAGCAAAGCTCTTAATTTCTTTATAGAATTTAAGCCATTCTTCCTTTTCCTGGAACTTATCAGATAAAAAGGGGCAATTATTAATAATACAAAGCAGATTCAATACGAAGCAAAATATCTACTATGGAAGCTCAAAAAGGAAGCTAAAATCTTATATGTGCACTTTCATGCAATCTAATAACACTAAAAAATTACACATCCTGTCAAGATGAAATTAAAATAATAGTTACCAAGTAACACTTCTAGTTTATTTTAAAAATATACATGAGCTGCATAAATTTGTGTGAAGCTATTTAGGCTCTACCCATCATTAAAAGGTCAAACTATGGCTGTATCTCAAGTATGTAAGTCCAATGGGGCCCAACTCACTTTCTGGTGATCCAGAAATAAATGTCTACATCTTATTCAGATTACACAGGCAACTGGCCAAGGAGAACACAGAGGTCTCTGGGCAAAAGGGTTCCCCCAAGGCAGGAAGACCACAAGGCCAGAGGGAACTGGGGGCTGGCAGGAAGAAGAGTACCTATTTCCAAAGGAGGGTCCCAAGCCATCTTTCAAGGGGCCATAGGCACAGAATAAAGCAATATCTGGATGAGGTAAAAAAACTGAGTCCCAGTAACCCGGAGTGAAAAGGAGTAAAAGTCAGTGACTTGTTGCAACTTGGGTCATGGTAATTTTGGATGCTTTAATAATTTAACGGTGAAAATAAAGGTCCATGGAAAACATGTTTCTGGGGCCAAATCAATCTATGTTTCTTCTGCATTCTTTTCTTTTCTGCACCTCTTTTATTGGGGAAGGGAGAGGGGGAGGATGAGGGAATTAAGGGGAGTCCAAGGAAGGTTTTGTAGGTACACTGTGAATGTCAGGGTGTTAAGGACTCTGTAAATGTTAAGGCTTTATTTGCTTCAGGAGTGATGCTCTCAAGGAAGGAGGTTGGACTGAAAACTGGATAATCAGAAATATTGCTCTTTTTTTATCGGTGAGTCTTTCCTGAAATGTTTCACATAGTCAAAGATACATGGAGAAAGGAAGTTGGCTTTGCTGTTAATGCAATTATAGAAGAAAGGTAATCAGCTGTTTTCATGCAATCTGATAACGAACTACAAGCTGTGCAAAATCTGCTTGCATAGTAATAAGAAAGATGCACAATAAGCACAGAGTGTGATTAATTATCTGAGTACATTTGTATCCAATTTAACATCAGAGTGACACAATCAGAATAGTTGGTCTGTCTGGAGACCGGAACAGAAGTATGAAGGAAAAACTACATTTAATGTATTTGGTTTAGAATATAAAGCCTTGGAGGTAATTAGTAAATGTAGTCCTGATAGCAGTATGTGCATGACTCCCATTATTGTTAATGGTGAACATGTGCTTAACACCCTGAGCTCTATACCAAAACTTTATTGAAATAGCTTCAAAAGATGTCCAAAATGCTGCAGAGCCTGAAGTAAAACAGACTGCTAATGCCAACTAACCTGTGCAATAAAATCCATGGCAAGAGAGCACACTGATTAGGTGATGCTTTTCAGAATCTTATTTTTAGAGAAGGCTTACTAATCTTGAAAACTCAGTCAGCAGACACTATGCTCTATAGAGCATATTCTGCTCTATGATATAACTAAATAAATCTAAAGTACCTTCATGCAAGTCAGACTTCTAGAACCATAAAACTGGTGAGAGAATAGACTTCAGTCATTTCTCAGAACAGTAGCAATTTGATGCATTCTTGTCTCTCTAATTTGCATGCAATCAAAGTTTAAAGCTTAGTGTTATGGGCAAATATTTTTAAAATCTAATGCATATTGTTGAAGAAAGGCAAAATTAAGAAATGGTAGAGCTCAGAGTAAAAATTTTAAAGTTTGGTGGGAAGAAGGTGAAAGGTTTTGTAATAACAACTACCACCAACTCTAGGATGAGACATACTATGTACCTATCTGTGTTAATTTGCCTAGCTTTCCAAGGGTGGGCTTTTTTAAGGCTTTGAAAAAAATACCGTTTTGAAAAAAAAATTGATTGTCACTGCCTACAAATTGGCAATTACCCTATAATTTATTCTGCTACTTTAGGAGGCCCCAAGCTACTTCCCTGTGCTGGTAGGGGCTCACTCCTTCAGCCCACGTCCTCGCGGTCCGAAGCTCAGTCAATGCGCAGCTCTCAGAAACATGACGTGGTAACCATGGTGAACAGGCACCTGAGGGAAGTTACAACCATTATTCTGTATCTTTGAAAACAAAACCCCACAGAAACTGTTTATTAGGTTTTACTGAAAATAGCAAGCAGCAGAAAGAAGTTAGGATAAGAGAGGAGTTATAAACAGAGTGGCTTTCATAATGGAGCATTCAATACTTGGAAGCATGGGTTAAAAAAACCTCTCTGCTGTTCCTATTTATTTGCCCAGAACTCTACTATTTCAGAGTTATTCCTTGTGATCAATACCAGCTTAAAGACCCGCAGAGTAAATCCAGATGACTGGTGCTCAAAGTCTTGTTAAACGGTTGGTAATTTTTTTTCTGAAACTGGCTCTTCCTCAGCTTTGCAGAAGCTTTCTTTCCTAGGCTTTGCAGAAGCTGTGGTAGGAAGAGGAGTGATATATGCAAGGAACAACTGGGGCTCTGCATGCTATTGAACGGGAGAAGGACAAACGGAAACCACAAAGAGAGGAAACTGGTTGTGAATGGGTGTAATGGATATGTGACACAAAAAGGTAATTAAATGAAGAATGGTTTAGTGAAGGAATAAAGGTATAGTATATATCTTCACAGAATAAACAGGCAGGAGATTTGTGTGAAATTCACATCCCTGTGGACATCTGCTTGCTACTTCCATGTAAAAATATGTACTAGAGTAAAATAACAAATACTAGAAGTGTGGTTTGTGAATGGTCTCAGCTCTGGCCTCTATGTTTTTGAAAATAGATACTGTCATGGAATAGCCTGCGTGTTCACCTCATGTGATACTACCTAAAAGCTGCCTGAGGTAGATAACATGACCGAATAAAATTATTTCCAGGTTACAAAGCTGAAGTTTGTTCTAAATGTGGAAACACAGTTAGTTAAGGAAACAACAACCTCTTTATGTGCAAGAGGAAAGAAATAGTTTGGAGCAAAGACAAAGCTCTGCAAGATTCTTAAGCAATTGTTCATTATCATTACAGGTGATGTGCATATAGAAATGTAAATACCTCCAGAAAACATTTGTCTGAAGTATTCACACACACACAATACACAAGGACTAGGCTCACAAAGGAAAATATTTACCAAAAATGCAAAGAGACTTTATAACGCAGATGAGTTTCAGCATATTAACGTTCAATTAAAAGGTGTTTTTTCAGTTGGAGGGCTAAGTATTTTAATAATGATGATTTATCCAATACTTATGCAACACTTCTGTGCATGTATCTTATTATGATTGGTTTATTAAACTGGTTGAAGTGGTCAACAGGCACTGAAAATACATTTACTTTAATGTTGCATGTTACATTAGAAATGGCTGGATAAACATATCTAAGACATTTAGCAATGTGAAGTGCAACCCTAAAATTCAAGTAAATGTGTTTTTAATAGCAGTTGATGTGTTATGAGTATCCTGTGCCATAAATGTTATGCATACTATTTTGGAGATATTTACACAATGCTAGATTCCATCTATAGCACTCTTGTGTTTATTAAATTATATAAACAAACATTAAAGTAAGTGTAACAGTCAAGTGTAAAGTTCCCTCTCAGATCTGCACAGTAGATACCATTTGGGATCTTCCAGCATTGTTAAATGTTCAGGACTCTCACTGAAAGCAGTAAGATCAAAACTACAGTTCAAACAAGCAGTTTGTGTTGACATGTTTATCTGAGTTTTGTTGATATGGAAATCCAGAAATGGCAGATTTGTTTGTTTCCATACATTCTCAGTGAAATCAGATAAGATAGAACTTAGTATGTTAAAGCCAGTCATAAGGACTGCAAAGCAGCTTATGCTGGAGTATTTCATTAGATCTAGACTTCTTTATAAGTAGTATGGGAACCACATCTATAGTGAGAAATATTGTATGTTTAATTTAAGGTTTTCTAACATTTCCCATAATCAACCTCTAATTTTCAATTGCTTATAACTCTCTCCACACTTACGCTTGCTTTTGGCTACATAATTTAAGCCGCATTATTTGGATTTCATTTTCATCTATACCTACGAGAACGTTATTTGACAGCAGAGTCCTCTTGTATCAGAGGTGGATTTTTGTAATAAAAACTTCCCCAAAGGGGAAATCTTGGCAAACCTCGGTCCCCCCCAGCTTGACAGAGAGTTGTTGCAGAGCTTTGCATTTGGCATGCATGGTCCGCAGTCCCCCTGTTCCTACTGAGGGGTGACTCAGCCTGCTCATTTTGGGTCTCCAGCTGCTGGACCAGTCACATCTTTTTGCATTTCAGGGTTTCTGTCACAACAAGGCTCAAACTGACAACAAAAAGACTGTCTTGCCTTAGTTTTTAGCCGTGCTGGTGCCAGAGGCAGGTAGGGTATGAGAAAACTTATCTGACTCAAATGGTGAAGGGTAAGGACTGAGATGAGTGAAAAGGAGGGAAATGAAGGAGGGGACCAAAGGAGGACATAGGAAATTGATGGGATATGAGGTGAAAGTAAAAAAAAAAAAAAAAAAAAAGCTGACGAATATTAAGAGCCGTAAAGAAAAAGGGACAGGAATGATGGTGATGGTAAAGGGGGGACTTGAATCAATACAAGGGTGCTAGTCAGAGCAGAAGTGGGGCAGGAGATATAGGAAAAATAGCAGCAAGCAGCAGGAGCTAGGGGAATGGGAACTGAAAATGAGAAGCGAGTTAGATCCACATAAGAACATAAGCCAGCCGACCACTGACATACCTGTCTCAGCTGTGTTTGTTGAACAGATCATTTACTACCCAGTGCACTACTAGTAAGGGCCCTTCTGGTAAAATGTGGTCCTGTACCTATATATTGTGTACAGCTATGCAGTGTGTTGTAAAGCAAGTGCACAAAGAGGACACTGCAGTTCATAACTCCTTTAGTGTTTGACAGTCAATCTAAGCATGCTCTTGAGACACAGAAACAAACACTTCTGAAGAAGGTCGGTCACAAGATGTCCCTCTTAGATGTGTCCCAGTGGCTGTATGCCTATGCTTTTATGTGTCTGCAATGAAGAATCTGGGTAATTCCATTCTGTAATGGATGTGTCAGAAAAAGGTCTCTCTCTCCATGCTATATAAAGAAGTCTGCAGCAAGCCTTGAAAGGATGCCACTGATGGCTGGGATGAAGGAAAGGGCCCACCAGGTATCATCCATGGGGCAACAAGACCTGTTTGCCTTCTGGTTGTCAGTGGGGGAGGAGGGGTGTTGGTGAAGGGGTAGTGTTTGGAAGCTCTCCCCTTTCTCATTCTCATCTTGGCAGGTATCAGAAAATGCTGAAATCACCAAAATCACTGGTCTACACACAAGGTAGTGTATAGTGTATCATGTGACTGAGATGGGGAGGCTTTATGCCTGTAATTGGGACTGTCCACAAATCTCTGTTGCATAAATGAGAAAGCAGATCTCCTTGTCTGGACAGTGTGTAATCATTTTAATGATTTTACATACCATAAAAGCTCTTACTGTATTGCCTATAGTCTGGCTTTCCTTAAATGAAACTTTTATCTCAACAGCTCATAATATTTCCCACCTGGGAGGAGACCCACTGAAAAATTAATATTAGACATTTCAGCACTGTCCACAGCTCTGTTTAGCTCTAAATTATACAGTTCTTGAATTAGCTACTGTCTGTTTTCAGTAGTTTTCCATTACAAGGGGTCAGGCACCAGAGGAAATAGTTTTCTAAACCAGAAAGGAATATTAAATGACACAGCTGATAAGTATGAACAGTGGTGCAGAAGATTTATTGAGTAATGTGTTAGGTTGATAAATGATAACATTTATTTGCAATTTGAGGATGTGACCCAAATGACACTCATTAGCTCAGCTTGTGTAGAACCGATTAGTTTTGTAAATTTATTATTTGTCTGGTACTATTGGAAGAAGAGTCTTTTTTAATTGATTGGAAATCTGTTTTATTTCAGTGAATATTACGTATTCTGTTTTTAATTGTATTCTGTTGTTTCCTCCTGAATGTCAGGGATATTATAGTCTATTACTTGAGCAGGGGAGTGCTTGGCATCTTGCTAAAAGGCTGTAGTGAATACATTAATCCATACATAGAGGGGTGGTAATAAAGCACGATTTCTATTACCTGCTGGGCTTCTTAGGAGTACACTGGGAGTGAAATGAGGAAGCAGCTGGCTGACGGACAAGTTGCCCTCCTTCTTTTGGTGGAGCTTGAATGACATGTTCAGTTTCCCATAAAGGTTCATGGATTTAAGAGAATGATTCCAATTACACAGAGCTTTTTGCCTGTGCCCATCACCAGTGCCAGATGAGGGCACTGAGAAAATATCTCTGGCTGTCTTCTGGACCCCCAGTAGTAAAGTGTAGAGCTTTGGATAACCTGAGAAGAAGCTGTTGCGTTTGGGGCTTTGCTGCAAAAGTCCAGTGAATGTTAAACAACTACAATTTTCCATAGGTCTTTCTATTTCCACAAGTGGAATAGAAAATGGTATCTTTGTTTTAGGAGGGTTCAAAAAGCTTAAAGAAAGTAAGAGGGTTTCTAGGAGTTGGAGTCTGTACAATAGTTTGAATTAGGCAAGAGAACTGAAAGGTATTTGGCTTGCATGTTATTGAAGTGTTCCTTTGCAACCTTTTCTAAACCCATTTAGGTGTTTTCTGAAGGCTGGAAATGAGTATTATTTTGATACTTTGTTATCCTTTACTGAAGTGTAAACATTAGATCAAAACTGAAATGAAACCTGAGAAAAATAAAAATTTTGACTGGACTGACGAGATCTCCCTCAGCCTCACAGCCCTCTTGTAACAGGGGGTGAGACCTCGACCCCTCACCCACACCTGGCAGCCACAAACATCCAAGACAGAAAAAATTCTTGTGAGACCAGAAAATTATATCTTGCCTAGTTGCCACAAAGGTTGAGGTGATCATGGACAGTTGTTTCACTTAGTTTTAGCTAATTCCCACTTCCTGTAAATAAGCTGTAACATATTGGGGAGAAAAGACAGGGGAAAAAAAAAAAAAAAAAAAAGCTGTCCTTTTCTTCAATAGATGCTTTGTTTATTATATTGTTAGGAAAAATTGTCATTCTCAACTGGAATTTTTTTTCTTGGTTGTCAAATTGTCAAAAATCTCAAAAAAACCCAACTGGATTTTTTTTCTTGGTGCCCAGGTTTTCTAGGACACCACAGACTATCTTTAGGGGGAGGAAAGCCTGCAAACACACACGGCACAAGAGATAAGTAACCAGAATCAATGGCTCCTGAGAAGTTCTGCTGAAAGGTGGCAGTGCAGTGCTGGATGACCTTTGTTCTAAGAAAGTACAAAGGAATAAGCACTTCATAGAATCATTGAATCATAGAATCATTTGGGCTGGAAAAGACTTAATCTAACTTGACCTCCAACTATTAACCTAGCACTGCCAAGTTCACCACTAAACCATGTCCTTAAGAGCCACATCTACACATCTTTTAAATACCTCGAGATGGTGACTCCACCACTTCCCTGGGCAGTGTGTTCCAATGCTTGACAACTCCTTTGGTGACGAAATTTTTCCTGATATCCAATCTAAACCTCCCCTGGTGCAACTTGAGGCCATTCCCTCTCATCCTATTGCTTGCTACTTGGGAGAAGAGACTGACCCCCACCTCACTACACCCTCCTTTCAGGTAGTTGTAGAGAGCGATAAGGTCTCCCCTGAGCCTCCTTTTCTCCAGACTAAACACCCCCAGTTCCCTCAGCTGCTCCCCATAAGACTTGTGCTCTAGAACAAGTCTTGTTCTTCCTTCCTAAAAAGATGCATTTTCCTCATTTGCCCTTCCTAGGAAATATTGAGATTTAAATAATTTTCCTGGGGAAAGCTGACATCTGGTATTTGGAGGCATAGGACGCACACTCATGTCCTTGCACTGCCATTCCTTGTCCTTCAGGAGCAACTGTCACCATGGGGTTATTGACCACTGTGAAGAAAGGGGATTTTTAGTCTCCTCTGTCTGAGCCTTACAAGTATACTCATTGGAAAAGGGACCTTTCCTCACAGATCCCTGTTGTCAGTCCTGAGTATCAGTTTGCTGGTTACTTCAGGGGAGGCATTTTTCATCCTGAACAGAACTTGCAGCTAAAAAGTATATCCTGACAAAAGGGTTTGCTCAGCCAGTGTTTTCTACCAAAAAAGGCTCAGCTATGATAAATTATTCTCCACTGGTGGCAATTCATTTTGTCAAAAAACTTCCCAAATGTGGCTGGTACTGACACAGCCTTCTTGTTTGTTTGTGCAGTCAGTGCTCAAGGCTGAGTGACGGCAACCTGCTCTGTCTCAAAGCGGGACAGCACAGCTCCTGCTGTATTACTGAAGGAGCCTGTGCACGCACAAGGCACGTACTTTTTTCTAATGTGTAACAAATACACAAGCAGCCTGCATTTTCAGACAAATAGCTTTATACAACTGCATTGTAACTTTCTTTGGTTACCTTTGGTTCCTTCAAAATGAGTTTCAGACCCATCTTAGGGTGAGATACTAACGTTTTCCTTTCTTTTCATATTTTCACATTATTTTCAGAGCTATTTTAGATCTTCTTTTCATGCATGTGATTTTTATTTCCTTCAAAAATCACATCTTCATGTAGCTGTGAACAACTAAGACCATGGAGCTCACTGATTAGACCAGTGCTATCACATGTGCTGCAAAAGGCATCTGCATGGAGCCCTGAGGGCTTTCCATACTTACTGATACAAATCCCGGCATTGGGGTTTGTGCCAAGGTTTTGCTCGAGTAAAGCATGCAAAGTTAAAACACACATCATCTCAGGAAATCTGGCCAGCACTGCTTCAATTGCATCCTTTGCTGTTTTGACTCCTGGAGCAGAGACAGGTAAGGCTTAAAGTCCATCGCTGCCCTAGCTATTTTCTTGGGTGTGGGAGATCTGTATTAAAAGCACAGCACAAGATGATACTTGAATGATGTTTTATTAATTAGCATAGAAATGTGTTTAATCCAGATTTAAATTTCCTGAAACAAATGTTTTGCCTGCTATTTTAAGCAAACACATCAGTTACTGCAGACAAATCTCTGGAGCAGAAAATGCTGTATGGCTTTGAATGAAGACATAAACCTGCTCATAACTACAGAGCTGCTACTTGCACCTCTATAATGACATTATACCTTTTGTTGTTCACACATTATCATTTGCAGTACAAAATAAATACGCATAGTGAAATTGTTAATGAATGGCACTTTCAGGAATAGATCTTAGGCATGTTTTGGAGGATGTGAGAAAGGGTAGCTCTATGCTCATACGATTAGCCAGACTTGAGCGAATCAAGCCAATGACAGCATTTTTTCCCTGTTATCTTTGGCTAGCTTCAGTCTGCCAATATTAAAGAACTTGCTTGTGGTGCTTTATCTATTACATGGTCCTTTTCTGCTGAGAAAATTTTCCCATTTTTATAAAAACACCAAAGAAGGACATAGAGCAACCAAGCAAAGCAGCTGCAGCTCATACATGAAATTACAGCTAGGAACAAATATTTTAAAGTGCTACACAGTGCATGTCTACTGTGCCAGCCTTGTGGCAAATGATAGCAATACAGACATTAGCCCACTATCTTTCATGGCACTTGCGTGACCTTGCCCTTGGTGTGGCTGCTGACTGTCCTAATGAGCATCACCTCCAACGCTCTTTTATGTGTCTAACAATTCCTACCACATCTACCTCCAAAATCAGCATCAAAATGTTCTTATTGATACAATTACAGTAAATACCCTCACCCCTGATTATTTTTTTCCTTCCTTGCAAGTAGAACAAATTATTATCTCTCCTTGGTACAAACCATGCCAGCCCCATGAAACTGTAGACAGTACTGAAAAATAAATGCAGCATTTCCTCTGGGTTCTCTACTTATGCTTTCTACATTACTCATGGACATAGGAATTAATATTGCTAAACACTGAGAGGAAGGACATAGTCATTTCATTACTAGCCCACAGATAACGCTAGAAGAACTGGTTATTACTATTTAATGCTGCAGCACAATCCATGGGTTCAGTGTTTCACAGTTTCTTCTCAGTAATAAGTCTATAACAAAAAAATACCTTCATAAGAGAGCATTATGCATGTTCCAGACCAGACCTTGGGTTGTTTTGCTGAGGATTTACTCCATTTCCCACAAAAGCTCTGTGGTCTGCATGGTTTAGAATAAAAGAGCCTTTATCCTTCCCTCTATCTGATGGGCTGGATGCTGGCAAGGACAAGCATCAGGTCCCAGTATAATCAGACAGAATAGCCAACATGTAGGGATTAGCAGTCACCTTGTGGATTTTTCTTTAATTTTTTTTTTTTTTTTGACTAGTCTTCCTAAATGGCACTTTCTGTAACACTCAGCAGTGTCACGGAGGCAGATCACTCTGCTTAAGAAACGTGTAAGAACTGTACCTAAGGTGGACTCACCATATTTTAAAAATCATCTATTAACACAGAGGTACAAAAATTGAAATGCCACCTACAGCTTTGACACTTTAGTCAGTTTTCAGAGTAGCGTGGTAAAGGTAAGGAGTTAAATTTATGCCATAGATGAGAAAAAGACTCAAAAAGTGTAGCATATTTAGCCTGAAAGAAAAAGCAGACTGGATGATGATCTCATTACAGTCTAAATATATAAAAAGATTATAGAAGAATCTGGTCATGACCTACCTAGCTGGACTCTGTGAAAATTAAGGGAAGATATATTGACCATGACGGACAATGAAACCTGTACAGAAATCAAATGGGGAAAGTCTTAATAATGCCTTTTGAGCTGGAGTGGAGCACAAAGTCCTGAAACAGAAAATGCATATAAGACAGTTTTACAAGCTGAGATGTGAAGAGTAGAGGTATACATGTGAACATAGTATTCTTATTACTGTTTCTTAAAGTTTAGTAATATTCTAAGGATTGCAAAAAATTATCAGGAAAGCCAGGAGGAGCATTTTTGTAGAAGCTGTGTTCTCATCTGTTGATGGTTGACATAGTCGTGGAGGATGGTTTAAAATGTACCATCCATAGAAAATGGGAAAAGACTAGTACATTAGGAAGAAACTTGCCAAACCTAGCAACTCGATTCAGGTCTGTGTCTATCTGGCCCGTGCCCAACCCTGGTAATGAGCCCCTGCTATATATATAGTATACGTATGTATAGTGTAAGGTTTTTCCAAACTTAAAGCTGGCATAAAAATATGGAAAAGGCTGCCCACAGGTCTTTTAGCAAATGAACTGCCATTTAAAAAACAAAACAGCAATCTTTTTTAGCTAGTGAGGAAGGATAAACATCCATAAATACAATGTTCATATTGGTGAGGAATTGAATAACCAGGGCAGACAGCCACACAACCTCAAAATTGGGAAATTAAGACCAATGAGGGAATTCATTCAGGCAGGACTTTTTACTCAGGATGGAAAACACAAAGAGTAAGTTATCAAGTAAGGTCATAAAAGGCAACGGCATAAATGAATTTAAGAGACAGCTAGACATTTTTATGGAGAGAAGGGATTGAAGAATTCGGAGCCAGTGACAAATCAGGGAGATGGGGTTGAGATAAAATTAACGAGGACAGGCTTGCTTGTGGCCAGAGGCATTTTACTGTCCAGCAATACCTTATGTCCTCTGTCATCACTTCCTAATCTGATGCTGACATCTGAAGGTAGCATGAAATCTTTTACAACTCTTAGTACATTAAAGAGGAAAAAGTGTTTTCAAGAGTTTTCCCCCAAAGGGAAAAATATAATATTGCTTATTCACTCTTTAACACATGCACGTAGTTGCAGCGGATGCTGAAATGACTCAGACTCAGGCAGTACATGGTGGCCTGCTTATAAACTCAGAATATGGTTCCTTTGTTGCTTTAAAATTCTCCATAGAGGGTTTCAATCATATCTCCTTCCATTTTTAAGAAAATTTTGTTTATTTTTCTATAGTTACTTCTTTAGATCATGGAGAGCAACTGGAGATTCCCACCACAGTGTCCTGCTCTCCGGTGCTGCATTAACTCATCCTGCTGTTATATCAGCTCTGCTTGTTGATGCATTGCCATGTGCTGACGAGGCTGTGGCAGACTTTGACAAGGTCCCTGGACCACCAGCAGCCAGGCACTGCATCCAGAGGTGTCTGGTGACTTTTTTAGGGCTTGGTGCAAAAATCCGACCTTGAATAAAGGGAAGAGCAGCTCACGCTGTTCATTTTATCCATAATTGGAAGAGTGAGCTGTGTGTCAGTCAGGAAATGGTATGTATCCCACACTGTTTAGGAGTTAATGCTCATGAAAGGAAGATTGAAGGAAATGGGCCTTGACATTTTGGAGAACGTAGATTTACATTAGTTCAGGCTTAAAAGTATAGAGGGCAAGTAGATTGCATGAACAAGTACATCCAGGATAACAGGACATCTTCACAGACTGACATGAACAGCAATGTTATTGCCAGCACGACATGGGGTAGAAGGACTTTTCCAGGCAGTAGATAAGCCTCAGGTAACTCAGAAACCTTTCTGAGAGCCTGTTGGCCAGATCTGCCTGGCAGCCCAAACCTTTCCCTGGGTCCAGGAGAGTTTTCCAAGACTGGTGAGATTAAGCACCAAATCATACGTATGCCATCCTCAAAAACTCATGCAGGTCTCTTGTAGCCGGGCTTTGAGGGAAGTATGTGTCTGTGTTTCTAGTGCCTTCTTTCAGCTTCTTCTTTGCAGCAAGGGCAGGAAAATGAGCCCAGATCTTCCAGGGTGACCATGCTGAGAGGAGCATGTAGAAGTAAGGGACACGTGCCTTCGAATATGAGAGTCATTGAACCCAGACTCTAGGGCAATGTCAGGGGTGGTGACCTTTGCAATATGAACGTTCTGAAGAAAATACCCAGCTGCAAAACATTTCCATTATGCTGAGAAAATGAAGTGATGCTCCCTTATTGGCAGAATCTTTTTCCTTCCTGCTAATAGCTTCATCTTATTCATATAAACTAAATTCACACAAAAGCATGCATGTTTTTTCCTTTCTAATCCTTTTCATGGATCTCTATAAATATATAGCCCTTAGGCCCCTTTATAGAGAAGCTTAAGAGATTTTTACAGCATGGCATTTAAAACAAAGCATGTCCTGGTTTGTGTAGGGTTTACTGTAACCAACTGCTTAATCTAAACTGCACTAATGAAGGCTAAACAAAAATAATGCTAATTTGAAAAAAATGCCTAATGTGATTAGACTTTCACTGAACACAACAGCAATGCTAGAACGTATTTGCCTTCCTCTTTAGCTACTTCCACTGTAATCTGAATATCAAGATCTTAAATCCATCAGGAGCCCAGCAGGCAGCCCACCTTTATGAAGAACTTTACCCTTAAAAATAGAATGAAAACGGCCATTATGAGACATCAGGGGATGGGCAGCCCTGCAGGCTCAGTGTGTTTAGCTAATATGGAACAGGAGGAGGTGGAAGTTCTCAGATTTGTTTTTGTTTTAAACGGCCCCTCTGCTTCTCAAGGAGCTGTATTGATGGACTCTAAAAGAAAGCTGAGGTCAACTCTTTGTCTTGATGAGTTAGTGGAGAAATATTTAACTGGGGCCTTATGAAAACTACTTAGCTGTAATAATAACATCAAATCACTGTTAAATGTGTTTCAGGAACTGTCATTAGCAACACAGCTATACAACCTAATTCTATTTGTTTAAATAAAGATCTCCTGAGGTCATATTATTCTAGTATAAATTTGAAAAGCTCAGCTGCTGAAAACAGAAAACTGGAGACAGAAAGCAAAGTTTGGATGATATCCAAGCTTTATCCTATCCATTCTTTAGTGTGGGCATGTGGGGACAGAGATCTTGCTAGGGCTTTATGAGCTCTATAAGCAGTAACACCGTACGATTCCTTTTTGCCATTCTGTGATGCAGCTGCAAAATTAAATCACCAGCTCCATCTTATCATCATGGTCCTGGCAGGAAATATTTATGATGGCTACGGGATAACTGTCCATTTCTCTCTTCTTTCCTGGTGATCAGAGAATCACACTGCAGTGAAGACAGGAAAATTAAAAAAGCTGTTGCCCAAAGACAGGACAGGATTTATTAGGGCAAATGATGTTTAAGACTGAACCCATTAAAAAGAATACAATAGAGAATAGAGTATTTTCAAGTTGGAAGGGACTTCATCTAGTCCAACTGAAAGAAAAAATAAAAATAAAAATAAAAATAAAAATAAAAATAAAAATAAAAATAAAAATAAAAATAAAAATAAAAATAAAAAATAAAAATAAAGTAGATTTCAATTATTTGCATCCTAGTCTCTCTAAAGTATCTGGGATGTGGGATCCAAAACTCTACAATCCTCAATTATTAAGATCCTCAACCCATACAATTAAGGACACATCCACTTAAAACAAGTAAGTAGCAGACATAATAAGAGGAAAGTCCCTTACATGTTGTCCCCACTGCAGCACAGGTTTCTCACTTGGGACTTCGGAGACATGCCATCATCCATGTGCAAAATATTGAATGAAGAGAGGTATCTATCCCCTTTCTTTTGAAGAACTGATGAAGGCTCACTTATGAACAGCATCCCTACTAAATGTGGAACAGAACTTTATGAAGAGAGGTAGTTTTGCACTTTTTATTAGTAGACTTAGGTTAGATTAGCAGCCTTGAGATGGGGCTGAAAGACCTCCTCAGCCAAAGGTGGAATCAGATTTGTCTCTTTCTCAGCAGTTTTTGGTGAGGATGCAGTCACCATCCCTCCCTCTAACTGTATTCCATATTTCAGAAGTAATATAAGGTTCATTAGTCCAGGAAAATTGAACATGCAGCCCCAAAAAGCAAGGGCAGCTGCAAAGGAATCATTGTAAAGATGATGCAGGAGAGAGACTTTATAAAGAAATGCAATTAAGACTACTATTGATGGACTAATTTTAAAGTGAGTATAAAAAGTGTAGTTGATAACAGGGGAAAAAACCAGGCCAAAAGTGTCTTAAGCACCCACTTCCAGCCAGCACTGTCTGGAGTGCTCCTCAGTGCACTCAAAAGCCTTGCAAGAAACACTTTAGACCAGTATATGCAAAAAGCACTTTCATAGAACCACTGAGAGGAGGAGATAAAAATGGTAAATACTGTAGCTATTATCTGGAATAATATACTTGAAGTGGAGAGATGAAAACCCAAAGGATCTTGAATGAACTGTGAGGATCCAAATGAATTGCTTAGCTAGGAAAAAATGTCTTTTCAGTCTGGAAATTATATTAGCTAGCTACGCCTCTCCTTCTGTGGGTGAAACTGAAAAAAGGCATTCTCAGGACTGGTTAAAAACATTTTAATTTGTGGTTTATTGCTTTAAGTAAAATTCTTTAGCTAGTTTCCAAATTTCTTCACTCTGCACTTGGAATGAGAGCATATTGCAGATGACTGATGGTTCCTGAGCCTCTATTTGGAGCAGGATTGACCCAAATGAACAGTTCCCTGAGCATTGCCCAAAAAACTCCCAGAGCAGGACGTGGTCAAGATCTGCTCTCAGTGAAACCGGTCCTGAAGTCAAAGATATTACTGTGCCTTTATCTGAAAGCAGAATTTGGTCTAAAATCTTCATTACATGTGAATTCCACCAGGATATTACATAGTTAAGGTCTCTGAACACATTTAAAGTAATCCTCTTTTGCTTTATGTAATGAATAGAATAGATGGAATTGCTTTCCCAGACTTTCTGAGGAAATTGAAGCAATGTGTTAAAGATTTAACAGCTTTTATTTCTCTTTTCAGATCTTAACCCAATATCAAATATTAAAGCACTAATATATTTAAGGAAACCAGAAGTTGCTGTTATAATTAATTTCCTTTCTGAGAAAAAGTATTGCTGACTTCTTTTGCAAAGAATGAGAGAAATCCTTTAAAAGAAAACCAGAGCAAATGCGTGTCCATGTATGAAAGCCTCTTTTCTTCTTTTCCCTAAAGCTCAACTATAAAGGTACATTGTTTATGTTGTACATCAAAGCAAAGACACATAATCTGAAATGAGCACAAGATGTCACATCAGTAACATAAAAGTGAAAAACGCATTTAAAATATAAAAAATTCAGATCCTGCAAGACACGTGGCCTCTAACTGTCTTGGGAAATAGGCAGATGAGTAAAAACTGAGCAACCCTGAGCCCACTGACATTTTTACCAAAACCTAAATAAGTGTGTAATTTCAGCATGGGTAACTAAGGGTTATAAAATAAGCTTAAAATGAGTAATGGGTTGGGAAGTATAGAGAAAGGGAGAGAAGACTGGCACCAAAATATCCAAACAAGTATTTCACTCTTCTTTCAAAGGCACTGTTAAAGTTACAGGCTTGTATTAATCACCTGGAAGAGCATGCAATGGCTTCATGAAGCAGTGCTAATGATAGCCCATGTGTATGTCTTCATTACCCTCACAGACATGCCAAATGGTTTCTGTTTTATTTCTAGCTGGAGACAAAGCAAAATGAGTCTTGGCAAGTAGCTAAAATAGCTTTATTTTTGGTTCTAACTTCAATATTGTAAACAGCCATTTGTTTATCTTTTAAGTTTATTTATGGCTTACTCAATAATCATGCATTTAAGAAAAAATTCTGGTAGCTTCTGATGATAGAAAGATCTGTAGAACTACATTGGTTACCTCAGAAACTCTCATGTAAAACATGTGAACAAGGAAAGAAGAGGAGAAGAAAAATTTCAGAGGTGGGCAATAGAAATATTTTTAAACAATAGAAATATTTTTAAGCAACTCTTTTTCCATATTGTTCTTCTTATCACCAGAAGGCTTGCCATTTGAAAACAGGCTTCACCTCCTTACAGGTACCCCTGGAAAAACGGGCACTGCATTTGACACATGGCTCACCTTACCCCCGGAGAAAGCGGTGAAGCAGGATGACATCTGCCCGTCTCTTCAGGCTCCTTGGGGCAATGCATCCCTCTCTGAACTATGGGCTGAAGAAATCCTTTTTATGGTGTCAACAGCACAAAGTCAGTGTGTGAGGTCCTGGGTGAAGATCATGGTTTGGGGTGGGCTGATGGCCCCATTACTGCACTCACATGGACTTGCTTTCCTCGGCGCACACAGACATCCAGTGGGATGGAGAGGGAATGCATTGGCTTCACTCCTTTTGAATAAGTAATCTTCAGTGGATCCACATGTCGTCAGCCACAAGAAGGTATTGCTTTGGGGGGGCTGTTTTGTTTTGGTGGATTGGGGTGTTGTTTGTTTTTTATTTTTTGCAATATAACATTTTAGAGTAAAAAATAAATCCCAAAGGACCACTCTTTATGTGTGCAGTATATGAAGGGGTTTAAAATTATTATTATTTTCTAGTTTGCTTGTTCATTCAAAAAGTCAATGGAGACATCTGGTGCCTTTGCAACTAGATGAGCATGCCAAAAATACAGTAATAATAAAAAAACTCTGAACAAAAACTTCCTCAGGGCCACAGCTGGAAGCAAAATGATGTCTGACATAAAAGTGACTAACCGTGTCACCTGTTTTCATTTACCCTTTGGTGTGCTGCAAAATAAGTATGTGGCAAGGTAAATCCATCTAGCAAAAAACAATGTATCTGGAATATATTGGTTAACTTATTTTTTTCCTCTCTCTTGTTCAACTTCATCAAAGATTCATTTAAAATACTAATGTTCTTCAGTCTATTATTTGAAGTTAAAAGAAGCATATGGTGCTTTGCGACAAAAGATAATTAGATTTCTTGTCTGCCTTCAGTATTATAGTTCGTTAATGCTCTTTAATGGAGTTTACAAACAGAAAAAGCAGAATAAATGATAGAATAGATTAAGTGGTTTAAAATTATGAGTTTTGAATTTCTGGGTTTGTTTCTTGGAATATCACAACTGTCCTATGGTCCATCTACTGCAGAATCCTTTAGGCATTGCTTGATGTATCAGAAGAAAGTACAATAACCCTGTTGGTGATGGAAACACCCAGTCATAACAGTATTTTCCTCCTGAGGATTGCAGTTAGCAGTTATGGCCTGAAACACAAGGGCTAATGACCCCTTCATTATGTCCTTATTTGATGTTCAGTCAACGTTCACTCCATCTATACCAATGGCTAAACATCCATTTGAATCCTTCTAAACTCCCTCTCTGTATAATATCTGACAGTAGTGAGTTCAACAAATTGCATATTCATGGTCTAAAACCCACTCCTTTCATTAGCTTAATTTTAGTTTGCATTTTTCATGCTCAAAGTGATGCCAACCATGGAACTCAATAATAACTTAAAGTCTTAAGATTCTTAAATAATCTTATCTATTGACATGGAACTTCACACAAACATTGTCTTGACATTTTGACATAGCCTTTTCAATGCCTTTGAGGCCCTGAGAAAAAAAAGTTTGAGGCAAGACGTGAAACCACTGCTGTACATCTGCTAGTCTCACCTCCATCTGTATTAGTAATGAAAACTGTGTATGAGGAAATAGAGTAAAATGCTCCATAAATTTACTGTAACTGAATAACCATGACTTTCTAGACAATATATATTTTTGAAAAAAAAAAAAAAAAAGAAAGGAAAAGTAAATGGGTGTCTTGGGTTTTGACTTTCAGTAAAAGATCTGATTTGGTACAATATGGAAAACTACTAGTTCAGGTAGAGAAGTCACCAGTTTGACACATGTGAAAATATATAATATTCAGCTGTCTGCTGCATATGAGCTGTTCTGTAGGGCTGCAACTGCAGCCTCTTTCCAGTGAAGATAATGAAATATTTAGGTTACTGCATAAGACTCTGAAGTGAATTGTTGTGTACATTGCCTGTTGTCCATCTTCAGATAAGGTGAATCCAGACTGGAATAGGTACAGAGAAGGGGTAAAGGATTAGCGGATGAGGAGAGTGTGTTTACAAAATCAGACTTGTTTCTGCTGAAACATTGAACAGAGGGATACGATTGCCCTCAATAATTTCATTTGCTGAGGTGACTAGTGGTATAACCTTTTCAGATAATCCAGACTCAGAATACACAGGTCACAGTGGCGACATCCACATTCAAGAGGACCAGCTTTCATTTCCTACTAAAATGTCAATGAAAGATAACATACATCTGTGTCACATGTATTGCTAAGGTGTGGTAGTCAAATAAACTTCAGTCCTCTCTAAAGGAAGAGAAAATATAGTCCTGCCTATATGTCTTCCATTAATGCAGCATAACCCCAGCCTAAATTGATCTAATCATTCAAATAGTATTGTACCATTTCCCTTATTTCTTGTCTAATTTCGTTTTGTTCTGAGGGTTTTGCATGTGATCATTATTTTTGCATTGGCATAGTTTTCAAAGACGGTTTGTTTAATTTCTTAAAATAAATTTATAAGATAAAACATTAGACCTCTGGCCTCCTTGGCTAACAGGACATAGGCAAAGTAATTTTTTATACTTATGTGGTAATTTAGAATATTAAAAATACATTGGCTATAAAGTTTTATGCATCTTCTTATTTTTATGCAGGCCTCCAGCTGATGCATTCACATTGCAGCATACTCTGGCTTATTTGATATTATTTTTCTCCTATACCATAATATGAAAGATACATATGACTTCTTTTACTCACTAAGGTTTACATAAATGCTTGCTACAGAGTCTTTGATTTTTAGTCATTAATGAATTCCAAGGTCTCGTTATGAGGCAGTATAAGTAAACAGCCACTCATAAATGACAAAACTGCAGGATTTCATCCCTTCCTTGGAGAACAGAGCATAATTTCAAGGCTGCCTGTGACCCATCTTGTCCATCTGTTTTTTTCTTCATTTAGGATAGAAAATAGCAAGATTGGTCTAAAAAACTTCAGAAATGGGTAAAGTGAGAAGCAAACTGAGAAGCAACTAATAATAACATTGCAGTTAAGCTTTAAACTAGTGCAAGCATCAACAGAAGAAGTTGCAGCATTCAGTGAGTCCTGAACGATGTATTTAAGATGAGCTTTCCAGAATAGATGTGGGGATACATCTATTAAATGTTATTATTCTCCTCTAACAATGCATAGGATTTTCATTTCCTAATGTTTACACAAATACTTGCATTGAGTACTTTGACCCAAGTTTTAAGTCCTTCCCAGACATTGACCCTCCAGCAGAAGCAGAGACATGAGCACAAGGGAAGCGACTGTCCAATTTCTTGCAGAGTGAAACCCTCTAATTCCCTCTCAGAGAACAAAGAAGAAACCAGAAACTGGCAGGAAAAAAAATCCCAGGGCTTAAAATGGCTGTCATTGAAACCTGGCAACAAGAATCTTTTAAAACTTGATTAAAAAAAAAGGAGAAAATAAATGTAACTATCTCTTGCCAGCTCAGCAGCATGGAGGCCAGATTTGTTTAAGCTTAGGAATGGGCATGTTTGCCTTCAACTCTTTTGAAACAGGTGACAGATATTGTGCCAGAAATAATTTACTGACACAATTATTGTTTCTTCGAGTCAATGTTTGACCTAGACCTAGGGCTAAGTGTGTTTACTCTTCTAACATAATCTCAAGCTATTTTTTTCCCCCAAAGGTGAGGAAGTTTACAGTGAGAAAAAGAATTAATGTGCACAGGCACACAGAAAGTTTACAAGTTGGTGGTAATCCAAAGCTAAAAATATTTGAAACACTGTGCAAGCACTTACACATACCTACTTGAGAGTCAGAGCCTGTTTGCACAGCCAAAAACTTGTGTCCTAGCAGTCTAGTCTAGAAAAATTCTTCCTTCTGTTTCAGCTCCTTTCCAGCTGAGAGGCTGCATATAAATGTACTGTGACTGTCAAAACAGATCACGGTCTTTGACAACAATTAACATTAAGAAAACAGATTCTGAGGGGTTTTTTTAAATATCTTTTGAAATTGTGGAAGGAAGACATGTAGATCTATAGGAAAGCACAAGTTCATTAAACCTCTGACCTTCTTTCATCCACCCATCTAGAAAAAGTGTAGTTAGAAAAGTATATGGAATCCTTTAAATTTGAGTAACAATTAAGAACCATACATACCCTCTAGGGGAAGAGACAGTATAGTTCTTGACACATTTTCTACTTAAGTGAGTAATGTTAAATCTTTTCACCATGTGTCTTGCATGATTTTACTTTGTATTGATAATTTCAGATAGATTTGCAACTCTGTGTTAGTTTACTTCTTATTTGATCCAAGTGCCTTCGTTCTCTGTTGTATCAATACCATTCTTCTCCATTTTTTCCCTCTCCTTTGGTGGCTCTTTTCCCTCTCCTGTATATCAAAAAGGATAGACTTAAGTATCCCCTTAGAAGACAGTCTTTATTTTGAAAATAAATATTCATTAGACAAATTTTTGTTGTCTATGATGTCTCTGATGTCAGAGATGAACTACAGTATATTTTACTGTAATTGTTTTTGGCCTCCGTAAAGAGTCTTTCTTCCTATAATAGAAGTAGTAGCTTCAGTTCAGTTAGATCAAAATTTGCTCCAATGATTTCCCCACATTTTTTTGTTTCTTTCCAACAGTGGTCTTGAGAGAATTACAGGAGTCTGCTGAATAACTGGAGTGGATGCAGATTATATGTACTTTTCTGGATACTCTGAAGTGTGCTAGAACAGTCAGACCTTTGGTCAGAAACACATTTACATTATGACTCAGCCTTCTGACAATTGCTCCATTGGTAGATATTTAAAAAGAAAGAATAAAGATTCCCATCTGACCCACTCATTTATATTCCTCTGAACAAGTGAGTTGAAAATATGCAGTGCTTTTGCACTCAGAAAATATTTAATTGTTTTCTGCATAGTAAAATTTTAAAATTCTCAGCCATGCAGGGATTCCTCTACAATCCAGATGTGTCTGCTCTCACTGAAATTGTTGCAGTGAAATGCAAACACAAACAAATTTAAAATTTAGCGTTTTCTTTCAAGGTAGTCAGGAAAACCTGAGTCCATAATATCCAAAAGAGTAATTAAAACTTAGTGAGGAGAAATATGACTGACAGATTCTCAGTCAAGATGCAATGAAAGGTGCAATGAAACTTTCTGCTGTAGCAGTTTATCTCATGTACATAGGAAACAACTTTCTTGGGGGAAAGCACTGTGACAAGCCCAAAATAGGAATAAACTCCAGAAGCAGCTAAGAACAATAATGAACTAAATCACCACTTTGTGAAGGAAAAACAAACCGTTTCAACCTGGTTGTCTCAAATACAAATGCAGGCTAACATGAAAAATATGTGGCTTAATGCAATGATTTGAAGCCAATATAGAACACATGGACAATCCCATGCAACAGTTGAGGTCATTGACAATGAGTGGAGGAGCATAAGAGAAGAAATATGAAGGTGTTTAAAAACCTATATAATCCTTTATAAGACCTTCCAGCAAGAGATATATGGCACCAAGGATTTATATTCACCTACAAAACACTTCTTGTACTATCTGAAATGGTCAGTCATAGTGATGGACTGGTTTGTTGTGGGATTCGTTTTCCAAAAACACCTCTTACTGGGCACCATGACATTGCTCTGTGTGCAGCACCAGACTCTGCTGTGTCACAGATTGATCAAGAGCCTGGGTAATATTTAAAAAGTATTTGAAGCAAATCTATGAAGCTTTTTGAAAATGTGAATGTGAAGGGCAGACAGCTGATTTTGCAGTGGGAAGATCTGAATAGCAAAACCCAGCTTGTCTCAGAAGAGCAATTATGATTCATTGATATAAGCATTTAAGAGAAGCTCAGTCATATATTTTAGCTGTAGTCAACGACAGTGAGCCTAGATTTAAAGCCTGACTTCTCGATTGTCAGGGTGAGTAATCTGAGGGCCTGAGTTCATGGCAGTAACCTCAACTGGACCATCTTGATGTGATGGAGAACTGAACACAGATTTAAGACATGCATATATTTGACGTTTTCCACAAGGTAAGGATGGAGAGTATTTTATGGGTTCAAACTGCAGATTTGTGAAAACAAGAGCTGTGGGACAAGGAAACTTTCAGAAAACACAGAAAAATTGGAGATGCAATCTTACACTCGTGAGATCTGCCAGTTTCAGAGGTAAAGCAAAAAGATGTAGAGAAGATGTTTTTGAGACCTGGATGGACCAGGGACTTTTTTTCTTCTGTTAAAATGTCTGATGTTAAACAGGAAACAAAGAGAGGATTCGAATTACAATGAGGCATATTGTGTCTGCGCCAAAGTAGGATCAAAGGAAGCAGAATATTCTCTTGGAAAGCTTTAGGTCTGGCAGTTGAATAAAGTGGATATTCTTCAAATCATTTATTGGAAAAAATGTAAAATGCAGATTTGAGCTTTATCTCATAGGCGAACCCAAGAATGTAGGTCTTTTACTTCTTATTCTAGATTAAATCCTGTTATATGGCTGCATTTTGAGGGATTTAATTGCTCCAAGCATTCATGCTTATACAGCATTTTCCACCTCTTAAAATCTTAGTTTAACAGTGTTACCCTTTGTTAGGAATAGTTCATGGCCTGTGTAAAGTGGGTTCGGACTTTTCTCATTCCCTTGTCAACACGTATGAACCTGGGCCAAAATAAATGTCCTGTCTTATTGGCAGGGACCACTATAAAAATCTTACTCTTACTGAGGTGATTGCAAATGAAGGGCTTTTTCAGCTCCAGCAATGTATTTATTCCAAAGACTGCAATATTTTGGAGCAAAATGTGGAGATCATGACAACAGTTACTGGCTGCTACTGCCTATATCATGCCTGTTTTGTGGGTAAACAATACCTCCAGAGCTCTGCTTTGCAAATAAGAAGATAAGTGGTGTCTTCTGCACTGGTGGACGGTTAAGAGAATAGAGTCAGAAATGTGTTAATAATTTCCGTGAAAAATAAGCTGAAGGTTTCTGAGGGCTCACAGATGTAATAATAAGAAAACAGGACAAAACAAATAGTGTTTTCAGCTTTCAAGGTCTTAATTTTTAAAGTGCCACATTTTTCACAAAGTGCTTGATTTTACTCCAGTGAGGGATTTCTGGTTTTTTTACTACAGACTTCAGTGGAGCTAAGATCACACTACAATGGTTGACAGTGTAATGGAAAACAGAAAAGCAGGAATCAACATGGATTTCTCCTACTATTATTAAATATTTTTTAAGTTAAAAATATATTTTTTTTCAATTAGGTTTACTCTAAGTATTTCTGCAAATTTAATACTTCTCTGTTCTGCTTTTGTTAATGAGTGATTCCACTTGCAGATCAGCATGAAATGCATGAAATAAATGTGAGCATCCAATTTTCTAAATTAACATTCTGAAAACATTCTATACTTCTTCTCAATAAAGTTTGAATCCATTATTTATTTTATTTTGCAAGACAAAGGTAATTTGTTATTAACTGTGAATTTATTTTCTGTTGAGCAGATTCAGATAGTTCCAGCTCAAACTGTCATTGAAATAAAGATTCAGTCATTACAATATCCATATTCTGAATATAATCATCCATGAAGCAAATGAAGAACAAGGAAACTTAGAGAGATACAGTGAATTCTTTCTCTGGAAGTCAAACTGTATCAAAAAGGACCATTTTTTTTCCATGAAAAAAAAATGTATTTGCAGTTCCATAGAAGTAACTGCATGACTAAAAGAAATACATTTTGATATCATTATTTTGATATTGTCAGGGTGCAATGACAGAGCTTTTATAATATTTATGAGTCAGTGACAGACCAGCATTTACTGTTGATTAATTGTATTAGACAATAATGTGAGCAGAGGTGAGAAAGCTGCTGCCAAAAAAACCACAAGATAGCAATGAGAAATACAAAAATATTAGATACCTAAGGATGCACTGATGTACCTAAAATCATGTAGATGCCAATATATTTCATATCACTGATGATAATTTCAATGAGAAAGCATCAAAGAAAATAGTATGATTTTACATATAACGATTTGAGTAGGTGAGAAAATCAAGATATTGTGTTGGTTTACAGCCACTGAAATCAAAATCTCTCCCTGTAAAAAGAATACAAAGATCATAAAGAAAGTACAAAATTTGGTTAGATTTAATCTTTCAAAGGATATGTCCTTCAAATCTAAAATAAAATACACAGTAGTAGATTTCTTTCAGTAGAATTTTGTTTATCTTGTGACTGACTCTAGTTAGGCCCAAAACCCTCTCAAAGTCAAGTTAATTGCTGTGCAGTGTCTGAAACTTTTAGTGTGGCTAGTGGGCTGCTGCAAATAGGGAAATTAAATATTTTACTTCTGTGCATTTTCAATGTGCTTAAAGGTTTTTGAATATCTTAGGCCAAATTCTGTTTTCAGACAAATATGTACTAAATCCAATTTTTACTTTGAATATTTATTTTAGTGTCGCTAAAGATATGTCATCTGCTACTTTATTTGTTTATTTTACTTACATAAGCACTTACACTTACCCACATATATTCATAGCTGACTTAGCAATGATGGTTCAGGGAATCTGTTTATGCAGAATTTCTGAATTCTGGGTAGAAGTCTAAAATTGTTGCTTAATTGGATGTTTTGATATATACTGAGCTCCATGCAGTCTTCCATTGGCATAATTTTGTCTAGAAATAATAGAAAGCAGTTAAAGCTTGATGACCATTCAAGCACGTAGATCACCATCAGACCTGAAACATAGCCACAGTTTTGGGACAAAATCACAGTGGAACACTTAACTCCCAGCTGAGCGTGATCTGGAAGTTGTTTTTAAATGGGCCTTGAAATAATAAAAGAGAAGATCCCTGTGTGAGGTATTTAAAAAAAAAAGCTTTAAATGGGAGGAAAAAAAAGAGAAAGGAGATTTTAATGATCGGTAGCTCCTGTTCAACTATGAGACCAGTAAGAGAGGAAGGAAAGTCAGGTGAGATAGCAGATCCTTGCTTAGCAGAAGAGAAATGGGGTAAAGGAAGGACGTTAGGGTCAAGGTCTATGTGTAAAAGTAATGGGGAAAATTAAGAAGAGAAATACCTACAAGGTTTTATTATTAAATCCAGATCGATGTGTTACCCCAGCCAAAGGAACAAGTGACTAATGAGCATCTAAAGCCAGATGTCTGCTTCTTTGGAAGTGCTGTGTGCCCATCTGCAGCCATTCCTTTTAGAAGATTTGCTTTACTTCAAAAAAATCTGGTTTAAACATTCATCTTAAGGAAAGATATCAATTCAAAGAGGGTTCCCAGGCTTGGGTCCTACGAAAGATATTTTTACGGCAAGCCCTGCGTCCTGGTTTCCAATGATGGGGGACTGACAGCAAGTGTCCAGCAAGGAAACCTGGTTCAGAGCAAAGGGGAGCTACTCACACACCTCATTTTCACCTAGAGAAGCTTGAAAACATTCATATTTAATGGGGTGAGACCCAAATCCTGCAACTTCGTGACTGTCTATCTAGCTGAGTCCTAGCAGAGCAATTTGAGACCCAAAATTGCCAGGAAGATTTCTTCTGGGCAGGACAAGAGGGGAAACAGTCTCACAAGCTTCATGCTAATGTTTTGTCCATTATTGTTATTATCACCATTGTTGGTATTATTACATGGAGCTTTAAACTATATAGAATCTCATAACAATAAATGACACTTTTGGTATATTACCTGTTTAATACTACAGTAATTGCTTGTGATTAGATATAACTAATAAAAAGACTTCTTGCCAGCATGATCTTTCTAATTAAGTATTTCATAGCTTCCAGTAAAAGGAAAAATATGTTCTGAGTTGGTGTTATATTAGCTTGGGACACCAGCCCTGATGGTGTATTTTTTCCTACTTTTCTCAAAAGTTATCTTTTCATTTTGTTCCTCACAAGAACTAAAGGCTACTGATGTCACTTTCTTTGATTAATTGTACTGACTCCCTTTTACTTTAGATGTAATGATTCAGATTTTGATGCTTCGCATGTTCTCCTTCCTGTTCCTTCTAAGGGTGTTCCCAAAGGAGTTTAGGATTCAACCAAGTGAGTCCCACAGATTTCATGAGCAATAGCATCAGATTTTCTTTTCTTCCAAATTCTTCAGGAAATGAACTTAAAAGTTTGAAGAATTTTGAAAAATCCAGTCTTTCTCCACTTCTGAATTACATTCTACAATTACTAACATACACGTTTGATATTAAACAGATTAACAGACACCAGGGCTCTGACCAGATTATTGGCTTGTTTAGAGGTTAAGGACATAGGCAGAACGTCCAACATTTCTGCACAGCCTCCATAGTTCTGTGATACATGTGAGGTCTTACAGGAATTGTCATATTTTGCTTATCAAAACCCCATTTATTATTTCCATTCTGTTCACCCCAAATCAGATCCTGAGGTTCAGATGTTTATCAAATATTAATACCTACTTGAATAAGGTTTTATTTAATGACCTTTAAAACATTTATGAGGAGAATTTTCAAGACAGTGCTTCCCATTTCTGCTTCAAAATTTATTCCCTCAATCTGTGTCTACCCATGCTTTTTAGAGCCTAAGCAACTAAAAACTTTCTGCTACTGCCTCCTATCTCCTAGCATAGCCCACCTTAATCCAGAGATGTGATCCTGCCTACAGCAAAACTGGCAATAAGCAACATAACCCAACCTGTGTCTCCAAGACTTCAAGTATTAATTCCTTGTATGTATTAATGTGTCCTAGAGCTGGGATGGGGAATTATGATCTTTTTTTTTTTAGGGAAAAGTGTTGAGGATGGCAGCCTACCAAGAACCAAACATAGACTGAAAACATTCAAGAAGATGTCAGCAGCAGGAGATGCTGCCCAGGTATCTCGTTACAGTACCTGGTCTAATCAATCACTGGAATTAATTCATAGCTTATGTGCTTGATCAAAATTTACAGATGTTCAATGTTTACAAAGGAACTGCAGGTTGAATTTCAGCCCATTTCTTCTATTTATTTTGATCGTGCTGATTTGTCCAAGCTAAGACGAAAGAAATGAAAAATCTTTCCCCGTCTGTAGCAGTAGGAAGAAAACACTTCAAGTACACACATATCTGCTGAAGACTGCTTTTTCACAGTTCCTAGGCCACAGCTTTCAGTTCCTCAAATGATTCATTTCAAAGTTTTGTTGACACGGAAAGCTGAACAGATATTGTTTGCAGAAGGGAAAAAACAATCTTAATAGAAATGCTTGATTTTTCCAGGGTCACTTTATACACTTCTACAGTAGGTTTTCAGCCTCATGCTGGCCAGTAGAGACTCCTTCAGGGAAATATTTAGGATATTTGTAGACTATACAAGAGAAAAGAGGCAAAATATGTAATAGAAATACTCTTGCAATTAGACTATTTATTATTTTTAGCTGTAGACTAGTAGTAAATATGGCTTTTCTGGGATTGCTCCTGGCAAACAAACTAACTATAGAAATGCAAAGTTGTGGAATTTCCATTTCATTTCTTGCCTCATTAATTTCATTAACTTACAAATAGATGAATACATAAAATTAAAAAGTAATTTCCTTTTAATATTTTTAAATTACTCTCTCCAAGTATTCAAACCTTTTAATCTGTTCTTTTAAGGTCTCCATCTAATTGCTTTTACAGAGGCATAATAGAGCTTTTGTGAATCAGATATCAGTGTGATTGATTATAAGAAAGCTAATCAGAGGGTGCCATTCACAAGATAAATGCAATTGTTTCTAAAATATTTGCTTGCAGTCTGTGGCATTTCACCAACTTGGCAGCATGTATGAAATGATGTGTGGGTGGGGTGTGTGAAGGTGTGGATTTATGTTGGGAAATCAAATCTAGCCATGGAGGAAAGGCTATTTCTTCGCTTTTTTCTTATACAAGGACAAATTGCATGGGAATTATAGTGTTTCCCATTTAATAGAAGTAGCCTTCATTTTGATGTTTTTCGCAACAGTGACAAATGGCAGCTAAAAGGAAAGGGGGAGAGTGTAATCAATCTTTATACCTTTAAAAATAGTTGAAAACTAAGATGAAAACTAAACCATTTCAGAAAAAAAAATAGTTTGAAACAAACAATTATCTGGAAGATAAGAAGGGTGCAGAAGATGATTTGAGGCGGAGTGCTGGGTCTTGGAGGAGGCAAAAACTGCTGTCATGTTTTTCCTGCTTGTTTGGGACTCCAGTTTCCATGGACACAGGTCTGTAACACGTATGTCCAGAAAGGACAATATTGCCCCAGAAGGCCACAGAGTGAGTCTGACAGCAGAAATATGTAAGGGAGAAATTAGAAAGAAATATTGAACTCTCTTCCAAGAATTCCCAGGTATCAATGGCTGTTACGTAGCAACAGTACCAAAGGTTGCAGGTGTAGTTCAGACTAGAAATCATCTACCTGGTTTACATTTACTTAATGCTAATATTTTAATTATGCATTAACATAATGTTAATATTTAAGAATGTTACCAGAAAAAAACATAAAAATAAAATTTCATCCGATGATATTTGAGTGAGATTTCATAGATATTAGAATAAGCTACAAAAGCACATGATGCAAAAACTTTTGCTATATCCGCAGGAATCCATTGTAAAAGCTCATATAATAAACAAAAGATGAAAATAGGGAGTCATGAACATTTTGCTATACTCAATGAAAATTAATTCCTCTGAGGATTAAATCAGACTCTGCTAGGTACATTTTTGATGATGGAAGATTTGGAAGGGAAAACTCGGCACTTCTGAAAGTATGTGAACTGAGAAATGAACAGGTCAGAGTCAGAAAATGGTCACTTATTTATTCTGCTATTCAAATGACCCTCATACAGTTGTGGGCCTCAGCTGGATTTACAGGCTTTATGTTAAGACTTTCTTTATAGTTCTTCTGCCTGTAGAAACTGCCAAACAAATGTTTTCTCAGTGACACAGCTGAGGGTAGAAATTCTGTTATTGCAATGAATGGTTATTGGAAAAAAAGACATGTACAGATGCTGACACCTCTAGCGTTTTACAAAACTCACCATTCTTCCTTTTAAATCAAGTATTGATTTGGTCTGGGTTCAATGTGTGCTTTAAACTAATGCACCATAATGAAAAGTCATGGCAAGATTACTTAGGGATAAGTTTTTGAGATTTAGCTGAACTGCACTGTTTTCATAATTTTAATGAAGACATTTAAGAGCATATTTTTCATATTGGAAATAGTCCAATGTGATTCCCATTAAAATCACCTGGTCAGAAATTTAAGGCCCTGGTGCTTGAAAACTGTAATTTTCAAGTAACAAATTATTTTTTCTTAAGTGAAATTTTAAAAACTCAAATGTATTATTTATATATTTCGTATTTATTGTATCAGAATTGAATGTCATTCTTTAAACAGGTAGCAGAAGAGGATAACACAAGTTTATTTTTAATTTTTATTGTAGGTGCAAAGGATAAGTTGGAACTGAAATTTTTGGATAACCACACAAAAAAGATGTGACAGCTAAAATATACGTTGGTTTTAAGGAAACAGTTTTCATAATACAGTGAATAGTTGTTTCCTTTGGATTTTTCACAGCCAAGGTTTTCTGCACATCCAGACAGCTATTGATAACGTATACCTCGCTTTTCATAATAATTTCACAATGCAATTTTTAGTCGTTTCCTAAGATCCTTTTATGAATGTATCTTGATATACCTGTCTAACCCAGGTTGCAACTTCCTCACATGGAGTTTTTAAGGCCTTTCCTTATACTCTTTTCTTGGACTGGGGATGAAGGTCTAATTGTTGCACCGTACCTGAGCTGTCTCCTTTGTTTCTGAATTTGCCTCTGGACTTGCCTGCCCAAGACTTCAAAAAATCAGCATTAGCATTTTCAGGAGAGCTATGCCACTCATTGTGCCTTTGCAGATGGTTGGAACATGACATGGTTTGACAGCAGATTTGTCCTTCTGCTGCACCCAAATATACTATGGAAGGTAAGTTCTCTTTATTTTCCCTTTGGGGAGTATGTGTGAGCTGCTCTTGTTTCAGTTCCCAATACTCAGTTTTCTCTCTATTAATGTCTTACCACCCTCACTAACTTCTAAATATAGGCCCATTTCTGACCATACTTTTTGTGTGTGTCTTTCTCTAGCAACTTTCTTTCCTACAGTTTGAGCATTACACTTGTTTAACACAGGTTTCATAAACTCCTCATGCTGCATTTTTTCTGACATCTTAACTTACTGCTCCACCTCTTTGGTCCGCTTTTTACTCTATGCTTTTTCTGTGCTCTTGTACAGACTATTCAAAAGGAGATAACATCTAGTTGCTGATGTTGGTGTTTCTTCTACTGGTCCATTCCCCAGCAGATAGGTTGATTCTCTCAAAGCAGTATTTTTTACCTGTCAGACCCTGAACAGAGAGTAAGCTGGTCAGTAATGGTGGTCCAAATTTCAAGGGACCACCCCTTTGAAACAGAGTGGAAATACCTTCAAACTTCTGGCTTGCTCCTGGAGAAGTCAGGACCTCAGGTGGTTCATGAGAAAATATGAGCAGAGAGCCAATGCCCAAAGCAAAATTTAAAAGATGGATGTTTCCCTCTCTGCTCCCTGGTCTCTCACTTTGAGATAAGAAAGGCAGTGAGCAACGTGTGCTTGGAGTGCACAAGGTGACACTGGCAGCCAGAAAACATCTGCAAGCGAGAGGAAAATTTGGTTTGCTGGGAACATCTTTGTCAACATTGAGAGTCCCAAAATAAAGCTAGAGTTCAGTGAGGGTCAGGGAGATAAAGTAGTAACATGCCAGAAAAACTGGGAAATGCTCTCAAGGCATTTGACAAGCTCAGCAAATACCCAAATTGCCTCCTCAGTGAAGTTTAATTAAAAAGTCTATTGTTTCCATTATTGCTTAATGATTCCTCCAAAAGTGGAGCAAAAGTTTATTTTAGAGGTTAATTATTCTTTGATATTTTAAAGGGATATGAGAGTATTTTCCTCTATCTCATTTGGTAACTGAACCATTAAGGAATCTGAAGTAAATGGTGGTGTAAGAATTGGTGAAAACAATTTAAGTCACAGAAGAAAGCATATCATGTCAGATGTCATGGTGTTGTTGCATGAAAACCAGTCTACTAGTAAATTAAATTAACTTTGTGTGCTGGAAGAAACTTGTCAACGACTTCTCCACATTTGCTCCTGAATTTTAACTGAGACTCAGTGTGAGGAAATGGTGCAGTTGTTTTTGCAAGCAAAAGAGAAAATGCATCCGTCAGGACATAGCACTCACTGTGCTGTCCAGAAAGCTTAATTCTGCACCTTCATACTTGTGTATGCTAATTACCATGCTGAGTTTTGTCATCTCTCCAATAACCCATGCATCAAAACTCAACATTCAACATTAAAACCTCATGCTAATGGAAAAAAAGAGGTATAAATTAATAATTTTTCAACATGGAGAATAGTGGAATAGATTATTGCACGTGGGGAACACATATTACTTAACATTAGGAAAAGAGCTTAAGAAGTAATGCTATGCACAGCTCCCTACAGCAGCTTAATTTTCTTCCAATTGCATGTCTTCCAAAAGTACATCAATCAGTTTACTAACATCTGATATGTGAAGTTTATTCTTTCTCATTCCTCTCCCAAACAATTAAGTAACAACATTTATAAATGTCATAAAAGGCAGAATTTCCAAAAGCACTGAAACAAAAGTCAGTAGGATTCCTGCTTCTCAGTCATGTAGACTCAGATATTTAACTTATTTCCTTCTTAAGGTATGTGCCATGACCTGCGCCACCCAAACTGATGCAGTTTATAGATGTTACCCAGATTATGTGAGTCTAGAACATATTGAAAATTTCTCTGAGATAATAAAGATGTTTCAGTAATAATTTTACTAAAAGACATAGGAGTACAGAAAATGTAGCAATCTCAGTCTCTTGAAAAGACAATATTATAACCTACTCCACAGCTAAAGATATTTTGAATGTTGCAGACAGTGTAAACATTGAACGAGTAGAAGAGAAAGAGCCTGAAAAACCACTGTATTTTAACTTCCTGGGATTTCCTGTAAAGAAGGCATTTTAAGTGGGTACCTGTGCAGGTTTTTTCATGTATATGCTCAGTGGCATATCTGAAAAGTGTCAATGTTTCTTAGGCTAATATTTTTGATAGACAATCTCTAGTAGTCATCTCTACTCCAGTCTAAGTGCCAATGGAGTTTGAATGTTTCAGCAAGTGTGTGCTCAAGTGTGAGGTGCAACTGATGTGCTGGCTGGGTGACCTTGCAGTAGATACTATTTTTTATATCATGAATGTTTATTTGATTTACATCTACTGCTCCCCTATCTATTCACTTCTCAGATTATCTTCTGAAGTATGCATCAAAATCACATCTTATTTTTAATTTTTATTATTATTATTATCATCACCACCTTCTATTGTTACTCTGAGCAGTGTTCATTTTCCCACTCAGCTTTTATCTCCCTTTTATTTCCTGTGATAATGTGGTCGTATTTGTCATTAGAAGTAGGTTAGTTGGACATACAAGAATTGCATTAACTCTATATTTCTGTAGTTTTAGAAAGACATTCTTCATGTTTCAGTGAATTTTTTACCAGGTATTCTTAGGTATTACTGCTTATTTATCTTTTCCTTTTAAGTACACAGAGAGGACAGGGAAACTCTTAAAGCCTTGTGCTCTCAGTAACTTCAATCCTTTAACCTTTCTTATTCTTGCAGTTTTTGAGTGGGTTTGAACCAGTGACCTGGTGGTGAAAGGTCATTTTCATCAGGAACATTTGTCTTTCTGATATTGCCTTTATGGCTGTGCTCCACATGGCATTTTCTTTTGCTCAGGCCCATCTGTGTATGTGTGAAGGTTAACTGTAGGAATCACTCACTGGCTTCTTTCCTCTTGTTAGTGTGAACTACCAGTATCCAGCAACGATTTTTGACACAGCGGTGTGGTGTCTTCATTCGTTCATTTGCTGGAATCAAGGAAATTGATCTCCTCACGAGAAGACGACAGCATCTGACCTGCTAGAAAAGCAGAGATTTAATGTTCTGGGATGGGAATCAGAGCAGAGAGCCTGGGAGCTGCACACAATTTGGTGCACCCTTCACAATGACCTGTCAAAACCAATCATGTCTTTCCTAAATGAGTAAAATTGTCAGTATTGATAACCGAGTGAAAATGATTCCTGGGTGAAAAATAGAGGCAGCTCTTACCTAAAGCGTAGTCCACAGAAGCTGAAAGAAAATGGCTTCTAATTTTTTTCTGCTCTTCTGTCATAAATGATTCTCTTTTGTGGACTTTAGATATCATAAATGAACCAGAACAGAGGAGGCTTCCAGAGGAAACACTAAAGCAATAAATTTATTTTCTTTTTAACTCTTTCGCCAGTGGAGGAAGATACAGACTGATGCTTTTGTAGTAAAAATGTATTATACCAAGCATCTTGCTGAAAAAACAAACATTTAAGCTCTATTTTAAATTAATTCTACATGAAATTTTTTTCGAGGAATGGATTTATTTTCCTTCTGGTTAAATCTTGAATTACCGGAAGTGGTAGATCTAGTAATAAAAGAAACAGTCTTGTAGGTGAGCCTGAAAATCCCAATAATTTAGTTTATTCAGGCACTCATGTTTGGTTTATTTGCAATCTAACAAACTTCACACTCAGTCTAAAACCTTTAATTTTCTCTCTAATGTATATCTCCATGAAAATGAGCAGCTCAAAAGACTTAGAAGCTACAGACATGATAGAGGACAATTAGGCTTCAGCAGTGCCTATTTAAAAGCTCAATGTATCAGCCATTTAAAATATTTTTAAGGTTTCACTTGAAAAGGAAATTATACCAATGAGCATTAATCATTTTGGAGGTTTCATATTGCCTCACAGACATTTATAGTGTTAACAAGATCAGCAATGTTAACAACTAGTGTGTGTATCAAAAAGCTCAGCTACGCTGATAATAACAGAAAACAGAAACTGTTTTCATGTAAGGGCGTTGCAGAATTCTAGCTTGTCTTCTATAGAAAATCTTGTGGTATCATGACATTCAGATATGTCTAGCAAGATGTGTTATTTCACAAAGCATGGTATTACTTGGAAAAGAGAGAAAGGTGGCATGTGCCTGTGTTTTTTACTTTGTAAATTATACAGCAGCAGTTTTTCTGCTTCAATCCACAGTTTTCTTGTGTTTGTTCTTTGCTTAACCAAACTGGGCAGTGACAGGTTTTAAAATTCCTTGTGTTTTTATGATTTTGGTGCTTTGGTAAGTTCTGGGGATAAAATAAACCAATGATTTCTGCCTTATTTGCTGTATTATTTTTTTCTAATGGAGGTAATTTCATTCCCAACTGTTTATAATGATGAATTATGTAAACTTTAAAAAAAAGAGAGAGATAATGACAGTGAGAGAGTAACAAACTAAAACACTCTAAAGGATAATGATTTAAAGCTACCCAGACTTTTTGCTGTAGGGTTATATGCTCTATGTGTGACATTGAAACAATTGTTTGTGCTCATTGTTGGCAAGTGGTTGAATAGGGGTTTCTTTACATTATTAGACATCTCCCTGTAATGCCATTACTGTCGAGGGTGATACAAACTTAGACGCTGTTTCAGAGTCTGCAGTCCCAGCGTATGGAGCCCAGCTACAAATAACTGATTTTCACCTACATAATTTCTATTTTATCTTGTTGCCAGAACTCTGAGGCCAAAGCACTTTGGTACCCAAGCCCTCTGTGAGACATCCTTGTGTCTACAAAATATAGTTTAGCAGGTAACAAAGCACATTGTTTCATTGGGGTCATGTTACCTAATCAGACCCTAAATAGAAGTATTCACAGTCAGAACTCAAACACACTTTTAGAAAGTGGTTGTATTACAGACTTTAAGAAATCAACAGGAGGAGTGCTTTTTGCATATGCTTTCAGTATGCCATCATTCCTTTCAAATATTTGTTAAAGTTTTCTAGAAATAACTTAAAAAAAGAATAAGCACTGAAAAAGTTATGAAAAGGGGATAGAGTGCACATGCAAGAGAGAAGAAAGTGAGAAAGAGAGAAAAAAAGGGGGAAATAAAGAACAAAAGAAAGAAAGAAGCAAGAAACAAGCAAAGAAAGAAACAAGGTATTTGATAGTTGTAATTGCTGTGTTCTGTATAAAGGCTCCATTTTTTGATTAGAGACTTTAAATAGTCACTACTGAAAACAGTCTTTAAAACTTGTTCTTTTCCTCCTTTTTCTTTGAACTCTTCATTGTGTAAAACATGTACTCCAGTGCTCTTGAAATGTTTTGTTCTCTTCATTAAATTGCTTCATTTTTATTTTAATGCCCTTGTAGTCTGGATAATCTCTAAAAATGCCTGCCTATCTGCTAAGAACAAATGTTCTTTCAGAGTCTGTTTCCCTTTCCCCTTTTTAAATTCCTTTTCTAAGTGAAAAAGTAGTTTTGTTTGCCTGCTTGTTTCTTTTAAATACCTGCCTGTTTTTGTTTCCTAAGATTTCTTACACCAGCACAGTGCCCGTTACTCAGGTCCACACTCACTTTACTTTCCCAAATCTGGCCAAAGGCGAGAGCAGTATGTGATTACTAGATATTATAGATGCAAAACTGAATAATCATAATTTTTATTTCATAAATATTAATTTTTATGCCCTTGCCTAAAGATCTAAAAGTGAACATTTACAAGAATGTTCGTAAAGTAAATTTTGCTCCTGTTGATATTTTTGAAATGACAGATTGCTAAATCAGAATAATATATAGGTAAAAGTTCCTGTGTCAATTTATCAAACGTCACTCACCTTTGGGGTTATGTTTTGTAAGACAGCAGAGGCAAGAAAACCAGAGGAGCAGCTCAGACCACTGAAACTTGTGCCTTTCTGCTTCTTTCTGCTCTCCAAAATGTATTGAGCAAATGGCTATTTAGTTAGACAAGTTATTTTGATACAGGCTTATAGGTCTTCACTTAAGGAAACATTTTTATTGAGGGAGAAAAGCCTCATGATGGTACTTGTTTTTACTGTGGATTTCAGCATTGCATTGCAAGAGTTATGGACACCATCTAACCAGCTCTAATGTGCAGAGGCAGTATCAGGCTGATATACTGAGCATCATTACTTACTATGGACTTTTTAAGAAGTTAGAAATTGAAGGCTGAAATCTCAAGACAGTCCTCTCAGCAGTCCAAGGACTTGGGTTTAGAGTTATCCATAAATTTTGTTTATGTTTATCCAATAAGAACTTAGTCAGTGAATGCTGTGAAGAATCATTTACTTAAACGTAAATAGGAATTAATTAGTCTATCAAATGAAAGTAAAGGAAATTCTGAGCCAGGGATGCACTCATAGTCACAGTAATACATCATCTCTTTGCTTGATGGGCCTAACATTTCTTTAAGGGGGACTGCCAAATAATGTTTGTTTATTAGCCAATTTATACAAACTTCTCACTTGAAATGGGAAAACTTCAAGACTTTTCTGTGTTACCTATGAGAGCCATTTTAGTGGTCAGTTTCTTATTGGAAAATATTCCTCTGAAAAATACATATTGCTGTTTATTGATTAATAATCATTTTTACTGGAGCTGTATTGTAAAGATTCAGTATCAGATGCGTTTCTAACCTCCCAGCCCCCTATTCAGCACATCAATTGGTGCACTCATTGGTTTGCCAGTCCTGCACTAAAAGAAATTAATGGACTATCCTACTTCATTTCATGGCATCTGGTTGATGGAGTACAGAAACTGCTATAAAGACAGGGGTTCAGTGGAACTGCTGGCATGAGCAAGGTGTACAGCTTTTGGCCTGCATTTTGCATCATCATTGACCAGGCAGAGTTAAAATTATCACAGCAGCCTGTCTTGAGTGACACAGAAAGAATGGTGCAGGCTGCGCAACCTCTGGACTATTAAATTGACCCATTCCCTCTTCTATTTTTTCCTTAACTTAATTCTGTGCTATACTGAAATAAATGAGACTACTTATATTGTAAGAGGAAGGACTAGTTAATCTAACATATTAAAATTATACGTATTCCACAGTTTTAAAATTATATGTATTCCACAGTTTATAATCAAATATGATGCTCTTCCTGAAATAAGCACTATCTGGCTGTAGTGATAATCACTAATGGGTCAACTGAGTACGAGAGCACTGTAAATTCAGATGATGACTACATGTGGATGCTGCAGATTTTTTTGCTTTTGTGTTATTTTAATAGAGAGAAGAGTTAGGCAAATAAGGGAAAAATCTCCTCTAAGGTATACCAATAAAATCTCATTTAATTATATCTTATAAACCTCATGCTAGTTAATGTTCTCATAAAGCTTCAACACTTAGTATCATGTTCTTTAAAAATGGATTTCTCTGAAAGGCAAAAATGGCATTCTTCATAAATGGGAAAAAAATCTTGAAAACGACACTTGAAACTGAAAAAGAAGATGAAAAACACAAATAGAAGCAAAACTCTCTCTCTTATATAGTCCCTATACCTCGGCGAGGCTCCTCAGGATCCTCATAGCCATGAGAAACTGGAGGACAGGGTAGAAACAAGTATTCTCTGAATGACAGCTATATTTTTAGGGATATTGGGTGCTCACAGGGTACTTAGTTACAAGCCTAAGGATAGACATAAATACTTTTCTCTGCCCTTTCAGATGAAGCAAATGCAGCAGATCAGAGAATTTTGCACTGCGGAGAGAGTGAATCAGCATTATGATTTATTTATAGTCCACACCTTGTAAAACAGAAAAACGGAGGGACAGGGGTGAAATCACAGGCTGAGTGAGGTCAATGGAATAATGTCCTTAGAGCAGGACTTCATGCTGAAATTCAACAGTAAACAGATTTCCAAGATTTCCTGAGTTCCTGATCATCAATAGCTTTTGTTAATTCAGTAGAAATTACAGGTGGGCACTCGATATTTTGAAACTCCCTTGGTACAGTCAGTACTTTGAAACTCCCTTGGCATGTTTTCCTTCCTGTTCTATTTCTGTCTGGTTTTTATTCCTCTATTGATTTTAATGGACTTCAATTAAGGTCTCTTGTCTCTGAATCTTTAGAGCTTTATTTATACAGAGCACAGACTACTAGATCACTAGTCTCATTTTTACCCTCCTCAGACTCCTTAAAGCACTATTTTTTACACTGGTCTATTATTTTAATTGGGCTAAATTTAGAAACATTTAGATACCTTTCAAACCATCTGCAGTTTCACTGCTGTTTAATGACTTTGTCTTTATGGATATATTGCGATAATTGACAATTACATCTTACTGCGTGCCATCCAAGTCTGATGTTCTAAAAGCTCAGAATTGGTTAAATGTGTATTTTAGTCACAAAGTAAATTCAAACATTCCATCATTAGCTACAGCAAATAGTAAGAGAGTTTTAGAGTGGGAGAACATTATTCCCTATTCATAAATTTAAATCACTTCTTCATCCTCATATTTCATGTTTACAGGAATGTAGCTTGAATTTCAAGTTTAGCAGCTCTGCCTACTGAAGTGTGAACAGTTGGCTCCTCCCCTCTTCTATCCAACCACTGTAAATCTTCTGTACCCACTGCCAATGAGACACAATATCAATTATGTACAAATAAAACCATGCAAACCCACAGCACAATTTCCTTCTTGGGGTATGATAAAGCAAGAGCAATCTCAATCAGTGTCAGTAACCAAAAATCTTTACATTTAATTTTAATTCAGATTTATGCTCTCACTAATTGGTCAGACTTTCATTGTCATTCTAATAAGTTATGTACATATGAGGGCTGGAATTGCCCTTAGAGGTTCTGAGAGTAGCTCTCAGGGAGGAGAAATCAGTGAAGCAGAGTCTGGTTATAGTCTGAGTTTAACTTACTTTGTACATATACACATCAATCTCGTAATAGGAAAAATATGCAGGCAATCCATAATCCATTCTTCTGAAAACTTTAACCCATGTACCACGGTTCAGTTCCCAGAAAGCTACTCTGTCCTGGGAACTGCCTTGAAAGATGGAGAATAAAATGAAAGAACAAGTTCTCAACTATCTGACAATTTCTCTCAAAGGACAACTCTTTAGGAGAACAAAGAACAACACTGTGTTTTTTCCAGACAAAATTTCTGCTTTGCCTTCTCTCAGAAAAAAATAACTTCAAGACTGTCCTTAAAATTTCCTTGTGACTCCCGTCACTACATGATTAATCAGTGGTGCTTTTCACAAAAATGACAGTGAGAACCTAACTTCTATAATCAAATTCCTGCTTAGTAGTTAAAATCTACTCTCTGATGTGCATATCCACTTAAAACTGGATAACCTGTTCTTCATTATACCCCAAATGACTGAAGTAGTTTGACACACAGAGAAAACTTCTATCACAGAAGTGAATTTCCTTTCGGTAAATTTACTGTGTAGGGAAAAGCCCCAACTAAATTTTAAATGTGTGCTCCTCATTTGGAAACCTACCCAGCACAAACCATGTTGAAGTGCAACATCAACCTGTGATTAAACTTCAGCTTCGTTAATCTGTCCCTATCTAGTGGCTGGGGAAATGTTTAACCTGAGACTCAGGTATGATATAAAAGACCTTAAAGTAAAAAATTTCTAGTCTAAGGCAATATTTCTTAGCCTGTGCCATCCAGTGCTGGCACTTCCGGAGAGAGGGTGAGGAGTGAGGCTGTCTTTGGCCCTGATCTTATATCCTTAATTGCCTTCATTCATCCTCTACTCCATGTCGAGTGAAGCACGCTTTGCTGAAGCAAGCTCCGCGCCGGCAAAGCGAGGGACATGGTTGGTCCTGATCCATCAGTCGGACACCAGTGCCAGCTCGTGCACCTTTCAGAGAGCTTGTTCGCTTTTTGTAAGTTCACTGTAGTGGCTCACTTTGGCAACAGGGAAGCTTTTTGAGACAGCCTGTCTCAAAGCCACCTCTTCCCTTCCAGCAAGGCAAAGGTAGCTTTAAACAACACAGCCTTTTAGCAGCATAATGTATTTCCAGGAGCAATACCCCACATCTTTATTCATGATGTGACTGATGATCCAAGTAGTAGTAATGAAACAGGGTCATAAAGGTTTTCCATTGTGAACTAGTATTAATCTAATTTCCTACAGGATGTTTATCTAAGTCAGAAAAAAGCAAGAGGTTCAAAATACTTTGGCAAGTCTCTGACGAAAAGAAGCCTAGGAAGTGCTAAGGATTGCTGGAGAATGCTAAATTACATTCACTCAGCTCTGCTGAGAAGGCTAAGCTGATTCTGGCAGGGTTTTGCCAGGATCTGTGCAGTGCAAATTGGCTTCTTATTTTTATAAATATTAAGAATCATCAACATTTAAAAAAAAAAAAAAATCCAACAATGAGCATTCAGGACTTTCAGCAATGAATAACGACAATTTTACCATACTGCAATTTTGCATAAATATTGCAAATTCTATGGGGCTTTTTAAAATTAAATAATAAAATGTAGTATTAATGTAGGTACTTTGCAGCTTTGTATGTCCAACAAAGTTCTGTGCTTATTTTTAACCACAAACCATTCCCAACATACAGAAAGGCATGGGTTATCCACTCTCCCATTAACAGACTTTTAGGCAGTCAGCAAAGCAGATTTTTCTGCAACACCCATCCATCTGAATGCAATTCCTCTGCCTTGCCAGTATAAAACACAAGTGCTGCTGGGCGCAGGCTGTCTTTAAAGATTTGGACATTTTCACAGATGGGGGAGCCCAGTGTTTGACTGGTGCCACTTCCATATAAGTAGACTTGAGCTTTTCGAACAGAAAGGCAAGTCTGTACACCTCTCATTGCTATTCCTAGCAACTTTTTGGCTATCTTCCCTGCTGAGATTGCTTACCTTCTTGGGATGTGATCCAATGTTAATTAAGTTAATTTAAGGTTTATAATGGCAACGGTAGAGCAGACACCTGCCTGGGCTTGCCTCCCTGATCCTGCACACATGCCAATGGGGTCTGGGCTCAGCCAGCTCCCCCAGCTCCTGGTTGTAGACCAGGCAGAAGTGGTTTTGATGTCTCAGTTGCACCCCTCTTCCCATGAGCCATTCCCCATGGACAGGCTAATGGGAAGGATGCTTTGCTGTCCCGAGAGCAGGACTCCTGCTTTGTGTTTGGTGCAGCCTGAGCTTGCGCTGGCACTGCAGGGCTGGGCTGGAAAGGCAGAGTGGTACAGCCACATCTACACCATGCCTGGGCACAGGACTCCTGAGCAAAATCCTTTTTTCCATTCTTAGAAGTTAAAAGCAGTGGTGACCCCTTCCCAGTGAGCAGTGCCAGTCTTTTCTGTGCCAGCACAGATGCGGCTGGAGAGACTCTGGGAACTGGAGCTTCCATTTGAGAAGCCATTCCCTAAATAACAGCATGGGAATCTCTTACATGATGTGTAAAATGGCTTGGGTGAATTAGCATATCTGACAGGCAAGGAATTTAACTAGCATTCAACCTCAGACTTAATGAATAGTCCATATGTCCAGAGAAGCAGGTAATTTATAGTCTAACATTTTCTTTTGATCCGTCGTTTGCTCTTTCTCTTTAGAATTAAATCACTTCAGAATGCACAAGGGAAGAAGGCAAAGGGAAGAGTCTTTTTATTTTTAATTAGAATGTGCTAAATGGTAATAAAGTAATGTGAATACAGTGGAGACCTCTTAAATCCATAACAGTAAATCTATTGCTGCAACAGGTCCATCCTTTATCTGGTGTTCATTTAAGAAGGTTTCACCTGAAGTGTAACAGTGACACGAGCTGATGCTAATAGAGTAATATATTTAAAGAATTCAATAAAGCATCTGTTGTAGATTGTGATATGCCTTGTAATTTTATTGACAGACATTTGTTTTGTCCTGAGACATATAAAATGCTTGGTTAAATGGTTTGATTATATAGTACTTTTAAAAAAATATGCACTCAACTGATTTCTTGTACTGTACAGCTTGTCAGTGATTATCCAAGATGATTTTTAGAATACAAATAATTGGATAGGGTCCTAAAAATTAGGATTTCACTCTCTTGGGAAGGAATTCTAATGTGTGTGGCAGAAGCGGTAATTTGAGTATTACATTCCTCTGTATGTAAGCGTTAAGGTATTAGGTAAAACAACATGAAAGGATGTTTTAAAGTCATATATGTAGAACAGGAAAGAGATAATTTCTGAAATATAAATGCAACCAAAAAGTTATGATTTTTTTCTTTATTAGTTAAGGAAAATGTGCAAGGGTTTAGACACATTTCCATGAAGTTTGTTGTGTTGTTGGTTTTTTTTTCTCTATACATAGATGGCTTGCTTCTACTTGAGTAAAAGTGTATTTTGGATATGACAGTAAGCTTCTTTCACCTGAAAATAATTACCCCCATGGTGTGTACGCAATAGACTATTCACACAATCCTCTCTGGTCCCAAGAAGCTGAAAAAAAGCCTTGGTGACATAAGGCACTATCTGTACCATTTACTCCTTTGGCTGAGGGGTAACGTGCAGTGTTTGGACACAGTACAGATTAATATGGGAAGATTATTTCCAAGTTAGCAGGAGGCTTGTTTTTGGAAACACTACTAATTTGTGTTAGATAGGATGACTGCTTGGTTCAAAATGGGGCTATTTTCCTAAAACAACTATCTTCTCTGCTTCTTTTCTAAGCACTTGATCCTGGGCCAGGGACTCTGGCAGCTTTTCTCTGCCCAGACTCAACACTGCATAATGTCGTGGGTTTTGTTAACCATTCCTACTCCCTTTTTCTCTCACTTTTAGGGCAGGTATGTTTTCTTCTTGCCAGGAGAATTTATGACTTCATGTTTCAGCATGCTTTGTGAAAAGGAAAGTAAATGATTTCTTGGAGGAATTATTGGTCCTTGAGGACAGGGCTTTTAGGTGCTTATAGGATGCATGTGTGGACATATTGTGGAGCTTGTCTACTCAGTGTCTTGATTTATTTATTGTTGGTGCACTTTGTTCTTTTATTTTTAACTGAAATATTTTAAGAGATGTTGCTACTTTTGCTTTGGTAGAAACAAGTATGATTGCACACACCGTAAGGTTTTGTACCACCAGCTTTTTGCTTTAATCTTAAATGACAGCTACATCTGTTGGAAGTTTGTTCCTATCTCCTGTTCTTTTTTAAAACTTGACAGGTTGAAGGAGCCCTTTTAATGACAGTCTTGGTAGTTGCAGATAGTTTCTGAGGTGCTCTTGCCACGCTGTGAGCTGCTCGACACTGGTTTTGCTCTCCCATAGAAGTTCCAGATGACTCCAGAGCTTTCATACCAGCAGCCCCTGAGGGGAAAGGCAGAAACAGCCACTATTTAACTTACCTTAGTTATTCTTTTGGATTCTGGAGGCTGAGTTTTGTATCTTGTCACACTGGGGTTAAACTCAGTGGACACTCATATGGGTTTAGGTGGATTATGGCCAAAGCCTGTCAGAAGTTATAGCAGCAGTTTCAATCAGCATCATTCCATTTTACTTCTTCTGGAGCCAGGTTTTGTTTCACTGTTGTAATTTGATATCAGATTTTCATTGATTCTTCACCGATGATCACAGGATCATGGGCCATGGTACCACAGATGTTAGAGACATAGTAGTTAAAGGTCATTGATACAATTAATTCTGTACATAACATTTTTTTGTAAGGATGTGGCATTGTTATGGAGGCTAGAAAGCATAAAAAGGTGCTTGAAGTTTTTATGCTTTGAAGTCCTTGAGCATTACAGCAATGGGTAAAACATCCCAGAGAAAATAGAAAAAAAAATGTTGAAAAGTGTGTTCTTGCAAAAACAGACCGAAGGTGCTGGGTGCTAGCTGAGCCTTCTCTGACAAGGCAGTGACAAAGGTACAAATCAACCTCGGGTAGGCAAGTCCCCAATGGCCCTGCTGAAAGCCAAAATAACAGATGTTACCAATCAGCTACGAAGGCCCACAAGCCTCTGTGAGAAGCAACAATTGCTGCACCTCCTTCAGGTCCCATAATTAAGAAAAATAATCATCATTTAGCTTGCTATGTGTTTTCTGCACCATACGTCTCAATATTTCCATCACGGCATTCTCATTTACTATTAGTTTAGTCAACTGGAGGCTGCAATAGAAGCTACTTGTCCAATTATTTTGAATTTTTCTAGGTTTATTCATGCTGACATACTCATTTTTAGTATGATACTCTTGATAAAATAACCAAGACATTGCCCAGTGTTTACATTAAGCAGCGGAGAAATCCAATATTACAAAATATGAGTACAAACAGTCTAAATAAACTAAATGAAAAGAGTACTTTAGCTAGAAAAAAAAATATTTTCTGTAAAATTAAGCTCTAGCTCAAAAATTCTGATTTTGAGATCAGTCAAAATGTTCAAATAAATCACTTATACCTTCATTTCTCTGGACTCTGGTGTGGCCATTAGTTTTGCTGCAAAGACTGCCCAGAATCATGACAGACTTGCCTCCAGATAGCTCAGTCAAAAGCCTTTCCCTCCCAGCTAGTGGTATTGATCTAAAAAGTTTTGGTGAAGACAATTCTATCAATCTTTGAGATGCTCTCAATGTCCCAAGCACCCTCTCTGCTGTAGGTCTGCTTGGGAACTCCAGGTTCTCACCCAAGACCACCAGGAGGTGGCCACAAGAAAGGATCTCAGGGTGAATACCCATAGCTCAGGTCAGAAACATCTCCCTAAATTGTGCAAGATAAAGAATCACATTTCTGCCTCTTTTACCTCTTCTATAGATTCTTTTCCTAATTGCAGAATATTTTCAGATGATACAGTAAAAATCAAAACGTTATTGCAATAGCTGCATTATAATAAATGTAGACTGGGCTTTCAGCTAGACTTTTAATCTTTTTAAGCTCTTGCACAATCTCAGGTCATCAGCTCTAGATGGGGAGCATTTAATTTCTCTTAAGTTCCTGCTCTTAAGATTCATCAAAGAACCCAGAACAGCTCCACAGATGCAATTCACATCCTTATTTAACCATTAGCTAGAATTACTCTAATTGTATAACCTCATTAGTCTTTCTTTTCCCTATTTAAAAGTAATGTGGACTCTTTAGACAATTACAGTGACTAACTAGCATTGTCCAATAGTAACACTAAGCCACTAAAATATTTTGAATGCAATCTGATAGTAGTTCGATGTGAAATTAGCTACAAATATTGGCACTAAAATACTACTTTTAGTGAAAATCGTTACCAAAGATGCTACAATATTAACCTATATTCAGCTAAACTGTAGTTAGGTGTGGGTAAATGTTGACCTTATTGCACTGAGTATAATTTCTTTATGCCCTACTCGCAATGTGAGCCTTTACTAAAACACTGTATTTTACATATAAGAAACTTTTTGTGTTACTTCTGTATCAGCAGATACCTGAGCAACCTTGTTAACATCTGCAGATTGTTTCAAAGACGTTATTAGTTATATTTTACTTAGAGTACTAATTTCTTAAACATGAAATGTTTTTACAGATATCCATATGTCTATATCTATCTATATCAGAATCAATGGTGATATCTATTTATATCTACCAATATAGATATAAATATAGATATATTGTTATATATAGGTGTATGTATACATATGTAGTACATAAAAATAGTATAATAATATTATATTTTGTAATAAAGAGAAATATGTACTATTGTTTTGTTTGTAGGCTTTCTTCACAAAATATTTTATGAACTAAAGCAAGCAAAGATCATCATAATACCAGAAATAAGCCATAGTTACAGACTACTGCCAAATAACATTAGATCAGTGTGCTGATCTCCAAGTTAACATAGTTTTTCTCTTCAAGTGAAAAAGCAACTTAAACAAATCTGCATCCACCTACCCCCTTCCCAGAGCACATTGGCTACATACACCATGAGAAGAATTATAACATTTCCTAATCTAGATCGTTGGAAAGAGGTTTTATTTGTGGCTGAAACCCATGAAAGGCAACTGATTTTGCTATGTTCCTTGACCTGTCCCATGATTCCAGTTTTCATGTCACTTCAGCTCCTGATATCTAATCTGTACAGGGCAGCGAAAAGAGCATTGGCAGTGGTGCTTCTCCCAGCACTTCCTCCAGCTTTTCTCCCTCCTGTATTTATTTTGTTTCCTGTTCAGGCCATTTCAAGCTTCTCTGCTCTTTCAAGGAGTTCAACATATTAGAAATGCAATCCACTTTCATAGTTGTATTACATTGGTTTCCTAACTACTTACAAAGCAGAAAAAGGCTCCTGTAGTTCTGTGTGGCTATTAAATTATGCACCGTCCAAGCCACAAAGACTTAACCAACATTTCCTGCTGAGTTGTGTTTTGGCAAGGTTTCCCAGCTGCAGTGCAAAAGCGATGTCTCTGTGTGTGGCACGCTCGAGTGCAGGTGGAATCAGGAAGCGTAACACCAAGAGATGTACCATAAACAAGGTACAAGGCTGTAAGTAACAGATTTGATCACAGCAGTTTTGTTTTTTTCTTCAGTTTATCTCTATTTATAGAGCTTAAGTCAGGCTTGTCTTTAAGCATAGGCACATGCTGAACACAGTAGACAGTCAGGGTCAGCAAAACATTCTCTGTTGGGATCCCGTACATGCAGATGCATCCAGGTGTAGCCTCCACCTCAGTATCTGTTCTCCTCTACACTGGGGAGGAGGCGAGCTGGCCTTGCACTGCTGCCACCCAGTGCTGGAGCCTGCCCTTGAATGCTGAGCTGGGGAAGCAGGAAAGAAGTGACACTTTCTGATTTTCCAAGCCATTGCATGGGTCCTGACTGATCAGACTATCCAGAGAAGATGAAACCCAAGGCAGGAGAAATGGAGGGATTTTACTCGTTCCTGGTGAAGAGAGAGCTCTGCTGGATATGATCAGAGAGAAGATGTGAGAAAAATGTCAAATTACTTTTTTACATGAAAAAAAAAAATCAAATTACAATTCATTTATCAAATACAATTTACACGGTGGTACATATGCTTAGTTAGGTACATTTTTTAAAAAAAGTTGTTTTATTTAGCTGTCTACTTAACAGCGCTCTTGCCATTTAATCAAATCACTATGGCAGTGAACATGGTGATGCTCTTTAATGAAAGTGCCAATGTGGGATCCTTGAACATAAGAGAAACAACAACAGCCTGACTATTTTCACAAGATGGTTTGGACAAGCAGATGACCAGATGGAGGAGAGAGAGGCAAACAGGCCACTGCTGGCAAGCACCCAAAGCTTCTTGAACCTCATGTACTCATCCCTAATAAATATGTCATTTCAATACTAGCCATGGTAATGTAGTGATAACAGCAGGAGAATAACTCTCCTTATAATTGTGTGAGACATCCAGATATATTCCCCTGTCTCCCTGACTAATGTTTCCAACATGACTTGTTAGCTTCTGCAATGATCAAGCAGCTATTAAAGATAAAACTGTGTTAACCTTTTAAAAAATTAGAAGAGCATGACTGTAACTGGAACTACAATGGCTTCCCGGAGACTAGAGCAAAAGGGTGAAAGATCATCCTGCTGAGACATTAGTAATGGATGTATTATTTATTTAGTATGTCTGAAACGCATATGAAGGATGTGGCCCCATGCAAATGCCTCCTCCTCACTGTGAAACTGCTCTAACCAATGTAGGTGGGTAAGTAGAAAGATCCTGGATCAGTTTTTATAAGAGAGGTAAATTATCTTCCTGCTTAGTTTCCCTCCCTGACACATACTCTAGCAGATTGATCATAGAAAAAGAACTCTTGAAAGTCTGCATTCAACAACACTTTTCATAATTTTGAGTTTAAATTGGACCCCAAACTGTCTTAATCCTAAGGAACTTGTGAGAACCAACACACCCATCACAGTTTGTTCACATTTATACCTTCAGTCACAGATCCATGAATTAGACACTAATATAGCTAGACCCTCAACAATGACAACAGGAGTGTGATGTCATCCCATGAACTGACAAACTAGAGGTGCAGGATATTCATAAATTGGCTTGTCTGATGTTGAAGTAAGTAAAAAAAACATCCTTGACATGCGTAAGCTATAATAGAAGACAGGTCTTTGTTTACTGATAAGTATAATCTGTAGACTACAAGTGACAAACAAGCAATAAATCCCAACTAGAAATAAGAATGACTGACAGTCAAAAAATACACTAACTTAGTCTGCAATGAAAACCTTTTTGGATTTGTTTTCTTAAATAAACTTTTTACTGAAGTTATCAGAGCTGCTGATAGAATAAAGCTCATAATAAAAATAGATAACAGCAGTATGAAAATTGCAGAAATGTAATATACAATCCCAGGCACATGGATTATTTATAAGTTCTGGCTTCTATTAAACTAGTATCTCAGTCGCATTTTTGAGATTTTAATATCTGAAAGTAATTCATTGTCTTCCCACAAGGACCGGTAAAAAGATCATCTGAGTGTGTCCAAAATAACTGTTTCCCTCTCTCAAGTCAGGTTAGGAAACATTGCGAACCATCCCTTTTGGAAACTGGGTCTGCTGCCTGCTTTTGTAGAACAAAATGGAAAAATCAAAATCCATAAGGAAATACATGAAGGGCTAAGTTGCCCTGTGTGAAAATGTTTCATAATGTAGAGGCTGCTGTTCTCTCAACAGAGCTAAAATACAGCCCATAAAAATTCAGAAAACAAAAGAGTGGGGTAGGCAATGATGAAAAGTGCCTGATTTAGAGATAAAAAAGAGATTTCACCCTGAACTTGGATGTTGGTGGCAATTTCCAATATCAGAAATTTGTCCCAAATGGGCAGTTCAGCAATTGTTGACCTCCTCACTCTGATGCCTACCAGCAATGAATGATTGACCCCAGAAATCAGAAAATACAGCCAGTCTCCAAAAAAGAGTGAATCTCATGAGGGTTGCCCTGGTGACCACGCAGTAAACAATGAGCAGTGCAAGTAATTTCTCACCATTTCTCAATTTAATGTTTTTATTTTATTAAGAAACTTAAAATCAGAACAAGCCTAAACTGTTAAAAAAAAGCATTTTGTGACGTAGGCAAGAGTATATTTTTCTTGTAGCATCTTCTTACTTCAGCTGCTGCTCCCATATCTAGTCATGAGACAAATAAATGCGCATCTGCCATGTTATACACTTTTCTCATCTTGTACCTCATACAAGACTTCAAAACTGTGGGACAAAATAGACTTATATCAGTGTGAACAAGGAAGCCAGGGGTATTATATTTTACATATCTTGTCTGATACTGGAGTATCAGAGTCCCACCTGCTCAATAAAATATTTGTCTGTGAAAAGAAATACAGGAAAAATAACTCCCATTTTTCCTCATGGAAGTTAAGTATTAACATGGTATTAACAAGTTAATGCTTATTCTGAACTACACTAATACAGAACAATGTTGTTTGCCAAAAGGAGGACTAAGTCATTCTCTTCCTTCCCTCACTTTGTGTAGCTGAGAGGGATGATTATGTAGGGATGCATGAAACCTCAGCAACACCCAGTTTATGCTCTAGGATATTTAATGCCAGCAAGAGATAGAAAGGTAAGGTTTGCTGAAAAAGGAAACTGAATCTAATAATAAAAAACATTTGACACCTGCAAGTATCAGAGCATCTTTTATCAGTAGGGTGTCTGGTTCCATCTTTAATCTGAACAGAGCTGTGAGAAGTTTTCCTCCTGGTAGATATGCTAGTGCACATGGAAAATAAGGAGGTGATGGTCGCAGCCAACATGGCTTCACTAAGGGCAAATCATGCCTGACAAATCTGGTGGCCTTCTACAACGGGGTTACAGTGTTGGTGAATAAGGGAAGAGCAACTGACGTCATCTACCTGGACTTGTGCAAAGCACGTGACGCTGTCCTGCACAACATCCTTGTGTCTAAACTGGAGAGACATGGATTTGATGGATGGACCACTCAGTGGATAAGGAATTGGCTGAGTGGTCGCACTCAAAGGGTTGCAGTCAACGCCTCGATGTCCAAGTGGAGAGCAGTGACGAGTGACATTCCTCAGGGGTTGGTGTTGGGACCGGCGTTATTTAACATCTTTATTGGCGACATGGACAGTGTGATCGAGTGCACCCTCAGCAAGTTTGCTGATGACACTGAGCTGTGTGGTGCAGTCGACACGCTGGAGGGAAGGGATGTGCCATCCAGAGGGACCTGGACAGGCTGGAGAGGTGGGACCGTGCAAACCTCATGGAGTTCAACAAGGCCAAGGGAAAGGTCCTGCACATGGGTCAGGGCAATCCCAAGCACAAATACAGGGTGGGCAATGAGTGGACTGAGAGCAGCCCTGTGGAGAAAGACTTGGGGGTATTAGTGGATGGAAAGCTCACTATGAGCCAGCAATGTGCGCTCACAGCCCAGAAAGCCAACTGTGTCCTGGGCTGCATCAAGAGAAGTGTGGCCAGCAGGTTGAGGAGGTGATTCTCCCCCTCTACTCTGCTCTTGTGAGACCCGCAGCACTGGGTTCAGTATAAGAAGGACACAGGCCTGCTCTAGCAGGTCCAGAGGAGGCCACAAAGATGCTCAGGGGGCTGGAGCACCTCTCCTGTGAGGACAGGCTGAGAGAGTTGGGGGTGTTCAGCCTGGAGAAGAAAAGGCTCCAGGGAGACCTTAGAGCAACCTTCCAGTACTTAAAGGGGGGCTACGGGAAAGCTGGGGAGGGACTCTTTATCAGGGGGTGTAGGGATAGGACACAGAACTGAAAGAAGGTAGATTTAGATTAGATGTAAGGAAGAAATTCTTCCCTGTGAAGGTGGTGAGACACTGGCACAGGTTGCCCAGAGAAGCTGTGGCTGCCCCCTCCCTGGAAGGGTTCAAGGCCAGGTTGGACGGGGCTTTGAGCAACCTGGGCTAGTGGAAGGTGTCCCTGCCCGTGGCAGGGGGGTTGGAACTAGATGATCTTTAAGGTCCCTTCCAACCCAAACCATCCTATAATTCTACGTTAAGTTAATGCAGAACCTGGGAAACTCCAACCTCATTCCCAGCACTGTGCTTCAGCTGAGGGCTGAAATATTGCAGGCATAAAAATTCTATCGAACTGGGACAAAAATGGAGTACTGTAATACTTGTATGTAAATTATTAGAGAATAAGAGGGCAATACTAAAGCTATCAACTAGAAAATTGCTTTAGTACTGTAGCATATAATTTTTTTCAAACATAAACTTTGTGAAGTCAGAGATATTAAGAAAAAAATTCTATAAATCCCTCTGGTAATAAGCAATAGAATTAAAATCCAGGCAAAATTAAATTCAAGAAGATTAATGTTCCTTTTTATATTTTGATGACAACTATAAACATAATGTAATTTTCTGAATTTACAGCTTTAAAATGCAAGCTGATACCCCACAATGGTGTAATTTAAGTCACAAAGCAAATAAGTACTTTTTATTCTAATGTCCCCACAGATAAATTTCGCAGTAGTAATGAAATGGCTTTGAACTTCTTAACTACCATTTAAAATAATATGGAAACAAGTAAGTAATTTATAAATGAAGCCCTGTCATATTTAAAATATACGTAGCAGCATGCTGATAACAATTGCATATCATCAAACTATATGTCCCAGATGCCTAAATACAAAGTCTGGAGGATTCTTCTCCAAAAAGATTTTGTAAAGTTCTGTGGCTTAAACTGCATATTTCTTTTTCTCAGTCCTCTGAGATATAAGCACTTTAGTGGCAGCAACCTTGTTAAGTCTTTTGAAAAATCATTAAATAACCCACGAGGACTCTGAGTTCAGTGGAGGGTGGAGGAAAATGGAAATCCTGGTGGACCAATTGGAATATGATGTCCTGGAGCCAGCAGGGGGGAACTGGAGGGCTCCTTCACAGAAATAAGGAATATATCACATTATTTGGCTTGTATACTGCATCCACACCACCACCATGAAAAACACATGCATACACACAATTAAAATAGAAGGAAAATTACAAAAGAAACAACAGGAAAGATCAGGTAACATAACCTGAAGACAATTGTAAGAGAAGGTACAACGTAAAGGAGAGGCTCAGACACTTTATGGAACTTCACCTGGAGGTCAAGTGGCAAGGGACAACTCATGCTGCTTTTCCTCAGTGCCGTGCCTGTAGTCACAATAGCAGGGTTTTTTGCAGTAAGATTAAGTTGTACCCTTGTTGAGTGAAAACAAGAGTTCTGTACAAGTAATAAAAAGCATGTCTCTAGTTATTTTCACACTTAGAAATTTTGTTAAACTTGCCCTAGATGAAATCTTCTCTTTGGAACATTTGAGGAAGATGGACACTTTATCTCTACTGTGTCTCTAACTCTTTTAAAAATTCTAATTAGGCTTTAAAAGGAACCTTAATGATCAGATCTCCCCATTTCTGAAGTCAGAATTCTTCTGCTATTGTTAGATAAAATGCAAACAAAAAAGATCGTCTAAATTTTTTCCATATGTATTCAGCCTATCTGCAGAAAGTAATGCTAAAAGGACATTGCAAATCTATTTTTCTCAGCAGTATTTTTTCAGAAATCTGTTCTCACAAAGCACAAATGTGCATAATAATCCATTCATATGAATAAGCAGTCAAAACAATTAGGAGTGAACAATATCATGTTGTTGCCATAGAAGTGACATAGTCACGCTGCAGACTAACAGGTTTCAGAAAACTCTTTAGAGGATTTCACAATTTAAGGTCCTGTTTCCACTGAAATTACAGCAAAACCTCCATTAACTTTGCAGAAACAGGTCTGGTCCTGTGCCAGCTGCAGAGTGGGTATGACAAGGAGAAGGGAGGAGACCAGGACAGCGTGAGCTACCAAGGGCAGAGAGGAGAAAGAGCCTTGGCACCTGCCACTTGCTTTCAATTAAATCCACAATCTTGCTAGCAAAAGAGGGATTTTGCCACATCTTGCAAAGAGAGATAATGGATTGGAAAAGGAGAGTCTGCCAGCCTTGAGGGCAGGGATCAGCCATGGGACAATGTAGAAGACTCTGGCCTAACCCAAAGCACTGGGTCTCAGCACTGCTGGGGTTTGCTCGTGCCCGAGATGGTTTCTCCTTGCTTTGGCAATTGCCCTGCAGACAGCCTTGGTGAGTTTTTGTCCAGGACTCACTCTGGTTTCCAAATTAACGAACACATTACTTGTCCTATCAAGAAGAAACATATGCTGTACCCACCACTGACATCCCTATGAAAATATTTTTAAATGCAGAATTATAACAGCCATTAAATATTTAATATTAAGTAACCTGTGGGAATTTTAATGTATTCTACTTGAAGAGATACGTAAGGTAATAATAAAAAGGTGAAAAGAAATGTAATAGCTGGTTCATCTGAAAGCATGTAGCAATTTTAACTTGTATTTTATATATGAACCCATAAAATTTATACGGAAGAAATTAAATGTATAAAATGATTTATAGGTGGATTAAAAAGGCTTGCAATTTTTTTAGTTTCATACATCTTCATGAAAACAGTTATAAATCTCTGTAACTTAAATTGCTTATCCAAGTTCTACGGAAAGAGAAAAAACAGAGCAAGCAATTATCTGTAATAAACTTTTTCTTTAATATTGTGGCATTCACCCTTTTGTAAAACTACATATCATAATTTATCTTGTAGTGTATTAGAAAATCAGATTTTACTTGCTAGGCTCACATATTTTTTGCAGTTGTGCAGAAAATGTCACCTTCCTGGTAATGTGATCTAGTCATTAAGTGTTAATAGAATAATAATGCAATATAATCTGTACTTCTGGAAATAAATTTATGTGTATATGTAATGATGTTCTCTCCCTCATACACCACAGAATTCTCAAAACTCTAGAAAAATCCCTTTGTAAGTGTGCTGCTTGGAGTAGTTGAAAATTCAGTTTTCGTTATAGCCAGTGCTGACATTTTAAATGGTAATTTGAGCAGTGTTTCCTGGGGTCCAGGCATTGACTTTTACATTCAACAGAAGAGTTTGATGGTTTTTGTGGCAGCCATCTAAAAATGTTCAATCTGAATTGGTGTCAGCTATGTTGAAGAAAAGCTCTACAATGGTGGAAGATGTGAGATTTTTCAGAAAAGCAATCTTAGCCCTCAATATACATCTTAAAATACAAGTAAATTGTTATAATTTGCTTGAAGTAATGCCTAGGATGGGGAATTAGGGCTCTCTGAATCACAGAACAAAACTCAGAGTAGAGGTGATGCAGGAGCAGGATGAGATCAATGCTTACTTGTTTTGGAGAGCAAAACCACTCAGATTTATTGCAATAGATGCAGAGTATATTGCTTGTATATTGTGGTATAAAAAAGCCCAAAAGTCTGCTTTGAATAAAGAAAAAGACAAGCTACAGAGGTTTATCTCAATACAGAAAGAGTTGTACTTAGGCTACATGAGGGTTTCACTTGTAAGTGGGATGGAGATGTGCCAGCACTGTGGGTCAAGCTGTGAGGTGTGCAACCCTGATTTTCACCTAAGGAGATTACAGCCAGAAATACAATTTCAATTCAGCATTACGATCTCCTGACATATTAATATATGCAGTGGTGTTTCTATGCAGCACTTGCTCATTGTCGTATTCCACGACCTGAACTGTACGTGTTAAAATCATGAAAATTGCTCAGATTTTGAGGTCGAGGCAGACAGCTTTGCCTTGGGTAACTGAAGCTTTGAGTCAGCTGCTTCACAGACACACATCAAGTCACTGCTGGCATGGATGGTATCAGAGACAGACCCTAGAGTCTGCAGACTCCAAAAGGCAGCTCGTAAATGAGGATGTCTGATATGTTATCAGCAGCTGTAGACAGCTTTTAATCTCTGTGGGCCTTCAGTGGCTCAGACATGTACATCCTGACTGCAGCCCACACAATGCTTCACCTTAGCATGAAATCAGTGTTGGCTCTTGACATGAAGATGGTGGCATAATTGATGGCATAAATCTGTATGTCTAATACCCTGTGTAGTGAATAAATCAGAACAAACTCCATGTCTATTCAGTGTAGCGCTCTGCTTCACAAACATGGAAATCAAGATTATAGTAACAGCTTTAAAAACACTTCCGTTGCAATTTGTACATTTAGGCAATCTGTGCAACCGAAACTGCAGAGGCTGGCTGTGAGTCTGAGTTCATTTTCAGCTAAACCTCAGACAGCAGTTGGTTAGACTTAGTGCGGACATTCTTGTGCTTCACTGCAAGGCTGAGGCTTTGTAACCTGCATTGCAAGAGGCTGATTTTCCCAGGAGCCCTGGGCTATCTCCTTTGCCTTCACTGTTTGTGGCATGAGAACATCTATCTGTCACCATCCCAGTTTGTCTGCAATGAAGAAAACAAGACAAAATGTCTCTAGTTGATACTAAAAGATCAATCTCTTATATTTAAGAGATCCTATTGGTTCACTGTGCTCATTTCTGCCTCCTACCCATGTCAAGAAACTTCAGAGCAGTGTTAAGTTTCCCATGTTTCCTGAAAGCAGAAGGATCAACTGGACACTGCGTCCAATTCGCTTTTATCCTTCTAATTTAAGAAGAAGTACATTTTTTTTATTGCAAACATCTTCCATACCTACTTGCCTTTAGATTTCATCTTTCAAATCCTACTGTTAGCAGCAAGGGCCAGATTCAAATAACAAGCTGATGTCTTGAAAAGAAAACTACTTCTGGCTTGAGCAGCCTCTGTGAATTCCTGGGATTAATAATATTTTGCTAAACTTTACTTACAAACAGTGAAATAACTGCACTAAACTCGGGATGGCTACATATGTAAGGCAGCTAGTTAAAGCTTCTTACCTTGGTGCCCTCTGTTTCACCACGTGAAAGGCTGATCCAATCTATCTTAAATGTATCTGAAACATCAGGAGTAGCTTAGGCTGGATAACCTCACTGGCTTCTGTCCCCAGCTGGGGCTTCTCTGACTCATCACCCCTTTGTAGGATGCTGTAGATGGTGTGACAGCTATTGAATTACCTGTGTTTTCTGTCAAATACATTAAGTTAACCTAATATCAGCCTCCCCTGAAGGTAAGTGATGTGAATTTTTCTCTGCAGGAGTGTTTTTGCCTTAACAGATTGAGTGATGGCTATCTCATACAAAGCACCTAAATTTCAGTGATATAAATCCCACCCTAAGTCTGTGTACAAAACAAGGGAAACTTTTAGGTGTAAAAAACAGTGAACAGTCCTATTAGGAAGACAGCAATACCATATGAATCACAATTCCTATTCTTCCAGTAGAGGAGCATTTCCTCCAAACAGGTGATCCATCTTTAACCTCTCAGAGCTGATCCTCACAGAAGACCCAGGAAAATACCTTCAAAAAACAAGCCAGGAGCTAAAAGCTTAGAAGTCAACTCGTTAATACAAATCTGTAAAAGCTCTGGTTCTACAGTACATTACAATCTTCCTCTCACTCAATCTACAACTCTGAGCACCTTCATATTTCACCCAAACTAAGGTGATGGTCCCTGTCCCCTGTTAACAGCCCTTGCTGTGCCAAGGTGTCAGCTTCCTTCTCTGCCACAAAGTGATTAGATTGAATTATGAGCTGTTGGGTCTGACCTACATTAGGTTGAATTTTGTTCTTCTTGTCAGACTGACAAAGGGACTCTGGCTTGAAAGTCTATCTGTTTTCTAATTATATTAGTTGGTTTAATAAGGGACATTGCCTTTCATTATACAAGTTATTTCTCTTAATGTTTGTTCCGATCCAATGTTGGGGGAGGTTTCGATATGATCCCAAGAGCGAGATTAAGACACAAACGAGGTCAAATGCCATATACCCAAAACAGGTTTTTGCTATTAAAAAAGTGAAGAGGGGTAGCAATAGGACAGAATGGAAGGAAAAGACAGAAATAAAGCGAGGATGTGGGATAGGGCTGCAAGAATAGTCACCACCATGGATCCAGCAGCGTCCTGTTGGTCCTCAGTCTTCAGTTCTTTGGTGGCAGGTGCACACGGATCTGGCTTCGATAGTGGATGCACACTGAGCAAAGTTTTCTGTTGCCTTTTTAAGTTCATCGTATCTGCTGATGAGCATATCTGCCCACCTTTAGGTTTTTTTTTCTCTGGTCCTACAGGTTTTTGCTGCATCTGGCTTCTGGAAGCAGAAACGTTTGCCTCTTATCAGTTCATTAGCATCATTAGCAACACATGCATCTTGTCTGGGTACACAAATGGCTACACCATGGGGCCAGCTCAGTACACTTCTGCCCCTTTGAGGCTTATCTAAGGAGTCCGACAATGCAACCTCAAAGAAGTGGGGGGGTGCATCCTTCAACACACTCCCACTTCCCTGGGAGACACTCCCCAGACCAATCCACAGGCTGCAACAGCTTGTCCTTGAGGTCTGCACAGACACAAGCAAGCTTTGAGACAGTCATATGACATTTCAGTCTCTCACAATCTTAAGTAACGCATTCACTCACAGAAACATTGCCAGTATTTCATTAACATGGTTTCCCCAGAGCAAGTGCAGAGCACATGGAAAAACGCAACTTTGGATATCATTTCCCCCCTCTTCTTCCTTGGCTAAGCTACATCGCTGCACTGGTGCCAGGGAATATTATAATATCAGAGCTTGGCCGCAACCAGTCTGACCTGTCTCCCAGTCCATTTGATGAGTTTGGCCGTCTCTTGAGGCACCTTAATCCAGTTCTAATGACATGAGTCACATGCAGTGGTTGAGTTGGCGAGATCTCACCGGCATTGGTTCATCTCCACTATCCCCTCATGCAGAAGAGCATTACAATGCGCCTCAGTGAGATGCAGGCTTTCACTGCTTCCCATTAAAGCATCTTCCCACCAACGCAGAGGGGCCAGGAGCAGAAAAAAAGCTCCTTGATATAAAAGAGCAGAAGCTCTTTTTTGCTCCACTCCTCAGTCTATTCTGCACTTCTTTTAGGCAAGGCAAGTCCGGTCATTTCACTGCAGATGCTCTGTATAGAAAGTATATGTACATTAAACCATCTCAGTGACCATGTTGGACTTCTACTCTACAAATAAACGGGAGTAGATATCTCCTTTCCCTCAGGAACTTTTGTCTGTCGAAAACTGAGAATCGCTGGGATATGCAGATGCAACGTCTCTCTCTCCACCAAGCTATGAAAGCAGAGAGCTCCTTACCCTTTTGAGTTTCAGCCAAGGGGCTTTGACACACACAGAGCAAATGGGAAGATGTGTGATTAGGTAACTTCCAAACTTCAGAAACATTTTCATTTCAAATTCTGACTTCCTGCCATGCACATATTCTTCTGTAACCAGACTCTGAGGCAATTTATTAACAACTCCAGAGGAGTGATATCTGCAGAATCTGTTTTTCAGCTTTTGACAGCTGAGCAGGGCTAATGTTACTGTTTCAGAGTGCCATTGCTTGAATAATGTGTATTCTGTATATTCAAAAATGTGTCCTTTTGAAGGTGCAAATGAAATAGCTTATCTGAGGCAAAAAAAGTTAAAACCCCCATTTTAATAATTTAGATCATTTATCAGCACATAGGAAAAAGTGGGATGAAATAAAAGCTAGACCATATTTTCCAAGAAAGATTTTTACTGGCAAACTACTGGAAGTTTTAAGCTCTGTCTCTTTTTGACTCTACTTAAGTAAATATTTTAATAGAATATACTGCATTTCAACAACAATAGAAAAACCCCTAAGTTAAACGCTTATTTTATTTTTCTAAAATAAAACAGACCAGTGAAGACACTTCTACAGCCTTAAAATCTAAAAAAACCATTCAGACCTGAGCTCTGAAATGAGGGAGTTTTAAAATATACTCTAAGTATTATATATAAAAAAAAAAAAGTTACAGATGTGTTCAGGGAAGGAATAAAGGGAATTTTGATCACATTAGGGATTTAAAATGAATGTGAAATCATGGAAGTCTTAACATTGTTCTTGACCTTTCCCATAACAGAGGTCTTCCTTGGATGAATGTTACAAGGAGGGTGGAAGAAGGTTAGAGGAAAGCAGGATTGACATGCATGATGAATTACAGTTCATTAATCCAATTAATGAGTAATTCCAGAAGCTTTAATCCCAGATAAAGCTCTTTATCATAGTTCTGTTGGCTAGTGCTGCACTAACTAAAGAGCCTGTCAGCAAATCCATTGTAAACCTCTATTATATAAAGCCTGCCATGCACTGCCATAGCTTTTTTGGTAATATTTTGCCCCCAAAATGATGAGAAAAACAGAGAAGGGAGTGGTCTCCACCCTTAGTTGACTGGATTCACATTACAAAAGAATTCAAGGTACATTTAAAAAGACACAGGCAAGCTGAATGTAACTTCAAATATTTATAAGTGATCTTGGTTTAGAAGGCAATTGTATGTTCCTGTTTCTGATGTCATCTGTATGCAAGATTTATTCATGAACATCCTATTGACTGATGGGAGCCAATAGAGTATACCAAGCTGGTTTTGAAAATAATCTCTGATCCATTTTTAATCTATTTAATTTTTGGTAGCACTACCTACAAGTGTGATGCTCTCTGAACACTTCAGAATTACAATCCCTCCTCTGCAAATCTCAAAGGCAAAGAGGGATAAAGAGACGGAATAAAGAGAGGGAGTAATATGAGTTTACATACTGGTTGCCTTCATCACTGCAGACAGCACAGTAGAACAGGGCATATAAGAGGGAGTAAAGTGTGAGACAAGCATATGAACTTCTAGAGCATGCCTAAGAAGGTCAAACATGAATTAAAATCTATATAGCAGAAAGGAAAGTGTTCCAGGACTTTTCAGAAAACCAGGAAGACTCTCCTCTCAAGAAACCAGTTCAAATTCCCACTTAATATCCCTGTCACAGCAGACCTCTTCCTCCCAGCAGCTGGTCAGCTCAAATATTTGTTCAGCCACTGTGATGGACTAACAACAGCTGGGCCTTCAGTGAGACCCTTCTGAAAACTGTCAGCTTGACAGCTCTGGATGCTGCTGTGCAGTGATTTTGATTTGGTGAGTACTCGACTCAACACTGCAACCATAAATTCATCTATTTCAATAATGGAGAAGACTTGCAGTATCATGAGAGCCTGTATAATACGCTCAAAGGTTGCTCCTAACTTCTTTGAGCAGCTATGTCAAATTATCTTCTGCATTCTCAGTTAGTAAAGGCTGTATTACCAAGATACAGGATCCTGCCGTGATGACTATTTAAGTAAAAGTGCATTCTTTCTGATGTTGCCAAAGTGCCTGTTGTAGGATGATGACAGTTCACACCCAATTACACACTGTGATGGATTCATATTTCTTGATCAATGACTTTGAAGCCTTCTGGAACAACATTGCACAATGACCCTTCATTTTAAAGACCAAATAAGATGATTAGTGACATGCAGAAAAAAATAGTCAGAATTTCATGCATATCAGAACTAGTTTTAACCAGTCTCTGTAGTCATGCTCCTGAACTGGAAGAAACTTCAATCACTCCAGCACAGAGAAAGTTGTTCAATGGAAACAAACAACTGCAGAGATTATTGAAGCAGGAATACAATTGTCTCAAAAGGACTTCCATTTAGCAAAAGCAACATCACAATTTGAAATCAAAGGCTAAATACTTGTGTGTCTATTGATAGAACTTCAGATTTCTGGAGCTTGAAAATACAATGGAAAACATGAACTTTGATGAAGACAGCGTCCTTCAGTGTAGCAAGGCATATTATTACAGCTGACAGGTTTTTACTGATGTGTTTGAACCAAGGTCACAAAAGAGTGTGGTATTTAAAATGGTCTTTTATACTACTACAGCTATAAGGGCCTCTTGGTTAACTCCTAAAAGTTTGTCCTGGATCATCCAAAGGGAATGTTATAACCTTCAGAAAATGAAACAGTCTGTAGAACGGAAATGGACTTGATCCCCATGTCTTGGTCCTGTTGTGTGAATGTAATCATGAGTGTGTGATATCTACCCAGGATAAACAACACGTGACTTAATATTTGACTAATGAGAACAATAATTCCTGTATTTTCTTTTAGCGATAACCATGGCTGTGAGCTTTCAGAAGCACCACCCAGGTCATGCTGAAAATTCTTCAGCAAATTAGAAAACAAATTAAAATCAAATGATCTGCCAGATCATTTCATTTTGCAAAATCCATGGGTTGAGCTGTGAATTGGAGCACCAGTGATGATTCAATCTGTTGGGAAAGGGAGGAGGAAGAGGAGGCTCCCACCTTTGCAAATCCATGAGGAAGAGCAGATGTTCTCTGGGAGCATTTCTGTGGGGTAGGAGCTGCCATTGGTGCTGGTGGATTTGCTGGGTCCCACCTTTTGCCCTCTTTCTGGGTGTGCATGGGACACTTCTGCTGCCATCAGAAGTTTTCACACTCATGGCATCCCAGTGCAGCATCAGCATTTTCAGGGACAAAAGAGGAATTACAAAACATATGTCAAGTCACATGAACTGCAAGACGCTGACCTTGAGCAACATAAGAGCTGTTGCACTGGACAGCCACAGTATATTCCATACCTGGAGATGGAGCGGGGAAGTGAGAGATGGTAAATGTGTGCACTTAGAGGGGAAGAAATCAAAAATAAGGTGAAAACTAAAATCGATGAAAGCACAAGATTAAGACAGAAATAGAAGGAAGGAGAGGCACCCAAAATGACCAGGCTCTTTAATGTGGGGAGAAGACGATCATGCTATAGTCTTCCAAATGCTTTTAAAGCCAAATAGACATTTATATTTCTTTTCTTGCACTTTTGAAACTTCAATGGTAAAAGCTGTAAACAGTTAATCTGAAAGAAGCAGAACAAATCTACCCTCTTCCAACCTTCTGATATGCTACTGCTCATAAACTTCCTTAAAAAAAGTCTTTCATAACTAAGAAACTTGCCACATGTGCACTGGTTTGTAAATGGGAAATTAAAGATAAGAAAGCCTGAATAAAGTAAGACTACTTGATATTTGCATTCAAAGCACTTTGCAAGTATCAGTCAATTACTTCAATGTGCTTTCTTACCATCCCCAATCTGGCTGAAAAATGCAAGCTCACAACTTCCCTGAGAGACAGGTGTTATTAACTCATTTTTCATAGCTGGAAACAGAGACACAGGAGATGTGGGTGGATCACCCTGAGTCACGATGGTGCTAGTGCCAGAGCTGGAAACAGACCTTTGGTCTAGATCATAAGGCAAGACACAGGGCAGTTGATTTCAACGGATGTTTCCATGTCAGGATTTTATAAGCCTCCATCATGCAGATGAACTGAAATTTCAATATCACCAGTCACAAAAAGCCTCCTGTTACTCACATAACTCATTTTTCTTCTTATGCTAATTATAACAAAAATAATTCTCCTTTATGAAATCCTACTTTTAGCTCAGTGTTTCCCTCCACCACTGACTCTCCACTGTGTCAGGACAGCAATCTCTGTGTTCTTATAACTAGACTTCCCTTTTTTTTAGGCAAGACTAAGATGAGCAGTGGGAGGACAGAGGTATGCTCTGATGGTATTTATCAGTATCACTTGTCAGCTTACAAAGCATTATGTGATGTACGTGTCCAGCTTTCACTGTTTGCACTGCTGACAGATTGTATGATTCCTCTTTATTGCCTTTTGGCTTTTTCCCTTAAAAACAAACAAACAATCTACTGTTCCCCAGAGAAGGACAGGTAGTGTTTTTTACATCCAATAATGAGCCAAAAAGGAATCCATTCTGGGACACTCATTTTTACTCTGATGCTCATCATAACAACAGTACTTCTCTTCTACGAGCAGTCATTCAGTCTGCTGTTGCTACTAAAGCATTATATATGTCTTTTGCTGTGTATAGTTAAATCATATTTTATTTATGACATTTTTCCCAATGACAGCTCACTGTGTGCCCAGACAAGACTATTTGGGAGTCAGAGGAAGATTAGGTGTTTTGCATTCACTACCAGAGGGAAAGACACACTTTTTTCTCCTCACCTATGCAGGAAAGAGCATCCAAGGAATATTTGGATCTCCCTATACAAATGTCAGGCAAGTCTCGTCTAATGAGAGGTTTGAAATAGTTAAATAAAATGGGTTTAGATTTTTCAGTCAGTAGTTTCTAATATATGGCACATCATTTTTTCTTGAATACCATGGTGATGTGAGTCTCCTGTAAAGACTAAGGATGAAATAATTAAAAATGTCTAAGTGACCTTGAAAGGCATGTCTTTCTGAGAGTCAATAGGGGCTGTGCACGTTAATTAGTGTTTTTCAAATTCTACTCTTAATATTTACCAAAGCAGAAAAGCTTTCCCTCAGTCAGTCAAGGGCAGGACTGGCTAGCCTGTGACTGTTGACATATTTGCCGTTATCATTATTTTCTTTATAAATGATTTAATTTGAAGAAATTAATTTAATATTTCATTAAAGAAAGCTCTGTTGAAAATTTTTATTTCACCTTTATTTGAAAACATGCCTATGAATAACAGTTTTGAATGCTAGCATTATGGGGTAGCTACTTCTTATCAATTATAGAAATATGCGATAAAGGACACAAAAATACAATTTATTCGAAAGGACACTAGCTCAGAGGTTGCAAATGTAACTAGCTAAATTTTATTAATCATGATAATAACCAAATCCTAATTTGTTTTCATTGTATTTTATGAAAAAGCCCTGCAGAGAAGAGCTTGGTTAAGCTTTATGTTTATTCACTTCTTGTTAATAAGAGAAGAGTGAAATGTCTGGCAAATACCAATACATACCAAAGAGAAAATTTTAACAGTAGTATCTATTTTGTTGCTAAATTATTTCAGAAGTCTCATAGTCAGGAACAGTGAAGACTAGAGTAGACAAGACACTGAGGAAACAAAAGGCAAAACAGTCTTGTGATAATAGAAAAGCGAACAGGATGAATGTTTCCATTCTGTAGTGTTTTTATGCTAGACCAGTAAGTTATTGTAATCAAAGTAGTGAGAAAATCTCTTGTGGAGCTTTTGCTGCTACATTTTACCTACTTGCCATGGGTGTTTCAATATTATTTTATTAGATTAAACGACATCATGATTAGACTTTTATGAATGATAAACAAAGTAAATAATTTTAAATAAGGAACTTCAATATGTTTGTTCTTTACCTAGACAAAGGTTAATTATACTGTATTTGTTGACTCTGAAGACAAATAACCTTGTCAGGGGATGCCTAATTGCCAACCAATACCATATGTGCTTGCAGAGTTTGAAATATGCACTTGTATTCATAAAGGTAACTCAAGCCCAGAGTCAACGCTCCACATACAGCCAAATTTTGATTCTCTGGTAGAATTTGCCTGCCTGGCTCTTCTGGGGGCTTGAATTACTGCTTGGATGAAATGAACTGATTCAGTTCCACCAGATGAAATAGAAATTCCAGCTGTGAAGGACCTCTGAAGTGCAACCGTTTTCCAACACAGCTGACTCCAAGTTCTAGTTCAGATTCTTTCCCCATACAGGGCAGTAAGCTTTTATAAGCCACCGATCATGCTCCAGTAGAGGTTAAGCAAAGAATGATAGTTTTTTGCTCCCATCCTACAGAAGATGTTGGGTAGAACGTGCTAAATGGCAGATGGTCCATAACCAGAGTAGTGTGCTGCAATGCCTAGGAAGCGCTGATAATGCATCCAGGACAGATGTAACTTGTTTACAAATTTATTTTAGCTTGGGACACTGCTTTCTGCTGCTTCCCTTGATCATCACTGAATTTCAACATGTTATCACTAACAATCCAAGTTGAAGAGTAATAGGTAACATTTTGTGAGTAAAAGTATTCTCAGTAAATATTTTTAAAGTATTAATAAGTTTATTTTTAATTATACATTCCTCTACATTGCAAGAGTTCAAGCAAAAAGCTGGTCCAAAGACCAGCTAGATGCAGATGACATTTCCTCATCTCATTATCTAAGATAGCTAATGGTTTCTGAAGATTTTAAACGGGCAACAGTCAAGTCAAGTCTTGCTTAACTTTATGGACATAAGGAGCAGTTACACTGGAAATGCATGAGAACAAGCATGTAAATTCAAGCATATGCATTTGCTTACCCTTTCATGTGCATAAATTTACTTTAATCTTGACAGTTCTTAACAGTAATAAGTTAAGGATCACCAGCTTGTATGGGGGCTGGTTCTCAAAATGCCATCAGGAAATAAAAATACTCATCTTTGCTTTAGATTGCAGTATAATATAAGGGCACTGATTTCCCAGTACAGTAGTAGTATTTAAGCCATGCCTTGTAATTACTTACTTCTTTGGTGTCACACACATACATATGGTATTATTGATATCTTCATACAATATTTTAGTTATTGCCAGTCACTCTGACATATTTCTTTACTGTACTTGATTTTTTAAAATGAATATTTATATAGTAATGAATGGAGTAGACTTTAAATCAAATCATACTGATCTGATAAAGGTAGATCTCAGCACTAATATTATCCCACTACTACATTTGTGACAACTGAAAGAGTTCTACCAAAAAGGAAGAACAAAACTGCTCTCAAGCTGCTACTCTTGCATTGGCAGCAGCTCAGGAACAGTTATCTGAGACAGAAAAGTTTATTAAAAGTCAACTATCATCTTGGATTGAAAATATATTTTATAGTATCCACAATTTTTTTTTTTATAAACATGTTCCATCATCTCCTATTTACATCAATTGCAGATTTTTGATTAAAGGCAATTAGAAAGAAGCCACAAGTAAGACCCAGATCCAGACTTGTGCACCCAGAAGAGTTCACAGGCAAATGCAAACCAAAGTGAACTCTTGCAGATTTTCAAGTTCCCAAGACAGCCTCTTAAATAGGTTAATAAGGCACCTAAGGCCCAGCTGTTGCCCATGTTCAGAGATGATGCTATCATGCCTAGGCTGATTTTATACCACCAAGCAGTCAGGACCAGGGGAGTCTAGAAATGCCAGCTGAAGGAACACCTGAAGGTCATCTACTCTAGGCTGCTTGAAGCAGAATGATCACCTAAACCAGATCAGACTAGCCAGGGCCAAGTCCTGGAAAACCTCTGGAAGAGGAGCCACAGTCCACTCCTGCTGCAGAGGCAGGTGAGATGGCTGGACAGCCTCAGTTCAGTGCTCAGTCTGGCAGGAAAATGAGAGTAAACAAAAATGTATTTCAGAGCACTCCTGAGCTTCCTCAGAGGAGGTAGACAGAGCTGGTCACTAGAGGCCATCAGCCACATTAATGCAACAACATGCATGGAGTGCCCAAAGTGCTCCAGGTTTGCCAAGGAAATGTAAAGAAATGTGTTTAATGCCCACTTCATGCTGAAAACATTTACACCTCCCAGTTGGGATCTCTCAGCAGAGCCTCAATTACCTGACCAGTATATTACCTGTGGTCTAACGGGAATGACTCTATCCCCTCCTGGCAAGACTGTGCAGTCAACACTCGATTAATGAGAGCAAGCATACAGATGAGACAAGAAAAAACAGGTTTCCAAGCCTCCTTCACTGTTATGTTACAGCTGACAGCTTAAGCCTCTTGTGATGAGCTAACTGTGGCCTTTATGTAAAACATGTCTTTTGTCCACCAACCAGCTACATTAAAATTAATAAAAATGTGAAGAGGAGGTCTTAGATTAATTAGCAATTGAGTATGGGCTACACTTTCATTATCTGTAGATTTTAGGCAGTTGCAAGATCTCTTCAGTGCATAACACACAGCCAAAAAATGAGGGCATGCATTTAGAAATCTCATAAATTTATATTGCACTCTGCGTATATATTGTGGTTTGTATGTACCACACACATTACAGCACTGAACGAAGCTAGTATTACAAAATTATATTGCAATTTACCTTTCTAGAAGACACTGCTATAAGCAATGTCCAGTTTTCACTCTGGCTCTATGTTACCTCTAATTTTCCAGCTGGCTTGAGTGAAGCAAAAGAAGGTCAAGCGACCAGTCCAAAATTATACAGCCACTCCAAGGCTCATCTGGCTACCAGGGCTTGCTTCATCCATTACACCGCCCAAACTCCTTACACCACACAACCTCCCACAGAGCAATGACAGAAGATGCCAGTGAGATTGCCAGTTATTTTTCTCTATTAAAGCCTTATGATGTAGTATTTTTTATCTTCTAGTTTTAATTTAGAAACCTTCTAGGCTGAGGCTGCTGCTACACAGACTTAAGAGAGGAAATACCATAGAAGTACTCAAAGTAATATAATGTATCATGACTGGCTTGTTACAGCTACATTTGTTTTATAGTCTTCCTGGTCTGAAATTGTTAAATTGAGTTCTTGACTTGGATGAAGCACTGCAGAAGGGACTTTGAAACCACACTGACAAAGAGATGGAGGGCTAGAGTCCGTTCCCACAAAATCATCCATTAAATCCTTCAATAAGTGCAGGGTGAGGTCGGGAATGTCCCGATGCAGCAGCACAATGCTGGTTGCAGTGACCCTCCTTCAGTGGGTTAGAAAGCCATTTTTTGAGGAAGACAGACTCTGTCCTGGTTTTACCATCAAACTGATGACAGTCAGAGCCGGTGGAGGCTAGAAGATCTGACACTGAGAACATCTAGATTTTTTGTAGGCTGATCACATTTTTCAAGTGCAAATGTTGAGGCACTTTGAAAGTGAACTGCATATAAGCAATTTAAATGAATTAAGATCTGTAGCTCATTTGTAACCCAGTATTTTTAAATGTAATTAATAGCATATCAAATGGATTGGTCTTCTAAGACAGGTGAATTATCAGAGACATGGCTGTTATGTACTACAAATACTTTTTTTGTAACATGCTAGGTTTTCTGAAGCTCAACCATGCTGTGATGTGAGTGACTGCTGAAAATATTAGAGATTTCTATCTTGTATTGTTACTGTTATTATTATAAAAATTGTATAAATACTCAACCTTTGACTTTCAGTTCTAGCAAAAAGTATTGTGTGTCCCTTACATTGATACAGCAACTGTTGTACATGGAAAACCAGAGAAGTGATTTTTTTACATTCATTGAAACTATAGGGTGAAACGACTGTTTGAGAGGTTAAATCCCAGTTTGAGCTGCAAGTCAAGTGAAACAAGGAAAAATTTTGATGAATCAGATTTAAGAATGTTGCTGTAATGAAGGATAATTATGATGATGGAAATTAAGGACAGAATTATGATAATTGAAAACTCTGTTGTGGCAGATATTAAAAGACGCTGGAGTTCCGGGTCTGTTAAACATTACCATTAAAACCCTGGTAATTAGAAATACTTGACAAAGGATGGGTGAACATTTAGTAGAACAAAACCTTAACTATTACTTTCTGATAATCTCGTTAAATTGCACACTGTTTTACATGTTTAAGTCTTCCATGACTGAGACTGCTTGATGGCATAGTTAAGTTTCCAGCATCTAAACCTTCCAATTGCTTTAGAAATAGATTTAACTAAATAAAAAAAAAAAAAAAAAAAAAGAGAAGAAAATACTAAAAAACTTCTTGCACGTCAGACCACTGCTCTAATCAAACACAGACCAGATATTTAAAGGTTGAATTGCCATGAAAGTTAGCTTGTGACCCTCTTCTTCACATTTTATGAGTGAAATTTCCCAACTCCTATATAGCTGTCTAAAGTTCATTTCAGGCTGAGCTTGTGGCAGTACGGTATGCACTAATTCTACTCTCTTTAGCGAATTTTTGGGGTGTTTTTTCTCTGAGCAATGGGTCTGCTTATGTTCTCTACTTTGAGAGATATCCTTAGTTTCTTTTTCCTTGGGTTACACAGAAAGCTGCTTTCTCATCATCTGTGCAGAAATCAAGTGCAGTAAAAGGTCATTCAAAAGACCAGGGACATGTATGATCCAAAGGTTATTTTCATACTGGGGTACACCAAGGAAGTTAGGTAAGGCTTGTGTAATTTATGAATTATTTTAGACAATTTGAAAATGAAGTCATTTGGGACCTGGAACACAAAGAAGAAAGGAATAGCTAGAATATTCCTATTAGAGCTATTTTAACAGAATTTACCACTTGACCAGCAAGTAGCTCCCATCATTCTCAGGGCAGTATGGTGTCTGACCCTGTAAACACATAATCCTGGCAGCCCTGGTGAAGAAGTCATTGTGACCATAGCAACACACTGCAGTGTGAAGTATTTCTGCACCTCCTCAGCTCCCATCCTGGCACTGCTGGGGACACAGACCAGCTGTGCATGACTGATCCTGTTTATGTCACCACTATTTTAACTCCACATTACAAACCTTGTTTCCCCTGCAAAGAGCATCTGCTCTCTGAGTGACATGTTTTTAATGTGCTGATTTATCATTGTCATATACGGGATTTTTATTGCTGAAATTTGAATATTGTATTTAAGGCACTTTTGTGATTACAGATGTTTTACATATAAATTGCCTTATATTACAAAAAATATATTCTGTACTTCTCAAGCAGTCTCATTCTCATGTGTTTTACATTTTTATACCTTACTCGGCATGGCTAAGTGGATGTGAATGGCTGTCTGCTTGGGATAACTGCAACTCAGGCTTCAGTGCATTAGCAACTGCCCCTTGATCACGCATGGGCCGTAGCAGTTGAGGAAACATGCTGGAAACAGAAGTTTGGGTCCTGCCCCCAGATTTCAGCTGTATCTGCACTGTGGGTGCCCCAAAACTGACATTTCTGGAAGCTCCCACTAAGGCCAGAAATGCCAGAGGCTGCAAATGCACTGTCATCTCCCCACAACCTGGCTGGAGGTAACTAATGCAGCCTCAGGCAGAGCACACTGCACGTGAGCTGCTGACTTGGAGCCATCTCTGCACAACGTTGGAAGGGGCAGGGAACGGGAATAAAGGCTTGTGGGACCTCTGTGAGGCAGTGCAACTGGAGGAGCGCTCCGAAGCTGTCAGACCCTAAAGGATGACGAGAGGAGGCTGACTCCTGCCTTTGGCACTGCTCAGAGGAAACAACACAGTGTTGGACCGGTTTGCAGCCACACAGTGACAGCCACGCTCTCTCAGAGAGGGACTGTTTGCAGCCTGTGACACCGAGGAGCTGCTGGTCTGCTGTGCAAACAGGCTGGTGTGCCGCCGGTCTCTGCGGTGCCCAGGAGAAGCTGGGTGCAGCAGCAGCACCAGGCCGGCTGGCAAGAGGGCGGCCAGCCTGGCCCTGCCTCCTACCCTCACCTGGGCTGGTGACCACTACGGATGTGAACAGTCCAGCAGCTCAATTCATAAAAGAGTGGAAAAAATAGTATTATCAAAAGCACGTTGATGTAGATATATGCCTGTTCTGAAGTCTACTTTACTGTAGATCATTAAGCCACTCATGTCAAAAGTTGCTTGGACTCCTAGGTCTTGATAAAGGTGTTGTCTTATCCAAGAAATAGGTTTGGTCCTAAACTTTTCTAGATAGCATCTAATATTCATAATCATTTATTGCTTTCTTAGCATTATAATATAGAAACACTGAGACCTAAACAAGTACTACAAATTTCCACTCTTGCTGGCATCAGAAATATTGCTTGCTTCATGTTTCAGACTTTGAGTTCCTATAAAGTATTCCTGATGATATGTGCCAGCTAACTAAATACATGGAGCAACTCAAAACGCGTGCACTGAAATATGTCATACCTCAAATATAAGCTAGTCTCCAGATATCATGTCAGACCATAATTGATTGAATATCGTCAACTGAGAAAACACAATTCTCAAACCACCTTTGGATGACCATTTCCAGCTGTTGACTGACCATGTCATGCTGCAATGGCTATAATAGTTTTTAAAATAAGCCAAAATATTAACTACAACTTGGTTTAGTGCTTGTAGAGAGAGACTTCACCCTAAAAATGCTATTTCCCACCTCTAGCTCCCATCCAAAAGGGGAAACACCATCAAATCTGTGATGGGGTTTACTACTCCTTTGTGGGACCTTACTCCATGACAGCCAAACAGTCAGGAGCTGAGCTGTTGCTTTTCTAGATGTGACCAGTTGCTTCAGAAGAAAAAGGACGCAATACAGACTGCAAAACAGAGATGTGAGAGTCAGAAAATCTAATAAAGTATCTGCTCAGGAAGGGACAGGAACAAAGAAGAATGAAAGTGTTACAAGAACTGAAAAAAAAAAGGAACAGGGTATTGCTGGTAAAGAGCATGAGTAATTAGGTTATCCCACATAAGCTGCAGAGAAGACTGGAAATCCCAGAAGGAGGTAATTACACGACCAGACCGGGGCTGGAGCGCAGCTTGTAGCAGACTGAAATTTCTGGAAAAGAGATCCTTCGAAGAAATATTTCTTCCTGTTTGTGAGAAGGGGCCCTTTCTCCTGTCACCAGCATTTTCATCAAGACAATTGTAAGAATGTTTAATTTAATATATATATGTATCAGTAACATTTATTTCTACAAGAATGAATATCAGGATGCTGCAGGAAATAACCTGTAAGTGCAGTTCTAGGAGCTGCAAAATCCTAAAGCAACTTTTCCCATAGCTGTTGTGTGCAGCCTGGCTGCCTCCCAGGGAGCGCAGAGCAAAGTAGTTGAAATAACACCACCATCTACTGGGCAGCCGGTTAATACAGCGAACGGAGAGGCCGGATTGAGACGAAAGCGTGTGCGACTCCCACGGCTTCTTTGGTACATACTAGAAGATGCTTGGTAAGCCCTCATCATGTAATTCTTCATTATTTTTATTATTAATGTTGACTGATGCTTTTCCAGGCTGGTTTCTGTGTAAGAAATAGCTAAATAGATGCGTAATAAAAATTGACTGCCTTGCATGGCATGAGTAGGGAAATGGGGAACATTTTTAATAACATTTCTGTGCAGGGAGCAGCACCAGTACAGCAGCTGTGCCCTGTAAAAGATATATTAATTTGATTCCCATCAGGATTGATATTATTTGCTCTTACAGATCTGTTGCTAAGTCACATGCAGTTGCACACATGAAGCCTGCAAAGCAGAAACCTAGAAATAGCAACGTCCACTGACAAGTTAAGATGCATGCTATGGCCAGATGTGGGAAACAGCATGTAACAAAGACCCAGAAATTATTCTTGCAGGAAGTATAAATGCTGCAGGATTTCTTGCTGTTGGGTGTATTAGAATTACTGTGGCCTCCTTCCACGCTTATTTCTGATACAAATCATTTCCAGGAACAGTGTGGGGTATCTGTGATACATAGGTGGTATTTTGAAAAAACGAGCTAAAAAGCTACAAGCCTGTCAGCTCAGCTAACATGGTTAAGGCATGTCATTTTCTATAGCCTAAGGAAAAAACAAGGATGATGTGGCTGGTATCACATGGAGCATTTTTGCCGCCCCCTCCCCCACTGCCCAAAGGACCAGAGACATTGGATCAGGAGAGAATAGCTTCCACTGGAGTCAGAAACAAGGCTAAAACACGTGTCCATTAGTGTGGTGAGACAATCTGTTGCTGTCCCTTAATTTAGATGAGTAACAGCCCTCACATGAAAGACAGTGAGATATCCTCCTTCTGCAGAGGAAGAATTGCTGGAGCTATGCAAGACCCCCCACTCCATCAGACCTTTGAGTTTTTATAGAGTTATAAAAGCTGTTAATGCCTCTAGCTATTTCAGCCCCCCACGGAGTAAAAGAAAAAAAAGGATGAAGTCCGTAAATCTTCTCATGCTCCTGGTAGGTGCTACCAAAATTTAAAATACTTTCTTTCCTGAAATGTCCAGAGGAGATGCAATCTGCTACCTGAGCTGCAAAGATTGCCTGGAGGCAGGGCAGTGCCACCCACAAGGAAATGCTGCTGGGTGGGGGTCATGAGGCTGGATGAAGAACATGGCCATTTTGTTACGGGATAGGTCAAGACTGGGGGAACAGTGGTTAATGCAAGGCTAAGGATAGACACAAGTTTAGGCCAGGTTCTGTAATGGTATGGGCATAGGTACGGCTACAGCATCCCTCCTGGGGGCCTTGCCAGGGCTTTCTTCTGTAAAGGTCAGTGCAACCACAGCTGAAAAGACTCACTGGGGATATTTAAGGTTTTTTTCTGGGTGGCTTTTAGATCAGATTCTATTTAATATTAACGTATACTTTTACAGCTGAATGGTGGCAAATCCCTAGCCTCAGAAAACTACTTTCCCTCTCAGAAAAAAAAAATCCTTCCATCTAATATATTTATTCACTTATATTTACATATAAATGAAAATTAATAGCATCAGATAGTGAAGGAGCATTTTCTCTGTCACTAGCAGAAGCAACAGTAGATCCTGTGCATTTATTATTATTAAATGTTATCGGTGTCTGTCACACATGAATGAAGCCGCACCAGGAGTTGATTGTCTATCTTATACAGAAAGAACATGGAAGACAATTTTCTACGCATTTTTTAAACCTGTTACCTATCCCCAAGCTATCCGCTTGCTTATGCCAAGGTATCTCTATTGTCCCTGAGATGTATCCGCCTCAGCACAGTTTCTAATACTATGCAGGCAATGTTCTCAGCAAGCTTGCATGAAATTTATAAGTTCAGCAGAACTACGCAGGAATTATTTTCAATAGGACAACTGAGAGCAATCATATTACTTAATATCATAATGTCAAATGAGAGATTATTGTAATAGTGCCAAAATATTTATCAAGTAATGTAGGGAGAGTATATTTTCAGCTCAGTTGTGAAATGACCGCATATGAACACCTGGGATCCTGTAAGTATTTTTGACCTGAATGACCTTCAAGCTGTGATAACTCCACAGACTTTGTGTGTGGAAGCAAAGGAAGGGTATTGCTTCTCCTGATGATGCTGCTTCAAAGAACATCACATGGAGAAAGGAGACATGTTTTAATGCGGTATTTCAATTGGATCATCTTAAATAGTTCTGTACGCTTTGCAATTTCTTTCTTGCAAATACCAAGTGCCAGGCTTTTTTTCGCATATTTTTCTTGATTTGAAGTATGCTGTTTATTTTGAAGTGTCAATTTATTTCTGCCATCCTGTGTATATCATCAAGGCAAGCTGCTTTAGTTAACCCAGGAAAATATTCTTTACTGGGAATACAAACACTAATAAAGTTATCGGTGCAATAAATTATTTTCTTTTGTATGGAGATCAAGTAATTCAGTGCTTACTTCAGAAAAGAAAATACAACCTATATTGTGAGTCCATTAGCAGCAACAACAAATCTTTTCTGGCTCTAGAGGAAGAATTAATTATTTACATGTTTCTCATTAACTTTTTACCTACTGTTAACAGTAGGTTTTTAAAAGAATTCCTTTCTGTCTGTGATCAAAGTTTTCAACAAGCCCATTTACAAACAGTATATTTAGCCATTTTTAATTATTTGCAGTCTATCACAAAATGGCATTTGCAATTTGTAAGCATTGCTGAAACGCTGCAGGTATTCCAGAAATTCCTGACAAGTCTTTTTGAGCTTTTACTCACTGGCCCTTGACGTGCTGTTGGATCCTGTGCTATTGTATCAGATACCATGTATATCTTGTCTTCACCTTACAAAAAATAGCAAATTTCATGAAAGACTTGAAGTTGTCTGCACACTCATCCATGGAGCCGACAAACAAGTATTTCTCTGGAGTTGTATCTCTACTTTAGCATATCCTGGTAGCACTGTTAGTGGGATTTAGGGCAACAGAACATGGATCCATACTGCTATTTTAGGAAAAAGTCCCAAGTTTTCCAGCTAAACCTGGACTCAATTTTGGCAACACAGTCTCAGAGAAACTTGTGATAAAAATGGTCTTCACATTTCATCTGAAAATCTTGTAGAATCAGACAAATTCTCAATAATTTTAAAAAACAGGCAAAATTTGACTGTCTTTTGGTACCATTTTACCTCACATCTTAAAACCTAGAGAAGCCATACAATATCCAAAGATATTTCCATTTATTGTTCAATTTATTGAACCACTTGGACTCTCATGTCTCTTGAGCTTGTGAAACTGTATCCTTTACTAATCAATTCACCTTCCAAATATTTTAAATAAATTTTTTAAAAAATAGAGAAGGGTGGTATAAGAGGAATTAGATTCTTAGATTTATTGAGTCATGCCAGACAATGGACCGTGCCTTCCCAAAACGGCTGTGGAGTTTTCTTTGTATCACTGATGTGCCTTATTCCCCATTTGTTCACCTTCAGTACCTAGCGCGTGGCTCTCTAGGGCCAGGATCCTTATTCAGGGGCAGAAATGTGTTTTTCATTCAAAGGCTGAAAATATGGCTAATGCAACAGTTCCTGCACCATGAAACAGCTGATTTCTGTTCTGTGACCCACTCCGAACTTGAGAGACTTATCTGCGATGCGACAAGCCAGGCTGTTGTTCATCTTGTCGAGCACTGCCCAGCACCAGCTGCTTCTGAGGAAAGTTCAGCAAACTTGATAATGAGCACTGGGGGAATAACAGAAGTTTCTTCTTCAGCTGAACAGTAGTTGGCTTATGTCTTAAATATTTTATGTCATTATACACTCAAAGATGCTGTAAAAGGTCTATGTAAGCTCTTGGTTTCCATACAGGTTTTTAGCCTGCATTTAAACACATACAGTAAATTCAGTGCTATGTAATGCTATTGAATATCACAGATTTAAGATTTATTACCAAAGGAAATTGCACTGAAACAATTTATTGGAAACATAACAAAACCTGTGACGTGATGATGGATGACTTTGTTCTCTAGTCTTAGACCAATTATTTAACAAAGCATTTGTTACGCTTGACTTTAGGCCAAGCAACGATGTAAGTTGACATATTCTAGAACAATTTAAAAAATGGACAATTTCTAACACATTAGAGACCCTACAAAAGAGCAAAGCACATTTAGATAGACTTATAAAATCAGCTATCTTGATAACTTAGCCAGTGGTATTTAGTCATAATTTAGCCATTGATATTTAGTCAGTTGTACTAAGTGTATAACAAAATGCTGTAACAAAATGAATCATAAGCTCCATGTCCCTTGATACTACTTATTGAGTTAACTCTTCAGCAAGATGCCATTACCTGCAGTGATTACAGGTTCGCAGCATGGAAGTCAAAAGCAAATTTGGCAGTGGCAAACTCCTGCTTCTTTTTTATAGTTGAAGAGGAATCCTGTAACCTGGTCTGCTTCAGCCTGGACCAGAGTTTTATAAAGCTCTGTGCATGCTGGGGAAAAAAAGGTTTCATTCCTCCTGTGCAATTTTCTGAGAACTTATTTAGCTTCATACAGTCTGCCCAGCTGGGTAGGCAAAGGGTTCAGCCCAAATTTTCTGAAAGTATTTTGAATGCTGAAGAGAGATCTGCAGACCATTATTTTAGGCTAATAAATAATATTAGACTAATGATATGTGCCAACAGGAAGCAGTTAAAGGAGTGTTTTATTGTGGATAATGTACGCAGAGCAAGTCTGTCCTACTTTCTACTTCTGAAAAAGTGCTTTACGCTGCTCTGGCACTGAACTCCAAGCAAAAGGGCCTGGGCAGCCCCATCAGACCACTCAGCTGGAGGATGAGAAGAATCAGTCAGGATGAAACAACAACAAGCATCACCTTTTCTACACAGCTATTAGAGAAATAGCTGCTTTAATGGGTTTTCAACCATTAAAAGGTAGAATTAGAGGCTGAATTAGTGTATTCAATTAATAGGCAGTCAGCTGTGTAAAACCTATCATGTGACATTGATGCTCTAAAATCCAAACAGGTAAATGTGTTTAAAGTCCCTAATAAAGCAAAAATGTTCTTGGTTTTATATAAATAGATACCATAATGCTTGTATGACATTTGCTGTGATAGACTACTAATTTCAAGTACCTGCACTGCATCAGTTTGAGCCAAGATGAAAAATAAAACTGGAAAATAAAATATTTTCTCTGCTGCATTTGTATTGTTTTCATGAACGTTCAGAAGCAGTGATTGCAGAATTGTTTGGTGGTCAATAGCTAATATCATGATGCCAGTAAAACTGAAAGGATAAAAAAGCAACTGTAGAAGGGAACAATGGAAATAACTAACTGTACGCAAGATCTGAATTTTATGAATATTAGAAGCCAAGGGCTGTTGTACTCAAGGTGAAATGTCCCTTAAAAAAGTGGCTAAGAACAGCTAATCCAAAATGAGGTCATAAAAATGTCGATGCTTGTTGAAATGGATGACAACAGAAAAGTTGGGCCAAAAGAAAAGAAACGTTCAGAAAATAGCCTGAGAGGTCTGTGTATAGTGTGAGACAGCAACACAATTATTTAAGAGCAGCCCATTATCTACTGCCCAGAAAGCCAAACAAGTTTGTAAAGTAGAGTTATGATTCCAATTTATGTGATATTTGGAATGAATGCTTACCCCAGTGAAAAAAAAAAAAAAAACAGCACAAAATAAAACCTGTTCTAGAACCTTCATTCCCTCTAAAATGTTACTGGTCTATAACAATAAATATTATTCTATTAATTTCATATTACTAGGTTTTCAAAGGTAGGTGAATCAGATGAGATCTCTTCACAAGAGATGAATTTACGAGACAACTGTTATTTATAAGAACTGAAATACTGTGTTTGGAGTGCTTCTGTTTTTATTTAGCACCTGCTTTTCCCTGCACACAATTTTCTTCAGAAATATTCAGTAATGAATTGATTTTTACCCATCTCAAAAGATGAAAACCTGGAATTTGCAAAATGTCTGGTTGAGAATACTGAATGGAGGAAGCCTCGTGGAAAATAAATTATTGGGCTGGCTATAAATTGGCCCTTAACTCCCGTGAGGTCTTTCTGAGCTCTGTTGGAAACTTGCTTTTCCTGTGGGGTGATGTGTATAAATCAGATTAACTCCACTGAGAGCAATGAAGTAAATATATCTGAGAGAATCCAGCCCTGTATTTCCAACATTTCTCTAGTTTCAGTTATTTTCAAGGTGGGCTAAAGCCTGTGGCCACTTAGAGGTTTATGACCATATTAGCAGTAAAAAAGTTGAGATTTTGAAAAAACAGTTTCTGTAAGAGGTGAAGGAGAGTCTCCCATCCATGGCCGAAGTACCATGTTTATGACTTGTATTTCAGCAGCTCCTGTTCCACCTTCCAAGGCAACACTAACCACCAACACATGATATTCCCCACATATCTTTTCTAATATAAAAATTTTATAATTATTGTTTAATCCAGAAAAGAGAAGCTCATGAGATGTACCACTGCCCTTTTTTCTTGAAATTGATGTATTCTGTAAAATCCCAGGAGGAAGAAGTTTTAGAAAAAAGCAAAAGAGAAAAGGAGGGAGCAGAGTTCCCTGTGGATGATAGTTGAGGTGCTATGTCTGATTTATAGGTCTGGAAAATATTTGCAATGCTCATATTATACTTGTTCTGCGGATAAAGAGAGGATTTAATTCACTAGTACTATCAATCTGTTACCTTTCAAGGCAGTAAATTCACTAAATTCACTAAAAAAAGCAATTCAGCTTCATGGAGTTGTTGTAATATATCATTTATCATTTACTGTATGTAAGTACCAATAGCACAAACATTTAAAATCATCAACAGAACTATAAAGAGATGAAAGAAAAATGTTTCAGAATAAATCTCTGTCTTTTCCAAAGCAACCTACTTTGTGATAAGGTTATAGAGTGAAACATATGTTACTGGGAGCTTGAAATAAAATTCTTATTTGTTCCATTGCAAATGTTTTAACAAAATTGTTAAAACTCATTTCCCATTTGTGTATGATACTGGTGGCAGGAAGAAGAGGGAGAATTTTAAAAGTAGGCTAATATGCCTTGATTTCTTCTGCAGTGATGTTTCTCTGGGGAATTTCTGAGAGACCCTAAAACTATACACTATGGGGAGCATCCTATGGAGTCCTTACTAAATCTGCTGGGATGCCTGTCTCTTAAAGCTAAACTTTAGAGTTAATCTGATAGTGATGAATATCCCCATTAATTCTTAGATTAACCGGTCATCTCTGAAAAGAAATAATATTTACAATCGTTTTCTTTCTTGAATGAATGTAGAAAGGCAATTGAATCAAACTGGGGGACTGATCTATGCTGTAATACTCGCATTTCTCTGCTTCTATTTTCATTTGTCCACTAGTTAGCCATATTTTATGTTTTGATACAATTTATATTGTATTTTTGGTATAGCTATGATGTGGGGTTTTTTACTCCCAGCATCTCTTGCTCGTTCAGCAGTCTAAAAGCCTTGAAGAGGCAACATCTGTGTTGAAGAAGTAAAAGCAACCATCAGGTCTGCTCAAGAGGAGCCCTGCCAAGGCCACTTGCAGTAATCGAGCTTTCTTTGAACACAACATCTGCTTACATAGACTCTCTTACAAGATCAAATTGTAATGGCCAAGATGGAAAAGGAGGATGAAAGAAGAGATGACAGATATATGGATAGTCAGTTTTAATGGCTGGTTGTATGCTGGTTTTAACCCAAGCCAAATTCCCACTTTTTTTTATTAAACCTGGTGGTTCTCTTCTGATTCTCATTATTACTCCTGGCTGGAAGATCAGGGGGGGATTGGCACTGCACTGGTTGCCCTTTATGGTTTTGATTTCTTCAAAAAGAAAAGTTTCAGAAAAAGGCTGAATGAAATGGTTCGAGGTAGGAGCAACACCTTTTCACTTCTTGCCTTTCTTTCTGCTGCTAATACTGATGAAAAACTCCTGTGAAATGCCTTTCTGCTGTCATTTCAAAGGAAACTGTTTCCTAAATGGAAAGCTGATTCAGCGAGAAAATTCATTCTGCAATTTTCCTAGTAATAGTGATATTTGTATTGATATTATCTGTCCATAATCAAGGCTATGAGTAGCCATTTTTCTTACACTTTCTTTCTCAAGATAAGTGAACGCTTAAGGACAACAGTTCCAGTTCCTTTTCCCTACTATATTCTGTGTTATTGGACTAATCCAACAACGTAAAAGTGTTTTGAGAATTTCCACTCCACGTGAATATTGTGATACTTCCATACTTACTAATTTTGCAAAAGAACAATCAAAATGCAGTTTTTCTTTTAATCAAGTGATTCATTTCACCTAAGTTGCACAATAAATGATATTTGCAGAAGCTGAAGCAGCTCCTTGTGGAAGACAGGACCATGACCAATTCAGGCACCAGAGCAGCTTACGAAAAATAAAAGAAATACTGAGCTGATCTAGGAACAAAAAAGATTTCTAAAAAATTTATCTCCTTCCTACTGATTTTGTGGAAATCATATACTTTTCTGAAAATGGATTCTTATGAGAAATCCCCAGCCAGTTCCAATATACACAGTTTGGACATGGGCATTCTCTTTTTCTTAGTATTTGCTAATTGCTAATCTCTTCACACAGAAAAGTCATTTTTAGTTTTAGCTGCTGAGCAACAAGCACCATGCTCTTGGATATGTCTTAGGGCACTCTGGAGCAGAGGTGAATTGCAGATGTGGTTTAAATTGACATCTCTGCAACAGTTTGGTGTTTTCCAGTAAAGTAAGGGACTCGTATGAAGAATGCATACCTCAGTCATGACTGTGCCCTAGCACACACAAGTTCACAAGGTGCTCAGCTCACATATAGCTCACCTGCCCTGGCAGAGGTGTCCATTCGAGAGGGCACTGATGGAACATGCTGCAAATTTAATAAGGGCATGCTGCATCCAGCTAAGGTTCAGATGGCTGGGGCAACACACATGGCAAACCAGTGAAGAGAGCAAAACAGAGGTTCATCCCCCTGCACGCCCAGAGCTGTGGGTGCACCACATCAGGTCAGGGATCACATCCAACTTTGATCCACGTCAAGGGACAGTGTAGTTACAAGGAACTGATTTAATTCCTCTAATAGGTTCACTTAGGTTTTCTCAGAGCCCAAGCACTCGTGCTCTGTATACCCTTAAAAAACTTGGAGATAATGAATAGGTTTCTTCACTTTATCTCTGCTTTAGAGTCTGAACTCCCACAGTTTGGCCCACTGGCTAATGAGAAGTGATGCACTGAAAGCCATTAGAGCTCTTCCACAGGGAATTCGAAACTGAAAGATAAACATACCAAATGATTGAACGTACAAATCACTCACCATACTCCCAGAGCTGTGCAAAGGGGGAGGGGAAATATGCTTTTGTATAGTGAATTATTACCCTAAAAATCACAACTAGTCCTCACTTAATTTAAGAGCTTGGTCCTGTAAATTACATGTACTCCTTTTAATATTTTCTGAAGAACTGGAAATGCTGTGTTCTATACATTAGAACACAAAGCAAAGGAAAACACAAGCTCTAATCACTATGTGACCACTGTTTATTTTCCCAAACTATGCATAAGCTTAGATGAAGTTCTTACCATTTAATATCACTCACCTGTGCAGTCTTGAAATAAGACAAGTGAGATAATGTGTAGTTATTTGGGCTAACGAGGCCCGTGAATACTGTACTTTGGTTATAATAAGTGTGCTTGGCATTTCTCTAAATTAATGGTCAGAGATGACTAAAAGAAATAGGAGCCAACAGCAGAGAGAATCCCATGCCTGACCCCCTTCTCATCCCTTTCAGGAAAACCCTTTGTGGGGGGCACTTGCTGGAGACTGCTGGGACTCAGCTACAATCCATTTTGCCAACCTTTCTACCCTGCTTGGAAGCTGCAGAAAGGATTACAAGAGTCAGTGGCAGCAGCTAGCCTGTATCAACAGAGCAGGTATTGCCCTGGGAGCACAGTGAGTTTATTCCCTGTCACTGGACAGGTATTTTTGATTGGATAAAACAAGCAAACAAAAATGCACAGAGGGGGTTTTTGGCACATGTAAATGTGTAAATTCAGACTCGTAAAAAAATTTATACTACTTAGTGAAGACATCTTTTCCCTTTGAAGGACTCTGTCCTACTAGGAAAGTGTGTGTACAAGCAGGGTCATGCTCTCTATGTCACCCATGAATAACAAATCTCTTCTCTGCCTAGAAAGCCACCCCAGGGGACAGCCTCATAGTAAGGGTATTCCTCATAGGAAGCAGAAGGAAGTAAACCTGGACTGTCGTTTTTAGAACAGTTTTTAATGAGCATGTCAGAGCTTAAAAGCATTGTAAAACTTCCTGCTGGCTCAAATGCAGAAGGAAAGTGCTAGCCACACTCAGTTTTTGAGAAGAGGAACATGGTATGCCCTTCTCCTTGCTGGGGTGCTGTGGTTTGAACTCAGCCGGTAGCAAACTGCCACGTGGCCAGTTGTTTACTCCCCCCTCCCCGTGAAATAGGGGAGGGACAGGAAAAAAAAAAAAAATTGCTAAATAACAAATATTTAGTTAGCAAAATAACAACAATAATGATAGTAGTCCAAAACAGGTAAAATGCAGCAGTGGCTCACCGAACGGCGACCGGTACCGATCTCGTCCCCAGCCCGCCCCGCCGATCCGGATCCGAAACCGAAACCGAAACCGAAACCGAAACCACTAAGGTCCGTCAGAACGCACGTGCCCGCCTATACGCGGCGCTCTGAGGTCACGTGACATGGGATGGTCCAATGACCGATGAGGACCCAGCACCTCCGCCGTGCTCCCTCTCAGCCCATGGAAAGTTAACTCTGTCCTGGCCCAAACCAGGACATGGGGGAAACCCAGGAAGATGAACTCTTCCACATGACCTTCAGAAGATACCTGAGTGATGGGATTCATCCCTCAAAACTTCACTATATCCCAGGACTTCTGCGTACAACTCAGACCTCCTACACTGACTTGGGAGCCTGAGCATTTCACAGAATCACGGAATCATCTAGGTTGGAAAGGCCCTTGAAGATCATCTAGACCAACCATCAACCCAACATTAACAGTTCCCAACTACACCATATCCCTCAGCACTATGTCGACCCGACTCTTAAACACCTCCAGGGATGGGGACTCCACCACCTCCCTGGGCAGCCCATTCCAACACCTAACAACCTGTTCTGTAAAGAAATGCTTCCTAATATCCAGTCTAAACCTTCCCTGGCACAACTTGAGGCCATTACCTCTTGGCCTATTGCTTATTACTTGGTTAAAGAGACTCATCCCCAGCTCTCTGCAACCTCCTTTCAGGTAGCTGTAGAGGGCGATGAAGTCTCCCCTCAGCCTCCTCTTCTCCAGACTAAACACCCCCAGTTCCCTCAGCCACTCCTCGTACGACATGTGCTCCAGACCCTTCACCAGCTTTGTTGCCCTTCTCTGGACACACTCGAGTAATTCAATGTCCTTTTTGTTTACTATTTGATACTTGTAATAAAGTGTCACAAAGTCACCTCTCTGGAGGCCTTCAAGGTATTTGCATTTTTATCATTATGTTATCATTCAGTCCCATCCTGAGGTTTGGTTCTGCATCTGATGAAAAAAGCAAAGACTGTTGTTCTTAATACTCTTCACACAGCCTTCCTACCTCTGCTTACCTCCCCCTGGGCTGCCCTGTCCTCTCTGCCCCAAGGCAGCACAGGTCCTCCAGCCCATCCCCAGCATTACAGCACCGAGTGGGACATTGCAGACAAACACTGTCTCTTTTTTATAAACTGAAGAGATCTGAATCCCTAACATGCGTATCCATCAAACAATTTTTGGCCAAGTCTGAAATGCTGCTGCCAGCTTCCAGCTGTGACTTTTGGCTTGTTTTAAATTCCCGTATCCATCCCTACCATTGAAAATCAATTATTACAAGATGGACTGGTGTCAGGCCTTCAGTGTTGTGTTGACTTTTTGTACAGACAGTGAAGCTAATTGTTTCAAGTGTTCACTACCCAGACTCAACTACACCAACTTTCTGGGGAGTTTCAGGTTTTCTTCTTACCGAGGTTAATGGTGTGGAAGCAGTGAGACTATTTTCCAATATTTTTCTGCAGGTTCTCCATGGGTTTTGTTTCCCATGATTTTTTAGATTAAAGTTTGGCAGGGGAGGGGAGAGGGTGTTTGCTATTTTTCTGAATTCTGTAAGACGTTGTCTTGGGCTGGGAGAAAAATAGAAATGGAGAAATGTTTGCACCTCATTGTCTGACCTGGAGCTGTCTTTCCTCCTGAAATAAAGGAAGCCAGGAAAACTCCTTGGGTGAGACAATGGGAAGGTTGATTTCATCTTTATCAGGAGTAATCACATTCAAAGGGTCCCCCTGATTAAAACCTGCTTTGGGACACAACAGGTAAGGGGATAAGAAAGTCTACAAAACTGTCCCTTTTCTCCTGTTGCCCCGAATACCTTCCACTTACATTTTTTTTGCCTGGTTACCTTGCTTTCAGTATCCAAAAACCAACAAAGGCTAGATTGTTTGTGGAAAGCTCTCTTGCTTTGCTATAAATTGGTTTTGGTTGCCAATATTTTGGCAAGGATAAATCTCAACCCACAACAGATTTCAGTCTTCTTCATGTTAAAGTTAAACATTAGAGCTATGCCTTTTAGGCCAAAACTTAGTGTCAAAGAAGACTGGGCCCCTATCAGTGTGTAGAAACTGCCAGAAATAAATTCAAGCATTAACTGAGAAAGCCATATAGAAGTAGACATTGTGTCCTCTTTAAAATAAACTGGAATTTTGTCATGCATCATACATTTGTACTCAAGGAATGGATGGGGATCTCTTACGGGGGAAAAAATAAAACAAACCAACCCAAAACAGAAATACTGAGCTTGGTATATAATCTAGGTATATAATCTAAACATCTGTAAAATCAATGGACTCACAAAGGGCTACAAGCCAGGCCTATGAGATAGCTAATCCAGTAAGATTATTAAAAGCAGCGATTTTGCAAGATCGAAATCCAAAATCAAAATTAAGAATAAAGTTTTAGAAGTTTCTTCTTAAATAACCTATAATTTCCTCAAGGAATCCAGAGCTAAAACTACTCAAGGGATGTAGTTAAACCAAATGAACAACATTTGAAACTCCTTGGCTGTAATGCAAAATATTTTTAATGGCTTTGTTTATGCTTTTATACTAAATGCTCCTCACAGTGATTTGTGTGGAATGTTTACAGACTTGTGTATTACTCTGTTATCAGATAATTTACAATACTCTTACTTAAGGAAGCAGACACAAAATAATCAAACTTGACAAGTCAAAGAAAAGTGCTGTCAGGTATGGAAAACAATGATCAGTGGGTGGGCATACAATATTTTCTAAATAAAATGCCATAAAAGAGTACAGCATGCGATTTGATAGCACATTTTTCATATTGAACATTAAGCTGGCAGTATGCATTGTCATACAATCAACATTGCTCACACCGACTAGAAGTAGCATGAAGGACTCAGGGCTTCGTGCAACAGGGTAGCAACAGGGCTCTTTCCAGTGAGACAAAACTTTACAAAAATGTGATTGAGCAACACGAGCGCTTGAATTCTTTCACTGCCGTTTGCTTCTGTTTCCTATTTCTGTTATTATTGCTGGTGAGCCGACCTTCTGAAACGTACATCTCATTTTTCACGACGGGTTGGCAGAGCAAACGCTGCCTCACTTTATTTCAGTAGCAAAGGACTATTCTCTAAAATACCAGCCAGTGATACAGTGACCCAAGATACAAGCCTTCAGGACTGCTGCTTGAGCTGCACAGGCTGCTTCTGTAACAGTTTTGCATAAATGTAACCTCCAGAAATCTGAAGCGAGAAACTATTTGCGAGCTTCTATTTTACCATTTTTTAAATCCCTCTCATATAAACACCATGTCAGATATGACTGCCATAATCTGAAGTTAGTGTTGTCTGCTTTAAACTCCTCAGGAGCAGGCATGTTTGGTTTACAACCCTAATTTCTTGAGGATCACCTCCTGCCACCGACACGGAGGGTACACACTGTTCTCACCCTCCGCGTGTGTGCGGGTGTGTTACGGGGTGTATAAATCAGAGCAGCTGCAGCCAGAGCAGCTGCAGGGACACATGCACTCCTCCGCTGATCTGTTTGTGTGGGTGGGTGAGTGTGGTTTGTGTATAGCTGGAGGGCTTCCCTCTTGGAAATTCTGGGATTAATGACACATTAAGCCCTCTCCAATAGAGTGGATTGAAAAGAATGAAAGAAAAAAAAAAAAAAAATTGAAACAGGCAGGCAGGCTGATGGCTTTTCCTGCAAAGTTTAGTACTTCAAAAGTTAACTTCTAAGCAACTGCAGATGCATGGATAAAATCTATCTTGGACAATATGCAGCAGCCCTTTCCTTTCCATCAGCATCTCCAACTTGTTGCCTACCTCTGTTGGATTCCCTTGTTGGCCATTAGCACTGAGTCAGCTCCATTAGGTAAGGATTTTGTACTTTTTAATTATTTGATAGTCATTTGGGGGATAGAGTTCATGTGTATTTTAAACTGAGTTAATCTTGCTTACATTTACTTTTGAATGTGGGTTAGAGTGATACAGGGCTATTATTAGAAAGAGTCTCCAAAATAGAATGGAAGTAAAGTTAAAATAAACAACTTATAAGGTAATGAAGAAGGTCACAGTGATAACAAAGCTTGCTTACAGCACACAATGTTTATTGTCCATTAGAGCACTTTCACTTTCCTTTTTTTCTTTTTTTTTTTTAAATAAACAAATTACAATCCTGTGAAGATTCTTATTCCCTACTAGAAAAAAAGTGATTTAAAGAATATTCATAATGTTTTCCCATAAATGGAATATACAAAATGAACCATAAAAGAAGAAAAAGCTTTAAAATAAGAATCTATTCCTCTAAGGAAAGAAGTATATACACCATATATCAGAGCAACATTATAGGTTAGTTACTTACACATATAATAATACACAGCTATACAGTCTCTGGCAATAAAAAGTTCATAAGTAATTTTTCTACTACTGTACACATTAAATGTAAGGCTTGTTTCACTCTAGCATAGAGTTCGGAGAGGACATAGTTTTTACATATGTAGCTTGTTTATACAGCTTTATTAATCTACTGCAGGAATGCACTGAAAATCACGTTAGACATTATTCAACTAGTAAAAACAGAGTTAATAAAAATATTGAGAAAAGTGGTAGGACCAGAGTGTAGTGCTGTGAGTGATTATGGATACAGCTTTGGCAAACTGTGGGGGCACTTCCCCCTTAATGGAAATACTTTGCAATATTTTACAAAATTTAATTCCAGTAGAGTTTCAACTAGTCTTAAAACTGATTGTCAGCCAGCACTCATTAGCTCGGTGAAGATAAAACAATTTAAAGCACTCTTCATTTGAATATCAAAGGATCACCCAGAAAGGTTTGCAGGACTAAACACAAGGCAAATGACTTTATCTCCTTTATCTTCAAACAATGCCTTTAATTTCTGAAAACTTTTGAAGGGTTGCCAGTTTTATGGAGTGTAGCAGCTACTTATCTAATAGAACAAGCTTTTCATCAAGGGGAAATGACTTTTTAACTCCTAGTAACTAAGTAACTGTATTTGCCACTGTATTTTTGTTACTGAAGGTAATATGTATAGACATACTTATTAAACTGGGAACACAAAACAAGAATTAGGAAATAGCTTGCTGTCTCTTAGGTGATACGGAAGGATTCATAAGGATTTTTTTGTGGGTTTTTTCATAATGTGAACTTGAAGTAAATGAAACTGCTGAAAAAAGTTTACATTCTGACAGATTGTGCTGTGGCATTATAAGGATATTAACAGAGCCATATGCTGTTTACTTTTGTACTCTAACAAACCTACTAATCCCATAAGAATTTAACTGTGAATAAGGAACGTCTGACCAAACAGCTTTTTGCAGATGCCTTGTTAAGGAGAAGATGAAAAAGTCCTTTAAGGACCAAGGAATAACTTTATCAACTTCTGCAGTCTTATTTTAGGGAACGAAGCTCCCAGTGACTGAGTATATTCTCATTATTTGGGGTTTTTACATCATTTCCTGTGACTGAGAAACATGAAAGGGTTACCAATAACGTCTGTAGCTGCTTTCTGGTAGAAGATTAAGTAAAGCATCAGGGACAAAAGCAACTCAGTGAATCATAGATGGTGGGAGGGCTGACACAACACAGAGCTTGTCAGACTGCTCAGATGAAATTCTGTAAATAAGTCAATCAAAAGAAAAAGACAATAGATTTTTTTACAGAGGTATTTTAGACAAAAGTATTTATCTTAAAATAGGTGGTTGCTTGTAACATCACCATCGAGATGGAATTGCTCCCCATCCCCTCTGGAGCCTTTTCATAATGTATAATTGAAAAAGTTTATAATTTGGATATGAGCTGCCTGCAAAGGCACCAGCCTCCCTCAAAGCTCATGAAATCCACTGGAGCTTCACTGCAAGGTGTTACTTATATAGTAAAATAAGATACAATTAATTGTTTGCAAGTGGATTTTCCTCAACTCTGAAACACATAAGAAAAAGTTCGAGCATATCCTGAGGTGAAGAAAGAAAAGAGGAAGGATGGTGTCAGGGGAAGGCTAGGTGCCTACAGCCAGCAGGAAAAGATGGTTTATTCTCAAATGAGCCAAATGGTCTAATTTGATTTAAGAAAGTAAATGAGAATAGTCTAGCAAAAATTACTCAGTATGTCTTCCATTTTTATCAACCCTGATCTAGCTTTCACTAGAAGAATGAAATGAAAATCAGAGTATGTAATCTGCCTTGTGTGCTGCCCACAAGCAACCCATGATCTCACTGTGAGCTTCTGCTGTAAAACCTGAGTGCCATGGACTTTCCATGCTTTAAGCAAAAATCTTCTGGAGATGAGAGAACATTTCCCCATGAGTATTTCAAAAGGGATAATTCAAACTATTCAGGACCTTTCCCACCTGCTTCATGTATCTACCGCAGATGACAAACTGTTCCATCCCTTGGTCAGGTTTCAAACACATCACCCGGGTCCCCAGCAACCCCCCAGAGCCCCATAGCTCTTGCCACCCTCTGGGTCCCGGAGCACAGGAGGGGTGCAGACACCCCCAGGGAAGCCCCAGGGTATCTGGCCTGGAAATAGCTTGCAGGGATCAAGCTCTTGGGCCATGAGTGGTTTTGGTGATTTTTGAAATTACACTGGAATTGTTCTGTGCTGTGGAAAGCACAACAGACATTTATAGCACTGTGCAAACAAAAAATACCCTGCTGAATGCTTTCCTATGGAAGTAAAACCAAGACTCCCTGGCCACGGCAAATAAGCAGTAACAACTCCCAAATGGAGAGGAACAACATTTACAGCATGTTTCTCTCCCGATATTATTTTTAATTATCAAAAGCTGTTTACCGGTTAATATTTTATTTCCCACTTATTTAAGTTTTTGTCAGCATCAAGTAACCGTCAACATCAAGTAACCCCATTGGCCTCATGGTCTGGGATTAAGCCAGTTCATATTGTTTGAACTAAGAGTGAAATTTGATTTTATCTGAATATGTGTTGTCAAAGTGAAGCTAGTAGAAAGGGTTGTACAATGATTTCTGTTTGCTGATAACTTTTTTGTTCCGCTGCTTTTTATCTGAAAGACAACAGGGTTATGCTTACTGCAGGAATAGTTCTTTCGTAAGAAAGGCAAAATTAGGTGGCTGTTGCAGTCTGGGGGTAAGGGAACCTTTTCACCTTATAGTGAATGTGTTTGTGAATCTCCTGAGTAGTATCAGTATATCACTGCTGGATTTTAGGAATCTGAAAACAATCATTAATTTTCATTAGAAGATTAAAAGGCAAATGTGTGAGCTACAAATTATTTCCCTGCAAAATATCGAAGTTACACAGGCTTACAAAATATGTTTGGTGTGAGAGGGCTGCCTTTCTACTACATCTCAAGGATTTGCCTATTTCCCATTGACCTGACAAATGCGTACACTGTTTAAACTCTTTAACAGCTATTTATTACTCTGTGCTGTACTAAAATTGAGGATCATTTTATTAGATGCTGTTCATAACAGTATAGGACATTCATGGCCAAAATGCTTGTTTTAATGGTCCAGTTCCTCTAAGTTATTTTGTCTCCAAATGACAAATCCGAAGAAGTATTGTATACATCTAACTTCCTTTGCAATCGATAGGAGCTGCAAGTAGTCAAGACAGATCAGTATTTGTTCCTAAATTGACAAGACAAATTGCTGCAGAGAGGAAGCATCATCATTCTATTTTACAGATGGGATGGAGACGTGAAGTGGCTCAAGGTCATGCAGAAAATCCTTTTGGTGGAGCTGAGATCTGTACTGAGGCCTTGTGAGTCACAACCCAGCCCCATTAACAGCAGCACAACTATAAATGAAGTGAAAGCAAATATAGTAAATAGGAGTGTAATAAAAATGCTGAACCTTTCTCCATCTTCCTTGTAAACTCTGAGGTCAAATGGCTACACACAGAAACTGAAGGGGACACAAAGTATTGTTGTTGGGCTTTAGACTACTTAACATATTTCAGATGGCCTATACTTGAAATTTCCACCAAATCCCCTTTGACTTCAATCAGTAAAGGATCTATTCACTTCCAAAATGTTATACCTACATTATTATACAAATACAGTTGAAGAAAAGAAGGAAAAGTCATTCCTGCACTAACTTCATTAGAGACATAATTCTTTTCTGTTTGTTCCTACTTCTTCCTAGACCACTTCTGTAGCCTGATAAAACAATTCTGGCTTTGAAAATAGCTGTTTCATTCCAATATATTTCTTCCACTTTTTTGGTGACCTGGTCTTGCTGCTTCAAAAGTCTGAGAATATTATGAGAAATACCATTTTGGGTTGTTTTTTTTTTTTTTTTTTTTTCACTGGGTTTGTGCTTTACCACTTTGATTAGTTTGTTGGGGAAAGTTCTCAAGGCAGCCAGACTACTGGTTTGTCTGATTTTGTCTGCAAATTTGTTTCTTTGGACTTTTGTAGGTTTGTTCACTTTTTGGCTGCTTTCTTCCTGGATGAAGTGTCTTTCTTGTCACCTCACAGATGGAGATTTAGTGTGGGACATTGCTGATGCCCAATCCACTACAAAAATGGATATTGTCTTTAACAGTTGATTGGCAGTATATATTGCTTGTTTAATGATTTTTGAGTTTTCTTTGAAATAGTGTATTTTACCTTCAGTTATGACCTTTATTAATTTCATTGTGGCAGCTGCACTATGTGTTTTGCCCTAAATAGAGATTATTTATGGTGAAATCTGAAAAAAAGTGGATTAATTTGAAGAATATTTTTCATCTTACTTTGTAACACCACTAAAACCATGTGTTAGTGCGTGCAATTGTTTGTACAGCTTTTCTGGAAAGAGTTTTGTGTGTTAAGCTCTTAGGAGATTTACTTAATGAATGTATGTACTCATTTGCTTCTTTCTGACACATATTATTTTGATTATTCTGACGTCTATTACTTTGATTGCTGTGTTCACACTGCATGGCATCCACAGGGAGCCGCAAGGGAATATTCTACATATTGAAAGGAAAAAAATTGATCGCCTAATATAGTTGAGGGATTGTAGTAGTCTGCTCTGCTCCTTTTGCTGGTTTTATATTAATTCATCAATTGAGAATGAGTTTATCTTATTCCCCTATTTTGTTCACAAAGCAGCTTCCACAAGCTGGATAGCAATTTATCTGTATACCACAATAATGTAATGCATCTCCTGTGGTAGCTGGAGCATTTTACAACTCAACTGTCCCTTGACAGTTTTGTGTGTTGACAGTTTCAGTAAATGGTCTCTCATGTAGTATCTTGCTAACTCCTCATCAGCTCAGTAGCTCCTGCACTTTCCATGAACTGGTGGATACCCCAACTTTTCATCCTCCTTATGCTAATAAGGAAAGGCATAACATTTCCCATCCCAGACTCGCAGTCTTACTTTCTCTTCATTTTTTAAATGGCTGATTAAGTTATGTTAAATTTATCTCAGAAGGTAAAAGTCTATGGAAGAAATCTAGAAGATACAGAGAAAAGTGGGTTCTCAGAATTTCCTGAATTAATAGGTCTATAATGAGTTTAATGGTAAATGTGGAGAATGACTTGGGATCTGAACTAGACCATTCCTTTACAGAAAGGAGCCTGTCTTATGTCAGTTCCTGCTTGATTCTCATCTCCGTTTAAAATTGTATTTTGCTGATGTTTGTCTGTCATGCAAACTTTTAATGGAATTTTATCTCACTGATCTTCTACAGACCTATATGAAGAGCAAAGGGAGGTCAAACTGAGTCACTAGTTTATTTAATAGCTAAGCTAACATTTTGTAGTTCATAATTTAATAATGAAAAATTTCTTTAGAATTAGCATTATTAGACCTCACTGAATTAGTCAGATATGTTATTTGTTGATCTGGTCCAGCTACCAGAACAGGCAGATTCGCAAACATCTTTCAGAGATTATTTTTAATAGTCTTCTTTGTCCCTTTCCTCCAATTATTTACTTTATAATCAACTATGGGTATACTATAAAGTTAGTTGACTGTGACTCAGCCTCCCTCAGGAACACAGCATAGATACTTTGATTCATTCAGGCTACCTTATCATCAGCTCTGTTCTCTTCTTAAATAGGCTAGAGAAAAAAAAAATATAAACATTCACAGAACCATTTGCTCTGTTTTTTTATTAGTTGTTAAGATTAGAACTGGCAACAAAAACGTAAAGAGGGTGAAACCTGAATAATTCCTTGTTTCTCTTTTGCAAGAAATACAAGGAAAATGAAGACGAGGCTCTTTCCTACACCAATGTATTTGCAACTCATTCTTCAAGTGCTAAATATGTGGACATTTCATTTTCTGAATGTGTATAAAACAGAATAAAAATAAAGGTAAAAGAAAGCTATCCCTTAGTTAGGCCATAGCCACCCCAGAAGCTGTTTTTTTCTCCAACAGAGTCTTGTAAGTGCCACCCATGCCCCATAGCATTCCTGAGGTATTTGGGCTTCTTTTCTCCTATAATATCCTTTAAAAGTCTCACTTGTAATTGTTGAATATAGGAATCCTTCAGATTCAAATAATTTTGAGTCCTTTGCCTGGACTAGTTATTTCAATTGATCCTGTAAAAGAAATCCCTCATAACTAAACAGTTACACTGGGAAAGCTGGAGTAGCTTGAAGCATTCCCAGTCTGGAGCAAAGATGAATTTTGTTCATCCTCCACTCCCTGCATGGGGCTACCTGTGCAGGGACATGACCTGCCCTGCCCAGTGGGTCAGCATCTGCCACAATGGCAGCAGGCAGGACTTGCTTCTGCCCGCTCAGTGTGTACCTCCCAGCACAGCACCAGTGTGATCCTGATCACAGCAATACACCTCATAGGAGTGAAGGTTTGATATATCCTTAAGATATCATAGACAAAGACTACGGCCATGTAGTAGCACTCGGGCTTGGATGAGGAGGGCTGAAGATCGACTTAATTCCTGTCCCTCGTGTGTGCTTGTGTGAGGGCATTAGGCTTAAGGATACTGATGTACTTCAGGATAGCTGGATGTGAGTTGCAGACTATGATCCCAGCACAAGCTATACCTCTCCCAGAGGAATTTCACAACTATTTGCTCCTCTTGACATGATTGCTGTCTTGCAATACAAATAGCTTGGACATAAATCATAAATCTACTACCCATTCCCATTTCTTCACTTCTTCCTTTTTCATGTTTTCCAGTAACTGATATCTTAGTCATGAAAATCACCCACAGTTATTCCTGTTGCTTCATAATGTCTGTTATCCAGCCATATCCTGGGCTGCATCAAGAGAAGTGTGACCAACAGGTCGAGGGAGGTGATTCTCCCCCTCTACTCTGCTCTCATGAGACTCTGCCTGCAGTGCTGTGTCCAGCTCTGGGACCCCCAACATAAGAAGGATGAAGGACTCTAGCAGGTCCAGAGGAGGCCACAAAGATGCTCAGGGGGCTGGAGCACCTCCCCTGTGAGGGCAGGCTGAGAGAGTTGGGGATGTTCAGCCTGGAGAAGAGAAGGCTCCAGGGAGACCTTATAGCGGCCTTCCAGTACTTAAGGGGGGTACAGGAAAGATGGGGAGGGACTCTTTGTCAGGGAGTGTAGGGATAGGATGAGGGTAATGGTTTTATCCTGAAAGAGGGTAGATTTAGAATATAAGAAGATAGATATAGGATGTAGAAGATAGATATAGAAGATAATATAGATATAGAATATAGAAGATAGATATAGAAGGTAGATATAAGAAATTCTTCCCTGTGAGGGTGGTGAGACACTGGCACAGGTTGCCCAGAGAAGCTGTGGCTGCCCCCTGCCTGGAAGGGTTCAAGGCCAGGTTGGATGGGGCTTTGAGCAACCTGGGCTAGTGGAAGGTGTCCCTGCACATGGCAGGGGGTTGGAACTAGATGAACTTTAAGGTTCCTTCCAACCCAAACCATCCTATGATCCTATGATTCTGTGATTTCTTGTTCTGTTTGCTATTACCTATTCTCTTTGCATGGGTATGTAGACACTTTCTCTTATTTAATACACTCCTGACAATATTATTCATCTGCTGTTTCAAAACAACTTCATCTTCTGTCTTAAGTCTGAGCTTGGAGATTGCCTTCTGAGAATACCAGACAGCCTCATTAAGTGCCAACAGAACGCAAGGGGACCTGGTGAGCAGTGCCTGGCCAACCCCATGCAGCTCCCAAGGGCCCTGGCACAGAAGTACTCACAAGGTCAAAAAACTGTGCTGGAAGGAGCTTTACCACTCAGGGTGGTGGCAGAGACACTAAAAAGTACTTGTATATGCAATGATGAGCTGGAAAACAAGTTGTCTCCCAAAATCTGTTTTTTGTGATGGTATTGGACATTACTTTTTTAAGACCCTTGAAGCAGACAACTTTATTCTGGCTTCTTTTAATCAGGTTTGCTGAGAAATCCTCCCCTGGTAGTGAAGCACAGGCTTTCTGAAAGACCCTTTGGTGAGGTTCTGAGATTTAAAACCTTGTAGCTGGTCAGCACACAGGGATAATGCATGCCTTTCACAGCCCTAAAATATATTAATACTGATGTTGCTTTCAAGGGCCTAAACTGAACAACAAACTAAAATGTTGCAATCCTGGGAAGGGTAGCACCTGTGGCCCCATGTGTACATAAGCATAGGAAACACCATTTTGTCCACCACTGCTTCATTATCACTAAAATTAGTGATGCAGAAATGCTGCAAGAAAAGTTATGATGGTTTCAAAAGATACACCATACAAATCCACCCATTAAGTGGGATTTTTGCCTCTGAATTCCATCAGGGGCTCACGGCTGTTACAGCCGAACCCTGCACTTATCTGCACAACAGTTTATAGACTATACGACTTTCCAAAGATAACCTACTTCAGGTTGAGTAACTGCTGTTGATCCACACAGGAAGGTCTTTTCTCTGTCTGATTGCTTTAACAATTGAAAACAATTAAAAATTTACTTTCCCACTGAGACAGAACTGGGAAAAAACTGAAGTGCTAACTGATAGCCTGATATTTTGTTAATCACTTCTGACAGAAAAGATGTTGTGTTTTAGGATAGTGGAGCTGGATCAATCTCTTCTGTCACAGACAAGTGCCCTCAGAACCGGTCTATCGATTATACCGCAGAGAATATCTTTAGGTCTCTTATTTGAATTGTTTCCCTTTCTATTAGTAATTAAATACATCTGGGAATAAGAGCTTCAGTGTCAGTCTCCCATGTGTTCATCTACTGTAAAGGTATAAATAAGTGCAATGAACAGCAGGTTCATTCATTCTATGGCGTAATGTATGTTTGCTATTTATAACAAACAAAACAAAAAAAAGCAGTTCCAGTACAGACTTAGACAGATAGACAGACTGATCAATCAGTTGATCAATACATGTTTTTTTGGTCAAAACCATACACCCAAGTGCATGAGCCTTCCTAAGATGAAACCTGTACCCCCAAAAAAGTAGAAGTCTTTTCAAAACTTGCACATTTCTATGAAAACTTTCATTAACAGCATATAAAATAATCAGCATTTAAAATTCCTGCCCAGCTGTAACCCAAGGATATATTTTTTAAAAGAATGAACAAGCTAAATAAAACGGGCAGTAAATTTCAATATTAGTAATGATACTTGTTTGCAAGTCCCAACAATGCAGAAAGGAATGATTTATGTTCATTTGTGCTTATGAAGCCATGTTCTAACACACTGTTTTTCAACCGTTTTTTTAATCAAAGTCCCTTTTCTGCTAAAAGAAAGCTATGGAGTATCCTGTATCCCCTATTGTTTTATGTTAAAAAGAGGGCAGAAGGGAATTGGATATTTTGCATAAAGAAAACAAGATTAAGTGAACTTAATTTTTGCTTTACAAAAATCATAATTTTACTGAAAGCAAAGAAATCCTTAATTTGGAAGGCTCTGGTGAGGGTCTTGAAGCTGGGGGCAGCAGGTACACAGCAGACAGACAAACAGGGATATATCTGAGTGAAGTCTGCATGAAGGGCTGGGGGCTGTTGCACTATTTGTTACATGAACTGAAATCTGATGTCTTAAGAGCCCTCATAGCTTAAATAATATTTCAGCCTTAAGATATACCTGAGAACATGCATCCTCTAATATCAGAGGGTTTGAGCAAGGGGCTGGTGAGGCGTTCCCCACCCCATCCAGTGCAGGTGGCTGGGGGTGAGAAAGGCTGCTCTGGGTCTTGCTCCATACCAATATCTAATAACTTCTTCAAGGCCACAAGATTATTCCTTCTCCTTAAAGCCACCTTCATTTCCTAAAGTGTTGTCTAGCACTAAAGTGCGCTGTTAAGCTGCTGCCATGTTTTTCCATTCTGGTAGAAATTATTGTTCTATATAGTTAGATTTTTAAGAGTGCATTCTGGCATCCATTTGGGGAAAAGGCACTATATAAAAGCAAAATCAATACAAGGGACAGTTATATTTCCTGAGCTTTTTCATTAGCTATAAAATATATACATTCAAGAAAGGAGGGGGAAACAATGTCAGTTTAAGCTAGACTGAAAGAGGACAAGACAAATCACGAAAGAATATGCATGAATGTGTACTGGCAGGAGTATGAACTATGCAGCTTTGCTGGGCACAGGCAGAACTCTGCTCTCACTACATCCAAATGTTCCTGCAAGACACTGACCTCTCCTGTGACAGGCATCAAGACACTGGAAAAATACAGAAATATATGTACTTTGGTAAATGAGGTGTTTCTTGACTTGTTCTCAGTTTTCGTTAAAACCAGACTGACCATTGGCTGAATATTCACGGGGAAACTTTGCCTTTGCTCAGCACTACGAACTAATAGAAGAGCAATAAAATAGTGCTGAGCCAAATTCTTCCTCAAATCCCCACTGAACTCCACCCATGCTATCTTTGTTCTTTTCTCCCAAAGTAGACTAAGATATTTTTCTTGCTCCCTGAGCAGGCTGCCCTTTCAGGTATCCTTGGATAAGTCTCTCATAACCTCATGCAATATATTTTCTAAGATTTGCAAACATAGAGCTGGACAAATTCTGAAAAACTGTAACCTGTATTTCTACAATTATAAACTTAAGGATATTGCAGTGAATTTTTAGCAAAATCAATTCATTACTGTTTTGTTTAAGCCCACCTGAAAAATGAAAATTCATACTGCTATATTAGCCAGTATTCTAACAAAGGTTACTAAACCATAAGAGCAGGCATCTTATTTTAGCTTGGAGTAAAGTTTCAAATCACAGTGTCTTTTCAGTATCAACATGCAATTACGTGAGCTAGAAATTGCACACAAGCCTTTTTTTCTCTTTTTAACATGGGCCTTCTATAATGACATTTTCATTAGTAGGAAATACCTGTCGTCTGTAGAAAAATAATTTGTCTTGGTTTTTGAAAGCTAAATTATCCCCTCTAAAAGATTAGCTGAAAAACACTGTATAAATTTATAAGCATTCCAGATTAAATACAAAGTTTTGCTTCTTTCTGGTGACCCCTAGTGATCTATTCTGTGAGAGAGTTCAAGAGTGAATCCAACAAGTTATTTATTTCTGAAACTCAGATAAGGCATCTGGAAGATTTTATCAGTGTGATTTTGCTACTAGCCCATAGTTCAGGGAACTGGGAAATAAAGGCCCAGAAAACTTATCAGTGTGTCATTGTTCATTTGAAACCCAAGTAAATCTGTGAAGGAACATGTGAGCTGACAATAACAGACAGCACCAAATAGCAGAATAGCATTTGTAGGACAGGCACTGCGTAAAATTGGTCTCTTGAGTTTAACATATCACTTATACTATGTGATTACCATCAAGAAGCTTTATGTATATCTTCTTTTCGCCTTACAGTCTCAGTTTCATTATTCACAGAAACTCCATCCTGTGTTGGCTTCTGTTAGGGCTCTCAGTGAGGTAAGAGAGTGAAGCAAACCAGAATTGAGCTGCAAAACTAGGGAAAAAGTAGGCATTAAGTGGAATTTCATTTTTGTTATCACAGATATCTGGCATACAGATCCAAACTTCTTTCAAACACATTTCATAGAATCATGGAATCATTTAGGTTGGAAAAGACCTTCAAGATCATCAAGTCCAACCATTAACCCAGCACTGCCGAGTCCACCACTAAACCATGTCCTTAAGTGCCACATCTACACATCTTTACATTCCTCTGGAGATGGTGACTCCACCACTTCCCTGGGCAGCTGCTTCCAATGCTTGACAACCCTTTCAGTGAAGAAATTTTTCCTGATATCCAATCTAAACCTCCCCTGGTGCAACTTGAAGCCATTTCCTCTTGTCCTATTGCTTGTTACTTGGGAGAAGAGACTGACCCCCCCACCTCACTACACCCTCCTTTCAGGTAGTTGTAGAGAGCGATAAGGTCTCCCCTGAGCCTCCTTTTCTCCAGGCTAAACACCCCCAGTTCCCTCAGCCGCTCCTCATAAGACTTGTGCTCCAGACCCTTCACCATCCTTGCTGCCCCGCTTTGGACACACTCCAGGACCTCGGTGTCTTTCTTGTAGTGAGGGGCTCAAACCTGAACACAGTATTTGAGGTGCGGCCTCACCAGTGCCAAGTACAGGGGTAAGATCACTTCCCTGTCCCTGCTGGCCACGCTATATCTGATGCAAGCCAGGATGCCATTGGCCTTCTTGGCCAGCTGGGCACACTGCTGGCTCATATTCAGCTGGCTGTCAATCAACACCCCCAGGTCCTTTTCTGCCGGACACCTTTCCAGTCACTCTTCCCCAAGCCTGTAGCGTTGCATAGGGCTGTTGTGACCCAAGTGCAGGACCCAGCACTGAGACTTGTTGAACCTTGTACAATTGGCCTTAGCCCATCACTCCAGCCTGTCCAGATCTCTCTGCAGAGCCTTCCTACCCTGCAGCAGATCAACACTCCTGCTCAACTTGGTGTCACCTGCAAACTTACTGAGGGTGCACTCGATCCCCTCATCCAGATCCTTGATAAAGATGTTAAACAGAACTGGCCCCAATACTGAGCCCTGGGGAACACCACCTGTGACTGGCTGCCAACTGGATTTAACTCCGTTCACCAGCACTCTTTGGCCCTGGCCATCCAGCCAATTTTTTACCCAGTGAAGAGTAGACCCATCCAAGCCATGAGCACCAAGTTTCTTCAGGAGAATGCTGTGGGAACGCAGCTCCTTCTGTTTGCTGCCCATGCTGCACGCATTTCATGAAGGTGCATCAGAAAGATGGCTCTCTCCCTCTTGGCATGACCATTATAGTATATGATTGCGACTCATAGCTTGTTGAATATGCAATTTCATCATGAGAGAGTGCTCCTTGCTGTGCATACACTGATGCATTATAGGAAAGGTCTGGATTAAAAAGAACAAGCCTCCAGCTAGCACTACCCTGCTTCTGCAATTGTAGAGTATGTCTCTCATAAATAAGAGACGTTTGTCCACCCGGTTCACTCCTCTTGAGTTAATAATTGTAGGATAAGCTTTAACAAGATGTTTTGGTGCCATTGTGCCATCCATCATTGTCCCAGGACTCTGCTTTTGTCCCACCATGCCTGGAGCCCACCTCATCCCAACATCTGGTGTTTCCAGTCTCAGGATCCTGATCAGTCTTTTCCTGTGCAGTGGTTGGAGCTTGAATATTTTGTGTCCCCCAAGCACCCTTCTTCCGGGGGGAAGGGATAGGAAAGCATTTATTGCTTCATCTATAATTGTAGCAACAAGGTAGAACTTTACATTTTCAGCAGTCCTTTTGCACATCTCAGTATCCTGCTCAAACAACTGAGTTTTGGTTTGATACCAAATAAAATGGAAGAGTGTCTAATTTCTGACAAAGGGATCTCATTTTATGAACCCTGTAATGCTGTGTTAAATTCAAGGCCATTGGTCCTGTCCAACTCTATTGATTTTCACTGGGAATAGACCAGTCATATGGAGAGCAGAGTTTTCTCATTTTTGCGTCATAACAGCTGCCCTCAAACCTATTTTCATTAAAAAAATATAGACACCAGCCTTACATGTCACAGATTCCTGTTGCATATTTTTTTATTGCTTCTCCCAAATCAAACTATTGAAAAAATAACATTCACCGTCCAAATATTTTGATTGCTAATGTGAGGAAAGGCATGAAAATTTCCCTTCTGTTTTTATAGCAGGAAGATTTATCACAGTTTGCTAAATTCTGGAGTGATTAAGTCATATTAAAGACATAACTAAAGTGTTTGATTTCTGGCTTCTGAAGTTTTATACTTGGTTCAAGAACATGTTTTATTTTGAATGTGATAATATTTCTTCACTATAATACAAATATTGCTCTCCTTCCTCAATTGGTCAAATGAAGTCAATAAAATATGCACAGAAGAAATGCAAGCAGCATTTGGCTCAGTATAAAGATTGATAGGGTAAGTACCTAAAAAAAATGCTTTTTATCATCATAAGTCTCTCCTGGTTTTTTATAGTTTTCATTGAGCAAAACGATCCATCATACTTGAACTTCATGCACGTTCCTGAAGCCAACAGTTAGTACAAGTCAATTTTTAATTATGATATTTTTATAAAACCTACAATTTATTTCCTGATTTTGTAAAACACTTTAAACAGCAAGTCATTGATATAAATTACGTAAATCTCAAGTGACCCCAAAGTCATTAATCTGACTGGATTTCACAGTGAAACGTAATACAGCAATAACCCAGTAGCTCTCTGTCTGACACCACAGAGCAGCAAAGATGGCTACAGCAGTGATGAGCAATGGGAAATCACAGGTTTTGGTCTAGACTAGTGTGATTTTTAGCTTTTTGAATAGAATGCCCATTGTGTTTAGCATACATGTTGCACCCTCACATTTAGGGCCAAAGGAAAATGGGCCTGTTAACTCTAAAAAAGAGAATAGAAGGTTCTCATCTATAGCACCATGCAAAGAGCAATGAACCCCTACTCCAAGATATTGAGCTTTGCAGTCAGCCTGCCTGTGAACTTGTCCCCATCCCATTCCTACAGAAAACCACACCAAATCCTGTTGTTGGCAGCAGAAGGAAATCTGCTCAGGAGGACTGAGAGCAACAGTTACCCTGTGGGAGCAGCAGCAGCCTCGTGCTGGTTCCCAGCAGTCCTTTGTGCTTTGAAGGAAAACCAAAAAAGTCTGCTGTGCCAAAACCCTTACCCCCCAGCTGCAGAGCTGCTAGAAATGTATTTCCACCAATCTGTAGGAAACACAAACTCCCCCTTCTCCTTTCCATCTCCCATTAGTGCTCCTTCCCCAGGGTCACTCCCCAACAAGGGTTCCTGCAGCCTGCGAGGCAATCGTGCCTCTCCAGACCCAACACCTGTTTCTCTGTTAAGCCAGTTTGTGTGTACCTCCTTTAAAACCTCTTTTGCTTTTCCAGCTGTTCTCCCTTTTGTTGGCCACCTCAGTCCCTTCCAGCTGTTATCTCCTTAGGCACAGCTGTGCTGGCTCCATCCTCACCTGCTGGCAGCAGCCTTCTGCCTTCCCTTCATTTGTGTGCATGGACATCACCTGTATCGTTGGGGACTTAACACTATTAAAATAACACTGAAGTATGGAAAGGATGAAAAGATGGCACAGGGACAAATGAGGATTTGTTTTTGCTCATGCACAGGAGAGAGAGTCACAGGGTTTAACTTGTATTCTTCACTTAAAAAAAAAAAAAGAATATTTCATGTGTCTAAATTTCTTTTCTTTTAAAAGCAGGATGTGGTAATTGTCTGGGTCTCAGTCTACATGAAGTAACATCAGCCAAGTTCATGTAGACCAAAAAGAAGAGGAAATATTAGAAGGCAAAACATCCTGGCTGTTAGACCTTTCTGGCTTCTTTTGCTTTCTACACCCTTTCTTTCACTTTGTGAAAGTTTGTGTAGAAGTCCAGCAGGTGAGAGGAAGCAACTGCAGCATTTTAGGATATTTGCTAAAAAGTAGTTGCAGAGTAGAGCAAGAAGGCTTAAAAAAATCCAATTACTTTTTTACCTTTCCTATGGGACAATTCCTACATACTCCACTCTTTCTTCAGCACTTGAAATGGTTTCTCTTACTGTTTACAGAGTAAGATATACAGTCTGTACTTCAGTTCATATTTTTTGAACTTCAGATGCTCTTCTCCATATTAAAACATCTCACAGGCAAATGCATATCCTTATTTATACTTCTTATATTAACCCAGTTACACAGTGGCAATAAAATTCCATAATAAGAAATAAGAGCTCTCATTGCACATTCACAAAGCCCTGCAAAGAACAGAGGAAAACCAGACTGTAAGTCTCATAAATTCAGCTTAATTTATTCATAGTAACAGTCTACAAATCAGACATTTTTATATTCCAGGAAATTTATGATAAGATGGTGAATGTATAACCCCCCCCAACATTCATTCAATAATTGATGATAAAATAAGAAAATAGATAATAGTTTTCAAAATTTTTTTAATCAAAAACTGAAATATTATAAAAATAACGTGGCCTGTATGCATTAAATCAAATCTGCAGTGGGTGAGGGCAAGAATAACGCTTCAAAACTTTCAGAGCTCTCTTGATCCCCTGAATCAGAACCTTCCAGCTTTGCTGCTTCAGTAGCTGCAGTAATATGGAGATATTTTCCCTTCATCAAATATACCCAAGTGACCTGTGGGGGCAATGCTAAGTGTCATACTAATTTTCAGATCCCAGAAGGCTTTTCAGATGTTACATCCACAACAGAAAGGGGATGGTCTGCTAGAGCTGTCAGGACAGCCAGCATGGTTGGAGGTATCTTTGGCTTTTTGCAGGTCACACAGAGGAGGACTTGTTTTGGACACACACAGATTCTGAGAAGATATACTGGAAAGAGGATCCCACAAATGGCACCATGCAGAGCTCCTTCAGATACATTATAAAAGCCCCTCCTGTATGAACCACGTTATTGTTCTTGCTCAGTCCAAGTCACTTGCTATAGAGGCAACCATCAAATCCACCTTAGAAACAGATATTTTGCTCAAGTACGTAGATCTTTACCATTGTGTAGGTAGAAATTCCCTATTTTCCATCCCAAATATGTTCATAGATGTTGCTCCTAAAGCAGATGTTCTCATAACAGCGTTCTCCCTTAGCTTACAGCGTTCCCTTCCCCACTCTGTAGGTACCAGCAACATGAAATGCATCCTCAGTCTCCCTTTTGCTAGGCTAAGCAAATTAATTTTAATCTCTACTTCCAAAGCAAGCGCTTCATTCCCTTGATTATCCTAATAGCCATTCCCTTCGCTTGCACAAATCTGAACATGCACGCAGGGATCTAAATGAGGTCTATACAGTGGCATTAATTTAACTGTTGCTCTACTGTATTTTCAGCACTGAAAGTAGCTTTTCACATTACAGTGGAAACAGTCACCTTGTGATCAGATAGTATATCCTTCTTTTATTGACCCAATTCTATTGTTAATTCTCAGGCTTGCTAATGTACTGCTCTGCCCTGGAAGTATTCAAGTCCCATTTGTATGTGAACAGGACTTAAAAGGGGTTTTGGAGGTAATTCTAGATAACAATATATAAGACGTGTGCATATTCAGTTCAATGGTATTTGTTAGAGAAAGAAGGAAAACGAATGTGCAGCAACAAAGGAAATTCTGTGACTCAGCTAGAAAGGTAAAAAGCAGGAATCCAGTAAATATTAGTCTTTTGAGATAATAGCTTTCACTGTTCAGCTATTCTTCATGAGTTCCTTATCTAAAGCCTCTGTGGCACATGCTGATGAGAGAGAATTCGACCTGCAGAGCCTCACAAGAGAAAGCAATGTACACTCTAGGCCCACTTTTCAGCTGCTTAGCAGTTATGAATGCTTTTTGTTGATCATATAGATGAGAAATCAAGCAAACAGGACTTTCCTACCTGGAAGGAAGGTTCTGATTTACAGTATTTCTGCTTATTGAACCAATTTCTTCATTTAAAATTGTTCAAGTGTGTGTCAAGGTCAATTTTCTGTGAGGATAGAGTGGCCAACAATGCAAAATTGGTGCTTGCATGATTTTGTGTGATTATGAAATTCTATTGCTGCTCTCAGGAATTCCCACACAACTGATCATTTCTGCCTTGCTCTTTCCTATTTAAGTCATTGTGAAACACTCCAAAAAATGTAAATGCAAATGCATTCTTCCCGCCTGACAGCAGCTTACAAAACTGATGGTGAATCTCTTCACAGCTCTGCCTTTTTTTTTTTTTTTTTTTTTCCCCAGGCATCCTGGTGAGTCTATCTTTCTCTGGGAAAGATAAGGCATCCAGCCTGGTTTGTTAAAAGTCAGCCCACTGAGTAACATGCAGCACTGCCATAGCCCATGTGCTTTTCCTGCCGCCACCTCCCAGAGCAACATGCCATCTACACATCTAGGAGAGACCGATCCTATCTCATTCTTCATAGTCACAGAAGGCTTTTATAAAACAGACGACGCTGCATGGGGCTTGAAGCAGCAGGACAGCAATCCCATTGCCCAGATGGCCTCAGCGGCCGCCACAGTCCCCTGCCCCTTGCTGTGCGTGAAATACAGGAAAGTCAGGCAAAATATAGACATGTTGGAATCAGATGGTCTTTTTCTAGAGTGATAGGAACAAGTACTTCGATACCGATTTTATCCAAGACCTGTAGGAGAAGATTACTTATTGCTATCTGGTGTCTGCAGAGACCCACAGTCTCACTCTCCCTCAGCCTAATGATGCACTGGTGTTCGTGCTTTATTTCAGTCTTAGCAAACATTCACAATTAACATAAGTAGGGTAATACTTATGTATTAGTTTCTGTATTTGACTTGAAGAGGCAGATGAATAAAATTAAATAAATGTCAACTGTTAGACCATGGGGCTTCTTAATGCGGTTTTGGAAACAGGCAACAGAAGTTTTAATTGCATACAGGAAGATTTCAAGATCATTGAGATCACTTCCATCTGATGTTAATGACTGTGGTTTCCCAAGTCAAACCCCAGAATTTACAGGCTTGCTCAGCACCCATTTTGCTTAGATCACTTCTTATGAGCAATAATGATCAGTAATGAAACAGCCAAAAGCCCAGGTGGCTCTCCTACAAATGTACATTTTAGAGCCTTGAGACCTGATCCTGCAGCTGCCAGCTTCACCCTGTGAAAACCATTAGCAGCTGGCTTCATGTCTAGAAAAAGAAAATGAAATATGCTGCATTTTCACAGCCATCAATCAGCAGATGCAGTGCCAGAAAAGCTTCATAATGATGTAGATATTGCCAACTGACTTTGCAAAAAAATGTTCTTTTCAGGAAAGAAACATGTAGGCAAAAACCAACAGATGATCCCAGTGTACACTTATGTGCATGCGGCAGTGATGCCTTTCTTATTTGGATGTGAGGGGACTGAGACCAGAAAGCACTTTCCCTGCCAGACGTACCAGTGCTCACCTGAGGGGGGTGGTGGGAGCAGGAGAGCACGTTTCTCAGCACCCTTCTGTACTATCTCCCTGGAGCTGTGGCAGTGGGCTCATCCCCAACCTTTCATGATGAGATGAGTGACTTTGCTTGCCTTGCTTGAACTTTCTGTTATTCTTACTGAGAAGAAAGTTCTGAGAGCAGAAGACCTTAAAATGAAAAATAAATTTGGAAACCTTAGTTACGTAGTGGATACAAGTAAACACAGTGGGGAGCAATACAAAAGTATTAATGAACAAAATGCTTTGGGTATGGTTGCTTTTTTTCTTGATATTCTGAAAAATTATTGAAAGCTCTCAGCGGCATCGCTGCTCTTAAATATTGTATTTCCAGAGGTTTGTCTGCATGTACCCCCTCTTATTATCTTTACTGACTTCCTGACAGAGATACTGAAATGTCTGGCATGACTCCTGCTGTGAGCAATCCTTTTGTGAGAACTGAATGAAAACAGACTGATAACAAGGGCAATTCCATTAAAAAAACCCAGCCAGGTGACTGGTTACATGGGACATTATTGAAATTATGCATGCAGAACTCTAGCACTATCATATTGTTTTAGATCATGTTTTCCGTGGTGCAGGAGAAAGTATCTTTGTCAGCTCAGTGGAGAAAGGTTGGAGATGACTGAGTAAAACAGCGGGAGGAGGCTGATATGATTAAGTCACATAGCCAACTGCCCATGTATAACACAGTAATGGAGGTGAAAGTAGAGGGCAAACTAAAATTGAGTCGAAAGGACACAGGAGGCAAAAGGCTACACATATAGGACAAGGAGAGGATGTGCAACGAGCTGATTTGTACAGCACATAGAGTGCAAAATTTTCATGCCCCGTATTTAGATATTCCCTGTTAGTGTTGATGCAAATGCTGTACTAACTAGTGCTGGAATGGACAGTCTGTTTAGTGAGCATGCATGGAGAGAGGCATGTTTAATTTTACAGCTGTGGGCAGAAAGGTCAGATGACAGCCTGTGAATAAAATCCCCAGCAGCCAGATTGGACAACAGGAGAAAAAAAGAGTATTTGGGAGAAAACTGGGGTCAACTCTGGTGGTTGTTCGCACCTCTTCAGCAGAAATAAGTTCTTAATTTTGCTAAGAATATCATCATTATAGGAAATCTTGGTTGCTACAAAGACAACACAGTCTACTTTAAATTGTTGCCTCTGGGTAGAACGGTGCTAGATACAAGTCACAAAACAGCTGGTCACATGAGCCATAGGGCAACTAGGATATCAGCACTGTAGTGCTCTCCAAGGAAGAAATGATCCATAAAAAGTCATTAGAAACTTCTGCAGTTTGGTGCAGAGGCTGATGTGGATCACATCATGTCATGTTGTCATTTGGTCCCCAATAATCTCAAGCAAGTATGTTGGGGGAACAGAAAGCTTGCAAAGATCTCTTTTGCTAGTCATCTTCATGGTGCTATTTCATTTTTTTTGTGATGCTGTTTTGGCTTGTGGCCTGAGTTCACTTCAGAATAATTTCCACTGACAATTTACATCATTGCGTATATTCACAAGGAGTTGTGCAAGTCACAGTTACCATCTCCAAATGTTTCCAGAAGACAGCAAGACTGCCTGGTACAATCATGCAGTCATCACACACTATAGAAGTGAGTGATAGAAATTCCTATAAATTTATGTAATCACTAAGAGCATATTATTCTCTCCATCTGTGGATAAGGAACTACAAAACCAGAGAACAGTAACAGGGTGTTAGTTACATTCCCAGGCAGCAGTGAAAGATTTAACTTCTTCTGAGGCAAGGAAGCACTCAGTGCCTTGAAGAAGCTGACAGTACACTACCCAGCACCCAGGGCACAGCAAATATTTCACCTTCCGTCTATTGACACACAAAGGTGTGATGGGAAGCGCTCACAAACCAGGAAACCCCGGAGCTGAGGTTGTTTGTGCTGCCTTAATTTGCTCCTTGTGCTTGCAAATTGTAATCCAGTCCCTATGGCATGACCACACACTGATTTGCTCGAGGATTGGTGCTTCCTTCAGTGCCCAGGATAGATGGCACTCTGTTACCGAACAGTGAGCCAGTATTTCATGTCATTCTTATTTGTGAGCATGTGGTTTTAATACGTGTATGCCACAAAGTAACAAAAACCATCTTAGAAGTGCCATTCATTTCCTGATAGGTTTTTTCCTTCTTTATTATAGTAACGGGGTGCTTAATGCACAGTCATTAATTTACTTTCACAGCCTTTGTGGGGTGAAGGGCAAATATTATTAATGTTATCAAGGCAAAGGAAAGTAGTGCAGGTCCATTAGCAGGGAAGGAGAGCAGGTAAAATGACATAGGGAATACAGATGCATTCAAAGTCTTTGCTGCTTCAGTCTTCTCAGAGAAATTTAATTACAATCAGATATTTAGCACAGTTAATTTCAAGACAGTAATAGGAACACAAGGCACAAAAAGAAGAGAGACAGCTAAAAATAGGTATATCCAGGTTGTCAGTAACTGCTGAACCCACCTTGAGTAATAGCCAGATCATTATTTGAATCATTAAAAATTATCTTCAAAACTTATGAAGAACCTCTGAGATCCAAAGAAAGGCAAAGAAACACAAATTCAGTACTTAACATCAAAAAGTGAAGAAAGGATGATTTGAGAACCTACTAACCAGCCAGACTACCTTCAATACAGGTTCCTGATGACTTGCAACTTGCGGAGTTATTAGGAAAAATTAACAAGAATAAAATGTTATTGAGGGCAGCACACAATAAAGCACAGCAACTCATTAGACCTGTGCACTTGGACTTGAGAGGCCAGAGCTGGAGTACTATGTCTAATTTTGATCATCAGACTTAAATAAAGCTGAACAAATTAGAGGCAGTTCAAAAAGGGAGCAGCAAAGCTAACAAGGGGCCTGCAAACGTGACCTGCAAGGAAAGTTAAAAGAAAGAGGCTTATCTTAGAGAAGAGAGCACTGAAAAGGGTTATGTTTAGTCTTCTAGCATAGGGAGTAGAGAAGGCAACAGATGGTTATTCCCCATACCTGCAGACAGCAGAAGAAGAGAACCAGGCAGACCTCGGTACAGGCAAAGGCCGGACACTCTCTGACCATGAGAGCGTGAAGGGGTGGGACACCTTGTCTGGGGAGATCAGTATCCACAAAGCTCCCTGCAGCTGAGAAGGTGATAGGCAAACCCCCACAGGTGGGTGGCTTAGCAATATTAAATCCTGCCTCAGAAAAGGGGAAAATAAGGTGATGGGAAAAAGCTGGCATGGATTATTAAGAACAAATTGCACCATATTAGCCAATTTCCTTCTCTGACAGTGTTACTGCTCCAGTGCGTAAAAAGCAAGTGTGAGGTGTGATGTATCCTGACTTCACCAGCACCTCCAGGCCAAGAAGTTAATGGTTTCAGACACAGGGGAACAGGGCTGAAAGTCTCCCATCTGCTGAGGTGTCTGATCCCTGAACCCAGAGCTGCCCAAAGGGGAGCCAGGCATGGGGCTGCTTTCCCTTTCCATGAAAAGTACAGAAACTTTTTTTTTTTTACTCTTTCACACTGGAATGAAACAAAGCCCCTTTGAAAAGTTTAGTAAAAGCATTTAGAAAGAGAAGGAAAGGGAGAAATATCCTCTTCTCCTTCCCCTCTTCCCCCCCCCCCCCCCCCCCCCACTGATCCCCTAATAGCCGTCAGCCCAGGATATAATGGCATTAATTTGGAAAGTTTTGCTCGGGTAGACCCAGAGCAGAGCCTGAGCCTCTCATTTTGTGGTTTCTCATGTGCTTTGATTACTCCAAAGCACAGAGCTTCCTCCCTTTTCTTTTCTCCCTTTTTTCCCTCCAGCAATTCCGTACTAAAAATCACACAACGATAACTTCAATGGAAAAACACACTTCTGTGAAAATCTCAGCTGTGGCAAGTCAACATTTTCCAACAGAAAAATTTTTCATCAGGAAGTTCACAGCCAGCTCCGACATGGAGATTTCAGTAGCAGCTAAGCTTTAAGTGCCTCATATTTCTGCATATCAGGGTCGTCAGTCAGGCACCCAGAAAACGAGAAACATAAAAGTAATGATCACCTCTGACATGGCTGGAGTGACTTTTCTGGCATGGCACAGGCCCCCATGTCAGCCGTTATCAATCACCTCCTCAGAGCAGCATTCTAGGAGTATTTTTTTCCTCCAAAACATCAATACTAGCTAACATTTTTTAAACACTGTCATCCATTCCAGTCAATCTTATTCTTCATAATTTCAGTCTCTTTCTATTGGGAAATTTGGAGTGTATTTTATAGTATGAAGTGTCAAGATAACAACTGCATCAAGGAACAGCATTCTTTCCCTTGCCGCTTATATTTGTTTGCCTGAGAAATATGTGCAGTACCAAAATATACACACCCACCCGAGCAAGAGAGTAAATAACAGGTCCAATGAACCACCACATACTAAGAATCTCTTAGATGTAATAAAAAGTTTAGCATTCAAAAACTGCATGACCAGAGATCAGATTTTTAGGTAGTTTGATCTTGCTATCCAACTTTCTACTTATTTTTTTCCTCCTTCATAACATTTGGATTATTTAGATAAAATCTTAATGGGTAAAGCTACTGCTTTTCTAGCTTATCCATGCAATTGCCTTAACTCATTTACATGCAATAATCTCACAAAGAGCTTATACTTTTCACTTTTATCTGCCAAAAAGCGTACTGGAATTAACGTGGTATCTTACTCTATTCACTTTATACTGATTCCAAATACTCAGGGGCAAGTTGTTAGTAGACAGAGAGTAAAACAAGCATGTAAAATCCATGCCAAGCCCTAAATAGACAAGGGTGTGAACAAGCCCCCCCTTGTTGTTGAGCAACATGGGTCTCCTCAGAGCCCTCTCCTCAGAGGGACCCTGTAGATATTCCCTTGGGGCAGCACTTGAGGCCCTGAGCAAAAGAATTTGCAAAGTTTTTAGGGAATTTCTGGGAGCTGCTTGGAAAGATAAGTTCTGCATCAAAGCAATACACTCCACTAAGAGCACAGCCCAAGGAATGGTAACGTCTCTAAAGTTCACAAATGTTATCCCAAGTGTGGAAAATGGGGTTGTGTATAATCCATGGTGTACGTTGTTGAATGTGGGTGATTTACATGACCTTCCCCAGTCCTTCCTTCCCCCTTTGAGTTGACCTGTAGCAGGTCAACTATTGCATTGCCCAAGTGTCGCGTAGTTCCTTGCTCCTGGCTCAGGCTAGACCTCAGGGCAACAGGGACAGGCAGTCTGTTTTCCCCAATATATTTCTCTCTTTCTCCTTCTAGCAAGGTTTTGTCTCATGTACCGGGATTTTTTCCCCCTGTCAGGATAAGAGGGGCTAACTCTGCTGTAGTGTTAATTTTACTTGGGCAGGAAGAAATGATTAATTGGTTTGTTTATTCTCTTTAATCTTAACACTTTTTTAACAGCTCCAGCTCCTACTTGATCTGGCAGAAAAAAAAAATGAACTCTTATTTTAGCTGTTATATATACCTATCTTATAAAAAGACTGAAAAGCAGACTCTTCTGCTATCTCCACATATATCATATGCACATACATATGATCACATCTCAGTTCTTTTCATCCTACTCTCATGGGAAGGGAGACTTACCTTAAATGACTATTTGCAGAACCTTTTGCAAAGAGCTGGACTGCCATTTCTTATGAAATCACAGCCAAAATAGCCCGGTGCTGTAAGAAGTCTTTGAAAGTATTTTTGCGATGCAAAAATACTGCAAATTATTACTGCAAATAAGATTCAATCTGTATGAAAATCTATGTCACTCTTGGCATATACCCATGAAGTCCATGGACTATCCTAAGAAAAGGTTTTCCTTGAAAGAGAAAAGGTCATTTTTCCTACCTTAGAAGAGGGTTTTAAATGATGGGACACATTCCAAGAATAGGTCTGAGAAGAAAATATGAAAGCTGCAATCCTATGATCAGAGTGATAATGTTTTTGGTCCCTGATTAAAGAGAAATATTCAGCTTTGATGTACTCTTTGTAGTCAAGGAGTCATAATGAATAAGTAACAAATATCAAGAACCAAGTTCGAGAGAAATACAGAAATTAACTGGTTCAGATGGCCACTTCAAGTCAGACCTACACTATATTATCCATATCAGTAATGGACACCCTAATGGCAGATAAGACTTGCTGGTAACATGAACAAATTTGCATTGTGGCTAAGAAGAATTGCAGCCTAAAAGGGTGCAAAAATGTAGAAGGACAGTTCTCTCTCAGGATAGATGAAGATGAAGGCTATGTCTTGCTGTTGAAGAAACATGTAAAAATATTGCAGGTGACATGGATCCAGAGTGGTTTGGATGCATAGCTAAGGGACTCACTCCTTTATTTGGCTGATCACTACAGTATGGGAGATAAATCAGAACTAGATACCATAGCTTGAGGTAGAGGACAGGGAAATACCTCTATTAGAGAAGGACTGTCAAGAGACCGAAGAGATCTGCCTGCCTCATGTTCCCATGCAGCTGCTGTACCAATAGTTTAGAGATAAGAAGGATTATCATAAAAAGCAGTAGGCTGACCCTCTTTCCAGGACAGCTCATGCCAGAATGCCTCTGTGCTCTTTACACTGGGTAATCAGGGTTGGGATAAGTTCCATGCCAAGACACACTTCATTATTCTATATATTTATGCTGTGTGCATGCATTGATTTCCTGATACCAGAGCAATAGGAGCTGTGTAACTTCCAGTTTGTAAAGTGGTGGGAGTCTTGCAGGAGGCCAGTGTTTTGGATATGTCTGTCCCACAGTCAGAATAAAAAGAATAAAAAATAAGGGCTAATCATATGGAACCGTTCATGTGAATGAAGGCAGTTGAGACAGGGAAAACAAAAGCACAGAGATTGTGCTTCTTGGAGCAAACCCAAAGATACGAGCGCCCTCAGGAGTGTGTTTTGAGTGAACAGAGCTTGGGTTAAAATGGCATTGGCGACACTTTTCTCTACATCAGCAAGATCGACTGTAGTTTCATTTCTAATGTGAAAAACTATTTGGCCTAGGGTAAAAGAGGCATATTTTTCTAAAAGTTGAAATATTTCTTTTCAGCGTCTTTGCAAATGAAATTACTTGATGCCTCCTATTTCCAAGATACTTACTTTCATGTTGAAGAGGAGTTTAGTCTGACTTTCAATTATTATCAGTCTTTCTTTGTGATTTTAAAGATCCTATTTCTCTGGAAAAACTGAAAGGTTTCATTTTAGATTGAAATAAGTCTCTTTTCCTCACTGGACCGGTGAATTGCAAATCATCTACTTACTAAATTTTCCATGTGCCGGTAACATCTGTTCAACAGTTGCCTTTTTCAAAATTTACTACAGCACAGTGTTATAGCTGTGTTTTCTGTCCCTCCTACATGCAATCTTTTCCTTTCTGCTTTGCTCTGGGTGCTGTCTGTACTTATATTATTGCAGCAGAAAAAATGTAGAACATGAGCATCTGTTAATCCTTTTATACCTCAAGTCTTCACATGTTTGGCCAACTCTGCTTTTCATTGTGCCTGTCTGTCTCTGGAATAGCCTCAAAATTCCAGATACAGCAAAATAACCCGAAGTGTAGCCTGGCCCTGTGGTACTGCTGGAAGGCTATTTTAGAATTAAGATAATTCAATGGTTTAAGTGCGTTTGCTGGATCCCTAGGAGCAAACTTTTATCCCAGTTTGCAGGGATTTAGCCATTCAGTTGTTACTAATATTGAGCCATGCTGCTGAATCTACATGTTCTGTAAGGAAACAACCTAGATTTTAGTGCTTTCCTTTACACTAGACACTTATTTCAGCAAATAATAGAAAGGATGAAACAAAACTTGTCCTTAGCCTCCAATTTTACGGTGGCATGACAGAGAAGGAATGAGAGGCTAAAAAATAGCTAGCAAAGATCTTCACAGTAAATTTGGACCCTGGCTTTTCTTTCACACCATGTTTGAAAGTAATATGTGGGGTAAAAAAGAGTTGCAGCTCCTGCCAAAAGGGTAGGTTGGAAGTAGGTGGGTAAACAGTGGGGGCTGAAGTGAAAAAGGGAAAAATAGCTGCATCTCAGTCCTGCGATCCCAGCAAGATTCACCTTGGCAGGCTTGAACATTGGGTTTTCTGGTGTTCATCAAACAGAAACACAGACCTGTCCACAATGGGCTTTGAATGAGAGACAATAAGCTTTGTGCTGCATACTTCTGTCGATGAAAGACTGATTTTTGGACTGCTGAGACCAAAACATGCCAAACATGATCAGCTGCAGAATTAGTCTAGCCAATGCAAAAGACTCCAAATAAAACAACCCAAACTCTAACCTACAAACCAAAAAAGCAATTCAACATCAATTTTTCAAAAGAAACAGAATTAACTGAGAATCAGACAGGTAGGGAAGTTGTTTGAGAGGTATTATGATGCTATTTTTGACCACCATTTGTCTCTGAACTTATTCACAACAAATGTGTTTTAAAGTGTAAAGGTTGCTTAAATAAGATGGGGTAAGAATGAGAGTCCAGTAAGGACGTTTACTCATACTGCAGTGCAAAGTACCTGGCCCACCTCTAAAACAAGTGAATGCACTTATCCAAAGTAGTTCAGCTTTGATAGTCCAAAAGCGTAATTTTCGCTGCTGCACGGCATGTGGACCAGAAAGGCAGGAGGGCAGGAGCCACCCACAACCAGGAGGCTGAGCAGGGGAATGCCTAAATTCCCACAGTGAGACTGGAGCAAGCAACAGCAGGTAAACCTTGTCCTTTAGGGACTTTGCATCTATCTCACCCACTTCAGAAGTCTCATCTGTGAAACCCTCTCCCACAGTAAATGCTTCTGTCAGAAACTCTCTTGCCTAGGAAAAAAAAAAAAAAAAAGATACATTTTCCATCTCATTATAGCTGATAAGCAGAGGTTGGGGAAAAGAAACTGGTTTTAATATCCCACTCCCTGGTTTCTGCTCTGCAGGGATATCATGAAGCAGCAGAACATTTTGGTATCAGACCTGTGGATTTTCTTGATTAAATTATGCATTTTAGAAACATAATTGAATATGTGTTGGTGCAAAGAAAAATAAAAAGAAGGGAAACAGTTTTGGAAGCTGGCAAAGTTGGCATGTTCTTATTTATAGATAACAATATAGAGCTAACAAAACTGAAGAGAGCAGTTTCCGTGGGAGGGGGATCTGCCATGAAATACCCGAGTGCCCAGGCCATTGCCCCAGCACATGACAGACCTGGTTTCAAGTCAGAGAACACCAGCCAGCTCTAAATCTGCTAGTGGAACCCAAACCCAGCAGATGTCCCCAAGTCACTCCCTCTCATCTCGCCTGTTTGTTTGCCTTTCCTTGCTCTTCTGATGGGTCTATTCTGCAGACTGTTCTCCGAGCACATCTAGTGCCTCTCTGAGCGTATCCACTGCTTGCAAACAATATTTATACAACTCAATTCAACACTGAGGCTAAAAAAGGTTAATTGTATTCTCATTTCTGAATGCAGAAAGATGAACATTGTGGGGGATAAAAAAAGAAAGCTTTCTTGAGGTCACCTATGAATAAATGTGAACAGGTGTAAGGTCTGCACAGCAGCATGTGGCATTGCCACTTCTCAGCCTATCACAGGCAAACCCCCTTTTATTAATGAGCTGACAGGTGTGTTATTTGAACCATGGGGTTAAAACCATCATTACATTTCTACAGTATTCCACCCACATGGTGGATACTGTGGGAGATGCAACAGTCGATCTTGCACATGGGACTACAGCTGACTCATGCACTGGTTTGGAGATGTAGGTCCACAGTATGTCTTTTGAAGTGACATATACCTGCTTTAGTGGGACGTAAACCTTCTCTGAACTGGGTTAACAGTAGAAAACAACAGAAGTAGAGCTGCCAGGACATCCATGCTAAGTTTTAGCTATGTGTGCTTGTTCAGGATATTAGCAGATGCCAGATGGATCTACCTATATAAACTCTCTGTTCTCTAAACAACTCATAAAACACAACACAGAAATGACCAAAGCCTGACATTCACCAGGTTTCACATAATCAAATTTTACAAGTTTCAAAAGCAACTCAACAATGACTGCAAATTGCTAAAGAATAAAGTAGCAAATGATAAATTGATTGCCTGCTGTTTCTTTGTGTACTAATTTGTGTTATGGCTTTCCAATCTGAAATTGCTTGAGTAGATTTTTGCTGTTTGTTTTTTTTAGCTCAAATTGCAAATGAAATGACTGTGGTAAACTGAATGCATCAAGCGTAATGAAGAATTGATCAATTGTTATGTTGTAGGGCTTTTCTGAACAATGGTTTCTAGCCTATCTTCTTCAGATGAAAATTACAGTTATTAGCCAATTACCAAGTAAGAATGCAAAACTGAGTTTGTTTTTGATAACAGAAAGATGGAAGAAAACCTGAAATAGTGCACAACTTCCTATAATCACCTTGTTTTACCTATGGATAGTGATACACGCATTTTCTGTCGAATTATTCCCTAGCAAAGGAATTAAGCTCTGGTTACCTCCTCCCTCAGTAATGCTGGTTTTCAAACCATCTTTTTCAATAAAAGGTGTAACTATTTTACAAGAAAAGTCTACTCTGACTGTTATCAAGGCAAGAAGGAGACGGAGGAGTACAATTGAAAGCTCAGCATGAAAATGGCTCCATGGAAATAAAAAGTACTAGGTTTCATCTTGTCTTGTGAGAAGAAACTATACTGCATTATCAGTGTCTAAGAAAGAGAGTGGTTCCCATTGAGAATACTCCATCCAGCAACCTAATTTTCTTTTATTTACTTTCTAAAGAACTGGAAAGCACCAGTGCTGCACTTCCTGTAAAAAGCACCAGCACCATGTTGACTGTGGTGGAGGAAATCCCCATCCCAACCCATCCCTCCATGGGAACCCCCCGCCCCCAGCCTAACCAGAGACCCAGGGATGGAGCTCATTTCCTGAGGACCAAATCTCCCCGGCACATTTGGAATCATTTTTATGTGAGCAGAAATTTTAACATGAACCTACACTGGGATCAAAGTTAGTTCAGTGTAAATGAGAAAAAAATCAGTTGGTTTACCTTCTGCACGGCTGATCCTGATCAAAACACATCTGCCTATAATATGCACCATATGGGGCAACAATTGTCTCATGTTTATTCCTCTGCCTTCCTAATCCCCTGTGTCCTCTGTAAGCGTGTGTATCTGTACCTGCAGCTCTAGCTGGATGGCCAGGGAAAGGCACTTTGCTTTACAGACATATAATTATGGAGATGTTTTTTCTTATTATGGTAATTACATCCTAAAAGATTGTGCAGGTAGCAGCTGTAAATGTAATGAAGACTCAGCTGATATCAACTGAACTGGATTTTCTTTTATATCAAAAAGCAGCTTATATCTGAAATCCTTATAGATTCCTGAAACCTTGCTATTTTTATGAATGCTTCTACTACTCCTGGTAAATAAGCAGAGATCCATGGAACAACTAAAGCAGAGATAAACAAAAAGAAAATTAGTACCTCTTAGAACAGTGACTGGGGACAAAATTTCTCCAAAAAAAAAAATAGTAAATGCATTCATCTTGAGGTTTTCATGTATAGGAACTGAAAGCCTTGCTCTTTCATGGCATGAATAGACATCAACAGATGTTGTTCAAGTGTTAGACACACAATGGGTAGTGTTTTCCATAACCAGAGGTTTGAGATTCCCTGGAAATACCACCATGGCTGCGGGAAACTGCTGGCTGAAATTGTGACCATTCTGTTTCTATAGGAGGAAGGCACTGATGCATTTTAATTTTGAAGATAATTATGACTATATGTACAGAAACTGTATCTTACGAATGTTGAAGAAACAAACACTGGGGATTGGTGATAAATTTGGTTTCTAGAAATCTATTAGACTTAATGTCGCACTTCCACGGTTGGGAGTACACAGCTTTATCTTATCACACTGGCCAGGCAGGCTGCCAACTATTTCTAGCTCATGACCTTTTATTTTAATATTTTAAAATCCATCCAAAGTGCTATAATACATTAGAAGGGGCTTTGCATCCGCAGCAGGAGCTGCTCTGTGCTCAAGCCTGTTTTGCGTCAAGTTCCTCCAAGTTTTGAAGAGTGGGCAGCCTATGAGAGGATGAAGGACAGGGTCAAAGAAGACCTGAATTTTGGTAGGAAGGTGGTGAGATGCTTCCAGGTTTGTGCATTAGTTAGGAAGTGAAGCATGTTCATGTACATTGCTGCAGAACGGTAACGAATAAAGCCTTACTCCAAAGGCAAGAGCAAACCACACCATTCTTCCTAAATGTCAAAACCCTGACAGAAAAGCCCATTATAAACATGTGAGGAGTGTATGGCTGCTGAAACCACTATTGTCCCAGTGAATGGAATGAATAATAGTGATGAATAATAGCAAAACAATAGCAGGAAAAATTGCCTCGTCACCCTGCATACATTAGGAACTAAATCACACCCAGGACACACACACATGAATCTGGCATTTGGCAGCGCTAAGCTGCCATCAGTCAGAGTCCCCTTATCTTTCCACCAGTCTCTGCTGCATCCTGGATGCACTGACAATAAGGTAGTGGTGACACTTTCCCCAAAGCTGTATCATCCATATACAGAATCAAATTGAAGAAGTAGGGGGAAATGTGGCCAAAATTCAGCATTTGCCATGGGAGCAGTCTGGAAAAATGTGTGGCTCGCAAATTGTAATTAGCCTGCGTCGCAGTTGAGGCATGGAAACAACTCCAGCTCTCAAAGGGGTAAACCATGGAAATCAAATTTCCATCTGAATAGAGCCCAGTGGGTTCTAAAATCAAAACATGACTTCGCTTTTTGCTACTGCTATTTAGGAAAGCTACATTTGCAAGTGTATGTTCAACTGAGATTAGGAGGTAAGAAAGAACCTTTTCATTTTGTTTCACTTTTTCATTTTGAGGGATGAGAGCAAAATAGACCAATCAATAACAATAATTATAATTTTCTTGTTATTGATTGCTCAGAAGTCCTTAAAGGCATCATCATTAACTTAGAGATAACTTGAGGAAATTTATGAGGTTTTTAATTCTTTTCTGACACAGCAATAGTAAGTGATTTCTATATTCAGATGCCCAGCCTTTCTGGCTCTGAAGCTGGGCCAGAATTAGCAAGGATGAGACTTGGTAAAATTTAATGAAGTAATTGACACAATTTGGCTTCGTTGCTTTTTCTAACTGGTACATTCAATACATGAGGCTGTATTTCGCAAAGCAGGGGAACTACAGGCTTCTCCTCTCCTGTCCAGCTTCCCATTGCTTTTTATCCATGTGATCATGTGTCATCCCTCTTGTGCCCACCACATTAGTTTCACATTGATAAGAGCTGCTATATAGCGAGTCCTGGAGACCGAAACATTTTGAAGGACAGCACTTCTGCTGGAAACTTCTTGGCTCATCCAGGTCAGTTGGCCACACATGTGTTCTTGTCCCTGAAAATAAATACTCAGTTCCTTCATCCTCTCTATTTTATGGAGAACTGAAAAAGGAACTTTCCAGCACATGTCCTGTGACGGTGCTCCAAACTCCACATTAAACTACCCAGAAGTTCCTCAGACTTTGCTCACAATTCTCGCAGGGACCCCTTGTTGTCACCTACTTTGTTTGCCCCTCTTGACACCTCTTCTGGCCCTGTGCAAAATGTGTGTCTGCCTCTATCTGTGTCCTCCTGTGCAAGCTGTATGTAGTACATTATTCTGCAAAGCATTCAGGGGAAACACAGACTAGAAGAAAGGTTTCATATAATCAATTCCTCCTTTCTAAACCACAAGTTAAAAATAGAAGTGCAAGCCTAGATAAGAGATACTAGCATGAATAAATAATCGTTTTCTCTGGAACTGAATGTTGGCTCTTGGTCTGTCAATAGTGTATTGCTTTACTTCATAGAAGACCAGGATGATAAGTGACCTTGTTCCCAGGCAAATGAAACTTAGATGCATCATACAGACAACATCTTGAGATTGTAGGAGGATTTTTTTCAACTACACTTTCTCTCAGGGCCCCGTGCTATTGCCTTTGTGAAGAAAAAAAATTTCCCTAAGAATTAAACAATAAAATCACTAATCCTGCCTGGTGGGAGCAATATCTAGTAAGAGTTTCAGTTACATATACCGTAAGTACAAAATATCAAGAGTGTCGTATAGAGCATCCATGGGACTGAGGGAAGAAGGAAAGGGATCTCTTCCCAGATTGCTGCCTCTGTCACTGGTGCTTGGACCACAATCAGGCACTGCCGGAGGATGTATTGCAGGCTATATTTTGTTTTCAAACATAGCAGATCCGTGGAGTTGAATAGTCTAAAGCCTGCCTTGAAAGAAGAGTGCTTACTCTGTAAGGCATACACGCGAAAGAGTCTTTAATTGTATGCTGAGTTCCCTGGGTTACAAGATGTCGCCTTATTTTCAAAACAGTGTAATATCCAAGAGGAAGCATTAAGCAGCAGACTCCTAGAAAACTATGTTCCTGTTTGGCTTGATTCGCTGCCTTCTTAATATTCTGTCTGTTATTCAGTACAAATAATATGTATGAAAAATGTCTTTTTCTTTTCAGCGGGTGCTCAACCTCTTCCTGGGTCAAATTTTCTATAATTACATTCATTCTACACAATGGTTCATTTATCTCTATCAATTTAGTCCTGTGAATGCTTTATGACTTGTTCAAGACCTGGCCATTATGACTATGTGATGTTTATACAATGTGCTTCCTTATCATTTCAGTTCAGTAAGAGGTTGTTCTGCTTGTGAATTATCTGAAAATAGCTTTATTTATTAGCTATCAAGGTTTTTTATAAAATTATTGTTTTACCCAGCAGAGGAGCATGTATGGTTCAAGCATTTTTATGTGGTGATCATTTTCACATTCACAAAAAATTTCTGCCTCTGAATATTTTTAGGAATAAAATTTTTGTCATCAGCATGCAGAATAATTGCATGAAAATCTTAGCAAGTATTGGTGAATTAGGGCAGCAGCTTTCATCTGTAATAAACTGTCAGATGTTCCTTAGGTACAAATGCCTTACCTGTTAATTGATTATTGTTCACCTGGAACTTCTATCCACCAAGAGAAATTTTCAAATGTTGTGAGATCAGAGACTTCCATTGTTATTTTGAACACATCCATTAAGAGCTTGTAAAGAATTTCCAACATCTGCCTTCCTTTTCTGTTCAAACTCTCTTTCAACGTATGGTATATCATAATATAGGGAAGTGGATAACACTGATACACCAAAAGCTTCAGAAGCTTTCACTTCAGCTATGCTACATCAGTGAAATGTAGCCACTGGGCATGGAAGTGACTGGCCATTAAAAGGTTTCCTTCTGTCTGTAAAACAGAAAAGAGAAGAAAGCAAACACATCCTTTGTCTACAACTAATTTGGAGTTATGGCTTAATAGCCTAGGAATTTCAAACTTATTTTTCTAAATAAAAATATTTCATCATTTTCCTGTGAAGAGAAATTCAAACACTTTGGAAAATGTTTTGTTCCCCTATGGATTGTAAGAAACATAAAGTGGAAATCTGAAAATCTGCCAGGGAGGGACTGCGTGTCATACAAATCTCAAAAATACAAGTATTCTCATACAAAATTTGAAATATATATATACATTCATATACATGTACACATACTTGCATATACCTACATGTGCCTATTTTCAAATGTTGTACTTCAAAAGCTCCCCAGCACCTCCCCTCTCTGCCTTTGAGCAAAGCCATGTGAAAGCTGGCGGGCAGCCCTGCTTCCCTGGCTCTGGGGCTCACTGCGGTTCTGGGGGAAAGCTCCAGCCAGGCTCCCACAATATGGGGGACGATGTTGAGAAAGAAATCGGCATCCGGGAAGATATCTTTCCTGGCCACAGAACAATTACAGCATGTCACCAAATGGTGCTGTTGGTTAGTATTACCTGGATCAATCACTGGGTTTTCATTCACCCTCCACACAAAAATTATTTTGCGATCCACCAGCTATTTCCCAAAGCTTTAGAATGCCCTTTAAATATATTGCATGGCTGGCACCGCTTTGCCCAAAACAAACATGCACCTCAGGCTTGTGGACTATATTTCTTTCAGGGTTTTCTAGCTGCCATCACCTATTGATATTATTTGATTTGCAGCCGCTATTCAACGCAAACAAACAAAATCTCACAGCTTCTTAAACCTTCGTCCACAAAAGTCACTGATATTTACTGGGAGCAAGAGCAACAGGTAGAGAGCTCTATCACATCTGCACTGACCTGCCTTTAGAAATAAAAACAAAGGTTTAGCAAATTATTTCCTTTCAAGCTTTTAGCCTGCTGCTCCAATTTTCCTGGCATCCCTCCCTGACATGTCTGATGCTTCCTCCCATGGCCATGAGCATCAGCCAGGATGGCTGGACCCTTAGCCAATGCCTGGTGGTCACCACAACAGCATCTTTTCCACCAACGCCTCTACCCAAGAAGTGCATGGGTGGCTCGGCTGCTTGCAGACTATGCAGCTACCAACCTGCTCGAAATAAGCTCCAGCCAGTAGGTGTTTAAGGTATTAAATGTGTGGGTCTGTGCTGGGCCATTAGATCCCAGAGTAATGTCCCCAAAACACCTTTCCAGACTCTTGTTTGGCTGGTCCCTGGTATAGCCCTGTGGAGCCTCTATCCCACCCGGTACAGTATTGAGCAACCCACCAAGAATGGGATTCTGGACTGCTGCCCCCAGGATCTACTGACATGCACATCTTCCTCCCGCCCTCATCACATCAATGTTTTCTTTAGCTGAGAGCCAAACTCCAGGTCCACAACAGTGTTTCAGCATGAGACATCAGTTCAGATATCCACATTTTCTGTCAGATTTTTCTGGATGCTCCTGTCTTCTGCAGAAGGCTCTCCTCTTCCGAGCGAGCCCACAGGCTACCCCTCATTTCATTTGCACACAACTTCCCGCACATTAACGTCAAGTGAATCTCAACCTCCAGGCATTAACGGCAACTTTTCTTACGGCTTCAACAGAGACAGATTTTCCCCACAGGATTTGCTTTGTCATGCCACCAGTTATTCAAATGCCATTTTCGCTAAGCATCTGCAACAGGTATTGTTATTTGTTAGCTTTTTGTGTCAAAAAGGAGCTACTCAGTGTCTCTTTGCAGCAACTTGCTGCCACAAAATTGTTGGGTTTAAAAAAATGCTTTAAGTCTAGTGAAGTGAACAAATCCTTGTCTTAGCAACAGCTCCTTGCCTATATTGAGGGTGATGGTGGTTCAAGAAGCAGGTCTTTGCAGGAGACTAAAGCACCAGCTACTATACATTTAATTCCAACAACACTCTAGACTGAGAGCAACAAAATCTCACTGCACAGTTTAATTTCTTTCTGAAGGAAATCTGAATGGTCATAACGACGATGAGCACTCAGCTCCCTGAAAAGCCAGCATTTTTTTCATAAGCCCTTTCAATGCAATTATAGGAATAGAGCTGGGCGATTAAATTAAATGTATAGGTTTCTCCTACATAAAGAAATAAATATTTCCTTTTAAAGGCAATCTAGCCTGCATACCACAGAGTAACAGTGACTCTGTACAAGACATGGACGTGGACTTTTATTGTTCCCCACAACAGGGGGGGACAATTGTGATATTGAGCCCTTCATCACTGTACACAAGCTTGACATCTGCATCTGACTTTGTCATGAATTAAAAATGAAGAGGAAGGCTTCATCTGATTAGAGTGTAGCTGCAGTCACCATAAGGTACAGGCGGGCATCCCTCAGGTGAACAACCAACAGGGCTCAGCTGTGTCTTCTAGGGTTTTTTTTTAAATAACATTTTCATAATATAGTCTGATTACAGTGATGCCTTTATTTATTTATTTCTGCAGGAAAGGTACTAGTAATTAACTTGTACCATGGCCTGCAATTTACATGTTAAAGTTTACAATGATTCTGTCATAAGGCCATAATAAGCACCATTTTAAAAGGGAAACTTGGTAATTGAGGCATTGTTTTGCTCACGGCTTGCTGCAAAGCCTGGGCAAGCTTTTTCTCATGCTCCCTCCTGCTCTGTGCCGGCGCACCGCCATCGACTCTGGTGTGGTTTGGTCTGATCTGCATCAGGGTGAGAACAAAATCCGTCAATCTGGCTCCAGGGGAGCTGACAGCAGCTCAATTTGCCTTGCTGCCTCCTCGATGGCAGCCTGCAAGCGTAACTAAACCCAGTCACAGGTATATAAACATACTCTGACATTTAATACAGAATAAAATACACCTTTAGAGGTGGTGGCTGCTTGAGCCAGGCTTTCACATATATGCTCTTTAGGGATTGAACACACGGCTTTTGTCCCAAATGCTGTTAAATTAAAGGGGTGAACACCCCTCTCCTTACTGACCTTGCATGCCTCCCCCAAGTCCCTTCCTGCCCTTTGCAAGTCCCATCTGCAGCGTTCAATGACTCTAATGTTAATATGTGAAACAACATTTTCTAAACTACTACAAACAAAACTATGTGAAGGATGAAAAATAATTAGCCATGTCTTGGTGTCTAATATATTTGCATTGTTTAGACAGAGTAGTTAATCATTGATAAGACCACAACATGTTGTGTGAATTTGGATTATAACTAATACATATTGAGCAGAAGGTTATTAATTACATTTAAAGGGAGTATTTGATATTATTATTATTGAGAAAGTGAATGCAATTAATTATATTATGGTGAACTCGCCCAATCCCTGTGGCAATACTGTGCAAAGAGCTCTTTAATTTAGACTCTTTTGTTCAAAAAGTAGGTACTTAAGCCAAGCAAAAGGCACCACGAGCCAAAGTCCTGTTCCCATTAACACACCTGAAGGACTGGGTGATATTGAAGGAGTCAGCGACAGTCTGTATTTTTTAATGGTTTTTAAATATAGGGTAAACTTTTCATTTGTGTAAAATAGTTGGTCTGCTGAAATGTCACTTATTCCCTTGGGTTGGGAATTGGAAAAGGACAGTCTCCGTGTGGTCCCCACTGCTGGGCCCAGATCCCCAGAAAGGACATCTGAGAGAGGGAATCTGATCCCAGATTTAATTAGAGGTGCAGTATTTCCAAGTGTTCCCTCTCTAAAATGGCTCTTACTTGCAGAAAATAAAAGCTTAGAGCACTCCATTTTATTTAAAAAGGCAATTATATTAATTCAGCTGAATTTTGCATTGGAATTGCACTATCACTTTGACAGTTTATTTCCCTGAAAATTGCAATAAAGGCTCTGTTACACTACATTTTGTCCCCATTTGTCTTGTATACCATTGCTTTGCCTTTGGCACAATAAAAATAATCTTTAAAAATAGTACCATAAATGGATTGACTTTGACCTTTTGAGTATCTTGTCAATAAAATAAAAATGATAAATCTGTTTCAGAGTTCCACTGGCGTAATATTAAAGCAGAATTATAATCTGAGAAGTGACATTTGAAAAATTATATTATGGGGAGGGGTCAATGGTGTCACCTATTTACAGTGCAAAGGGGTGATTTTGCTAAACTGCCAGGCTCAATCCTGAAGTCAGGTTGTGCAATTCCTGTGATGTGCTCTCTGCCTCTTACATCATCATTAGCAATTAAAGATTACTGCAGCAAGAAATTAGCTGAGCCTTCTGTTGCCGATGCATAGAGCAGAGCAACTCCACCTTGGTCTCCTCCCGTGACCCGCTCTGCAGTGCCAACGCAGCGAAAATGGACTTTGCCTCAGAGAGAAATAGCTAAGATAACCAAGAAAAGGCCCTTTTTTCTACATGATCAGCTTTTTGAAAATAAACCACTTTAAAAGAAACACTGCAAGGCTTCTTTTTATTAGGTGATAAGAAAATACTGAATATTCTTTAAAAAAAATCAAGAGATGTATGAAAATAGACAGGGCAGGCGTGTAAGCAAACATACGTTGAGGGACAGCAGTTTTAATTCAAACTCTGCGATGCATGCACAGGAGCTCTGGTGTATTTGGCTTTATGGGTACATGCCTCAGGCAAGTCTGACCTGTGGCTTGAATATTTGCAAGCCTAACTTCAGTTTATTTCTAAAAACCCTGTACTGTTGTTTTTTCACCAATTCTTTTTCGCATTTCTTCTTTTCATTATTCTAACTATGTATTTAAAAGTATGTGAAGTGCACTTTACACTTGAACATCAATTTCTATTGTGAGGAAAATTCTCATGCATATAGTAAACTAAATTTAAAAAAACCCATATTTTCAAGATCACGATGCTTTGGAACCTCAAAACATTACTTGTTTTCTGAGGAGGAGCAATTCAAATGTTAATCCCTAAAACTAGACTGAGATCACATTAAAGGGTTAAGGTGTCTGGTCCTGATTCAGATATGATGAAAATCTAGATAACTAAAATCTTTATGTTACCAAGCTTCCAATTTTATATATTTAATTCCAAATTTGATCTTTTCCCAGCGTTTGCCTTGAAAATTAGCACAAAACTAAACTGAATCTGAACATAAGAGGATGTACCCCGCTTAAGGGGTTATTAACAGTATCCAATTGAATTAACTTCTTTAATCATTGTCCTTTTTCACCCTTTCCAGCTCCCGAGTGCTCACCAGAGGGACACCACATCCTCCGCAATCCCTATCGCAGCACCAGGTTCGACTCTCTGGAGCTGCAGCAAACGGCAGTTCAGGACCTGGTTTGTGACCACTCCTTGCCACCAGCATGGTACCGTTTCATGATTGACAACAGGCCCGCAGAAATGCCAACAAAATGTGTCGAAGTCAGTAAAACTTAAGCACTAACCCTGGTGACCTTGAATAAATCCTTTGATGCAGTTTTCCTTTCCAGCCACCTCTGTACTCTCATAGCCAGTAGACTACAATGGGGATAGGTGAATGGTAATGGGAAAAACACTTTTCCAATAATAATAATGAACCACCAATGACTATAAACAATAAGCAATATACAGTAACAGTAGTACTGCCATATCCAAGGCCAGTAGTCAGAGACCAGGATCCCTACGGACTAGACGTTATTCATACAAAACAAGCTGGTTTCCAACTCTAAAGAGAGATACTTAGTAATCCACCTATGTCATTATAAGTTATACTTTTTTCAAGCAATTCTATTGCTTTAAGAATGGATTCTGGAACCTGACTCTTTCCCCATATAATTTATTGTGAATTAGGAATATGTCCTTATTATGAAATTAGAGGGGAAAAATCAGAAAAAATAATATTAAAAGATATTCTTCCATGATACAGAAGGAAAAGCTAAATTTGATGGGTTTTCTGCTATTACTATTTCTTGTATTAATTAGTTTCATAAGTATGCTAATGGCTTTCTAGAGCAAAAAAGCTCCACCACATATGACTAGTCTCTAAAAAAGACAAAACAATAATTATCTGGCTTTATGTGTGTTTAATATGTATGACAATAGTATTTAACTTGCAGTCATTGCTGCCAGAGCAACTTCAGACCCTAACTAAAGTCATTGCCATCTCAAATAGCCCAGCTGCAGGAAGTTAGAACAATTTCAAACACACTGTTAAACAAAACTATTTAGAAAATAATAAATTAATTACCATAAATTACTTTAAAGATGAAATATTCAACCTAGAGTGCCAGGAAGTTTAATATTAGGTGATGCTACCCTAGCTGGAGAACCTTCTCAAAATTAGCAAACAACGCTTCATATCCATTCAAAATGGACCTGTGAACTTGTCACAATAGAAGTATATCTTAATAATCAAACGTCAAATGAAATGTTAAGAGATAATTGTTATTTCTGTGGGATTTTAACTCTCTGCATACACAAACCATAAATCTAATTAACGTGAACAAATTGGCATGATTATTATTGAAATATTCATTTCATGGCAGGTCATCCTTGGATATCCCGATGCACTATGAAGTTTATTTTTACTATGAAGTTTATTGCTCTATAAGCATATATATATTCTATAAAATTACTTATTTTTTCACTGTATTTCAGCAATTTCAAGTATGTAGTAATGCTCGACTGTATGAGATTTCTTTTTGACAATACATGCTTTGTTTCTTTTAATCTCTTCTCTGGAGTTTTTTATTCAGGTTTGTAGAGTTATATTCATTAGTTCAGTTTCTTATCTTGTAACATAATTCTTGCCGTTGGTTTCTTCATTATTCTCTGAATGACAGTAAATCTCTGCTTCACCATGCTGATGAAGGATTACATCTGTTAGATGTCACAACTGGAAGAATACACTTCTTTTAGATCTTCACCTGCTAAATCTGCCTCTACGTTCTATCTCTTCCACTTAATTAAATCATTGTTTAATTTGGTTTTCCATTTAATTTGAGCAAAACCTCTGAAACAAAATAATTTAAATTAATAACTGCACAGCTTCCACTCCTTCATAAGCAGTTATTATTGGACATTCCAGTCTGGCTGGAGTGAGCTAATTTTAATTAAACAAGTCAAAGACAAAATCCTGAACAGATAGAAGAGAAAAGAGACTAAATAAGGCCCAACAATACAGCTGGAGAATGAAAAAGTACATTACTCCAGCACATTGTAGATTATATGCCTGGTGATATCCTGTTGATACTGGCCAGATACAATTAGCTGCTTATTGATGGATAAGATTAACTTCTTAATTCAAAGTAATAGTAGTCAAGGATTCTTGTCACCCAATTGAGCTCAGAAGGGATTTAAACCACAACAGAGATTTAGAACTCCTGCACAGCTTGGGACAGAATTGTGGCAAGACAAAGGGCACATGCTGGGTGGGCAGGAGGGAGGTAAGCTCCCAGAAATGACTGCGGTGCCTGAGCAGGGGTAGCAGACTCCCTCAGACACACTCTCAAAGCCTGGGTTTGGAATCTTGCCACAAAAAAAGCTCCACAATAAAAATGTGGCCCTGCCTGCATATAGTTTCATAACCATAGAAAGTATTATGTGCAGCAGAGAGCAGAATGAAGTCACATACAGAAGTTATGAGAGCTTTAGTCTACAACCATGTCACAGCTAAGAGGCACAGCAACCTTTATAATGAAAAGCAACAGCTCTTAAGAAGCTGCTTCTCATCCACTAATTTAGCAAACAAGTGAAAAACAAAGGGAAAAAAAGACAGAAGAAAAACCCAAAAGCTTTTATGTCAAAGAGAGTGCAAATATGAATTGTATTCCTGAAATCCCCATCCCTTGAATCCAACTGCTGTCCATAAACTTATTCCTCCAGTGGCAAAATGCTTGTGATTGAAACAGCTTTCCAATTTAGGCTTTGCCTGTTGAATTTCTCTGGGGGGTAACGAATGATCCTGACCTTCCTCCCTCTATTTCTTCCTCACCTCTCCCCGTGTGCTCCTGAAGGAGGCACAGCAATTACCGAATCCTGGGTGTGCATTCTTGGCCACTGCTGCTTCCCCATCCAAAACTAAATCCTAGTAGAAAAGCAACACAAACTTGCAAATTTTGTAACCCCAGGTATTGAGGCTGCTGCCTACAGATCACAAACAGCAGTTTGTTCTTCAAGAGCTGCCAAGTTCACTGTGAAAGGCAAAAACACTAAAGGAAGAAAGCATAGAGAAGCTTTTACTAAAATTAAGGCACTGTACTAAGGAGTAAGAAACAATGCACAGACATGGCCAGACCCCATAGTAAAATGACCTTCAGAGAAAGAACAAAAGTGACATAAAAATTAAAGCTCAACAGAAAATCTATTAAAAATACAGAGAACTATTTAACAGTCAATGTAGGAAAAAAAATACATCACTTACAGAAATTCGGGGTTCTGAATTAAAATAATATAGGGTATACACATACATCTGTACACACATACATATGGGCAAGCCCCATGAAAGGAATGAATACTAAAAAGAAATGTGAGAGAACACAACCTGCTAATGTTTTTGAGGATTGCTCTACAGTCAGATAAAAGATCAATCTGTGGATTACAGAAGAGCAGTGCATGCTGCTAACCATAACGCAAATCCAAACGCCATGCTAACGACAGGCAGGCCTGGCAACCCTGCCTCACGTCTCACAATGAAGACAGAAATACGGCTGGAAATGCACTTCTCCTCGTTTACATGGGGGTGAAAAAGCATAGATTATGCTCTGCAACCTTAAGGAAAAATGGCAATTAAGAATTTGATTATGCAAATAGTAATTGGTTCTGGAGCCAGCAATAATACTCTTGATACCACATGCACAAGTCGGCTTCATTACTTCTCAAAGCAATGCTAATATTTCCAGCTTTGAGTAGTCAATTGCAAACAGCAAATGATAAGCTAAAAAGAAAGGGATTAAAACCAGAATCACTACTAGAACAACTGTCACTATCACTTGTCCTCTGAAACAGAGGATTCATGGTACCATATTCCTTAAGCAGAGAGATTAAAACAGAGATTGCTGTACTGACCACAAAAATCACTGCACACCCACTGCTGAGGTGAGACACTGGTCTCCAGATCTTCTGAAATGTCAGAGTACCTCATCAGCCAGCACTTCCCACAATACCCATCAATACAGATAGCCCAGATGTATGGTTCAGCATTTACATATGTATGGATACAAAAATATACATCCTACCTGGACTGATAGGCACATACCAGGTGCATACACACATATTTACACAGATACACAGAGGTATATACGTGCACAGCACCTCATCCCCTCAGCTCCAGTCAGTTCAACCTCTCAGAGCAGCCCCTGCTTCACTCTTGCTTTCCTCCCAGTTTTAAGGCAACCCCTCCCTTGGATTCACTTTATTTTCTGCAGCCCTATTGGCATGCATGGCCCAAGCCTCCAGGTGACCTCCTGCACTGCTGCAGAGGTCCATCAGCCCCAGGCACTCGTCCTTGCTGGCAGCTGAATGAAGTTGTCTGGAGGGAAGGGCAGGAGCAGGGCAATAGTTTCAGCCTGTGCACATCACCCATCTCCAGCAACTCCTGGTTCATCAGACATGGGTTGTATGGGCCTTTAAAGGGATTTCTCTCCCATAAGCCAGCCCCATCACTGTAATTTTTTAGCATCCACAATCCTGCAGCAAGGATGTCTACAGGTTAGGGACAGATATAACACTGTTTGGAAATGCCCAATAATAACCTGCCTGTGACTGTATACCAAGATTACTGCCAATCTCCTCCTACAGAAATTTAATTCTCTAAATGAATAAAACCATCTCCAAATTTGTATATGCTCTAAATTTGTGTACTGTAAATGTGGCATAAGAATGACATGTTATGTAGTCAGGGCTGGTGTTTTCTCAACAGTTGCATTTTTAACAATATAAATTTATTTTTATCTATATATGCTAGGCTCAAACATAGGCTTTAAATTCTAATCTTTGGTGTATAAAACAAGGTCATGTTAAAGCATGTCAAATCTAACCTGCCTATGATGCTTAATATTGTAGTCCCTGGTGAAGAGTTACGTTTTCCAATGCTCAGTTTAATTTTCTTCTCTATTTAACCTGTTGTAGAACATTTTATACTCACAATCAAAATGCAATAGCTCAACTGAATAATATTAATTTTTTATTTTATTTTGATTTTTATTTTTCTCTGAATACAATCCTACTTTGATTTGCAATTGTATTGTGAAATTAAAAGCAAGTGACACTTTCAAGGTGTTATTTCCTGTTTTCATCCGTAATTCTCTTTCTCACATGTATACGTGAATACTCCAAGATCATAATGGTAGGTATGAAGAGGTTTTGTTTTTCTTATTTGTTTTTCAGGCATACAAAAAGCCTTCTGTAGAAATTACAATTACCGCCTCTATTGTTCAGAAGCACGTACTTTAAAGAAACACGAGACAGGCACCAGCTAAATTGCTACTACAGATATTCCTGATATAAACTGATTTCTGTGGAGTTTGGCCCCAGATTGAAATACAAAATCTTATTTACTTTAACTTACAACAAAGAAATTCAAAAAGCTAAGACAAAGTAAAGTTTTGAGTAGAGAACAGATGCAAAATCACAATGCTTTAACTGCCAACCGACAGTATACCAAAAAGCCTTCCATCTCCATCTAACTAAAACAATGCATTTCTCACATATGGTGCTACTTATTTTTAACAGCATAATTTCAGTGCAATACCCAAGTGACAAGAACAATCAAGCTTGATTTCTTTGTGCAATTATAAAGAACCTTAGAGTGTTCAATCAATCAAACTAGTTGATTCTCCAAACGCCAATGAAATAGAAGGAGACATCATTGGATTAAAAAATAATGGTTTGTCCCATCGTTTTGGCAAAGGGGGAAGAAATTTAATTTTTTTTTTTTCCTTTAGGTTTTCTGAACTGAATTATTTAAAAGATTTGCTGGTGCCTAATTATGAATCAAAAATACTTAATGAATGCTTACCTGCCACATAGAGGTGTTGCAAATATTAATTAGGTAAGGTTTATAAAATGCTTTGAAGATTAAAAACACCACTTAATTATAATGGGATAAAGTATGAAGGATACTGAGCACTAAAGAAGCCTGGCAACAGCCTAAAAACTCCTTTTTATGTTGGATAAGTTCTCCTTTTTGCAAGCTGTGTCACAGAATACCTGATACAGATGCACTGAATGACCTAAATTTAGGGTTTACAACAATATAGTTTACTTCATTAACTTACCATTACATTGACCAGTTGCAAGTCCAAGTAAGCATGTCAACGGGAACAAAGACTTGTGATCTCTTCTATGGAGTGTTAATCAGACATCCACAGCAGCTCGCCAGCAAGGACACTGCTTAAAGACATATAAGGGAGACAGGATCTGTAGATGATGAGACTATTTCTCATTAGACCTACCAGTGTACTCAGAAATAAATGGACAGACTGTGGGCACACACGTGTTTTCCAGTGTCTCTGGTAATGTAACTTAATTTTCTTCCCACTGCGTAGCTTCCATTTCGAGTGAGGTTGACATTTTGCATGCCACAGCAATAGTGCTGCCATGCAGTCTACGTTATGTAGATCACCTGGAGATCCTCACCACTGGCTTCCCAGCAGACGAGCTCCTGCCTACGAGACACTTGCAGAGTTTGCTCTTGTGTGGAGGCAGCTGTATAATTCCTCTTCTTCATTTTGGAAATGCTGCTGAATTATGCTGTGAGATTCCCACAGCTTTATGCTATTCTTAGAGCAGCAATGACTGTAGTTATTGCAGGTAAATGCTATATCTTAAATGCCAATCATTTACTACCTCTGTATTCAATTTTCTGGTTACTCTCCCAAATGACTGCTACAAAATTTCATGCTAATTATGCCACAGCTGGGACTTGAAAATTTTGGCTCTTTGAAGTCTCTTCTCCTAGACTTTTTTTCCCTAAATATTTTTTTCTTTCTTTTTTTCTGTTCTTATCTCTACCGCTGGCTGAATACATGAATATACATTTGCCCTTGCCTTCCCAGGTCTGTTTTCTAATTCACAGAGGCTTCATGCAGCAAATCTTTTGGCTAGTGTGGGGCAACTTGCCTGACTCAGATGGACAGCATGTAGCTCAAAGCAGAAAATAAATGCATGTATGTTATAAAGCTGCCAGAAAAACAGAAATACTTGATTTATACCAAAATTCTTCTTTGGCCAGCCTGTAATACTGTATCATAGTTTGTTACAATAACTTGCTTTCTCACAGTCTGACTTTTCCTGGATGCAAAATCAAAGGGTTCATTATTGCTTGTAATTTGAGCACATTACATAATAAACTGTTTTGCTCGAATGGTTTCAGTGCAAGATTTGCCAGAACAAATCTGGGGTGCTGCAGATGACAGCAGGGGGTTATCAGAAAGCTTGCACACAACGCTGGTGGCTGACGTCAGCGATGCTAATCCATACTTTCTCGAGCACTGAAATGGCTCACAGTCTTGTGACAAGGATAAATACAAAGAGGGAGAAAATTACTGTCCTCTTATTTCAGCGTTTTATTTTTTTCCTCTCTGTGTTAACAGGGGATACAGAGCCACTTCTACGTATGGAATGCATTTTGTCATCTTTCACAGCCAGAATCCACTTGCATCTGTCTATTTATCTACATGGCCCACAGCACAGCAGATAGATGGGTGTCTCATTAATGAATTTATCTTTTCAGCACTGCTGCAAGGCAGGGAAGTACCATTACCGTCTCAGCCACCTCTACCTCTGGTTTAGAGATAAGGAAGTGAGGTAGACAAAGAGTAAGTGATTTGCCCAAGGTCAGGCAGCAGCCAGGGAAACTGAGGCACCATAGATGCCTGGCCAGAGGCAGCCCAGCGGCTGCACTCCCAATGGAGCAGCGCTGATGTGTTGGGGCCAGTTACACCAGTAAAGGCAAAAGCAAATGGATGCAACAGCTCACTCTGAGCAGCAAAAGGTCTTCTGTAGAAAATCGTTAGAGCATTTTTTCAGTGTGTTTGGCCATGGGTGCAAACGTTCCTCGAGACACAGATATGTGCCAGACATTGAGTCACCTCAACGCAATGAAGGTCACTTTTCAGTGACCAAATGTCAGTAAATGGTGGCAACAGCCCTTTGCAGCAGGTGTTAGCAGCACTGGGAGTGCTTCCCACAGCATGAGCATTGCTGGAATCCCTCCTTCTCCTCCTTGGGCAGGGAATGCTGCTACCAGATGCGAGGTCAGTGGGAGCAGGGGAGTGCCCCAGGAGGGATGGGTAGGCTGCGCTGTGTCTCCTTACCATTTTCCTTTAAGGCTTTCTGTGAGCTTGCACACACCCACTGAGCTCCAGCGCTCATTCTCTTCTGCTCTGCCCCTGCTCCCCCTAATTCTTTCTGACTTGTGGGGTTCAAAACACCTGCAATGAACACTCACAAATTGGACACAAGGGAAATTTTTCACAAAGAGAACAATCAGTCACTGAAATAATCTCCCCAGGGAAGTGGTGGATTCCCCAACATTGGACACTGTTAAGATTCAGCTGGACAAGGTGCTGGGCCATCTTGCCTAGACCATGCTTTTGCTGAGAAAGGTTGGACCACATGATCCTTGAGGTCACTTCTATGATTCTATGAAATACCTACATTTTAATGCAGTTTGGAAAATGATGATTCAGTCCAGCAATCTTTACTCACACATGCAGAGGCACTGAAGTCAACATTTACTTGGAGTAAGAGCAAATTCAACGTGCAAGTATCTCATCAAGAAGATGAGTATGAAGCAGAGACTGCTGAGCAGTTGCCATGCTGCTCTCTGCGCCTATCCTTCTTTACGTAGAGTACTTCTCTGCATGATGCTTGCTCCACTCTTCTGTCATTACAAGCGTATGCTCATAAACATGCTTTGGGAACATGTTACTCCACATCAGATCTCACTCTCTAGGTCAGAAGTTCACCAGGATACAACAAATTCTTGACATCTGCATTTTTCCCAGAACAGAAAGCACCAGTGTCAATTAAAGCTGTAAATAAGTAAACAGAACAAATCTTTTAAAAAGTTACATACAACATGGCTTTTAAATACGGGAAAGAAGGAAGGGATTCATCTAAAATTCCATGTAAAAGCATTTTCATGCTGATCCCCTCTTCTTCTTTGCTCGTGCAATGCCTGCACGCTGTTCCTCCCCAGGGACCTGCCGCGCTGGGTGAGCTCCAGCATCTTCTGGACACGGACACCCAAATGGGAGGGCAGGGCCAGCCCCTCTGCTTGGCCACTACTGCATTTCTGGGGGGAAAAATGACTTTGGACAATTTTAATGGTCTCTCTCTGGAATCATTGTGTTCAGAAGCCTGACAATATCTAGCTCCAAATGGAAATCAGACTGTGTCATGCCATACGCTTTATTTTCTTCAAACACCTTTCTTTTTCTGGGTGTGCAGCACCTGCACCCCCATTCCCGCTTTCTGGCTTGTATAGCTCCCAGGTAAAATTCAAACTACAGGAGGGCACTGGTGCGTGACTTTAAAAATTTATCCTTTGACTTTCACTGCTTCTCCTGCTGTCACAAACAACTTTTGATCTTAAAAAGTGAAGCAGAAAACCTGGGCCAATGGGAAAAAATGGTGTGGGTTTTTTTTTTTTCAATGTGATATATAGCCAAACGTTCACACCAGGAGGAACCATGTCCCCCGAGTCAGACTATTAGAGATATTTCACTATCACTGGCTGAAGAAATGCAAAGCAATGGCAGCAGTCACGCTCCGCAGAATATGACTGATATCTGAGAGTAAATTATTGTCAGTATTTGGTAATAATTTTCAAACTTTAGCTCAAATATCTGTATGCTTTTCATATTGGCAAATGATAGGTAACTGTGCAGAATGACAAGTTGCCATTGTAACTGAATGTGTATATTTTATTAGGCTCCAATTATACCTAATCTCCTCACTGAGGTACTTAAATATCTTTGGATAATCATGTGCTGTTAGTGGAAAGAGCCTGGCAGGTGCAGAGGGCAATTCAGATCTGAGATGCCTGAACATCCATCTGTAAGTTGGGAAAGGTAAAGCTGGTACAGCCTCTCCCAGCCCTGACTCAAAATGCCATCGTTTAAACCATTTAGGACCAACCCCTTCTGCTTTTGGATTTCCTGTGTTCAGGCTATTCAGGGAATCTCTCAATAGCTAGAAGCCTGAAGGTCAAAAATCCCAGAAAATTTGATCAAATCATGTATATCCTGCACATGTGTTTTGTATATCCTGCATGTGTTTCACTTCAACACTGAGGGAGAGACTCAGACCCCAAGGATGTGTCCAGTATGTGCTGGAGGGGTAGGGCAGAAGCTGTCAGGACCACAGCAGCTGAAGCTGTAGCTGTTTTGGAAGAAGGTACTGGTGTGTGATGCTCCGAGCATAGCAGTGTCCTGCTTTGGGATGGTCGTAAATACTTCTTGCCCCTTGTGCTATGTCAGCTTTTCCTTTCTTCTGCCACGGATGCAGCATGGGTGGGAATGGCCAGCTGATGTGGCCCAAAGTGTACTTTCCAGAGAAGGGATCTAGTCTGTTCAAATGCTTTCATCTTTTTCCTACAAACCACCCAAAACTAGAGGATAATACTTTGGAATCCAGTTATTGTGTTCTTTGAGAATTTTATCTGTGTAAAGTCACCTCTCTAAACTGAGCAAGACATTTTCATCCCTGCCTACCCAGCTTTTTCACTGACCCTCCAAGTTCACCACACTCAAATTCTTGGGTTTTAGTGATTCTCCACGGAGCCTTACCGCATTTGCTGCAAATGGCTTCTTTTGTGTGCGTCCTCAGATGAATAAATGCGGGACACAAGCTCCGGTGTGGCTGTCACTGAAGTCTGAATCCCTGCCTGTTCCTGGTGAGAGTAAGCGGCTCACAGCCTGTGCTACCTGGCAGGTCTTCTTTGGGGGCACTAAGGACTGCTGCTTGTTTCGGATACCCATCGCCGTCAGGAACTGCGGTGAATTCTTCGTGTATCTCCTGCAGCCTACTCAAGGATGCATGGGCTACTGTGCGGAAGGTGAGGATCAGTAAAGTATTTATCAATAAGATTGCATATACCTCTCTGGCTGTGTGTTCAAAGGTCCTGGTATTGCAATGCACACCTCGGTGACCTTGCAAGTCAAGCATCGCTCCCAGTAAGATGCAGACTGTGTAGAAAATAAATCAGTGGCAATCCAAGGTGTTCCTGAAGAATAGCTATTATTACCAGTGCAAAATGTAATCTGGTGTGTATTACTGGAGTGTTCTTTGCTTGGTTACAGTTCACATGTGACCTTTCCTACTGTCTTTGGCTCCACTTTGGCTTGAAGTTGCACAGCTAGTGAGCAGAGGCATCTTGGTTTTATTGAGGCACTGTATCCAGGATACTGTATCTAAGGTCCGTTCTTATCTTCAATAATCCAGTATCCCGCCCAAAAAGATAATTCTGAAACTCTGGAAGAAAAAAAACCCAAACTGATAACACCTTTTTCATGACATTTATATAATTACTCTCGTCAGAAATAATTTTCAGCCTACTACAAGAGATCTAACCTCTGTTCGGTAGCTAGGAAACAAAGGAATAGCAGAAAGCAATTGCTCACTCAGTTAAACCTTGTGAACTTAAGAGCATGTTCAGGTGCATATAGATTTAGTCAGAAAAGACAGTTCTTTCTCAAAAAGAAAAAATTACCTTTATGCTTTCCTTTCAGCATTTTTGGACAGACATGACACACTGAGAAACTAGAATTATCACCTTTCAATCTGGCAAAATTCAAGATTAAATAAATTTTAAAGAGAGAGACATCTATTTTCTTATCTTTATCAATATTTTAACATTCCCACATGAAGAAGAGGGAGGACAAAAGGCTTAAAGAAAGTGAGATTAATTCACTATTTGAATAAAAAAAAATCCATTAAAATAAATGAAACTGCTCTTTAATTTCCATGATTCTTTCTCAGAAATTACTTTTTAACTGAATACAGTAATTTCCCAGTTTAAGCTTGGCTTTTTTAAAACTATAAGGTTTCCACTACCCCTGTTTGAAGGATTTTTTACCAATACCTTTTTGGTGTTTAGTTTTGTCCTTTCTGTTGATCCATACTTGTTTAGTAATGTACATCTGCCTGCATTTTTCATAAAAGAAAGTTTATCCCTTCCCATCTATCCCAAACCAACGACTTTCTGCCTTTTTCTTACCATTGTTGTTGAAGCTTTTACCTTTTCCCTAGGCATTTCAGTGAGGTCCAGCTCTCCCGAGTTTTTAACTGCTTGTCTTTAGGATGTTTTTGCAATATCATATATTGGATGAAAAAGACCCAAAGCTGAAGCTTTTTACTGGGGATTGTTAACTCACTGTCTTAAATTCAGCTGTGAACATTGCACCACAGGAGCCCCAAAGCTGGGTCCAGCTGGCATCGTCACGGCTTCTTACTGGGGTCAATCCCCCAGCCCAATCCGCTGAAGGCTCAGGAACAGGACCACCGGTCAGCACTTCTGAGCTGCAAAACAAAATGAATTTAAAGCTTCATAGTTTGGCAGAAAGGACACGACTGGGAAAAGCAGCGTACGTGCTTGCAATTCTGCTCACAACCTCCCATGAGCTGATCACCTAACTTTGTCCTTCTGGAATAATTTCCTGCAGAAATTCATGATGTGAGCCACAGTTTGAGGCAACTTCCCTTAGAAACAAAAGAGAAAAGGAGATAAACAACAGGCCCTTATTCATATTTTAAGTAACTTGTTTCTTTTTCTTACCTCTTGTTATTTGCCCTGGACAGATGTTAACATATTGGTTCCTCATTCTGCTATAACAGTCTCATACCTTATTCTCTTGGGCTTCCATTATATTTTCTACACTCCTCCAAAAAAGTTGCTTAATTTATCCTTTCAAAGCACCTGAACCAGCTTCATGTTCCGTTTGAGTCCGGAACTCTCAAGATGAAAGAACATCACCCTAGAGTATTATACATCTTTTTGTTTCTACTTTCTAGGTGAATTTAACAGGAAGAAAAGTTTCAGAATTCATTATTTGTTGAAACCTATACAAAGCAGGCTGTATTTTTAGAGCAATTGCATTATTCTGGACAGAGGTAGACTATATTGAGCAGATTCAGGCTTGGTATGTCCCAGAACAGCTTGGAAAGGATCTTCACAGTGTGACAATATGGGCTGGGTGCTCTCTGAGAGTCAGTTTATCTCTGTAGCATAATGTTTTCTTATATCTCTTCTGTACTTATTGCAAAACTTGGATCAAAAGGCTGTGTTTCAAGGGAATGCAAAGCTGATGGCCTTTGCCAGAGTAATTAATTTGTATTAATCTGCATGCTTCATTTCAATAACATTTTTCTTACTGCAAAATGAAAAAAAAAAAAAAAAACCACAAAAAAAAAGGTCAAACATTATGACAACAATGGGTAGTCAGTACACAATTAGCGATTTTTGCATTTCATATGGAATAAATATTCTTGCTTGAGTAGTTAATAATCAAATCAGAAGAATATAAAATGCAGCATTTCTCCCATGTTTAGTTATATTGAAATCTTGTTGAGTAAACATTATAATATTAAAATAACATTTTGTGCTACATCCTTCTTTTGTTTCCTTCCTCCAGACAAACTCACAAGCCTGGCTTTGCAACCAGTGATAACTCCTGAGCTTGTGCAAGATCGAGTCCACCTGAGGTGCACTTACAGCCACCCTTCCTCCAAGCCGCCGCTGCAGTACGCGGTGGTCTGGTCGCGCCTGTCCACCCCTGGCAAGAAAGAGCAGATTCAGCGTGACACCACCCTGCAGTCTTTTTCCTACATAGAGATGGACGGCGTAAATCTCAGATTGGGAGACACGGTAATGCCAGCCTGCCTTCAGCAAAATAGGTCAAACACTCAGGGGGACCAAATCTTTTTCTTAAATCTTTGTTGTATTTTTATTAATGTTGCTCCTCACTCATTACACTTACAACTACTGCAGAAAAAAATACTGAAGCTGTTTTGTAATCAGATTATTAAATAGCATTTACCAGATTCAGGATTTGTAACATTTCTTTGAATTGCAGTGAGTTCACAGAAGCTATCCATTTTACTATTTTCTAAAGACAACTTGAATGTTTGCTCTTACATTACAGCTTGAGTGCCATGAAGTTGGTTTGAGTAGTAGGTACATGTGCCTGAGCCAATTTTTGCCTAGTATTTTTTGTATCTTGCAGCAGTGAGAATTTGTAGTAGAGGCAGGCTCAGCTATATGCACTCAGTAATTTTTATACCCATGCACCAGAGACACAATAACATCTTTTCACAGAAAAGAAGGACGGTACATTCTAAAATAGGGGGAGGTTTATTTTATGGTCTTTTTCATAGTGTTCTGCCTCTCTGATTCCAAATTCTTCGTTCAATAACATACTGAAAGATAGAGTTCATTACAAAACAATCTTTAAGAAGTATATTTGATGGCTTACATAGCAACACAGATCTAGTTTCAACAACAACAACAAAACAGAAGCCAATACAAGATGCAGAAAAAATTGACTTGTGTATGAATTCATGGCCTTTCATGGTACAGAAAGAAGACTTTTAAAGTTAAATTAGGTTCATAACTTTTATAGGCAGAGAGCCATTAGTGATGCTACAACAAACTGAAAGAATAAACAGGGATAATGGCCTTGTGTTAAAAGTAGGTTGGAAATAGTCTTGGCATTTTGCAGCTCTTCTTTGAGATATTTAAGATATTTAAGAAATGTGAATAAGCTTTTTCCAGTTCTTGAAAGTATGAGTCATTTATAACAGTAGCACAATCTAGATAGTTTTTTCTCATTTCTCCTTGTAAGTACGCCTCCTGAGTTGAGAGTCTGACTGATGCTGCCCTCACTTATATTGTAGCATTAGGCAGGCAATTCCCCCACTTTAAGACAAGTTTGTGTTATGAAGAGATATTTTCATCAAAATAATTTCACGTGCAATCACTTGAAATCTAGTTTTAACAATCCTGAGGGATTCAGAGAAAATGTAGTTCTGTTAACTAGTAGCATCACCAAATCTTTATAAGACCATTTTTATTATATTAAGTTTTCAGTAAGCCCTTCTTTGTCCTCTGCTGAAACTACATGTTTAATTCAGTGGGTTTAGTGAGACTAAAATGTCCTCTTCCTTGCTAGATTTTTTTTAAAGGTCTTCACGGCCTATTTGACTAATTATAACTATCCATAAATCATCACTGGTGAAAACCAAGCAATGAAGCCTCAGCTGTAACTGAGAATTCAGTTTTACATAATAAAGATTTTTAAAAGCATTTCACCATGCTTGCCATTGCAGTCGGGGTGTCTAATAAGAGTCACAAAGGGGCAGACTCTCTTCTCACCTCCAGTGGTGTAAATCTGAAGCAACTTAGTAAGTGTTGGTAGGGCTACCGCAAAGGAAAGGTGATGCCACTAAAGGGAGAGTCAAACCCCGGGGACCAAATTCTGCTGCACAGAGGCAGTTTGTAACTTCCACCTGCCCATGAAGGATGCAGGCAGAAGGCTTTTTTCTCAGGCAGCTTCAAAGGGAGGCCAGGTCCCCACTGATAAAAGCCATATTAGACAGAAGACAATGAATCATTGGCGCTTTCCAGGTCTCTTTCCTTTTCTCTGTGCACAGCTCAGTGGCAGCATCCTCACGGCTGTGCACTGCCAAGGTACACGGGTGGCATTCAGGGAAGAATTTGTCCTTCAGGATGCACAATTTGCAGGGTTTTGAAAACTGCTTCCTTTTTTCAACTTACTCTTCATCCACCTGCACATAGCCCGAATTTGGTCTCAATGCTTTTATAGCCTGAAATCAGCATCTTCTCTGTTAATTTCTTGATTAAAAAACTACAGCCAAGTGAGAAGATTTTTTTTTTTTTTAATCACCTTTTAGGTGATTGATAGCTATGCCATTTTTTATCCGTCAAAAAGTCTCCAGGTAATAGGTTAGTCACATAATAGAATATCTATTGATACATTTTAATACACAGTCAAACCTTAGAGAAGAGTTGAGTTTTACCGGCCAACATTTCTGAACTTGTATTGACTAAACAGCCAGTTATTTTTTAATAGCCATCATGTGTGTTTTTCTCCCCCATCTTTGGGCTCCAGTTTTGTTATTTCAGACAGTAATGTTGGCAGCATAATGTTCGCAAAACTATTGCAGCCTTAAATAAATCTATAACATGCCACTATTGCTATATAAGCACTGAAAGAAGCCTACTCCATCTGATATGAAAATCCTGGCATTCCTAAGCCTTATTTATGTGATAGTGACAGAGGTCATTTCATTCCTCGAGGCACAGCCATCTATAAATTATAGCAGCACACCGTGAGTAATGAGTTATGCTAAGAAAGAAAGGTGTTTAGAAGAAAACCGTGTAGATTTTGCTCAGCACAGCAATCCAAAAGTTCATACGGTGAGGAGCAATTGTCACCGTACATAAACTATGATGTGCATTGTAAAATAAAAATGTTTAAGTAAAATCAGCCTTTCTGAGTTGTGTACTAGAAGTGGCTGCTTTGTGTGGCACTGTGTAACAGCAGAAGAATATGCCCCAAACAAAAAAACTGTAAATTAGTGCCTCAACGTATAAAATAACTAATTTTCCTTCACAAGGGAAGAGGAGTGAAATTTCCCCCTGCTTAAATACTAATCCCATCGCAGCCACTGGACTTGACAAAAATCAATGACAGAAATAGGAAAACCTGCCTATTTGTAGGTCACACCTGAGTTTACAATTTTTCTCCAACTTCAGGTAGAAAATGAGAGCATCCCTGCAGAAACAGAACTCTAGGTAGACTTAAACAAAGATTTTAAAGCAGAAAGGGTCAGAGAGATGATGAGCAAAACTCTGCAGTTGATAAGACACCTTGCTACTACTCTGGGAAAATTTTTTTCCTTAGTAGATGAGTGACCTACAGTCAGCCTGCACATACTCTTTGGCCGTTTGGCAACTGGAAAGAGCTGCCTTCTTTATATATAGAGAGTAGCAAAGTGACTAGAGCTGGACTTCCCGCAGTGTCAGGTCACGCTGCTGCACCGGCTCCCTCCCTTCTGCAACCAACCAGCCCATCACAGGGAGCAATTTGTGTTCAAAAGCTTTAAGGTCCAGTTTATTAGTTAACTCAAAGTCAGATTCTCCCTACTTTCCCCTTCCTGCTAACCCTTCTGGGAGGTCTTTCCAGAGACTTTGTTCCTGCCCCTTTCTGCAAATACCTACAGCCAGCTCATTTCTTCGAGCTAATGAGAACTATTTTTTTTTTTTTTCCTCTGGCTTCCCTAGAAATGCCGTTCTTCAGCTCTGCTCATCCTTTGCTCTTTTCATAAAGTCTGTAAACCACAGCTCCCGCCTGCACACACTCCCCAGCTCCCAGCAGAGTGACTCCTCGAGGCTTTTCTAACCCCAGCCCATTACCGTTTATTAGAGCAGACAATGACAGCTCGGAGGCCTTGATAGCCATTGTGAGACACTCTTTCACCCGGCATGATCGATTCCCTGCACAACCCTTCACCTGCAAGCCATGAGTGTGGCTGAGTGACTCTTACCCTTGCAGTCCCAGCCTGCCTTTTGACATGAGTGGTGTAGCTAGGAGGGTAGATCCAGTCCTGGAGTTAATGGAGTTAATCACCCACAGCTTAGGCACCTGCACCTTACAAGCAGCATGCAGGCTTCCCTGCCCAGTGAATGGGAAGAAGTGGGTATCCCTAAATGGTTCCTTATGCGGAGGGAGGTTCCCACAGATGGACAACATAAATTACTGACTGGAGCAGCATCCCTGTATTCCCACACGTCTCAGGAGATAGGATGTCCAGGTCAGAAAAGTGCTTCCACCTACTTTTTTAATCCAGACCTTCAACTCCTACTGAAATGTATCTGGCTGTATGTAGTCTTTGAGAGATCACTACCAGCAAAAGTAAATTTTTCAATTTTAAACGATTGCTGTTGTCACTGTGGGGCCTCTGGTACTATAACAGAGCTCAAGTGCTTGCTGGAGGGATGGGAAATGGGTAGTTGGTCCTCCCATCAGTGAGCTGCATACCTGTCCTGACCTGTCCAAGGGAGCGTCCCACTCCCAGGCCATGGGCTGCACTAGGAGAGGAAGCAGAGACAGCAGCCAGGCACCTTCGCTGGCATTTGCTTATTTTCTTTAGTGACTGTTTAGGTAAAACACGCAAACAGTCCTGCTGGGCAGACCCAAACCCAGTAGTCCCATCTGCCAGCTCTCCCTATTCTGGGGACAAGTGCCATTGCTCCTGGGACACTGTTTAGGCAGGTGGTGGCACCATTTTTGCCAGTGCTTTGAGGAGCATGTGGTTGAGGTTGGCCTTTCTGAGAGCTCCCAAAATTATCTGGCAAACCTAGGAACCTTCACAGGTACCTGACTGATGAGCAGGGATGGATTTTGATCACAAAACAGGTATTTCCTCTTTTGTCTTCAGGAACACAACCCCTTATCTGAGCATGGCTGGGAGAGGCTGATGAAACTGGAGTCATGGCCATGCTGGATGCACAGGCAAGCATCTCCCTCCACACCCCAGCCTACATTCCCTACACTACTTTCAGAAGTAATTAGGGGCACAGAAAAGGGTGAAACTGGAGGTGGTTTTATGCTCAAAATGAATATAAACAATTGATTTGGGGGACCTTTAGATTCTGAGAGCTCTGGGGAAAAAAAATAAAATTGTTATGCAAGTTGTTAGGGGAAAATTTGCCAGAGATGGTGACAGATCCTAGGATTAAAATACTCTCACAAATTGTTTCCCAGAGCTACCTGACCCTCACCAAATTAATGACTAAATTTTGCTTTTAGCTAAATATGCTGCTCACAGGGTTCATGGCAAAATGGGAAGGAATCTGACTGAGTCTATGTAAGGGTGGAAATCTGCTTGAACACACAGAAAAGGAGAAACTTCTTAGCTACCAGGGCCTTTTTCAATCAGAATTTTGTGCCTACAAGTAGTTTTCTGCCCTATGGGAATATCTGCCAACTTATGGGGGAAAGGAAGCAGCCCACACACAGGAGCAATCCTGCCATCCTGTCTGAGGGCATCCTTACATTTCTGTCCCTTTAAAAGGGATGATGAAAAAATAGAATTTGTTTGGTTTGTTTTTTTTTTTAACAGATCCGATGAGTTTGTGGAAAAATACTGCCTAACCTGTCACGGCCATCAGCATACTGCTGTCAGTGATGCTTTTATCTCTTTGCTTTAAAAAGGCTGCATCCTGAGATGGTGCAGAAGGGGGGAAGAAGAGAAAGAAAAAGTTGATTACTGAACTGGAGAAAAAGAGCTAGTATTTAGCTGAAGGCAAAAAAACCCTCCTCAGAGTGACTATCATAATAATTATGTGACAAACTGTCAACCTGTAGCTCAGTAGCCGATGAACATATCTGTTGATTGTGAAATGAAGTGTACACCTAACAAGGTAAAGGCACTACAAGGGGAGGAATGATATAAAAGACAGAAATAAAACTCGTGACGTCTGTCCATACATTTCAAATTTGCAAAGTTTGTGCTAGTCTCCAAAAGTGCTGAAGACAGAACTGGAATGGACTGGTAGTTTAAGAATATCTCAGTGTATCATTAAGGAGTAAATTTTTATGTTAGTGTTCAGTGCTTAATCAGTAAAACATGCCTCTGAAATATATATGTCAGAAAATACAGTGCTCACAGGGAATGAGGCTGGGTTCTGACATTTCCCAGGATGTCACTCTGGTGAAGATCACTGGGAGATGCCTCCGTTGGTGCTGGGCATCCTCATGCACAGCCCTGCTGCCTCTCACTACAGCTCCCTCCTTGTCAGGGATGCTCCACGTGGGGTGCTTACAGGGAAGTCTCCATGTGAACATTTTTGGTAAAAAGCATTGAAGTCAAAAGTGCAAACAGCCCGGCAAATGTAAATATTGTATCTGCAATGCAGGTGCATTTGATTTGCTCAGTGAGCTCTGCAAGATGATCGGTATTAGTTTTTATTTAATAGGGGGGAATATATATTATCTGAACTGTTTCTCTATTGTCACCACCTTGTCAGATCCTGATTTTGCAGACTCCCTCTGTGGCAGCTGTAGGAGAAGCAGCAGGAGAAAGATCAACGCTTGCCTTCTGCCTTCCCATCAGAAGAATGCTTTGAAAACTCTGTAGGTTGAACATGAGCCTTTAGGGAATGCTTGGAGATAATAAATATCTAATGATAACAGGGTCTATTACCTTGAGGAGACAACGACTTGTTCTTCTTTGGAGGCAAACTTGCTAACTATGAAGTATCTGAGGAATTTTAACTGTAAAGCGTCTCTGTAAGGCCCATGTCTTTTTTTCCCCCAGTACGCCCAGTAGGACCTCAAGGCTTCTATCTAGTTAACGGAACAAATAACACCATTTTCACTGGGTCAAACTGGCTGGAGCTGTCAGCAAAAGAATGAGAAACTTTATGAGGTAAAAACAGCTTAAAAAGCACATAAACCTGGGACTGAGCTGGGCTGGAAATAATCCACTGAAGAGCACAGAAAACACTTGATTTTCCCCATCACCATAAAAATGACTCTCCATTGCCGGTGGGGCATCTTCATTGTGTGCAAATGGGTTAGGAAAGAGGATTCTTCAGTTTGGAGGAAAATCATGGCTTGATGGTAATGAAGAGGGATTTTTAGAGTGGTAAAAGAAATATTGCAGAGTGGTATGCCACGTACACCCCCTGACCATATGAATATGGGAATATTCTGGGTTTGAGCCTGTTTTGCTGCTACTGGTCATGAGTGTTGTGCCTGAGCCGGCAGGTGAGAACTAGCAAGAGCAGCATGGCCGGTGGGTGGTGCTGGAAAATCCGTCAAAAAGAGTTTATCACAACGGAAAATAAATTAGATTGATCCGATTCCTCCTCATGGGTTACTTGAGGCTTAAAAAAGGCAGTTGCTATAAATACGCCATCTGACTATTTGGAATTGATTTAGTATGTTACAATCTGTTATTCCATTTCTGAGAAGAGACCAAAAAAAAAAAAATCAGAACTACAGTTTCAGAGCCTATTGTCGTTTGCTTTAAGGAAAATTTCTGTAGTTTAATCTTATGATCCTAGAAATGATGTTAGCAGTTTGAGTTTTCTGAAACCAATGAAACATTAAGATGGCAGATGGTATGCAGGCTCAGCAGAGATAAAGGTTGCGTGACTGTGCTAGGAATAAAACATAAATGGCCTGGTACATTGTGTTTGGTGGAATTTTTTGTTTTGGGGGAATTTTTATTATTTTTTTTTTACCCCGTAGGCATCATCTTTTATAATGCAATAAGAAAAAAAAAAAAAAAGGAGCTTCTTATATTGCTGAAGCAGTCTCTGAGACTGGATGACTGTCAAACTAATTTAAATAAAAAAACCCACTTACAAACATGGTACAGAGAGGGGATATTTGATCCAGTGGACAGACTGAAGTCTGGGATCCCAAGGGCTAATCCTGACAGGAACATCTATGAACGATGTAATTCTTCCTAATTAAAATGAGTTAATATCACTAACCAAGGTGCTTGATAAACTGCAGAAGAAAACACATTGTAAGCATTCAGTGTTATTAATTATTGAGACAGAAGCCATGTTTGCTTATTAAATGCATCAAAAATTCTTCCAAATCTCAAGATTTATGCATAAACATTTTTAAAGCCTAAAATCCCAATATGTGTTTCAACAGTAGTAAAAAAGCTTAGCAACTCTGATCAACAGGAAGATGCATAATTATATGAATTTTCTTCAAGAAAAGCTATAGCATATGCTGTTGTATTTATTACAGGTCTTTTGCACTGTCACCGCTTTTACGAGGGACACTCCTGAGCAGCAGTCATTGCCTGAAGAGAGCAAAGGTTTCTATGCCGGGATTAAGGTAATGCCAATGGCCCAGATTTACTGACTTGGCGTATCCCCTAGGGAATATTTGTACATTATCTGACATGCTCTGAAAAACAAGACACAGAAACATAAGCCCTGATCATCATAATCAGTGCTACTTTTATGTTCACTATGAGAAAATGTCTTAATAAATTATATGGCTTTCAGTATGTTTGTAAAATGCCCTGCAGCACCCATCAGCACCGAGTGCAGGTGTTGACACTAATGCACCGTAAAGAATGTGCAAAACTACATCTTCTAGTAAATACACCCCAAAGTACTCTGGTGCTTATGTATAATGGGACAACACACCTACAAGGATGCAGAATCTTTTTGTAACCAAGGCAGAACAAAGTAAAGATAAAAATGAATTCTTATCCATCATTTTATGGTCAAGCACTACAAAAATCAAATTGCTGGAGATATATTCACACTGAGTGCAAAAAACAGGTCTAATCCCACTCAAGGATTAGACTGTCAGTCTGGCAGTCCAGGAGATTTTGAGATCTTCTGAGTATCTAAGCTTCATGCCTCCACATGTTTGAAAAATCTGCCAGCCCATTCTATGTGACATTTGAAGAACAGTGTTGTTCTTTTTGGAAATGTCAGAATTTCCCAGGGAATGGAAATTCCCATTTCTGACTAGCCCTGGGTGCTCTTGCCCCAGTAGAACAGACAGACAGATATGGCACAACCCGAGCTCTCTCCCTGGAGCATGAGCCACTGAAGCTCTAATATACTATGTATGAAGAAATCCTTCTTCCTGCCATAGGAGGGAAGAGGAATTGGGCAAAAATTGCACTCAATTTGCACCTGGGGCAGAGTGCAAACATAGAGTCCATGACCATGAGGTAATGCTATACTTTAGGCCATGATATTTCTCCTAGTCCATTGGAATAGGAGCTCCTTTTAACCAGGGATATTAAAAATTAATGAATTATATAGTATCATTTCAGACTTAATAAAAATCTGGTTTGAGTTTAGGAGATGAGAAGCAATTAGACACTATATATGACAACAGCAAACATTTTCTTAATTGCCAAGAATGTTAAGGTATTTTAAGCCCAATTTCACCTTGTATATTTGAAGATCATTATTACAAAGATTATTATTATTATGAGGACTATTGCAAAGATTATTATTATTTTACAAGAAATTATGTCTTTTCATAATTAATTAAAACACTCAAAATTTCATAAATATCAGTATTGTCTAATTAATCTGTCAAAATGATCTAAAAATTATTTTCTTATTTCCAGTTTTCACCAGAATCACTACAAGTTGCAGAGGATGGCAAAGAGCATGTTTTGACCATTCTGAGCACTATACCCATTGCCTGTCCTGGGCATGATGACTCCTGTAAAATTACTTTGCAGCTAAGTACTGAGGATTTGGGTAAGAGTGATACATATCGACATCGAATCAATGTGGTTACTTTTTCCTGTATTTATGTTACAATGATTCTAATAGAAATTATAAGATGTAAATAACAACAAATGACAGAAGCCAAAAAATCAACAAACTAGGCCATATATTTGTTTGCAAAATAAAATAGATGATAATATCATGCAAGTTTTTGAGAAAAAAAAGTCTGACTAGCAATAACCTGAATGGTAGTCCGTTGAGATTTATGGATGAAATAACTATGAGTAGAAGAACTTATTTTAAATTCCAGAAGCATAAAATTCCATTTTAAGTTTTTGTAGCAATAATGGTTTTAGGTAGAATAATTTCATTAATTATCAATAAGAAGCTCACCTGCAGATTTATTATTCAGTAAATGTGTACTGAAACCTTTTTTCTTTCTTTTGCTGGTTTACAGGTCTTGTCTAACTTAATACAGAAGAAAAAAAATCATTCTTATATTTATATATTATTCTCTTTCTAAATGTGTTTTTTTTTTTTACTTGAAAACATTGACAATGTCACTTAGAAAATTCTTGCCCTTTTAATCAGTAAATGCTTTCCTCAGGTTAATCTGGTGGAATATCACGTCTAACCAAGGGGGACATATATATATATTTACTTTGCATTTGCACTAAATAAAACACCCAAATGTTTTTCTAACAAGACAGTTATTTGTCTTCCATAAGTGACTCAATGAGAAAAATGTTTAGAGAAGGGTTACAGCCACAGTTTCTCTACCCACAAAAAGTGAGCTTAAAAAAATGTTGGCAAACCCCAGATAGTTCCTGATATTTCCCTCTCCTTTCTCTCCCCATCATCAGCCAAGTGCTTAGACAGAAGCAAAAAATAATTCAACTGGTATCATAACACAATGTTCTTAAACTGAACGGCACCTTATGGTTCCAGCAGCTGTGTTGGCTCTCATACGTGGAGTACTTTGCATTTCTCCATGGCTCAGTGCTGCTCTGTTCTACATATTGCTCTTGGCTTAGAGTCTCTGCCAGTCCATCAGGCAAACATCCGCTGAGTTCACGGGAACAGATTTTCTTAGATATTGAGGTAGCTAAGAGCCCAGGCTGGTGTGTGGTGGGACGTCCCCACAGACTCCAAGTAACTTGGACACCTACCATTTGGGAAGATCAAATGAGAATTAGACACGTAAACTCTCAAGGTCATTTTTTTTTTTTTTTTTAAACTCACATTTTCTTAGGCATCAGTAAAGCCTTTCAAAATCTCACTGACAACGAATGCATGGTCCAGGAGCTCTCAAGTAGGGGAGCCTGAGTTCAATAGATTAGACTGAGACTGAGGCTGACCCCTTGCCAGGGTCTTCTCCAGTCCCACAACGTGCATTTGACTGGAAGAAAGAGGGGAGGCAAGACTTGCAGAAGCAGCTTTATTTTCAAACTGTCAGTGGGCTTGATGTGTTGGTGCCAAGAGGTGCCATGGAGGCACAGCTTGACCAATTAACTAATCTTTGAAGGAAGTTGTCACTGAAGTGGAAAATTTCCATAAGTTTTAATCAACTCAATTCTGCATCTTAAACTAATAACCAGCTGTAGCCCTTGATTGATTCATCCTGAGGCTATTTCCTTGAATGACACAGGCCGTTTATGATCAGTTGAGATATCTATATATGCTTAAGGTTGAGTAACTTCTGATGGGTGTTTGCATAACCACATGGTTGTTTTGTGCCTTTATTGTCTTTAGGGTCCGTTAGTTTATCTGAAGGAACACTGTGGACTTCTGAAAAACATAGTGTCAGCCACGGTGCTATGAATTGAAAATAAAAACAATTTTAGCTGAGATTCGTTTATACCGAAATAATTAACTGACAAGCTCCTTGTCTGACTGAATCCATATGACAACAGTGTTGTGCTAATTATGTAGGGAATAAGTGATAAGAAAGCTAATTACAAGCACAGAAATATCTCTCCAAGTTCAGACAATATCATAATGAATGCCAAAGCACAGCAGCGCCAGTGGAGTTCAGCTTCTGTTAAGTTTATCATTACTATTTTGACAAGATGATTTTCTTTGATTTTAAACTTTTGTTCTGGGTTGTGAGCACAGCTCATGGGGCTGTAATGGCAATAACTATTCCTCATGGAAACCTCCAATTTAATTGAATCAAGAACCTTGAAAATAAGACAGGACTTTTCTATAAGATGGGAGGCAGCCTTTCAGGATTTGATATGAGAGATAATATGCTATTAATATTTGTAGGTTTTTAGTTCAGTTCCTACAGACCTCTACAGGGTTAATTTAAATTATATTTTATGAGTCTTTTCCATAAGGAATAAAACATTGATTATTTGATCATGTTAGAAATACCATCTTAAAATACTTGAATGCCATCTCCTATAAATTATTAAGCAATTCTACAAATGGGAAAAATTATATGAAAATCACTTATTTTCATATCAGATTAATTGCATTGCCACCATTTCTAGAACTTCGTTCCTTTCAGCTGATAATTAATGGTCTGGGACAGAAAACTTAATACTCGGCACAAACGCTGGCTGTCCTAAATCATCAGTGAGATTCTCACTGGCCACAATTTCATTTTTTAGCCACCAAAGAATTCATGGAGGGTTGGGTGACTTCTTGAAGAGCAGATACACGCTATGTAAAATGCAGATCAGATGGCTCAAAACTAAATGCTATCATAGTAGCAGGAAGGAAGAAATTCTTCCCTGTGAGGGTGGTGAGACACTGGCACAGGTTGCCCAGAGAAGCTGTGGCTGCCCCCTCCCTGGAAGGGTTCAAGGCCAGGTTGGACGGGGCTTTGAGCAACCTGGGCTAGTGGAAGGTGTCCCTGCCCATGGCAGGGGGGCTGGAACTGGATGATCTTTAAGGTCTCTTCCAACCCAAACCATTCTATGATAACTCAGTGTTTGTAAATAAAAACACATCTATGGAAATAAAAATCCAGGTTTGTCATTTACCTGAGACTTCATCGTGAAAGGTCAGGACCCAAGAGAAATCAGGACCCAAGACACTACGAGTCTTGCTGCTAGAAGAGGTCCCTTGAGGAAAGATACGAAGTGCAGAGGCAGAGCTGCAAGAATGTCTTGGGTTTCCATTGCCGTATTGATTTTGTCACCACCCATCACTTCCCTACCCATCACACATACTTGCATAGCCAGTACCATCATAGCTTATTAATTTTCCACCTTCATTTAGTGAATTTAGCCTCACAATGCCTCTGTGAAAGATAGAAATAAAACTACCATCGCTTTACAAGTTGGAAAGTAAAGCACCATAACCTAGTTAAGACAAAAATACAAATACAAATCTACTGCATTTGCCATCCTGTTGTGGATTCAAAGTTCACTAAAAACTGACTCAAGAACCCTCCTTTCCCAGATCAAAAAAGCTGTTTATTTTAAATGAAATAACTCCAGCAGATACCTCCTTATAATAAAGGTCATGAAAGATAAATGCTTTCCAGAAACACAGACTCATCTCTTTCTTTGTCATGAGAACTACTCATCTTCATTCCCTGGGCATGGACCCATAAAGATAAGACTGTCATTCCAGAAATATTAGCACCTGTGGAAAGAAAAGCACCACTGAATTTTAGTAAACTGTCTACTGCCAGGGAAAAAAAAGAAAAAAAAAAAAAAAAGCATAGTAAAATGTGCAGAGGGGTGCCAGGTTGAGTCATTGAGTCACTGTCTTCATGCAAAACCCATATGATTTAAGGCATGTGTGTCCTGGAATGTGAAAACATTTGTGTTGTATGGTAAACAGGGTATGGGCAACTGTTTGGATAACTCTTGTCAGACTCGGTGTTCGTGTTCATTTTAGATAGCCAATTACCGGGGCCCCCAAACATCGCCCTTTCAGCATGCCAGGTGGATCTGCTGCGGGCGCCCTGCTCAGAAAGCAGCTGTGCAGCAGCCACGCTGACAGTGACAGCCGTGACAGACTTTGCTCAGGATGGGAACCGCATCAGCCACATCAGAACTGAGCCAGTCGGATGGAGGGATTTGCTTTGGAGGGCTTACACACCCAAGGATGTGAAGGTCAGGTCCTAAAATAATTTGGGAAAAGTGTCAAATTTCAGTGGGAGGTTTAGTATCAAAAAAATGAAACTATGATAAACCTTAACCATATAAACATTTGGGGACTGCTGTCAGCAGAGTAAACCAAAACAGCCTCTTTATACACCAAAAACATTAACATGTAAAGCCTTGTGCTTTGACAAATCTAGGTTTGACTATTAGACAGCACATCCAGGCCAACAGCTGGATTATAGATGTAACCAGGTGTGTTTGTGTATGCTGGAAGAGGAGAGAGGGAGAACCTGGGTTAGGGAATTAGCACCTTTTCAAGAAAGAGGGAGAGGGAAAACCAAAGGTTTGGAGAACAGTTTCTGAAAAGGCAGAGGAAAGAAAGTGCCTTGGTAATGAGAAAGGAGGACCGGGACTCAGCCAGTGCCAGGAATCACCAGGACACTTCTGATGACACAGGCAGCTGCTCTGTCTCTTCATTTATCCCTGTACAAAATGTCCAAAATAAAAATAATAAGAAGCCATCAGGGAAACAAGCCATGTTTTCCCTGCAGAAAACTTGGCCAAAGGAGCGTGGTGAGCAGGAACCGCCCCATTTTCTGTGAAGTTGTTTCAGGGCCTCAGCTGGGAGGTTTGAGAGCCACAGTCCCACAGCCCAAGAGAATAAACCAGAGCACAGATTTGGCTCAGCTAAATTTCTCAGAGCAGTGGCACATCCAAGATGGTATACTTAAGTAACCGAAAACAAACCCCCAATGAAATCTATAATTTCACTGCCCTAAGTTTTGTGGATTTGCTCATGAGTAAATAACATTGAGCTGGACCAAAAGAATTTTTGTCTTCAAAGGTAAAATGCCTAGCATGGGACTGCATCCTTTCGTCTGCAGCATAGGCTTCTTAAACCTTCTAAGATTCTTAAATCAGAAATTGCAGCTAATTCAGTATAGTGCACTCACATACCCATATTTTTTCTTGGACTTACAAATGTTTTCATTAAAATATGAAAATGTAGCAAGTGTGAAATGGAATTAATCAATTTTAATAATAAATTCCATCTATCTCAGTTAAAACTTGATCTATGGAAACATAATAGACATTACCTTCCCTCCCCCCCATTTCCCTGTTGCTGCTTTGCAGTTAATTAGAGGCATTAATGTAACACAGTTCCTGCAACATATCAAGGAAAAATCCATACATTAAAATCGACATAATCTTTAGTCCCTCAGACTTTTTCAAATATTTTTGATTTATCTGAAAATTGAACGGAAATGGCGGACAGAACATCCTGACACATTCAGAAACCTGATAAAGTGGATTTTTTCATCAAACTAATACCGCCTGCAACTAGGACATGCATCCTCTGCTGGTAAAGCAGAGCAGAAAGGGCCACATGGTTTTGTTCGTGCAAAGGTTTTACTTAGGAAGGTAGCAGCCGTGGAGAAAATGGGAAAATTCTGAGACTTCTTTATATCACACTGTAGATACAAATGATACAATTGACCTCAGATCAAAATGCTGTTCAAAGAGTTGTTCAGTTTTCAGTCCTCAAGACCATCACTCTAATAGTTTGTTATGTCAGGCACTGGTGGGTGTCTAAGCAGTGTCTGTGTGATGGTTAAGGTGCATTTTGAAATACAGATGATGTATTGCCACAGGTGAGGAATTTTGTCAGGAAGTGTGGGTCTATCTTCACCCTCATTCATTTCTTTAATTTCACCACTGTTCCTAAAACCTAAGTTCTGCTTTGTCACTGAAAGACTGCACAAGGATATAGCAGCCATTCTTCTTCCCTGCTCTGCGGATCATGGTAGAACTAACTGAATTGCACCTCTGGACTTCTCATGGGCAAAGAGCAAGCAAAGAATTAACAGCACTGGCCAAGAAATCAGCCTGGCAGGCTGGATATGGGAAAACCATAACACTTCGTCACTCCCACCAGTATGGCTGGGAGCTCTTCGTATTGCAAATCACTGCACAACCCAGTCTTGCATTTCTGAGAACTGGATAGCAGAGTAGTCAGCCATGAAAAAAACATCCCCTTGAGCAGACGTGGCAATGCAGGTCCAGCACTGCTGGAGATTCAGGTATTGCAACTTCAAAGGGAGTTGTCCTACCTCTGGCTTTTGCAGACATATCTGCTCCTTGTAGGGCACCAGGACACTCAGACCTCATCTGTGACCCAGCTTGTGTCCAAGTAACTAAGGGCTGATGCAGCTGAAGATCTCTGTTGCTATAGTAGATCCTTCCCTCTTTTGTTCACATGCCGAAAGCGGAGAGCTCCAGCAGCCTGATTTGGGGCCTCATCACCAGTACCCAATCAATAACTTGCACATCAAATATATAAGTCAACCATTCAGATGCTATATCGGGAAATCTAAGGTCAAATTAGGGGACAGGCAATGACTAGTATTAAAATATGCTAATGCTACTTAATTACAGCATACCTTATACCATACTTCAGGCATTACAATTAGTACAATTTAATAAGCGGTCTACTCTCTTGATAATTTCAGTGAATGATATACTTCTTAGCAAAAATTTTAATAAAAAAGCTTCACTTTTTACCAGATAAAGAAAGACAGTGCATTACATCAGGTGGAATAGGAGCACTTTGAACTCCCTTATTGCGTGTGATTAAACTCCGTTGTTTGAAAGTGAAGCCTATTTTGTACCCATACACAATCATGTTTTAGAAGTCAGATTTTAGTTTGTACTTGACACATGAATCCTGCCCCTAATGTTTTGTGAGGAACAGTAATGAAGAAAAACTGCTGTGTAGACTGTATTCATTACACATTTCATTTTAACTAGGTCACAGTTCAAGACCTCCCAACAGGGAACTGCTACTCTTTCACTGATCCACACATTATCACATTTGATGGATGGTGAGTATTCTACTTTGAAATAATTTTGCTCAATTACTGCAGTTTTCAGTTTCTGAATGTAGCGTGCATTTGGTTTTACATTAGAATATCAAAAGAGCGTTGTACTAGTTTGCTTATAGTGATTAAAGTAATGCTTCAATAACATACATGGTTTCCTTCCAGCTGTTTATACCACTTTTAACAAAAGGACTAGAAAAGGATTAATCTTGAAGCAGCAATGGTTTTGTGTCTGAATAATTTTTACAAGATAAATGTCAAATTCCAAAATGTTCTTCAAATAGAACCGTCATTAATGACTTTGAGAGGGTGTCTACACCATGTGGCATCGTGTTAGAGACACCCCAGTTCCATGCACGTAAGCCATCGCACCTCTGTAGCAGCACGGCATGCAGGGACAACCTGGTCCTTCCCAGCAGTTCAGTGACACCTGATGGAAAACCCCTCAGCCCAAGGATGCTCTTGCATTCTTCTACTTCCAGACCTGGTTTATGCACAGCTGCATCTACCATGGAGTTGACAGTCATAATCACAACCAAAAACACATAAAGATGGCCATACAGTCTCAGATAAAAGAAGTCCAGACATGATAAGTGGCAAATATCAGGAAAAGAGTGCAAAAATAAAGTTGTACATCCTCCTGTACTGCCCAGACGTCCTCCTGTAATATCCAGCAATAAGTTGCTTAAAGACTTACTGAGCCAAGGGTGGTCTCTTTGTGTCTGACAGTCTGTACTGTGCAAAACTTTTCTTCGGTTTAACTTCCCTAATCATTCATTAATATATTTACTCCAGCTATTTAACATAACGGAAAGTTTTTAAAGTTTGCATATGGCACATCTGATCCAAAGTTGCTAACATTTCAGATCACATTCCAGGTTTGTCATTCTGCCGTTAACCTCCTAATGGCACAGATAATGACTTTAGGTGCACAACATCCACAGGGGCTCAGCAGGCGTGATATTCTAATTTTGATATCCTAATGTCCCAATTTCAGTCCAGCATGCTCTGGAGGTATCATGTGAAATGACGTCAAAGCTGAAGAAATCTGTCGATGAAATGTGAGTAAGAAAGGCAGTGACTCCATTAAAGGTTATGTGTCTGCCTCAAATAAAGATTTCACCTAAACTGAGTGGTCTCAGCTAGGAGATTAGCTGTGCACATCTAGGGCTTTCCAGTTTTCCTCCTGCTTTCCTGAATACCATTTATAATGTAGTCAGGCACTTGTTTCAGGCAAATTTGGTTGCTTGATATGTAGGAGCTGCGGAAGAGCTATGAGAGGTGCAAAGACATTCCCATGCCTCAGGTATCTGCAATTATTTCAACTCTGGGATATTAAACTAGATTAGAATATTATTTCAAAACTGTCTAGACATTTATATTCTAAAATATTCCCTTCTGATTTATAGCTAAGAATGGACAGTGATCTGCCAGGTTGTTGTGTTTAGGAAGTCATAAATTACTGAAAAGTGCCTCTTGGAATGGGGGAATGCTCTCAGCCACCTAGCACATTTTTACATTTCTTCCATGGGAAAAAAGGTCTAAAGCAAAATAAAGCAATTTTATTTGAATAACTCATTCTGCAGTCCTGTTATTGATAGCACACAGAAATGCTTCTAAGCAATTTATGATTCTGTTTGAGCACAGGGAGTTTGGAAAAGCCCATCCTTCTGTGGCATCTTGCTTCAGAGTCAGGCAGCCTTGAAACAGAAAAATCCCAGGATTAACTTGGCCCCTCGATAACTGCACAATTCTTCCATGTGGACAGACGTTCATTACTGCTCTGTCCAGTGTAGCTTTAAATGAGCCAGGCTGATGGGGCCTCTGCCATCTCAATAACTAGGTTATTTCACTAAGATATATCACTTCTTGATATTCAGCCAAGTTTCTTACCCATCATTTCACAGTCCCATTACTCCTACTTATATTCCCATTTATTATTGTAAATAATTTCTCTTTCAATTATTGTAATGATTATGCCACCCTATTACACATCAGTTAAGCAACTTCTCTGTCTGCCTATCCAAAAGAATGTTAACACATTAGCAAATGATTTTAAAGCTCTGTATTTAAGGAGCGGGGAATGCAATTCCTGCTTCTGTCCTGGTACAAACCTATAAGCTAAAGACAAAGGCTGACACAGAGGTATGGAGTTGAAGCATTCCCATTTGGTTATGAACGGATACATGGTGGGAAATCATGTTTGAAATGAGGTATGCCTTAGGTATTGTGAATGGAAGTATTGTACAAAAAAAGCTTGTGGGCTCAAATAAGAAACCATATGAGTGTCCCTCAATAATGAAAAAAGTATCAGAAAGAGATCGATCTGCAGATTGTAAACAGCAAAGCAAGAGAAGAGAAAAAGCTGAGAAACTTCTTCTAGGGACTATGAAGCAATAGGCTGAGAGGATGAGTGGAGCATCAGCTCCTGGTCATCCGGAGCTTTGTTGACTATAAGTGATCTGTAGGCACAGGCTCAGGTGAGAACATTACACAGCAAAGAGAAGAAACATCCAAAATTAGTCAAAGAGAACCAAAGGAAATAGCAGCCTTTACCCACTTCTCTATGGCTACAAAGTTGGCAGCAAACAAAGCTTAAACTATCAAAACTGCTCCTGAGATCAACAGCAGATCATCCATCAAACCATATAACCCAAGGAAATCCATTTGTTCTACCACAAAACCTGTAGGTCAGTTTATGAGGAGAGAGCAGGCTCTAAGGTCAAAATATTGTAGGCAGAGCTGCTGTGGATGGGTGGTGATCAGTTGTCGCTTTGGCACCCTTTCCACCCATTCGAGTCCTGGGGATGGCTCACTGAAGGGCTGTCACATGGAAAGCAAGGGGAAGTCTGAAGATGGGGAGCATTGCCAACAGCAAAATGGTAGGAGTGTTTTCTACGCAAACAGACATTCACATAAACATACTCCTGCCTTCCACAGAGTTGCTTACCTTCTTTGACTTTCCCATTAACAATGGCAAAATAAGGAAAAATACACAATGTGGAAAAGCAAGGATGAAAACAAACATGAAAATAGAAAACTGAAACTTTCTCGGTCTCCAAAGTTTAAATGAAAAGCAATAAAAATTTAAAATTTAACTTAATATAAAAATATTTCACTAATTTCTTTAGCTGATTTGCTGGGAAATTGAAAAATGGCATGAAAATCAAAAGGTGGAAGACTTAATTTTTTTTTGGTAGTAATATTTTCCTACTGAAATGGTCACTTCCAATGTATAGGGGTTTTTGTGAGAATTTACAATAATACTTCATTTTCTAACTTCTATAGCAATGTTTTCAATGGTTTTTAATCTGACATACTGAGCTCACATTACATCTGAGGTAGTTAGCTATTCATTAGACAACTGAAATACCTAACTCCCACTTCTAATGATAACACTCCCCTTTGGTGTGCCTCCTGCTAATATATTCTTGTAGAAATATTTATCTTGTAATCTTTTCATTCTTTTGACCAAAGGAAGTGACTGAAAAATCAAAGAAGAATGTGTCATATTTTACAGTGTAAGCACAATCAATTTGTGTATATTAGAGCATAGATGTGAAATAGCGTTAATTATACTAGCTAAAATCCAGAGAGAGCACTTCCTTTTATAGCAAAGTACCTTCTAAATTAAACAAACGTGAAAGCCTGGTAAAGCAAAAGTATAGCCCTCATTACTAGTTATGGCACATTATAAATATAAAAGCTTTTCATGCTGTAAATTGTAGATTCTTAAATATGAAGTACTAGCTTAAAACTAAATATGCAGAAAATCCCTTTAAGACAAAATATAAAAAGGGAAATATTTCTTGATTGGTGAACTATATATATCACTCATGTTATTTTGCATTTTACCTTAAAAAAGGAAAAATATTTTCAGATTTCTCAAACATTTACATTAATCCATCCAACAATATTATCACAGGGGCAATGGCACCATTTCCTGCACAATCACAAAATCCCTCAGCTTGCACAGCTTGACACTTCTGGTTGGCTTTAATGGCATTTGCCATAGCAGCCCACAACTAAGTCTTGGGCATGAGTAGTCCTTCCAGAGGTGCTGTTCTTTTTGATAGTCTGTAGAAGTTTAAACGTCTCTGTCAGTGTATTACCAATATATTACCAACATTCTTCTCATACCAAATCCCATGCCAAATCCAAAACACAGCACTATTCTAGCTACTAAGAAGAAAAAATTAGCTCTATCCCAGCCGAAGTCAGGACAATCCCCAAGCATCCAGTGCCTGCTGGGCATAACCCAGCAGCTTTGCTCCCCAAGAACATGAGCAGTCCTTAGCGATAAGCACTCTGAAACCAGAGAACATCCTCCAGCATCACCCAGCACTTCCTAGGGTCACAACTAGCATAAAATAGTTCTTACCAGGAAGGAAAGAGGGAGCCTGGAGGGACACGTCAACAAACCAGATAATTTGGTGGCAAAACTGTGGTGGAAAATCTTTAGGAGCAGCCACAATAATAACTGAATTAAAGAGATGAAGTGTAGCTTGGTGAATAGTAAATGTATTGTGATAGTTAATCTAATGCTACTAGTAGTAATTGTTTATATTTATATTCCCTCTGTCCCTCTCTTACAATAAACCAACAGAAATGATTCCTATAGCATCACACTGTCATAACCAAAGACTTAGGAGTGGTTTATAGTTCTTGGATTTAAGAGCACAACTTGAGCCATGACTTCACACTGGGACAAGAACTTGCCGCACCCCTTAAAATACAACCCAAACACATAGATGGGGAGGGAGGGAACACCTTTCCCCCCAGTACCTCCACTGCTTCAGACTATTAGGGAAGAAGGGTGGGGAAGTGCACTGTGGAGGGCAATTTCGACATAAGCTGTGGTGCTCGGTTCACAAAGAACAGTCAGAGCTCCCTCATGCAAGAGCTCCAGTAACTTTGCTCCATGCTTTTAGTGCCACAAGCAATTTCTCAAATGTTGTCCAAAGAATCATTATCACAATTACAGTTGTATAAACACCACAAAAGTTTACCTGACTACATTCAATTATCCATTCAAGTAATTCAAAGGCAGCTGAAAGCTTCAATTTAGACACATTGCAGATTTCTAATGTGCTCTGCAATCTATGCCATGACTTAATTGAAGGACTCTAAGTGTCTTCCAGGAGAGTTGGATTGGGTCCACTGTCAATGCTTATTAAGCAGTAAATAGCTCCCATAACTGCAATGATATTTATATGCATATGCTAATACAGTCTTATTTACCAGATACAGCTGATTAGTCTGAGTACAGCCATTCCGATGCATTATGTTCCATCAGCCTCGCTAAACACCTTTCCTTCTAGGGTCCCCCTGTTGAAGGAAACTGTGGAAAGTGATTCTCATAAAATATCCTGTCTCCTCTGTCTCTCCTGTGAAGACATCCAAATGGAGCTAGTACTTGATGTTAAAAGAGATTATCGAGTTTTTATGTTGTCCTTAGTTCTAATCGATCTTACAGCAGCATCTGCGTAGTGTACTTAGGATTTATGTACCTGATTAGAAAATAAGATGAGACAGAACCATTCAAAATCTTATCGGTTTATGGCCAACTTCACTAAGTTTTCAAGATGAAAGATAAAGTCAGATGTGTTTTCTAGCAGAGAAAAGCAGCTGGATTTTAAATTCATACTCTTTTTTAAGCTACATAGTTTTCCATGGCTTTTATTCCAAAGAGAAATAAAATGCAGATATACGCATGCTAAAAAATCTTGGTTCTTGAGCCATTTGTTCCTCTGTATAGGAAACATTAACAGACTGAAACAATATTGATGTTTGGATGACAGTGCTTGAAAACAATCCCGTTATTTAGTTGAGGTATTTTATACATTCCTTTTTACGTTTTCTTTTTTTTACTGTAGAAAAGAATAAAGCTTATTATTATAAGCTTACAGCTTAGTTTCCATATTACTTAATTTCATAAAAATAATTTTTAAAACTAAATGCAGTGCCTTAAAAGGAAGCAGAATAATCCATTGTTTTTAAAGATGGCAGCTGTTGGCTTGTCAGGAAAAAACACCAGCAACATATATAAAGTATACAGCTACTGTTTTCCTTATTTTTATACATCACATTAGCATAAAATAGAGTCAGAATAAGACAAGCTTATGGAGTGAGAAAACAAATAACGAGCAGAGGAGAATCTTCTCACAGGCCCCTGTTGTGGAACCCCAAGGGGCTGCAGGTGGGAGGAGATTTACCTGGCTCATGCAGAGAGGAAACACTTGCAAAGTTATTAAAGTTATTCTGCTCATGGCCTCACTCAGATAGAGGAAGGACTTTCTGTACAGAGAAGAATGAAAGTCCCAAACTGTTCAACACACTGCACTGTGTTGAATGCCAAACCATTTAGAGCGAAAGTTGTGCTTACAGGGAAGTTCTTGAGATGGAGGGAGCCAACTTCATTTTAACAGGTTTTTCAGTAGAATCCCAGTTTTTCACATGCAGTATTCACCTAGCCACAGTCAGTCTTGTTAAAAGTTAGTGATTAGTCACAGAAGAGGTTATTTGAGCACTGATTTTGCTTTGAAGAATATCATGCTGTAAAGCATCCAGTTAGAACCAAAACATATTTATTAAGGCCTGGAGGCAGGGACTTTTTCCCATTTGCTTTTTATCAAATGTTTATCCTTTTTATCCATGCCCGTTGCCATAGCAGCTGCTGGGAGACAGCTACCCACTTTTCACATGAATTCTTATGCACTTTCAGCTAATAACTGTGATGGCGTTCCCTTGCTTATGGTGCCAGAGAAACACTTCCCCGTGTGTTGATTTTTTCCCTCCTTCAAGGCCAGCCACCACGCTGGTCTAATTAAGGAGCGCTGTTGTACAAGTACCAGCAAACAGCAGTCACAGGTGAATGCTCTGGGTCTCTAACTCCTCTTTTTGGTTTGTTGCTTGTTTAGGCGTTATGATAACTATAAAATTGGCACCTTCCTTTTGTGCCAGAGTGTGTCACGGGCGTTTGAAGTACACGTTCGGCAGTGGGATTGCGGAGGCCACCGCTCCGCCACCGCCTGCAATTGCGGTGTAGCTGCACGAGAAGGGGGTGACACCGTGGTGCTGGACACCTGCAATGGCCATTTTCGGGAGAGCAGACCCCACCTAGCCATCAAAAGCACCGAGGCATCACCACATGTCAAAATTCTTAAGTCCTACGGAGGGAGAAAAATAACAGTACGTGGATATTTAAGTGCTCTTGTTGTTGTTATTCTTTAAAAACGTGAGTTCAATATTTCTGAATTATTAATGAAGTTGCTACAAAAATATCTGTCTGAAGCCATAAGAGACCCTGCAGCAAAATGTACCGAAAAAATGAGATGCAGGGAAGAAGTTGGTTAAAGTGTTAGTTTAACGAACTGTAGAACAAAACAAAACAAATATCTCTGGAAATTTCTCGGAGACATAGCAGAGTGCCAATGCTGTTACTTACTCTCTGCAGTACAGCAATCCGCTCTCAGTTTGTTTATGCTAGGCACTACCCAACCGCATTACATAAAGCAAATTTCTTTGCAGAGTTTGCGACATAAATATTCAAGGAAAGATCATAGGTAGCAGAATAATGTAGTTTTAGAGTGAAACAGTAAGGCATTATTAGTCAGATCCAGATAGCACCCAAAAGCCATGAAAATGAGCTGCAAATGTGCAACATTTGGTATAAGTTAAAGTATTTGCCTAAAAAATATATGGCCATCACTTACGCACACTAATCCAGTGAAATCGCTGGAAGAGTAAGAGCAGACTGCACCAGGGGCTTTGGTGAGGAGAAGAGCCACAGATTATGGCCAAAAGATAATTTTATCCTGGAGTTGTATCATCAGGATTCATTGCCAGGAAATGTTTTGGGTGAAGATAAGTCCACAATAGAGCCAGGATGATTCAGGGAGTGTCTGTGCTTGGCTCTCCTTGTGATCTCTCTTGGAATAGATCTTAGTAAGGTAGTAATTGAAAGTCTGTTAATTATAGAATAGAGAAAAAGCAGGAAACAAGCTGTCATTTCATTTTGCAACTGAATGCAATATAATTACTTTTTTATTACTAGAACAATCTTAACAAGGAATCCCTATTCTCATTTACACTTCATGGAAGACTCAGTGAAACAAATCAGGACACTCCCTGTACACAAATAGGAATCTTGCCCCGGTCTGAATGGGAATCTGTAGGAACTGTGCAGCGAAGAACATGATCCCTGATCACACCGCTGTGTGTGGTACATCCTGATTTGCTCGGGAGTTGCCTGTCACCAACCTCACCGTCTCCCCGACGGCTCCTGCACCATTCAAGGCTGATGCTTTGAATGGGATCAAGTCACTCTATTTTCTGTGCAAGGTAGCAGCTTCCAGCAACCAGTCACTATATACCTCTGCAAACTGAGGTCGCAAAAATCTTCTTCAAAGTCTCAATCAGTCCAGGTGGGTTACAGAAAATCTGGGGAGTTGTAAGGTCCTCAGTGGGAGATGGGACACCTTGCCTGGGGCAGAAGGAGAAGAAAAGGTTACAGCCCTCCAAATTCCTGAAGTAAATCCACACCTGGAAATATTAATCCAGACAGCACAGAAGACTGAAGCAGCTCATGAAGTCCTGACTGCAAGGATTTTATACGCAACCTTGTAGGAAATGCTCCTCCCTGTAGTAAAGCGTGTAATTAGGAGGCACATGTTTATCTGAAGAAGGAAATCAAGTCCTACCCAACACTGTGTCAACTGCAGTTCTCCTGTTCTACCTAATAAACCACTAATAAAAAACTAACTCATCTGAGCTTATGTTAGAGAGTTCTATTTTTTTTTTTTTAAACTTACTTTGGGAAGTGAAACATACAGCCAAGGTGAAGGTACAGCCAAGACCTTCTGGCATATTCAAAGAACTGGTTTTATATGATGACTTCCATTATTCACCAAGGCCAATATTTTTGAAAAAAGGATTCTTTAAATGCCCTGATCAAAACACAGAGGTCCCGAGTTCAAAACATAGTGTCCCAGGCTGTTATTGCAATCAGTGGCACTTTGCTGCTCCGCTCATCTGGACAAGGAGATCACTCACAGAGAGCTCCTCAAAAAGTATTCTCATGCCTGAAATGATGACTGGGAAGCTAATATGGGCATGATTATGATTTTGTGCAACCAAAATGTAAACTCTGGGTTCCAGCATAGAAATACAAATATAAGCTAGTTGCTTCTTCACAGATATGAATTGATTTGGTGGGAGGAACTTACAAGGGACCAAAAAATCCCCACCAAAAGGAAGAAAAGCAATGAACATTATTTGGCTGAATAAATTATACTTAGACAGGGGTCACTTAAAAAAAGGAAAACAATTATTTTGAAATTATTGTAAAGAGATATTTCCAACTATTTAATGTACTTTTTAGATTAACTGAAAACATTTAATTTTGGATCCAAAAAAAATATTAGGGTTACTTATCAGGATAGAGTTTTCCTGCCCCCGCTCCTGGCACAGATCAGTTTCAAAATAATTTTCTTTTTACCTGTAAAACAAACAAAAATACATTTCAGGTGAACAGAGTTGGGGGTGGGTGGGTGGGGTGTTATTTGGTTGGGACACCAATCTGAAAAATCTATTATCCACACAGTTACTTCTTTGTCTTAACCTCATGATTTTTTTTACTTTTAAAGGTCAGTGTAAGCCTACCACAAGTTCTTTAATGAGAAAATTGCTTTATCCACTTTAAAACACAATCATTTTCTGGGTAATCTGGCCTTGGAAAATGAAACGATTTTTCAGAGGGAAGAAAGCTGTTTTTCAAACTTGGCAGTTTATCTAAAAGAAATTATTTCCCAGGCAAAGACACAAGGGTGGCCTTATTGTCATGGAAGTTGCTTCAAAAATTAGCTGGTAAATTACCAGTGGGAAAACTTCAATGGATGTAATTATTAATTTAAAAAGAAAGTACTTGTGCAGTTTTATATTTATGTAATGCTATCAGATATTAGTCTCATAGAAACTGAAAGCAAGTTAAATAATAGCACAAATAAATATTTATAGTGTATCTAAATGATCTTAAATTACCACCGCCATCACCAACATCCTACTTTGATATTTTTGTTTATAGCAAGGGACATTTTTGATTGCATAAAAAGCTTCGTAACAGCTTTGATTCACTGGGTTTTTTTCTGCCTCTTCAGATCCTGTTCCCTTCGGGAGCATTTGTTCGAGCCGATGTGAGTGAGTGGGGAATGGGTCTAACAGTGAGGACGCCGGGCAGCGACTTCAACAGCACCAGAGGTTTGTGTGGCCTCTTTGACGGGATCGGTCACAACGACCTGAGCAATGTGCCCGAGGAAGACTTCATAGAGGAGTGGAGGTACAAAGTGAGAGAGAATCCCAGCCTGGGAGATGTTCTATAGCACTGTTTCAAGGGGTGTTGATAGGTTTATTTCATTACATACTCCCCTAATGACATGACAGAGAGATCTGCTTAATCTAGCAAGGGAAGCCTGGAGACCCATTACCATCCAAACAGCAGAGGGGCTTAATTTTTAGTCAGCACAATACACATAAGCAGTTACTGAGAGAAAAGTTTTATATTCACAAGTGATGCCATGTTAAACAGCTGTGTTAAGATCCCACTCAGCTGTTAAAAAAAATGTGGTTCTCACCCACACTAGAAAATGTAGATAACTGACAATAGGGATTAATTAAGGGTTTGGTATTTCCCTTGTTCTTTTATTCCCGAACACTAATTACAATATGTGAGTATAGATTAAATGTTACATTTTGACAAAGTGTGGTAATATATGTACCATGCTAAAACTTAATATCTACTCTACTAATGATGACAGTGAGCTCTAAAAACTTGCACTTTCTGAGACAGATGGTCTGGAACCAAAGCCAGGAGTCTGGCACTCTGACGTATCCCTGTCCCTGTCCCTGTCCCTATCCCTATCCCACATTTTAATTCCTGTTGCTGAACTCTAAACGTGCCTATCAGGTGTTTCTAAAACCAAAATAGGTTTGGCTGACTGTGTAGTTTTGTTTGTGAAATATGCTTTGCAATTAAGGAAAAATAAGACGGACCACCTTAACATACCACTTAATCTGTCCATGGGAATTTAGCACAGTCCTATAAGAACAATAAATTTTTCAACCTATTGCATTTCAGAAAATAAACAAACACCTCTACCGTATTCTAGTTATATTTAATGGGCCTAAGCAATGGCTATTTAATATCAGTTTTGATCTGTCATTACAAATTATACTATTTAGAATTCAACATCCATCTTTAACATCTTAATAATGTGATAATCAGTCGGAGCTTGCTTCTGGGAAGGCACATGGAGGAATAGTTTGGTGTAAGGACCGACCAACTGCTGACAACCCAAAAAGGGGCTAACAAGATCCTTAGGAGGACCTGTTCAAAGCAAGTTTATTGAAAGATCAGAAGCCAAAGCACAATATATAGGGAGTTACTTACAAAACTGTGAGGAGTTTTCTAGGGCTTAGCACATATGATGGAGTTACTTCAGGGAAGACAGCAGAGACTCCTGCTAAGTGAGAAGGGCAAGAGGGGTGATGAGTTTCACCTTGCAGTACTCCCAAGGACGGATTTTCAAGGACCCTTCAGAACCTGGTTAAAAACCAAAGACAATGGAAAGGCGAGGGCCACCTCCAGAGGAGACTGGATCAGTCTCTGATTCACCCACAGAGAAATGGCTCAGTAAAAAACAAAACCTAGAGGGTGATTTTCTGCTGCTGTTTTTAATTTCATTTTAAATAACACTGAAGGCATGTTAGGTTTTCTCCAGCACCTGAAGCTAGTCTGAGTGCTCACCATCTGGCAGTTCAGTTCTTTCTCTGGCTCCCACCTCTCTCAAGCAGCTGCAGGGCTCTGAATAGCACAGATCTGTTTTAAACATCAGCTTTCTAATTCAACTTTTAAACAATAAAACAACATCAGAGCTGCCCAGCCCTTAAATAACATCTGGACAAAGAAGAGCTGAATTTTAAAACATCTATTTTAAGTAGGTAAAATAAATTTTTCTTACTGTTTTTCAAATCTTTTGAGAAACCAGCAGCAATGCTATTAATTTTGGACTCTCTTTCTATAACAACATCCAACTCAGTTTAAAAACTTGTCTTTAGTTCTTCCTTGATTATAATGGGCAGCTAAGAGGAATGATAGTCTAGTCCTCTTATGCAGGGGACAGAAGGCTCATTCTAGTTCACTGAGGTGCTGTTGAAAACTGCACGCCTGTGAGGAAGGATGGATTTTCCAGTAGCTTCATCCTTTCCACACCAGACACCCCTGTCCTGTTGACCAAGGCTGACCAAAGAAAGGTATTTGGTTTCACAGAGGAATAACAAAGGAATTTGTTTCAATAAAACATCAAGGCAAGAGAGTTTTATTTTAGTGACATTTTCATTTGTTTTTGAAGTTTCTGTCCTGATTCTGGACCAGCTCATGTGATTTTATTTATTTATTTATTTATTAAATATGTGATATTTACCCTAGCCTCTAGTTTATGTAGTAATCACTCAAAGAAAGAGCTACTTCTACTGCTTTAGTTTAAGTTTAAAGCCCAAACATTGGGAAAAGTGTTTTCTTAAATGTCTGGGCTCATGTTTCAGAAGGAGAAATTAGTTCATTTTGCCTGTGTCACGGTGATGTTTTATTTAAAATTTAATATTGTATCAATGATCAAAATGGTAATGTCATATATGCCATTTTCAATATATTTTGGAAATATTGGATAAAGGCAATTATGTTTTCTACAACAGTATCTAACGTCTGGCTCCAAAATGTTTGTACATGCTTTCACTTTCCTGAAAACTCTACCTTCTGCCCGCAAGACAAAATTAATGCCAAAATAATTTGAATTTGTGGTGATATTTCAAATTTATCTGGACATGAAGTGCTGCCAACTACTGGGACAGGAAACATATCTTTTTCTATGAAGCTCCAGGATTTCTCTTGTGCTGCAAAAATAAGATCAATAAGAGACCTTTTGCTTATGAAATTTCTGAAGAAACTTTAATCATGGCTGTTTATTCAAACTGAATTGTCTAGAAGTTCATCCATCATTAAACCTGGACTAAAATAAAAAGGGGAAAAAAATCACTTCACCTTATTTGATAGCCTACCCCTACGATCAATAGAAAACTGCTTTGTGTCAAAAGAAAAACTCAAAGAAGGCTCCATTAAAAGAAAAAATTAAATAAAGTATGCATAAAGAAGTTTTAAAGGAAAAAAAAACAGTTAAAATACATAATGATCCAAGTCTTAGAGGAAACACCTGGTAAGGAGAGCACAGGCAAATAGATAAAGATGATTTTCATAATAAAGCTTTTGAAACAAATACGTCTTTTTTATCATTCTCCAAGTTGTATCTGAGTCACACCAGGGACAAATCCAAGGCCTTATTTCATGTGTAATACACAAAGGGTAACCTGCACCTTAGAGAAAGTTCTGCAAAGAGAAGTCAAGCAGTTAGGCAACACTCCAGCAAAGCACTTAAGCATCTGTTACTAAAAAGTCCCCATGTAGTGCTAAAAAATGTACAGGACAACTCAAGAAGGGCAGTGCAAAAACAGCTAAAGAAAACAAAGATTAAACTTAAACATTTTCTTAAGTGCTTTGGTAGATTGGGAGTTTATACATTCCCCAGCCTCAGGGTAAGAAAGTTTACTTGGTATTGTAGACTAATTTGTTGAAAGTTTCTTCCCTCTAATCTCTTTCTATTTTTAAATCAGAATACCTCCAGGGAAGAGTTTATTTGACAGGACTCCGGCACCTTCTGAGGGGAAACAAAGGAAAAATTACTGCAGATGTCAGAAGGAGAGCACTACCTCCGTGCCTGTGGTAAATATGCTGAATGCCTTTCAGACTCCTTTCCCTCAGTGCTCTGGTTGCCATTATGACCATGTGGATTACACCTCTGCAATCCCGTATCTAGACGTTACATCAGAGTTTGTCACTCACACAGAAATAGAGTCTACTTTAAGAAAAGATGAGAAACTGTTGACCAAGTCTTTTGATCAAAGATATCTGCCTAAATCAGTCCAAAAGCGAGGTAGACCTGAGGACCGATTAAACCACCTAGCACACAATGTTTCGCTGAAAAACAACAGTTCCATTAACTCTACCAAAACAACAGAAGACCTAAGGAGAGAAAAAAGGCAAGATGACTATTATGAGTACTCATCCTTTCATCCATTGCATGGCCCAAACCAGAGAGACTCAGAGAGCTTTGCATATTTTTTCCCAGAGGATTACTTTGAAGGGATTCGGACAAAGCTTCCACTGACATGGCCCACTCCTAATGGCCTAACTGCCACCAAAGCTCAGGAGATTTGCCACCAAATTCTTGCAAATTCCACCATTGGATTAGTGTGCAAAGGTCTCCTTGGAAAACAGATAGATGAGGCAATTGATATATGCTTTTTAGATCTGCAGCTCAAAGATGATGTGGCTTGGGTGAGGGCACTGATAGCCCTTTTGGAAAATGAATGTGAAAGAAGAGTGCTAGAAACAAGAAACAGAGAGTTTCATGTAGGAAATCAGCCATCTGCTACCCAGGAGGAAATCCTCACTGTTCTCCGGTGTCCTGCTTTCTGTAACGGCAATGGACAATGTACTGAACTGGGTTGCCAGTGCTTTGAAGACCACAGCTCCTATGACTGTAACATTGCCAAAAGTAAGTAAAAAATTCTGTTTGTTTCTACCCTACCCATATTTCCATGGTATTAGAATTATTAGGCAGAACATCTGCACAGAGTTGTTTGCTCTTCAAACAGTGCTACCAGTAAGGTATTTGATGAATTAGTAATCAGTTTTTGACCTTGAAGAGCCGATCAAAATATCTGGTTGGCTGGTCCTTCACTTTTTCGCCTCAGTAACTTTTTAAAAATGGATTTTACAAGCCCCTTAGCAAATTGGTTTTGCAGAAGTGATTTTCCTTACATCTGATCTATCACCAGCATGCTGACAAGCAAGCTTCTGACAAAAAAGAGGGTCCTGCTCACCTTGTGGTCAATATTCATGTTAACACTGTATAGATACTCCTTTTTTTTTCTTGATCAGCAGAGAATAAAATTTAAAAATTAATTTCAAACACCATACTAGTAACAACAAAAAAAAATAATTAAAAGTGACAAAATGAACAGGTAACATTGTCGAAGCCATAAAATAGCTACAGGACATATTCAAACCTGCAGACCTGATTCTGCAAATATATATGAGTTACATTTAGACTATCCCACTAGATTTGTTTCTTCTTTACAGTTCAGCCTCTCAATGGATAAATCAAAGTCCATTGTGAGTCCTCAGTGCTTGAAACTAAGCACATGCATAAATGTTAACATTAATGTAAAATTTAAGCCCTGTCTCAGCAAACCATGTAAGCTTATGCTTGAAGTTACAAAAAGGTACTTAAGGCTCAGCCATACAGTTGAGATCCTGTGGATTAAGAAGTATTCAGCTAAACTGAAATGACAAGGTATGCTCTCTTAACACATCCCAAATGTGGGGAAAGGCTTCTTCTACAATGCTTAGGCTGATGGACATTATTCTGTATTTAGGACAGGTAAAGATCCTATCTAGGGTCAGTCGCCATGGCTTAGCTGAGATATCCAAATCTCCTTCCAGCCCCAGGAGCTCAGCAGCACATCTGATACCCCAATGCATTTACTAGCTGGGATGAGATGGGATTATTCACGTGCTTCACAATAAACATGTCTTCAGTGCACTTACTTAAAGCAGTTAAAATATATCCTGACATTTAGTTTTTGTTAATGGCAGGATATATTTGCAGGATCATTTCCTGAATATGGAGGAATTCATTCTCTTTCACACAGAGAACAACTGACATCAGTGACTGAAAAGCAAGTTGAGCAATTTCGCAGTAATTGTCCCATATATAATTCAATGTTTAACTTCATTTCCCTGTGATCCGGTCAGATTAAGGAGGTTGCTTAGGCCAGATTTTTAAATTTTATTTTATTTTGCTATGGTTGAAAACCCTCGGATTAGAGGAAAATATCTTCCATGTGACCTTTCAAGTGAAAGTTAATGGCACCTTGTCTTCTTGCTGTGACATCAAATATAAACAAGGACAGAGTACAGACCACGGCTTGAGATTGCACAGGGAGGTGAGAAGTGGAGAACAAACATACATCAGCTGTGGCAAACACAGTGTAAGCCATTACTAGTCCCCAGTCTGACTGCTTCGTCCGTCTCTCACTGCCTTTGCTTCACTTTTCTCCAGTTGAGGAAAATGTGGTCATTGGCCTTTGCTTCAAATCACTTCTCCTTTGGGAATCTGGTTTATTAGAGTTCACAATACATCAGATTATTGCCTCCAGTTTCCCAAAGAGTCACTAGTATCCTGACTCCCTCCAACAGACTCCAGCTCCCTCCAAACACCACTCACCTGGAAACCCCACTGCTCCGCTGCTCTGGGGCTCCCGGGTGATGTCCACTGAGCAAGAGCTGCTCTGCAGAGACTGAGTTTTTAGCACAAGCATCTCCATGCTTAGCCTTGTCTTTGGGGGGAGCAAGCTTGGCGTTGGACCCTCGAAAGAGCTGCACTGTTATAGTTTAAATTTCTCTTCATGTTTATGCTGCTCCATTTGCTGGGGGTGAGTTTGTTAGTGTTGTGACAAAATTAACATTGACAGCTTCAGCAGTTTTCCTAACACAAGGCAGAAGGCCCTTTTCCAAAATTCCCATGCAGTTTTCCCAACATTTCAAGGGCAACATTTGATTTAAAATGTGAATGGCCCTTGTTCTCTCTATCACACTGCATACAAACAACATTATCTTAGCTGCACCCAAGGACTTGTATTTTTTTTTTAACTAGTACCTGTAAAATATTTTCTGTGGATGTAAACTTTACGTACAAATATTATTTTTTATTTAAGAAAACCTACAGAACACATTAATAATAGCTAGTCAAGGAGAAGAATGCTTTCTAGCTAAGTAAAGCAAGCTCAGAAGAGAAAGCATTAAATAAAAATGTAGTAGAAATTGCCATTTTGAGCCACTAGTGTTTATTTTTCTCTTGAGGAAATGGTAGTGGCATAACTCTCTGATGTGCAGGGTATGTCTTCCCAAGGGGGCACCTGACCCAGGGAACATTTTGAACTCATTTTTCTTTTTCCCACCATACCAGTGAGATTATATGCTGCCCTCTCATCAACAGCTGTCCATCTCCAGAGGTGTAAGACAACAGTTGCTCATGGTATATTCCACACCATGAACATACACTGGGAACTTACTTGTTTGTACAGAAGAAAAATGAATAATAAAATCAAAATGTCACAACAGACTGTTATTAAGGCTACTGGAATTAACTTTAATCACTAAAATCTTCTCTGCAAAAGATTTATTTTCTTCTATTTGTAGTCTATCTACCAGCTTGTACAGGGTAAAACCTTGAACATTCAGTAGGGTTCACGGGGATAGACCCCTCAGCCCATGGAAGCCTCTGAGCTCTTTTATGCATGAAAATTAGGATCTTAAAGAAGAACTGCTGCTTACCAAATGTCCTTGTAGACTCTAAAACTCCTTAACAATTCATTGTGTGTTCCACATCCTAAAGAAAATATTTATTCAAAATATTTTACTATCTGTTTTTCATTAAAATGAAAAAAAAAAAAACAAAAAAACAAACCAGCTGCTTAAGCAAATATAACTTAAAAACAATTTGTCCACATACTAATGAAAAAAATCCATTAACATTTTGGAGAGTTTTTTTGTTAAAGAAGGGATCCTCCTTCATATAAAAACCTAGGGTTTGTTTGCGTGGATTTTGTTTGGATATTTTTTCCCCCAAATGAAGACACTAAAAATAAAGAGGATCCATTTCCTGACCAAATTTACCTAAGACATCACAGTATTTACAAATGGGAACAACAGTGATCAGGACAGTTGCAAATACCTGCTGTAACACAGGTTCCAGAAATGCCAAAACACTTTGGAAAATATACCTTTGAATCCATTAATTGTTATCACTTGCCTCTTCCCAAAGCATGTTGCCAGAATAGTCCTCAGTTTCTCCATGTGATGGGTGAGTGGGAGGCAGTATGAATTTCCCCCGATGTCAGTGGTAACAGTTTGAAGATTGTCGTCACAACAGTCCCTTTAAAGAGAAAGGCTTCCTTTAGTTTGGAGAACATAACGTTGAAAATTAACTTCTCAGCATGTTCCATGGATACTTGCCAAGATTTTCGTGAAGACCAGTGATTAAAGCTATTTTTATCTTACACTAATTTCTGATTATTTGAACTTATGTCTGTGCAACAAGATTTGAATGCTATTTCTGCATACGTAGTATGTACCTGTGACCTGTATGTCAGAAAACACCTTTTCACCTAAGTACAGACAGAGGCCCATAATCCTTAAAAATAACAGACTCAAAATTTGTCCACAGCTTCTCATTTACTCCAGAAGGTTTATGATTGTCTTTCTTACAACAGCCCAAATTCAGACCTTTGCACCCTGGACTGTAGTGTTTTTGGAAAGCAGTGGTCTGCAGGGTGGTCAAAAACACAAGGCTCTGAATCCAGTCCCCTGGAGTAACCTTCTCCAGCTCTAGATCCCTTGGAGAAACATTTGAAGTGGTATTATCTCCTTATGGGAGGGCCAGTAATTTAACGTGGACAATTTGGTTTTAATTCTTGATACCAGACATAAAAGCATTCTTGATAAAGAAGAAATTAAGGATGTGTCTTCTGGTACCCATTCCTCCTCCTCTCCCAGATGTCCTGTACAAGTTAATGCTGAATCTCAGAATCACAGAATCGTCTAGGTTGGAAAAGACCTTGAAGATCATCCAGTCCAACCATTAGCCTAACATTGACAGTTCTCAACTATACCACATGCCTAAGCGCTATGTCAACCCGCCTCTTAAACACCTCCAGGGATGGGGACTCCACCACCTCCCTGGGCAGACTATTCCAACACCTGACTACCCGTTCTGTAAAGAAATGCTTCCTAATATCCAGTCTAAACCTTCCCTGGCACAACTTGAGGCTATTACCTCTTGTCCTATCACTTATTACTTGGTTAAAGAGGCTCATCCGCAGCTCTCTGCAACCTCCTTTCAGGTAGTTGTAGAGGGCGATGAGGTCTCCTCTCAACCTCCTCTTCTCCAGACTAAACACCCCCAGTTCCCTCAGCCACTCCTCGTACGACATGTGCTCCAGACCCTTCACCAGCTTTGTTGCCCTTCTCTGGACACGCTCGAGTCATTCAATATCCTTTTGTAGTGAGGGGCCCAAAACTGAACACAGTCATCGAGGTGCAGCCTCACCAGTGCTGAGTACAGGGGCAAGATCACTTCCCTGTCCCTGCTGGCCATGCTATTTCTGATACAAGCCAGGATGCCATTGGCCTTCTTGGCCACCTGGGCACACTGCTGGCTCATGTTTAGCTGGCTGTCAATCAACACCCCCAGGTCCCTCTCTGACTGGCAGCTCTCCAGCCACTCCTCCCCAAGCCTGTAGCACTGCTGGGGATTGTTGTGGCCCAAGTGCAGCACCTGGCCTTTGGCCTTATTGAACCTCATACAGTTGGCCTTAGCCCATCACTCCAGCCTGTCCAGGTCTCTCTGCAGAGCCTCCCTACCCTCGAGCAGATCAACACTCCCACCCAACTTGGTGTCACCTGCAAATTTACTGAAGGTGCACTCGATCCCCTCGTCTAAATCATCAATAAAGATGTTAAACAGGAGTGGCCCCAAAACCGAGCCCTGGGGGACACCACTCGTGACCGGCTGCCAACTGGATTTAACTCCGTTCACCACAACTCTTTGGGCCCGGCCATCCAGCCAGTTTTTTACCCAGCAAAGCGTGCTATCATCCAAACCTCGAGCAGCCAGTTTCACCAGGAGAATGCTGTGGGAAACTGTGTCAAAGGCCTTACTGAAGTCAAGGTAAACTACATCCACAGTCTTTCCCTCATCCAGTAAGCAGGCCACCCTGTCATAGAAGGAGATCAGGTTTGTCAGGCAGGACCTGCCTTTCATAAACCCGTGCTGACTGGGCCTGATCATCTGGTTGTCCTGCATGTGTTCTATGATGGTACTCAGGATGAGCTGCTCAAACACCAGTACATGCTGGGAGGGTGACAGCTCAGACAGCCACCCTGGGTGGATCCACACCAGAACCCGGCAGTGAACAGGACTATTCTGTACTACTGGTACAGAGATAATGGGATGGAGAAACATTTGAAGTTCAAGCTGATTTTGAGCAAAATTGAGAAAAAAATATTCCAGAAAAATTAAAACAAAACCAAGGTAACAACTGGCATTCTTAATTGGCAGAACCTTTTCCTTTGTCTTTGGTATAACTGTAGAGAAGCTAAGAGAAGACTTCGCAGAAGAAGTTGGTTTCAGCCATTAACTCTTTCATTAACTATGCAGAAGGAAAAGTACTGTCACAGTCTAGAGTGAATCAATGTGATGAACTGCAATGAGCTCCATGTATTACAGACTATTTATGAATTCATTTATAAGTGATCTAAAATATTCTTTCTTTAGATACAGAAATACAGAAACTGTGAATCTATAAAATACCTGATCTTGTAAATGCAATATAAAGCAGATCTATACATCCAGTCAGAGGTCAGATCCCCTACAAGGAGAAATAAAGTCTTAGTTCTGGCATGCCAGTCACTCCAACATTATAATACTTAGAAAAGGTCAGCTAGTTAATTGGTTATAGACATACAAGAAAAGTATTAGTGTGAGCTTCACCCTTAGCTGTTCATGATTTTTTAGTTTCATTCACAACATTTTCAAGGATATTTGCTTGGTATTACATTTCATAGGCAGAAATGTTCTACATAGACATCAAAGAATCATCGAATCATAGAAATGTTTAGGTTGGAAAAGACCTTCAAGATCATTAAGTCCAACCATTAACCCAGCACTGCCAAGTCCACCACTAAACCATGTCACTAAGCATCACATCTACACGTCTTTTAAACACCTCCAGGGATGGTGACTCAACCACTTCCCTGGGCAGTGTGTTCCAATGCTTGAAAACCCTTTTGGTGAAGAAATTTTTCCTGATATCCAATCTAAACCTCCCCTGGTGCAACTTGAGGCCATTTCCTTATGTCCTATTGCTCGTTACTGGGGAGAAGAGACCAACACCCACCTCACTACACCCTCCTTTCGGGTAGCTGTAGAGAGCAATAAGGTCTCCCCTGAGCCTCCTTTTCTCCAGGCTAAACAACCCCTCCAGGCAAAACAGGTTGTTTACAAGGTATGCATGTGATGTAACACCAGAACTGAAGTCCTGTTGACATCACTAAAGCCAAGATTTCACACCAGAAAAGGCTATTACAGATGAAGAATTAAGATCAATCTCAGAAATAAAGCTGCGTGTTCCAACAGAAACAGCTTGAGCCCTGTAACCAGCAGCTCAGGCACCCTGACCCAGCTGGAAGCATGCAGGGAATCAGCGCTGTACACAGGCAGGATAAGCCTTTGGGCTTTTGTACTAATAAACAGAGGTTCTGTAGGAAGGGAAGAAAAGGTGGAGAAATTAAGAACTGAATTAGGTTTCTGCAGGACATGTAAAACTGCTGCCTCTTTCACTTTCTTTTTAAAAAGAAAGACTGAAGGAACAGGAGAATGTATGTTGATTTTGGAAATGCTAACTCTTAAATGCCGTTGTTAGGAAAAAATTATTTTCCCGGAGAAGTTACATGAGTAATGAAGGAGAAGGCAACTCCTTTTACTGGCCATATATTTTCCCATTAGCTCCAAAACAAATCTCCATCTAATTTTCTCATGGTAGAATTATAGATGTGAATTAAAACTCCCCCAAGATCAAGGAGGCCATCAACATAATTCAAATATCTTTTCCAAGGTCACCCAATCTCAGCTACACTGCCGATACATAATGAAGTATTCCGCCACTGGTTTTGACCAGTACACAAAAAGATGGCCGTGCAGTATTTTTAGGGATCAGAATGCAACACATAATATATTTGGAATAATTTTAAATGAAAACATGTAGAAAGAGAGAAGATATAAAGTGTGGCTTGCAGACCGACTTACTCCTCTGCTCTGCCTGACTCCAACAGGAGCAGTCCAGGTGGCCAGAGCTATAATTATCCTCACATGAAAACTGCAATTTGGAGTTGAAAGGCACCTCTGAAATTTGGCAATTCTCCAGAAGCTTAGACTTTCTTAATGTTGCTTAACATTTCATAAATCCCCCCCCCAACACCTGTATAAGGTGCTTAAAATGTCATTACCACCTGTAATTAAATGCAGAATCCAATTACTGTAGATAGCAAATCAGGTTGGTGCTTACCATTTGTATATATTGACCATGCTGCTTATTAAAAAAAAAAAAAATCAGGACTAGTAAAGCACACATAGAGGGATGTAATATGTAGATTGCATGAAGCTCTAAAGAGCAATTACTAGATAAAAGGTAATGAGGAATAATAAGGACAAATGAGTTTCGATGAAGTAATGACACTTGAAGTTTAAATTTCTGTGTGGAAAGTTCTGGAAAAAAATATCCAACGAAAAACTCAGAGAGAGCAAAAATGATGGTGAGAAGGTGAGAAGTTAACGCTTACTGAACACGCTTACAGATATCCAATTTTCATATCAATCAATTTCAGTAGCGTTACTAAAAGAAGTTCTGTGAATGCCAGCTGCTTTTCCAAAGCAGTGAACCGCAACCACACAGGTCCCTCAGACCCACCTGCAGCAGCAGTTACATGAATTGCACTCTGTTACCTTTAGAATGATTATATAGACCTTTCTGAATTTATCATACTGCTTTGGGCTGAGACTTGATCATGTGCTCTAATTAAATAATATTAATTAAAGCACCAATTATTTCAAAAAATAAATTATACTGAGCAAAAATATGGGGTCAACTATTACTGTTCCTCAGGTGGGGTCTTCCAAATGAAGATTATTCTTCCATAGGGGAGAGACAACTCAGAGCTTTAATCAGGCCAGTCATGCAAGTTGAGGATGAAACATGTATTATAGGTATCTCATCAGTTATGTAATTGTATTTTATTTTTAAGCTTAATTCCCATTTTCAAGGACAAAACATGAGGGAGAAATTTAAAGAAAAGATTTAAATAGTTTCAAGATCCTCAGATGAAAGGGAACAGAGTATTTCAGTTCTTTACATCAAACATCTGCTTTGAAGATGTTGTATGGGAACATACTGGCTTTGAAATAAATATGTTTCTCCCAGTTCTATCAGTTCAGTGGTCTTTACATTCCAGATGATGGTGCCATAATGATTATTTAAGGGCTGTTATTCTGTCAAGTAAATGGATACTTTTTGGCACATGCAATATGTGTTTTGCCAACATGATACATCACGACAGGGCAGACAAAGCCGTTAGGGTGTACTGGGTCAATAGAAGCTCTCCATGCATGAATTAGACCATACCAAGTGAAAAATGCATACTAGACTTTTCAAAGAAAAAACGGTTAATTTCTTAAATCACCAGGAATCTACAAAGAAACATACTACTCACTGTATGTGAGGCTACTGCCTCTGTCTGTGATGAGCCTGTGGTGCTGGTGTGACCAGGCCTTCCAGGGAGAATTACATTTTATAAGGGTCTCAGAAATAGAGTTACCTGAAATCGTGGAATTTCTGTCTGATCCTCTTCACAGGAATTAATCAGGTTTTCAAATTTTTTTTAATTAGGAAACAAAGGAAAAACACAACCAAGCTTTTTGCTACTATGACAAAACACTTTACATGATAGTGAGGATGCAATTTAACAATTAATTGTATCAATTTTTTCAAAATTGGATTTCAAATAAAGAGTCAAACATGCTTGTGAAAACAGCAAGCACCATACTTACTATTCTTAAACTTTTCTGGCTAAAACAGAGTGCTATTACTATTTAAAAAAAAAAAAAAATTATAAAAGGACATTATTCTTTAAAAAGCCTTTTTCTTTTCAAATAGTAAGTCATTGGGCTTAATTCTCTTTTTCATTATAATACTTCCACTGACTTTGGTGGACATAGTATTAACAATGTCATAGTTACTATTACTTTGATGAAGTTTATATTATCAAGAAAAAATAAGGTCTCTTTTCACAAATGTTCTTTTCTTTTTCCTTTTTTTCTCAGATTAATTATTGTCTTTTCCATTCCACAATGTTGAGTTTTCCTATCTAACCAACTGAGGCAGTTTTGAAAATTTCCTATGCTTATGCCCCCCATGTTCCCTCAAGTATGTACTTGTTCACTTGACAACTGATAGACAGTGAGGCAGTGTTATTGTATAATAGTTTAGAAGTTAACTCAACTGTTTCTATTAAGTACATTTTTCTTCAGTAATAATTTCTGTAAAGCAGAGAGCACTTCATGCAGCTCTCTGTATACTGTTGCAACATAAACCACACTTTAATAGGCTGCTTTCATTCTGCTGGGATTGCATTCTTTACACAGAGCTTAAAGGTATTAAGAATATACTCTTATTTCCTTCAAACTGACATTAAAGAAGTTGCACTAAGATATCAATACTTTGTAAAATAAGTTCTATATAACTTGAAAATGAAAACCTTTCTTTTGAGACCTGTTATCTCCATTTAATATAAATTTTTTCCTCAGCTTACTGGATAATATTGGAAAATAGATAAAGAATAAATATGAAAATACATATTATGCAATTCAAGATATTACTGTTTTCAGTTATTCATCTTTTTCCTAGTTAAACCAATTTATTATTTAATACTGAATGCAAACTGGAAAAAAAAATCTTTTAAATGTTTATTTACAAAACACACTGTTTCTTTCTCTTGGACATCTACAGAGAAGTGGTCCTCAACTGGGTGAGCTATGAATCCTAATAATAATCGCATGTTATATGAATAAAATTATTCTACAGTGTCTACAGATCTGGGCCATAAAAATTTACACCAATATAGTCTTTTCAGGATAAAAACAATGGTGGCATTAGTGGTCATAATTACAAGAGGCATAATGAATAAATATCAAGGCTTTGAGATTACTCATCAAAACATACATTTTTGAATATAGGACTTCTCTGCTTTTAAAATATCACTCATGTTTTTAGAATAAATGTAGACCTCTAACCACAAAAATTTTAGTAAGAAATACAAAATTCATAAAAGAAACATAGTTACCAATCAAAAGAAGAAAAATATTGTGAACCTAACCTACCATTGATGCATCCTGACACCTACGTACTCCATTTCATATTGATGGAGACAGATTTTTCCCAGTCACATAAAACATATTTGTGGGTAATTCTCAGGGATTGACAAGCTTCATGCTAGTTTTGAAGCTTTTCTTCTTTTTTATATAGCAATCTTAGTTTACTTTTTGATGGTGAAGATGTAATGAACATGCATCTGAAAAGGCAAACATCAATACCAGCCTTAATCTACTGTTTTAACTCCCAGTTCTTTCCATTCAAAGCACAGACCTGGCTGAGTGGGAAGAGGGCTATTAGCTTGATAGTTACAAAGTCAATAGAAACCGAATTTTAAAAGGATATCAAATCCTCATGATAAGGGACATGGAAGGTTGCATGCTCAGTGATCCATACTATTCCCTGCAAATCAGATCAGGGAGATTAGTCTTCTGGTGATTAGTTTATTTGCTTTAATGCAAAGCAGTGAAAGCAGTTCAGTGAAACTGTAGCTAAACAAAACCATTTTCTGAAGTATATAGAATTAAATGCCAGAAAAGTTTACAAAATTGTATGTCTGATTTAAACTGACCAAAGCCAGACACTCCAGATGCATACCTATAATGTCTTTACATCAGGTTGTTTGCAGGCACTGCAGGAAATTTCAGCCTTAAATCTTGTTAAATACAAAACAAAACAAAAAGCCCTGAACAAACCACCTCCTCCCCAAATACTCACACACATACACACATGATAAATGACAAATTCATGACAGTTTATGAGCTATAGAATTAAAACCTGCAAGACATTAAAAGGTCTGATTTAAACTGACCAAAGCCAAAAATTCAGAGCAATCCTATAACACCTTTATATCATGCTTTATGTTGTGTAAAGAACCCACAATCTACCAGTAGAGAATGTTCAAACAACTGTGATTAAAAACCTAAGTGTAACAACCAGTAATTCAGTAATTGTAAATAAAATTACTAAAAACAGCCAACTGGATACTAGTGTGGACATAAGGACCGTGATGAAACCCATGAGCACCCTCGTGTCCAAATTCCTTTGAGTGGCATCACTGCAGTCATTCACAGGGAGCCACAAGGTCCCGCCAGGGGTTCTGCCCTGAAGTGCCTTCGAGGGACTGAAGCTGAGACCTGCTTTCGTATGCCAGTAAGCACCATGAATGCACAACCAGAGCTGACATTTTACCACCCACCAAGGCCATCTAGAAAAGAGGCAATATTCTACAGTTAACAGTGCACTTCTCTTCCTTTCTATTGCTAAAGTAAATTGCTAGCAAGCCTTTCAAAAATAGAAGGATCAGATAAACATAAAATGTCATAATGAGATTTCTAAAGCAAAAATAATCTACCATATTGTTGCAGCACATGGATGCTTTCAGTGTGAAATTGAGCCAGTCCATTTCTCACATGCAGTGAGTACTTGCAAAACACTTTTCTCATACTCTCCCAGTGCTCAGTTCTACAATCCATACGGGGTATCAGAGACACTCAAAGCTGAAAACCAGATTCACTCCATGTCAGCTAAAGCTCATAGGTCTGTAGTTTGGTAGTATGACAAACTCTGGTCTTTTGAGAACTGGTTTTGTAAGCAGCGACAAACACAGTCTTCATTAGAAGCCAAGGAAGCCACTGATGCACAAAATGCCTGGCAAACAGCATATAGATGCTAATACTTTTTCTTAGGGAGGATTTTCAAATGAGCTTTGGGTTACAGATGGCATGAGTTCCAGAATAATGCATTCAATAATTGTGTATATGATTGTCGTAATAACCCTACATAGAAAAGACAGAAATACAGTATCTGTGCAGGTATTTGAAAGGAGGCAAATTCCGACGTGCTCTGTCCAAGCTGTGAGATAACAAAGCACCAATCTTCTCTGATCCAGAAACCTTATAGCTGCAGTAGCCAGATATCCACAGCCATGCCAGCAAGCTCTGGCACAGGAACTTGCTTAACCAGCTATATGATTTCAAGGGTAGGGCGTCTGCACAATGTGGGCAATTTTCTTTTGCACTTCAACAAAGCTGTGACCATACCCAGCGCTTATGATCTGGTTCCTGATTTGCTTTTCATGACTTAGGTTGCTTATTTATCATCCTGATCAAGAAAAGCAGGGCAGTCCATTTCCTTCTCTTTATTTGAACAAAATTCTTGCCAGTTTTAATTTCAGGTCTGCTGCTCCAGCCCAAAGTTTCATGTGTAGCTTTCAAACACTGCAGAAGAATGTTTATTTGTGCTAGGATGTTTTTCTAATCAAAAGTGGAAACCCAGCATGAACCATATCTACCTGTCAGTAAGACTTCAGTAAGTGTGGTTTTGCAAGATTCTTGATTTTGTGTCAACTGTCTCCATTTTACTTCTATATCTGTGCATACTTATTATGTACATAACACACTACAACTAATATTTATAAAACCAATTGTGTATTTATGCAAGGAGGGTTTAAGTCTATTATGTAGCCTGTGCTCCACGTCAGGTTTGACCCATGTATATGCTTACTGGAAGAAACCTTGCTGTCAGCACTGTCAGTAGCTCTGAACTTACTATTCTTTCCTGCAAATTCCTACTGGGGGTAAAGCAGAGGAACTGGGAGGGTCCCTGTCTCACAATGCTAGCACTGCAAACCAAACCGGATGGATCCCTTACTTCTGTTTAATCACATGGGGTCTGGAGCCTTTCAGATGCAACCTTCAACTCCAGAGTTCTCTCTCCTTTATATTCCAAGACAGTTTCATTAAAACCCAAGATTTTTTAACTTTTTTTACCCAACATCTCCTGCTATTCATCAGTGCTCTACCAGATGCATTTCAGGTGTGTTTACTTGGTGTGCGTGCAGACCAGGCATTAGAAATTCATCAGGGTGCCCAGGCAGTGGATGTCAACACACAGTTCCTTAAATCCTCCTCGATAACAAGACTGCACCCTGCCACCCATCTAAGCCCCAGGTGCTACCCTGAGCTTCAGTTTTTTAATCTACCAGTAAGAGTCAAAGTACATTTTGACCTATAGGCTATACAAAGAAAAGAAAGTCCTGTCCTGGATTTTGTTATATTTTAGCATTCACACTCATGAACATATATTATTAATGTTCAAACAGATCACTTTTCACAAGCTTGTTCCATGCACTGCCTGATTTCCCGCAGATTTCTCTCCTACCTCTAACTTGCCCCTGCACAGACACCAGACATCCATCCCAGGCCTCCACGACCTCCACTTTCTCTGGATATCTGCACTTTTGCCCTTACTCTCACCTTTGTGATATTTCCCAGCTCTTTCCTTTGCTCCTGTCTTTCTCCCCTCCAGTCTTCCGCTGAACTACTTGCAGCTCTCTTCCTAAGGTTTTTCAGGCTCTCCAATATTTCCTTCTCACGTCTCCACCTCTCTGGCACGCGAGTGTATACTGTGCACAAGCTTATTAACTACCCATCCACTAACACGCGGAGCGACGAACAACAGCCGAACCTTGATTGTGTTTCCCCCAGCGAGAGCAGGATCTGCATGGGTGAGTACCCAGCTACCGACTGTCATGAGACTTTTTCAGAGTTAATGTCATTGAGATTTCACCTTCCATGTCTGGTTGAAACTGGCTAATATATGATAAAACTAGAAGACGGAGGGAAAGATGGACAGAAAACCAGATTAAAAACAAATGTCTAAAGTTCCTACACCCATTAAATGTGATACCTCATTTTAAAAAACAGTTAGATAAGAATAATGACCATATTCAAAAATTATGTACTGCCTATACTGAGATCTAAGGTCTGAATTCTAGTATCCATTTGTTTAAAAAGGAGCCATTATAATTACTTTAATTTTCCATCAGACTTTCACCCTCTTCTTACTCTCCTCCCAACATCCCCTATGAAAAGCCTTGGTAAAAATCTGCATGGGAACTCCACCACCTCCTCAGTATCACATTTCAGCTGGCCAGAAATAAAGGAATAGAGCATTAAATTAAATATGGTCTCTCTCACAACCGTGCTGTGTATTCCTCCCTTTAGAGTGCTCCCAGCTGAAGATGGCTTGACACAGCCAGCTGAGGCAACAGAAAAAAGCCCACTTGAACACCATCTCAGTCCCCTCCTTCTCCACCTTCATCAGACTACAGAAAACACAAGGCACATTTTTCTTCCATGAACGTTTTACCCCTTTCACCAGAAAAAGAAATTTCATTTTCATCCTGATTAACTCACAACATGGCAAATCTTGAGAGAAGATATCCAAAGCCTATATGGCAACATATTTCCTCCAGATTTAGATCAGTTTAAAGATGTTGTAAAAAAGTGTGTACAGAATGGTTTGAGACAAATAAATACAAAATGCTGTGCTGATTCCATCAGTCATTTCAAAAAGCATTGAGGCTGGATAATCTTGCCCTGGTCCTGACACGATGGTGTCACAGTAGTGTCAGGATGCTCATAAAAATGTAAGGAAAACCTTGGGGAAGCACGCGGGGCTCATCAACAAGCAACCAGCGTGAGACTGCCTTCCTGGGAGAGGAACAGCTGCAGGAGCACACTCCCATGCCTCACCCCTTCCCAGGCTATGAGATCTTACCTCGCCCACAAAAGCCTCAAAATCTGCAATGGAAATGTTAATGTAGTCTGAGCTACCTCAGTACTAGTGGGGCTAACTATTAAAATCTCATGAAAAACATAATGAAGCTTTTTTTTTTTTTTAATTTTTATGCGCTAACCACAGAAGAAGGCAATTTATCAAAACCGATCACTACATCTGACTAATAGTTTTGTACATTACAGGAATCTACAACTAACTGATGAATGCTGACAAGTTGCAAACCATTTCTCTTCTTGTAAATATTGCAAAGAGTCCAACAGCGCTGCTAATACTGCTGCAATAAAATCAATAAAAGAAAAGAAAAAGCTAAAAGCATTTCAGAAGTACAGAAAGAGTATTTTCACTATTTTTCGCATTTATGTTGCTTTCCTTCCTTTCTCTGGAAAAATGAGAGTCACGCAGCTATGTTGTTATAGGTTGCAATCTGGTGGGATCGCAGTGTTTAAACTGCATTCATCCTAGTTACAGCTTAAATGGAAGAGTCCTAAAGGAACAGTGAGGTACTGGGGAAGGTTGTCATCTCAGCTCAGGGTATTTGGCCCCTTGAATCAGAGCTGAACCGATATACTATTAAAATATTAGGTACCACAGAGCTTCTATTTTAGATAAGCTACAGCTCAAAGAAAATTGATGGGCAATATTGTTTTGCTAGAGCAGTGGTGATGGGGCAGGGAAGAGGAAAAGCTAAACAGCCTCTCCCCACCATGTAACAGGGAAATCGGCTTGCACTGCACTGTGCTGGTGCATGGCGTGCCTCCAAGGGCTCTTGGTCATGCCCCTGCTGTTAAGTATTGCTCAGGAAACAAGAAGCAAATTTTCTGCTTTGTGTTGTTACCATAGTGGCTTCTCCTAACCGTTAGAACTACAAATATTATCAACAAAAATACTAAACCATGATCCTGGCTGCTGCTGTTGACATAGGATATTAGAGACCTTCTGAGTGTTGTGCTATGCAAGTGCCAATGCAAATATCTGCCCAATTATATTTTTTCTAGAGATGTGAATTCTGCTATCTAATGAACTTGCATTTTCACTCTGTAAAAATAACCCCAATATGAAGCAATGAGCAATTTTAAATGGTGAATACCTAAAGTAGAACAGAACACAAATGAAACTTTACCTGAGAATCATAAAACATTTTAAAAACAGTAACGGGTAAAATTCAACCTTGTAAGGAGGGCAGCACAGGCTGTACATCACTTAAGCTCCACTTAAGGCCTCAAAATAGGATTTAAGTGAAACTTAGCTGGTGCATGACATTTGTGCTTACACTGTGCAGAGCTGAGTGCCACCCATTAATGACTTAACCCTCACAAGAAAGCATTCCTTTGAGGATCATTACTTTTATTGCCCCATAGCTTTTGAAAAAAAAGACTCTTTTGCACTGCTGTTTTGCATTATGAGGAGCCTGGTGGCATGGTCATCTTCACCTGCTTCCACTTCTCATTCTCATGCTTCTCTATGCTGTGGCATGACACCCTGTCCTCTTAGCTGTGCCCCCATCCTGTTACCTGGGTCAACAGAAGTATTACCATGGGCGACCTTTTAACACAAAGCCACAGGTTCAGTTAATTGATTCCATGAGCCATATAACACTCACTGAGATTTCTTGCAGTCCTGAGTGCATGGGGCAATTATTCATTGGAGATTTGATGCTTCCTATTTTGACAACTGCTGCTCCTCTTTTCAAGAGAAATTCACAGGGAGGCAAGGAAGACCTCAAGGAAAAGTATTAAACTGAAACAACCAGGAACAACAACAAAATCTCTCATAAGCCACAACAGAACCGCATGTAAGTGCTACTCTTCAAAACTTTATATCTATCTCACCCTTTCAGAGCAAGCTTTGGAAATCACAGGCTTAGAGAACGGGGGTCTCTGCGATGTCCGTGCCGCGGACTGCACCAGGATCCGGGTGTTTGGCCTCGGCTTCAAAGAGTCACCCAACCTGCACTGCGAGATCACCAGATTAATTGTAAGCAACTTCCCATAGGCTTGTAAAATATTAATGATACACTCAAAATTTGACACATTTATATTAAAGTCTTTTACCCTGAACTGTGTTGAATGCCATCATCTCTCACTGCCACAGTGGGGTGCAAATACATTCAAACCCTCTTGTCAATATGTTTGCTACGAGTGAGGGGAGCTGAAGAAGCTTAGACCTTTCCAGGACTGGTTCCTTGGAAATACACTGCTATGTGATCCTGCTAATTTTCTCTGTGGGGTTTTGTTTAACTCTTCTTTGGTTCAGCTGCACTGTAGTCTGGTGAAGCCTGAAATCACAATATTATTTCCCATTTTGTGCATCTGGAATCGGTACGCTTGGTTGTTTTCCTAAACACATTTGAATGCTAAGTTTTGTGGTTAAATATAAGGCTTCCTCATCATAGTTACAGAGGCTCTTATTTGAATTTTCTTAGTCACAGTTCGATACCAAATCAGAAGTTTTAATGAGTATTAAACCCATCTCTTGCTAACACTATAATTTTATTATAAACAACTATACACAGGCAATGTTAGGACTGAATTATTTGGTGTATCAGCATACTCAGATATGAAGTGTGCATACTGAGATATGAAGTGTTTGATTCGTCTCATAAATCCACCTCATAAAAGACGTTCAGCCTGATTCCCATTCAGTGCTAACATGCTAATGAGGCACAGCTGAGATTTGCCTACCATGCCCGCCCAGGGCTCTGCAGGCTCTTAACAAGCAGTGATGTCTTGTGCAGCTGATCTAGATAAGTAGCTGACATGGCCTTCAAGGAGCAACGAGCTGGCTGCTGAGCTCCAGGAGCAAAGCTGCTCCACCACCTTACCCTGTCTCATCCCAGCTGCTTACCCCAAGCACAGACCACAGCACTTCCTAAATCAATAGACCACTTGCATGCATAGATGAGCATGGCTTGCTCTTTACTGTGGCTATAGCAACAGCATAATTTCTTTTAAATAAGCCATCTGGAAATGCCTTATATTATTAATTAGGAATATAAACATATGTTGACAACTGGAATTTCTTTATATGAGCCTTCAGTTTCTGCACTCTCCTTCTGTTTTACTGTAGCATCTCAATGGCGAATGGATATCAAGAGAACAAGAAACCACAAAAGCAGATTTTCTCAGCTCTGAGGCTGTTGACTGCCAGATTCCTCTCCTAAACATTACAGAGACAGAGGCTGTGCACTTTGTGGCTGGTGATGAGCCGTTCGCAAGATGGCAAGTGAAAGTAGGAATTTCTTATATTTCTAAGAAATTATTTAGGAGAAAAATCAGTTGTCACGGTAAATTAAAATGCAAAGCAAATTTTCTTCCCTTCAGAAATGAAAATGCATGTAGAAATACTCACATTAGTGTCATGTAGGGGGAAAAAAAAAACCCACCAACCAAAACAATACGAGTTTAAAATAGGTGTCTTTGTAGACAATCCAAAAGTGCAAATTACAATCACTTATCTGAGTAATCACCTGAGATTGATGCAGTCGTACTAATCAATTGTTCATCATTAGTATTTCATTTCTGGAAACCCCAGCTCAAACTCCTGATTAGGCAGCAAGTATAGATTAGACAGCTTTGACTCCCTGTTTGCAAGACTGATGCTTGGGCAGTGCAGGAGCAGAGCATTGGCTGGCTCCTGGGCAGCAGGTGAGGGCTGGCACAGTGTGAGCAGGGATGGCACAGTCATGGTCACGATCTTGTCGTGAACGACTGCAGGAAGAAACAGGTGCACTATCTACTCATACTGGGTTCTCTGCTTCAGTTTTAGCCCCTTTTATTCACAAAATGATACCTACTTTCTAAATGTTTCCAGGAAACCAGTGCCTTATTGACCCTGTGCTTGCTACCCTTGGTCTCACTCTCAGTCTGGATCGTTATTTTCTGCAGATTGGTTGGTTTTATAAGACTGAGAACATTTAAAGTCTCTATAACTGAGAAAAATATATTGCCATTGTAGGAAGACTGCAGATGTGCTTTGAAAATTGCAGCATGTAGAAATGAAATGCATAAAACACTAACTTCACTGTGGTGTTACTGGCTGTCCTGCATCCCACAGCTCTCTGTACCCCAGACTGGGGACACGTGCTGCCATGTGGCTTTGGGGAAACAGAAATATGTTTGGCAGTGCACATTTTCTATCCAGTCATTTATTTTAAATAGAGGGGGATTTGTGTTTTAAGAAATTAGTGTAAGAGCTCTGTGGGAGCAGAGCCTGACCATTGGCTGCTGGAATGGACCTTGGACCTTCCTCCTGGAGAAGGTGCTGTCAGAGTGGGCAGTCACAAGTCTGAACCGGGAGGGCAGCTCCTTTGCTTAGGGCTCCAAAATTTCTCAAAAGAGATACTGAACTCTGCCAACTGTGAGATGAAATGCTGCCTCATGATGGAAGGATCTGAGAGGGAGACACCCTTGAGTTTCCTGGCCCCAAAGGACAGCTAACGTTTTTGCACATTCTGCACAAATGTTTCTCCAGTGTAACTAGGATAGCTTCCTCGCAGCTCAGGTGTATTACAACATGGTTTGCTTTCAAGTGCTGCCTTTCAGCCCTCAGGAGGTCTGTACCACTTTTCTCATTTCTTCCCCTCAAAACAGATATAGAATGTCTCTTTCCTTGCACTTAAGTTCAAGAAAACCTCTGCACCTGTGAGCCTTCTGCCCTTTTCCTCTCCTTCAAACCCTGCAGAAAAACCAGGTTGATGGCTATGCAGCGAATGCACAATTAAATCATCTCAGTCTGCATGCGAATCCTAGTTCTCCTGTGGATCTTTTTGCTGATGGAATTGGGAAGGCAGAGCTCAGTTTCAAAGGCAGCTGGCCTTACACAGTGCCACAGAGAACAAAATGATGAAGCTTTTCAAGATAAAAAATGATTTGAAACTAATTCCACAGATGTTCAAAAACCCGTGCTCCGGAAAATTCCTGATAAGACTTACTGCAACATTGATCTTCTGTGTTATGCTAATAGATACTTTTTAAAATGTAGGTAAAAGATTTTTCAGAACAAAAACTCAAAACAATCCTTTCTGGAAATACTACTGTTCAACGTTTTCAGAATCTCTCCCCCAAATCAAGTTACAGAGGAATCAGCAAAGTTTCACATAAGCTTTTTTCACTACCAATGTTGGGGGAACAGGGGCTTGACAGTATCTTCTCAGTGCTCTTTCGTTTTATCTGTTCTTGTATTCACGTTTCAGATTTTGCTCATTCTTTCCATGACATGCTGCTGAAGGTAGATAATAAAGTACATGGGTCTACACCGGAGCGCTTGGTATAATTAGTTTAGATATCAAAATACAAACTCCTTCTTGGGCAGCAGATGACTTGGCCTGTCCACACAGATGCCTGGGTGAAGCGGTGAAAGAGCCTGGCAGGCAATTACCTAATTTGGGAAGCAGGTCTCTCCCTTATCCTCAATTCATTATCACTGCCTGTATTTGCAGAAAAAATATTTGTTAAAAAGCCACCGAGGCAGAAACCAAATTTGAATTCAGCAAGTTTTTACAGCTTTCATTTTTCATTTATAAACATTTGTACAAGTCAAATTGTATGTAGATTGAGTGATACAAATAGCCAAGATTGTTTTGTGATGAATGAAATACTTCAGGCAGAAGTGACAGACTTCCTGATTGTCCTGACTGCTTACCCAGAAGTAACTCTTTCTTTCCAGATGATACATATGTCCAAGCAATCAAGGCACATCTCTAACTGTGTGTTTGGCTTTTAAGGGCCAACGGAATTTGAAGAGAGGTTTGCTCAGCTTAGGTTTCATTGAAGTATTTGTTCCACATCACTAAGGTAACTAATGGAAAAACAATTAAAAAAGCAATAAAACAATCCAATTCTAAACAGACATCAAAATGGATGTTTATAATAGAAAGTAGAAAAAAATATGGACTAAAAAAAAAATCAAGAGATGCATTTCACTCACAATGCTCACTTCAGATAGAACAATTAGTGTAATTTTATAGCTTTTTATATCTTTCCCTGTCTACCCATTTCTTCACCCATTATTAGTGCACCGGTATTGAGACAACATTGGCTGCTCTGGTAAAGGAATGAAATGAAATGTAAATTGCATTAGGAATAATATATTCTTAATGGAAATCTTGTGCCAATAAGCACTGTCTTTCAGAGAAAAGCAGGTCTTGAGGGGGGTTGCCTGTTTTATTTTTTCTCTTCTCAAATTGCAGGATAAGTTCTTTATTTCTTTTAAAAGAGTTTTTACCTTCAGTATAACACAATAGTCTAATATCTCAACTGATTATGATGCCCAGGAAAAAATTATGTTTTTCCTTAAAGCATTTCCTTAAAATTCTAAGGAATTTTACTGGACCAATGAATTTTACTGATGTTTTGCACCAATTTAAATTAGTCCAAAGAAGTTGTTTCTCTTCCACAATTTCATATCCATGAATACTGCTTGTTTACCTCTTGTATTGGCTTCTGCAGAAACAAATGCTCTTAGCTCACAGTGCATTTTGAGCTGAGAACCATCACATGTGATACTGTCGGAGTATCTACTGTATTATGTTCCATGAGCTTTCAAATCATTCTTAGTGAACTTATGATAATTGGTGCTTTTTATGAAAACTATTGAAGCAATTTTTACTATCAGTACTTCTTTGTTCAATTTAACATACGTTCTTTCTATGGACTGAAATAGTTTATTAATTGATCAAAAAACTTTATACTCTTGACCTTGTAAAAGTCCCTTGTAAAGGAGCTGAGGATGTTTCGGCTTTGGAGTCACTGGAGAGATGGAGGAGGGCTTGGGGGTTGTTTTTATACCAAGAGGACAGGGGGGTACCTGACCGATTCAAAGCAAAGGCCTTGTTAGATCTGCTAAACAGCAGCTTTAGTTTGACTATGAGAAACCAAAATTTAAAAAAATACCTGACAGAAAGGACTTTACTTTCCTGCTGGTGTTCATCAGTGTTTACAGCATGGCTTTCAGAAGTGTTTTGGGGTGATCTTTAACATTCACACCTCTCAAGAAGTGTTACAAAGCTTCCTTTCCATACTAGTCTGGTATCTTTTAATTTTTATTGTAGAAAATTTAAAATACAAACTTCCTTAACCCTTTCCTATTGTGTAAGCATTCATATATGAAAAATGTTAAATTAAGGCTTTCTAAATTACCTACGTGTACAGGAAATTGTGAGCTGGGACAGGCGGTGACTGTTCTAAAGTACCTTACTATGGAAATAGGACTGTTTCTCTCTGGTATTATCCACCCTAGCACTTTTTTTTTAAGGTTAATTTAAAATAACCTATATAATATGCATTCTCTCTTTTTTTTTTTTAATCTCAAGGAGTTTACTTACTGATTTGCCATTAGTAAGAAAGTGGTCCTGAACTTCAGCCAAAAATCTTAATTTAATTTCACAACTCCTTGAAAGACCCCCTTGTAGTACTTGAGTACAGTTTCCATAAAGGTATTGAAAAACACCCTCAGAAAAAACCTAACAGCAATCAGAAAATTTGAATGCCAGCTGAGCCAAAAGATCTTTTGGTTATTAATGAATAGTTTCCAGTTTGGAGCATTAAGCAATTTGTTAGCTTGCAGTAAAGCCACTCACAAGTGGTTTAATTTATCTTGCTGGCAAGCATCCAGTTCAAGGGGGCAACGGTATATGCTCCAAAATGAGCTGACAGTCTCCATATGGAACATTATTACTTATAAGGATGATTTTTGTATCATTTAGATCACTAACGATGGCTTCCAGTACAGTAATTCCAGAGTGCTGACCCTGTACGATGCAGTCTGCCAGGCCTGCCAATTCCATCCAACCGGACTTTGTAAATTAAAGGTAATTTAAAGATCGTAAAGGTTTAATATGGATCATTCATCTCTTCCTTAGCCCTCTCCCTCCCTTTGATGTACTGTGTGTAATAACTGCTTTAGAAAAGGAAAATCTATTTCATAGGTCAGCTGCACAGCCTAACACTTTTCTCTCTTTCACAATCTCCTGTCATGATTTTTTTTTTATATTTACGTGGGGTATGAATACCTGATAGAACATGCTTTATGATGGACCTTTCTCAGACAGACACTTCCAGAAAGACCATGGTTGACAATATTTATACTTTGCAGCTGTTAATGGAAGTGTAAGACTGACGAGTGTCCACTGAAAGGCAGCTTAACTTCACCTTTGAAGTGTCTCTGCTATTGGTGAGGGCACTGTAACTGTAAGGTATATAATTTCTACATCCATTTTCTACCGTAGCAAAAGGTATACTAAGATGTATATTATACAGCTTTTGTCATGTGAAACCACCCTTGAGAGAACATAAAATATTCTTGCTTACATTAAAGACTGCTAAGTACGAACATATAGCACTTCGACAGTTTCAAAACTGTAATCAAAAGTCTCATGTTGCATTTTAAACTGCCAACATGCTAACAACTGCCTGGAGAGAACTATAAACCTCTGTTTTCCTGTGGACTTATTAGTGTAACATCCCCAATTCCTTAAAAGAGAGCTTCCCTGCTCTTATTTTCTAGAGAGCTGTGTTAGACAACTTTTCTGTTTTTCAATGGGGCTTCACTGAAACTTTTGGAGGATATTGGGTGGGATATTTGAATGTGCTCAACCTGCTTTCCTACCCTGATCCAAGTATGAATGAATAGGAGACCACCAGTCTGCATTTTTATAAAATGAAGATTAATCAGGTATATCTTAACTCACTGTTCTCATTAACAGAAATAAGAAAATACAGTTTTCAAACTTTCATTGATTGCAAGAACATACCAGTTACCAAAATAAAATGAAAGTTCACATTTTTTTTTCAAACAAATCAGTGAATAGAAATTACTTTATAGGCCCAAATGAGGACAGAACCACTTAAACTTCAGATTAAAATAATTGTGTCAGAACCATTCCAATTAAAGCTAGGTTAGGGTTTTTTGTCAAATACTTTCCTTATTCTTACAATTTTGAAACTCAGAAATACGTATGTTTTCTCAATATGCTGGCGTTCTCTAGGGATTATAATAATTTCTATCCTAAAATGCTTCAAGGGCCTATTTGAACTAGACTTCCAATTTCAGCAGACCACATTCTAATTACCCCTCTTATAACATTACTTTGTAATAACTAAATTGCTTTCAGAAAAGGTGTTTCAATTAGGGGACATTTTATATCAGGCCATTTCACATTCTGTGTTCTTCTTTTATGGACCTCATTCTGTACCACACTATCACATCAGAATAAAGCATCTTTTTCATTAGAACATCAAACCCTTGAAAACAACAATGTAATAAAATCTAATTAACATCCTGATTTTAATGTTGAAGATCTGTCACGTTCGATCATGTCAGGGGAATTACAAGAGTACTTTTTGTTTCTCTACCTTACTCATTACTCTTAAAATGGTATTATTTAAAACATTGACTACTATACTTTGCAAAATAAGTTTGAGAAACTAATAAAGCAGTAGATAGAAACCACAAGGTGAGTAAGAGTGCACACATCAGTCTCAGAAAAGCAATGTCTATCCAAAGAAAGGAAAAAGGAAATTGTCTTTGGTCCTGGTAGCTTCTCCCTCCTGTTGTCCCACTGTAGCAGTGACATCCCCTGTGTTCCCATGTTTTGCTGGGAATCTGCAATGTCAGATAAAGTCGAATCTATCTGCAGGTGTGCCCCAACACAGGCTACAAGCAGAAGGCATAACTGCCACAGGACCTTCCCATGACATAGATGTTTAATTATATCTGTTAATTATGTCCCTGTGTTTGCTGCTCAGACAACCCAAGTGTCTCCAGCCCACGTGGAAGCCACAGGAACTCCCTGGCCCTGGTGGCCACCCTAACTAGGAGAGGACCAGGTCAGCCTCAAAGGCTGCTGTGCCCATAGTGCACCACATGAACTTCTGCTGGGATGTTCTGCCCAACCTAGGCCCCATCCATGAGGTCAGCTGTTGCTTACAACTATCTCATGGAAGCCTTAAATCTAATGCACTTCTTTATTCTGCTTTTATATCATTGTTTTTTCATATTTTTATGAAGCACCTCCAGAAATAATTAAGTTAGCAGAAGAGGATTCTAAAATTTCAAATGGAGCTTTTATCTAATCTCAGTTTTTGTTAGTCTCATGGAGCTCACTTTTGAGCATTACCTAATAATCATATCAGTAGTCACAGCTGGTAATAATGATCATATACATTACAGAAGTGTGGAAATGAAAAAGTATCACATTGTGTTGCATTCATATCTGGCAAGCAACATCACATGTTGCCTGAGCTAAAACATTCAAAGTTACAAGGATCAAAAACTGAAACAGGAAAACTTACATGTCTTATTTTCTCCATGTCAGGGAGAAGGTATCAGTATTTAAATTGAAACTATTTTATTGTTCCAAGAGACAAGTGAGTTTCTGCTTATCTCCAGAAATTATTAACTGCTAATTTCTTGCCTTTCTTATTTCTTTTTACCTTACTCTACCTCCCACCCATTTTTATTTCCTTTTTTGGCAGGAAAATACTTGTAATATAGATGGACTTTGCTATGGTGAAGGAGAGTCAAGCCCTACCAGTCCTTGTCTTCTCTGTGAACCTGACATTTCTAAGTTCACCTGGTCTATTAATGAAAGTAAGACAGTTTTTTCTAAGATTTAGAAGCACTTGTCTGGGAATTTATGACCCAGTCTATGAAATACATTGTTCATTTGTCTAACATGTATCTGTCCTGCATAGTGCACATGGATAGTTTGCAGTGGAAATAATTGGGTGCACCAGAAATGCAGACTGACCAGAAGCACACAGTACTCCACTGCATGTACTATGTATCTGGGCACATATCTTGTTCTAGCTGAAATGTGACAAATCTTAAATTAATAAAACCAAAATAACACCTGAAAATGAAATTTTGATATACCAGTGCCCCATGCAGTGCCCAAGTCTGTCAGCTAAATGTGACGGACCCCGAATACCTCTGTCATCATCTCACAGGTACAAATCTTTAAGGGAACAATTGGGGGAAAATACTGGTTTTAAAACGTTAGTGATATTTTGGGTATCTGGAAGAATTGTTTCCTCTCCCTGAGCCAAGTCCTATGAAGTGCCACACAAAAGACCTTGGCTTGGCAGGGAGTCTAAGTGACAGGGATCAGCCACTCATTACCTTCATTGCCACAGAAGCCAAAGGCTCATTCTGCCACCCGTCATGGCAGGGATGATGGAGAGGGCTGACTTTTGAAGCACCTCCTGAATGCTGAGGACTTAATCATAGCTTTTTCATGGCTACATCCCCAGTGTAAACAACCACCATTACTTACCACATGCTTTACAGATAATCCACGTTTCTAGCAGCATTATCCTCACAGCACATCTCCCCACTTACATGAGCACATTTGCATCTGGTCGATATACAGAGTATATTACTGCTTTTATGTAGATTCATATGTTGGTTCTATAAAGAGTTTCTCTGCACTTTTAGGTTCTGTAAACACAAACAAATTACAGAAAGGTATGTGAGTGACAGGGCCAGTTTGCTTTGTTTGTTAGCAGTTTTATATTCCTTTAGGGTGACCTTTAGCAGGACCCTTCTGGAAGGAGAGGAAGATTGCTCTTGTCCTTGAGGAACAGCTGGGGATGCTCAGGGACAGAGGCTCCTAGAGAGTGCAAGGTATGGCAGCAGAAATGACAAGAGCTCTATCAGAGCGGCTGGAGTGCATAACTCCAGTGGAGATACGGCTGAGGAGAGCAGTAAGAAGACACACACTTCTCAAAGGTGACAGAAAGGCCTTTGACAAGGACCAGAAAAGACCCAACAGTTTTCAACAATTACAGAAGTCAAAAGTTGTCTGAAATCAATTTTGGAAGTAAGAACACAATAGGAAGGGAGAGAGTTGTTCATGAGTCCTTTTAGTTCTAGGATAGCCACTTTGAATCTCATCTATTTAAAAATATACATCTCTAGTTTATGTCTTAAAATTCCAGCTTTTGGAATTTTAAACTCTCCATCAGGAAAAGGTGTAGGCAGATCCATCCCAAGTGTTGGCCAATTAAAAATCCCATTGAATGTTACTTGGGTGAGTAGTTAAAATGCCTATGAGTAAGCTAGACCAGAAGATGATCCTGTACACCTGAAAGCTGTGGTTTTTTTCCCCCAGGGATATTGTTTAGTCTAATGAGAGATATTATCTGTGACTCACAAACCTTGCCTCCTTTCTGTCTTTCCATTTTGTTGCCCACAGCAGTAGCTTCTCTAGTGATAAGCTGATCCTGACTGTTACATAGACAGGTGCATTACTAATACTGAGACAGTTGATTTTAAAATTCAAAAGATGGCTTAAAATAGAAAAACTGCATGGTTTTGGAATTTATAAAGTTAGAATTGATTTGGGAAATCTGAAACAGATCATGATTCACTTTTCAATAATTCCCAAATTCAAAAATATTGAAAAGAAAGTGTTTGTCAGACTTGTTTTCAAAATTGTGAAAACCTTTTTCAAAGTTCTGCAATAATTGGGAATGTATATATATATATTCACTGGATGGCAAGGAGATCTCTGTGGAATTAGAAACACTCTTATTCACAGACTACTTTCAGAATATCTGATTTTATGTTATTTTGTGCCTACAACTTCTCATTACACTCCATCCAGTTAACACCTTTGTGTTTATCTGTAAATGCATACCCAGCATCAATATTTCATTGATTACTTTGGGCACAACTTTTATGGGCTCCATGGTTTAAGTGTTTGGGAAATAAAAGGTAAATTAATAGATGGAAGCTTTCAAGAGTTATGCCAGGACAATCTGCTGGACAAGCAGTTTAGAAAGCTCTGATAGCACAGCAGCAATGAGTGAAGAAACACATTTAAATAATTGCATGATATGAGACATGTTATGGAAAGTCAGAGCTTGATAAAAGGATATGTACCACAAAAAACTCCTAATGATGACTTCCCACAAGCATAATGCAAGGACACATGCAGTACCTATATATATGTATAGAGAATACGTATATAGTTTATAGTTTTAGAGTATAACTTGAAATTAATCCTTGGTGTTAGAAATGTACTTTAAGTTAAATACGACTATGATCAAATTACATTGTGGGAAGATTCCTTTAAATATCGATATAAGTCAGTTTGTACTGATGGGTAAAGAGGAAAGATGACTTGAGCCTGAGGAGACTTAGAACCTGGAGACAAAATTCCTGACCCTTCACAGAGCTGCTATCACCTCAGGGTACTCATCCAATCTTACTTTTCCCTGGTTTCTAATTATGAAATGTAGTTCTTTTCTCTATCTTGTCTTCCTTGCCTCTTTATATTTAAAGTATCTTTAGGTAACATTTGTAAATACTATAAAATAGCTTTGTACAATTAGGCTTTCATTAAGGAAATACTGAATGTAAACAACACCACTAGAAATAACAATACCATAGTGACATGATATGCACTACTGTCACTGGGGATAGAGAATCTCAGCATCGAGAGCTGAGTGCACCCTCAGAAAGTTCACTGATGACACCGAGCTGTGTGGTGCGATCGACACGCTGGAAGGAAGGGATGTGTCATCCAGAGGGACCTGGACAGGCTGGAAATGTGGGACCATGCAAACCTCATGGAGTTCAACAAGGCCAAGGTCAAGGTCCTGCCCATAGGTCAGGACAATCCCAAACACAAATCCAGGTTGGGTGAGGAGTAGATGAAGAGCAGCCCTGCGGAGAAGGACTTGGGGGTGTTAGTGGATGGAAAACCGACTGTGAGCCAGAAATGTGCACTCACAGCCCAGAAAGCTAACCATGTCCTGGGCTGCATCAAGAGAAGTGTGACCAGCAGGTCGAGGGAGGGGATTCTCCCCCTCTGCTCCGCTCTCATGAGACACCCCCTGCAGTGAGGCCAGCTCTGGGGCCCCCAAAAGAAGAAGGACATGGACCTGCTCAAGTGGGTCCAGAGGAGGCCACGAAGATGCTCAGGGGGCTGGAGCACCTCCCCTGTGAGGACAGGCTGAGAGAGTTTGGGGTGTTCAGCCTGGAGAAGAAAAGGCTCCAGGGAGACCTTATAGCAGCCTTCCAGTACTTAAAGGGGGCAACAGGAAGGGGAGGGGGGACTCTTGATCAGGGGTGTAGGGATAGGACGAGGGGTAATGGTTTTAAACTGAAAGAAGGTAGATTTAGATTAGAGGTAAGGAAGAAATTCTTCACTGTGAGGGTGGTGAGACACTGGCACAGGTTGCCCAGAGAGGTTGTGGCTGCCCCCTCCCTGGAAGGGTTCAAGGCCAGGTTGGACGGGGCTTTGAGCAACCTGGGCTAGTGGAAGGTGTCCCTGCCCATGGCAGGGGGGTTGGAACTAAGTAATCTTTAAAAGGTCCCTTCCAACCCAAACCATTCTATGATTCTATGACTGATGTACCTTCGCTGGCACTGAGTAGACCTTTACTCCCAATGAACTGTCAAACTCAATTCAGTCAGACTGCTCAGGCTTAATTGTTACTCGTGTAAAGGTAGAAGAGTCTACTCAGTGGAAGAGTTACACCTTTTTTCCCCACACAATTAATTTGTCATTCATCATTGAGATTTAGTTTACTTATATTTAAATGGATAGAGTGGTAGATATATATATATAATAAATAATATATATGTAAGTATTAGAAATACAATTAAAGTTTTAGTAAGTATTGGGGGATTAGTGGGAGGTCATAAAAGTCATGTCTGATCTCCCATGTATCGGTTGACACATCAAAAGTAATCGAAGTTCAGTATGGGAGAAAAATTCTTTATGAGGCATAAAAAAATAGGAGGAAAAAAATATACTTTATGGTAGAGCCATTTGCTGCCTCTAACATCTAAATCGTTTCCTCTGTTAGTCTTAGGGTATGTTCTGTACCTTCTTCTTTGAGAGCACTCCTACAATGACCACGCTGTGAATATTTACATGGGAGAAACCGAAATTTATGTAATCATGATTTCATTTTTGCTGTTTAGACAACCTGCCTCCTGTGTTCCAGGCCCCCTCCAGCCAGCTGCTGACATTTATTGGTGAGAATTTTGTTTACCAGTTAATAGCAGTGGATCCAGAAGGGTCAGCTGTGCTATTCTTCTTAGAGGCTGGTCCACAGGATGCCAGGCTCTCTCCTGCTGGTCTTCTTATCTGGAAAGTTGATTCAGAAGAAATGCAGACCTTTGAATTCACCGTGTCGGATGAATGCAATGCACAGAGCAGATACTCTATTGAGGTAAGAAAATGAACACTTTAAAGGAAAAACAAAACAAACCTGTTTATCATGTCATTGTTTTGGTGCAATTGTCATTATAGCTAATAATTTTTTACTGTCTTGAAAACTAAGACTTCAGCTATTTCCTCATAAGTGTATATTATCCAGCACAGCAATAATGATCAATTAATGGAATAAATATCTCTGAGAACACAGAAACTATATATACACCAGGAACAAGAGAGTGCTATTGATTGCTGTCTGAAAGAACACTCTTGCAGAGCCTTTTAATGGTTCATTAATCTGCTTTAAAATTCACATTCTGCATTTGGATTGTGGAGAAAAGCATATAACATAAAAGACCAAGTTTTAGCTATAAAAGGGAGATTATAACTCATTCTCAATGATATTTTTAGAGGATGTCTTGCTCTTATGTCATTACTCCACACTTTAAGTTCCTTGGCAGAGCTTGTGCATTGCTTTGTCTTTATTGTATAGCCTAACATTAATCCTGTGATAGGATGAGCTAATAAAGTGGGATGCAGACTCTTGACATAGGAACAGTTTTGTGAAGAAAAGATTTTTATGCCTAAAGATTCCTGTTTTAACTCAGTCAAACCACTATCATCAAGTGTGCCAATCTGCTGAACCCACACAGCAAAGGGGAAACTGGAGCCTAGATAGTTTTAATGGAAACATTCCAAACTAGACCTATGTTTAACTAGGTGAGATAATGCAGAGGTTTGACTCTGTTGAAATGCTCTTGTACATACATAAAATACAACCGTGGACCTCTCTTTCCTGAAGGGAGAGACCAGCTAAGGAATGCCACAGTTTTTCGTTTTATTCTTTGAAGAATAAGGAACAAATTCTGGCCTCAGATACTATGTAAAAACTGCTGTTAGAGCAAACAGGATTTTTTTTTTTTCTTATACTAAGTTAGAATGTGTACCTAAATTATGAAAAAAAAAAAATCCCTTTAAAGTCAAGCTTTCAGTCAAATAAGTAAGCATGCTGTGTATGAGACCATCTATCTAGACAAAGGAAATCAGTTAGAAATAAGTTTTCATAATAGTAGATGACATGTTGCACTATCCCTTCCTAAAGGGTAACAACATGGCTCTCAGTTGTGATTATTCAGAAGAATCTTAACACAAGTCCCTTTTGCCTTTCTCAGGTTGGAGTGAAACCCTGCAGCTGCCTCAATGGTGGAACATGTGTTACCAATATTAAATTCCCTCCAGGCCTTGGTGAATACCTGTGCTTATGTCCAAATGGATTCGATGGAGAATTTTGCCAGGAAGATATTAATGACTGCAAATCAAACCCCTGTGGCAGTGGAACATGCGTGGACAGTGTGGATAGCTACTTCTGTAAATGTCCCCCTGGTTTGGGAGGTAACAGTTTCCATCTCTGATTTATTGTGCTACAGGATTTTTGGAGTGCAGCATAACCACAAGCATCTGTCAAATGGACTACATAAGCCTCCTCTTCTACTCCCGTGACTTAGCTTTAGATAGATAGAAAATGTACAAAACCAGCTAATTATCTGTGCTAAAGGAAGGAAAATGACCCAAAGCCCAGTGGTCCTGAAATGATCACTCAAGGAGGTTATGAACCTCTCTGATCTCAGCTTCCACCCACTTATTTCCCACGGATTTGTCCATCCATGAGATGAACTAGGAGAAGACAGAGTGGAAGAGAAAAAGCACAGAGATCCAGGATACTTTTGCACTCCACAGGACTTGACTAAATTAACCAGAGAATGAACTGGGAATGAATGATTTGATTAGGAAGGAGAAATAGATACGGAAAACATGCAAAAATAAGTTGTCCTCTAGTCCCACTTGAAGCTTCGTTAAATTTTAGCATTAGAAAACCACAAACCCATTTGGTTGACAGATATGTTAATGGAACAAATTCCAACCTTTTAAACTGTTCAGAGCTGGCCACAATATGATTTTAAGAGATGAAGGGAAGAAGGGTGATCACTGCAACAAAAAAAGATTTTTCCAGAAAAGCAGAATGAAAAGCACAAAGAGAAGTTGGAGAATGAAATGCAGTGAGGCCAAAGAGGTGGATGTAAGATGTATGGTGCAAACCTGAAGTGTGAGGAGAAAGAGAAGCATCTGATAGATAACATAGATGAGGAGGGAACACACATGTACCTCTCATGCAATTTATATTCAGCTTCACTGCACTCATGACATCTGTGAATGATTGATATGTATGAAAAAGCACTTGTGACAGCACATGGACACGACTGCTCTGTGCCCTGTGGACTGGAACCAGTAGAGACAGCCATGAGACTCTCTGCTGCATTAAGCTTCTGGAGTTTGGCTGAGCTGAGTCGCTGTTAGGTCTCGCAGAGCGTCAACCAACTCCTCCAAGCTGGGACCCATGCTCCAACTGCTCGTTACACCACTCACTTCCAACATAATGTTTTTTCACATTGGCCTAAACACACCTTCTACTGGAGCTTCACAGAAGTTGTTGTCTTTTCATTTTCAGTTTAGTTCTTCAGGTGGTACAAGGCAAATCTAAACATAAAGGACTTGATCAAGATTTCTAAACCTGACTCTCGCTTAGCTTTGCAAAGGGCCAGTTAAAATAACACCCACTCACCCTGGTCACTGTGCGGTCATTGCGAAGTAAAGACACTGTATTACTGTCCATTCTTGTCAGAGTCAAATTAGTATCCCACAAGTGAAAGGGGAGGAAAAACTGGGTTAAGAATGTCTCTCAGATCAGAACCATTTCAAAAGCAGAGTAAGAAAAAACCACCTTAAGCTGAGCTCAGATTTCAGTCCTTGAACCTGTCAGAAACCCTATTCACTTCGCATATGGAAGCATGAATGAATTCATGAAACCCATGATGTAGGCTGCTGTGCAGTGCTATAGGTTTGTAAAGTAACATCAAATGCACATAATTATTACTGCTTATAGTGTGCATATATAGAAGAAACTCAATTTTAAAGAGCAATGAACAGATTTTACCCAATGGGCTCATGCAGGCAGCAAGGTACCCTTCCTGCCTTTCAGCAGTTCATGAAACCTTCTTTGTTTATGTCACATGGGACTGCAAGTCCAGATTCCATTAACTATAAAATTCCAGCAGAAATGAAAAATAAAAATCATTCAGAACTGGAAGTTCAGAAAAATGGTCTAAAAGATCTGTGACACCTAGGCAGTAATGATCCCAGGTAATGTTACTAAATAGCCAGAACCTGCTGCTATCCAAAGTGTTTCTGCAACCAGAGACTCTACTGATGCAAGAACACACAAGCCTAAGCATGGAGAATAAAGTTAAAAAATGAAAGTTTGATCAAAATATAAAAATCCCCAAACCAAACAAACATATGCAGAATGTCTTGAATCCCCTTAGAAATAACATTTCTATGAGCACAGGGAAATTTGGGAACTTTTTAGGCTGTATTTGGGTAAACACTGGAGATATACAATGAGAACAATTATTCATTACCTGTAAGGAGTTGAATTAAAATAAATAAAAAGCAATATAATTCCATGAGTTAATAACTTCAGCGGATCTGTTCCTGTTTGTGGCAACTGAGGCACAGACTCTCCATTGAAGCGCAGAAGGAAAATCCTTTATTATTACAACAGTACATACTTATGCTCTTGCTACCTCAGCTCTTACTTCATGATAAGCAAATCAGCAGCTAGATGGTCATCAACACTCTTATCCCACAAACAGTTCCATACCACACAGGCAGCCTCAGTGCTGCCACTTTCTCCACCACACTAGCACAGCCTGGTACCTCTCTTTAAAGGCCTCTTTCTCCTCCAAACCTTGCTGCTTCTCTGGGCTAGCACAGAGTAGAGCTGGCACTTCTCCAAGCCAGCACAGGACAGAGCTCCTGCCTGGCTCACCGAGCAGAGCTCTCCACCTTAGCAGAGCTTCCCTAAGCAGAGGTATTCACCAAGATCCCCAAACAGAGCTCCCTGGCTGAGCTGATCGGCCGATGTCTATTTGGCTCTTAAGTATTGAATCTCCCACAGCTGTGCAGGGCTGACAGGCCAATGCCAACTTGCCTCTTAATCATTTACCAGTAACACATGATTTGACTCTTAACATATTGAATCTCCCACAGCTGTGCAGAGCTGACACTCCCACAACTCTTGTTTGGTTTTCATCAGTTTCACACTGCTGCCCCTCACTTTATGTAGTATTGCACACAGAAGGAATGAAATCGAGCTCTATTATTCCACATAAAATAGTCTGCCATAATCACAGTGCATAGTTTAAAAATTTGCATGAAGCATATTCTGAAATGTGGTTCTCATTCTTACATAAACAGTAAAGAATTAAATATCCAACACTTCAAAATAATGCAGTTGCAAGCAACATACAGCTGACTCTAGAGGCAAGGGCACAGGACACCTTGATAGCCAGAGAAGCACTAGGTTTTCCTGCACCCTTAATTCTTGCCAAGTTAAATAAAAGTGCATTGGTTTCACTGTTCTTCCCTAGCCCAAAATGCTATCACACAAGCAACAACAGAAAAAAATATATGATTGAGTGAAATAAGAATGCATCTCAAAGTTTTAATAGCAGGTGAAAAATTATAAGCAAGTGGAGCTGAAAACCAGCTGGGAAGTAGATGATTTTACTTCAGGGCAGGTTCTGTGACAACAATAAAAGCTCATCCTTGATGCTGTGTTTATGTCTCAATTCCCCAGAAAACCATCAATAATCTAATGAGAAGGCAATGCTATACTGCTCAGGTGACAGCACCACTTCGCCGTCAAATCATTACAAATGATAGTAAACAGGTAGTGAAAACAAAAAGTTAACTCTGTGAGAGCTTCCCAATCACCACTGCAAGAGAAGCGGCAGCACATGGAGCAACAGTAGCAATTCAGGTGCATCACGGTGTCTCAGGCAATGTAAGGGTATAATGTAGGAAAAGGAACAAGGCAAGGAGAGAAGCCACTGGAAAATCTGAGAGAAGGATAACTCCAGAATTCTTACTACTTTAAATTTCTGCAGTGACTTATACATGTTTATCTCATTGAGTGTTCAAAGCTCATTCATTTTTCTTTGACATTGTTAACAAGAAGAATTCCTGTTGTTTCTTCTTTTGGCCACTGAAAGCAAGAACATCACTCACCTGAGAACAGAACTCATCCCTGAAAACTGTATTTCAATCACAAAACAATTCTTTCTTTCCCCAGATACCAGCGATTAATATAAAATTGGGGGGCGGGGAGGAAGATGGAACTATAATTTCATTTTACTTTTCAGGAAACTGAAGAAAACCCCAAGATTTGTTCATGGTTTGTAATAACCATAGAGTCCCTAAATGAGATTGCCTGTTCTTTTAGAGTCAATTTAATGTGAACACAGTCAAAAAGTCTTCCTCTGCACCTGTAGGTGGTCAGCTCCTCTCAAGACATAAAAGGACTTCATCTTCTTATCAAATTTCCCATGCAGGGTTGGAGAAATAGAACTGGCTCAGAAACAGATGTTTCAACCTTGCAACCTGAAGATCTTTTATTCCTATTATTTTTATTTGTATTGTAGCAGTGCCAAAAGAATTGAGACTCCCTTGTGTTGCAGTGCACTGGAGGTCGTGCAAACAGAATAATTGACACTTCTCGGTGCAGACAGTTTTCTGTCTATTTCTGCTGCTTCTTCAGCAGCCTTCAGCCAAGTTTCAGACTTTGCAAACATTTGTCCTTGGACTCAGCTGGGTTATAATTATGCCTAAATTGATCAGATACTGTTTAAAATCAAATCTCTGTGTGAAGTGCTTGCATAGTTCCACCTTTATGTTACAAAAATCAGTCAAGTGACTGAATTTTAAAATTTAACTTGTTACTTATGGTGTTCCTTTGCTTTTTGTAATTCTCTTCTTTTTGAGATTTTAAAGCCAGCCCTTTTCAGCAAAAATAGAGTACGTAGGTGGAAGGAGAGGGCACTGATAGAGAAGTGGCTGTTGTTACTGAAACTAGGAACTTGATTCCTACCTTCATTTTCTATGATATTATGTTTAGTCTTTATATGATACTCAGATAAAGAAAATAATTACTAATCTAATCAGAAGGTAATTAATTCAATATTTTCCATAATGTGATGTCCAATAATTTCCCAGTGCATCATCAGAAATCAGTATCAGAGAAAAGCAGTCTGATGCTACAGATGTGCTAATTATACAATAAAAATAGTAATCCAAAATGTAACAAGGGAGGAAAAAAAATAAGTTAAGCGCTGAAATACTATGTGATGTCCAACTTAAATGAAAGAAGCAAGAGTCATGCAAAACCAGAACAGCTTAGCTTGAGAAGGGACGTGGCTTTTTCACTGCTGTTCTTTTTTTTTTTTCCACAAGACAAAGCAGGCATGATAAGGTGATGTCACTAACTTTTTTAGGCAGTTCAATCAGTAGAGACTTCAATTTGAGTTTCTTAAATGGAGATGCTATTTTAACTTGAAAGGAGTAGTGGAAACTATCTGAAATGCTGAAACAATGAGAGATTATGTTGTAGGAGATGAATAATAATGCTCTGTTTTTACCATCCTGTAATTCATTCCACTGTGACAAATTTATTTTTTGAAGAAAAAAAATATTCTTTTATCCTTAGATGTTCTTTCATGATAAAGCTGGATATCTGATAAGGAACCAGCCTTTCTGTACCTTGTTGTATGTCTTGAAATGAGTTCCTGGACTCTACAGAAGGTGTCCCAATCTCCTTGGGTATTCCTACAAGGGACAAAGGGCATGCCTTAATAGAAGTGCTACAGGCTAGTTTATGACCTGCTACCAGGGCTGCATATTCTGGTAAACCAACAATAGCCAAGCAAGTTTTCTCAAGTGCACAGAGGCAGCAGCACACATACCTGAAGCCTGAGGGAGTTTTTAACAACATTATATGCGATTACTCTTACCTTTGCTGTTCAGACAGTAATTTTAACTTTTGGGTCACCTTCCCCTATAGGTATCCATTAAATCATACAGAGTTGTGAATTTGAATATCAATTGCTTCAAGAGATTTTTAAAACCCTATTTCCCAAATCCGCAATAGTCAAGACACATTGTTTTGGGTTCAGATACTATAGCAGCTTATCTTCTGTCCACCAGCACTGTGGCTCAGAGACATTTTCAGAATGTTTCTTCAAATTTTAATTTTAAATAGAAAATTTAAAAAAAAAAAAATATCTGGTCATTTTGTAAGGGTTACCTTCAGCCAGAGTCTATCAGGCTGGTCCATAGTAAGCTATTAGTTATGTGAGGTTCACATAGAAATGAAAAGCACAATAGGTCAGTACACAACTCTTCATATCCTAAAGACAAAATGGTGGCATTCATTGGTTTCTTCAGTATATGACAAAGATCTCACATAAACAAGACAACAAAAGCAGCATCAAAGATGTGAAATGCAGGGGAAATAATTTAACATGCACAGTTTTCTACGAGCAGCAGTCTCAAGTTCAGCACTTCTGGTGCCAATAATGACAGTAATAAACAGTGTGATAAAAGCAGGTTTAAGTGAGACAGTGGGGAATTTGGCTGTAACATGAATGACGTACCCTGTAATGAGTTTACAGCTGAGAAGTAAGCCTTAGTCTGCTTCAACATTTCAGCTGAGGAATAAACAGGGAATCTTTCCTGATTATTAACCTCCCTTTTGTTTTGCCACAGGGCTTACTTGTCAGGAAGACAGGAATGAATGTGAAGACAGTATTTGTTTTCCTGGAGTGCCTTGTATGAATACCTTTGGATCTTATGCATGTGGAATTTGCCCCAGTGGGATGAAGGGAAATGGCAAAACTTGCAAATGTAAGTGTTTTGCATGATTGATTTTAATTGATGGGGGAAAAACTGGGTTCAATTCTACTATTTATTGAGTACTTTGTCACTTGCTTGAAGTATGGACCTTTAAATATACAAAGCAGACTATTGTCATGTTATATTAATATGGATAATTGCAGATTGGTCTCTGTTTGTTATTTTTCACTGCAGATTAGTTTCATTTTGGTTACAATGAACACCCTTGCATACAAAAAAGTATTTTCCAGATGCTAGCTAGATAATTTGCTAAGGACATTCCCCATGTTCTCCACTATTTCACTCCTAAATATACCATCCACTAACATACTTAGGGAGCAAGTCCAGGATTACATTTGTTTTGGGCAAATGCTGTGTAAGCAGGGTGTAGGCTAAGAGGAAGAAGGTCCATGTGTAAATCCTTCACATCCTTTCACCTCTGTTTCCAAGGTGTGCTTTCATTAGAGGACAGAGTCCACAGCTGCGAGCTCATGCTTGGCATAAAGTCATGCCACAGGTCCCAATTAGTGAAGGAAATGACCAGGAACAATTTTACATCTGCTCAGTATTTGCTTTTGGGGCAACAGACTTTGTACTCTGCTGAGACCTTCCCAGTGCATGGGATGCAACCTACTCACACTCTCCTTGTTTCAGTTGTATACATATAATAAGTCTTCTCCAAAACCAACATTTTCTTGGCCAGAAGGAGAGAAATCAACACTTGAAGTGCTTCATGTTTGTTTGTTTGTTTGTTTTTGTTTCCAAAGAAATCCAAGACGCAAAAGATACAGATATTAACTATGCAGATATTAACTTTTCCTCATACTGACTCCCAAGAGGGAAAAAAGAAAATCCAGTGTAAAAAGACTCTGTTGTAACTGCAGGATCCTGGCACCAGTGAGACTGTATTTGCCAGATTTACCAAATATCCCTTCAATCATATTGCCAAATGTCTGTACAGAATGTTTTCTTTGCTGTATTATTTGGCCACATTGGTTATTTCAAAGTGATTTTGCATCTGTTTCATTAATGCATATTTTTGTAGCTAATTTGACCAATGAAGGAAAGATATAGGAAACAATGTCCTTTTAAAAAATATACCAGAAAAGTAATTTTTTCCTTTACATTTTTTTAATTACAGAAAGATTTCTCTATTTCTGAAATACACGTTTATCAGAAGGAAAAAACTTGAGGGATTCTTGACCACCCAAAATCACAGAATCACAGAATTATCTAGGTTGGAAAGGACCTTGAAGATCATCCAGTCCAACCGTTAACCTAACACTGATAGTTCCCAACTGCACCATATTCCTAAGTGCTATGTTGACCCGACTCTTAAACACCTCCAGGGATGGGGACTCCACCACCTCCCTGGGCAGACTATTCCAACGCCCAACAACCCGTTCTGTAAAGAAATGCTTCCTAATATCTAGTCTAAACCTTCCCTGGCACAACTGAGGCCATTCCCTCTTGGCCTATCACTTATTACTTGGTTAAAGAGGCTCATCCCCAGCTCTCTGCAACCTCCTTTCAGGTAGCTGTAGAGGGCGATGAGGTCTCCCCTCAGCCTCCTCTTCTTCAGATTAAACAACCCCAGTTCCCTCAGCCGCTCCTTGTATGACATGTGCTCCAGACCCTTCACCAGCTGCGTTGCCCTTCTCAAGATACAAGTCTTTCTTTTTGGTTCTGATACACAGACATAATATACCTACTCATACTTCCCTTGCTTAAGCAGGTATAAAGGTTTCTGGGAGGAAGGAGGAGAAAACTGAAGTAACTTTATAGCTCTTAGAGTGGGCTATAGCTCATTGCATTGTTTAATATATATAAAGAGTCATAGTCTTAGGCTTTATTAAGAAGACAGAATATCCAACAGACCTAGAGCAACAGTTCTTTAACTTGCAACGCTATCCACATAGACTAAAATCCCTAATTAATTCAAGAAATTGTCTTAAAAATATGCAGAAATCAATATATTTTTTAGAGTCTCCACCAATCAATTTTCCTCTTTATATCTATATATGACACGTACAGTTTGCAGCCAAACTAACTGAAGCCAACAAACATGCGCAATGAAGTTTCAGACAGAAGCTTTCAAGGAGTGGCAGGAATCAGACAGGGCACAGGTCCCAGTGTGTAGTGTAGCATCTTCATCCAAGTAACAAAGCTGTCTAATACATGGGGTCCTGGGCTGCCTTTGTGCCCTTAACTCAATATAAGATCCCTGTGCATGTTAAGTATGTCTCCCAGATAAGCAAAGTTCAGTGAGTTTAGGCATAGTAATTTTTTTCTATATTTGTGTTGAAGCTTTGCTGCATGTCAGCAGCTGACTCACCTGATTTGCCTTTATTTGCTTGATGATTGGCTTCCAGAATAAATTTATGTCAGGTTATCTGATTTGCTGTTACTGTTGCTTTTTATCATCAATCACAGCTAAGCTGTAACATCTTGTTTCCTTGTCTCCATGCTTTCTTTTCACAGCTGTGCTTGCTGCTGATATTAAAAAAGCTTTAAGCATTGAAAAAGGCAATGGCAGAGGTGATTTGAACAAGACTGAGGTTAACCAACCACTGCAACCCTTAGAGGCGAAGGATTCTCCCGTAATTAAGAATTTTAACATAAGTGATAGACATGGTAGGTATACAAAGATATTAAATCTTTTTCATTTGCTGCTGTGTACATATTCAGCAATCATACATTAGCAGTAAACAGAAACAAGTTGTTTATAATACATCATAGACAGATAGAGTTAAAAGTAAAAACCCCTTTAATACATCAGATTGTGGATTGCTGCTAAACAATTTTACATGGAAGAGATACATTACAGCTATAGCAATTAGAGTGGTCAGGCTTAACTAGAAATTGCATCAGTTCTGAGGTAGAATAAAATCACTCCAAATCTTAGTGATCAATGGAAAGTATGATATGAATGACAGCTTATGCCAGCTTGCTATAGCCAAGTGATACTGATATTTTATTTCAATATTTGATGAGAAGTCACTGAATTAAGACTGAGTTTTGAGCATAAGAGAAGATCTTAAAGTATGAACTTGACTGTGGCAGTTGTTTTTCCCAGAGGCGGAGCACTGCAGCACTCCCTAACTGCACAATGGCCCTGTTCTAATGAGTGTTGCATGTTTAGTTGATTTTCTAGTGAAAGCAGGGAGCAGAAAAATTGAGACTGGGCATATGTGTTGTGTGGGGTTATATATAAAAGATGATTTTTTTCTAACCTTCTTTCTTTATACCTGTACCAGGCCAGCCAACACCTAACCAGAACTTGCCTCTTACAGGTATCCATCATAATGCCGTAGATAAGGTGCAAGAATAATGCTGAAAATACTTGAGAATCATGATGGAGAACTCACTGGAGGCAATTAAAAAAGATCTACAACCATCATTAAGATTTTATTCATCATCTGTTCTCTGTCTTGACACTATTAAATACTTCACAGGCAGTTCATATACACTTGCTATTCAGTGACATCATAAGTGATAAAATATTATATACTACCAGAGTGTTAAATTTTGCACATAGTTCTAAGATAATTAAAGTAGTCTCCTGCCATATGAGGTTTGACACATTAAGGATGATTTCTAGATGAGAAACATATGTACTTAACAGTGTATTTTTAAAGGTGGGGTATATGTGCTGTAAGGTTTGATGATTACCTTCCAATTCTAAAAGACCAAAAGGATGTCAAATAATACAGTTTCTCACTCAGTTAATCTTTCACTTATGCTGAAAATTACAGTTTCTATACTATCCATGATAAATACCAAACAACTTTGAGTAATAAACTTGAAAACATGTAATTAGAGGACTAATAAATCTTGCTTTAATGAGAAACAGCTGTTCTGCTACACTGTGCCTACAGGACATTCTCATATTTGGCTCAAGGTTTGGGAACATTCTGCATTAATTAGACTTTAAAAGAATAAAAGCAGTTATAAAGCTTTAGCTGGGCTCAGGCAGTCACTGCTTAATTTTACATATGCATTTAGTTTGAGAAATTAAAAATAAACATGCTTGAATTCCCTTCTTTTTTAGGCCATGCAACACCACTGTCTCATATTACTACCTGTGGCAACAGGCCATGTTTTCCTGGAGTGTTATGTTTTGATCGGAAACCCCCTTACATCGGATATGTTTGTGGCCGGTGTCCAGCAGGGTTTTTTGGAAATGGTCGAATCTGTACCAAAGTTCCCAGACCAGGTACTTTCTAATTTTTAGAATTTTAAAAAGGTTTTGCATACAAAGGCTGTAAGAAAATATGAACTAATATGGCATTACAATACAATGTACCTTATAATCAAACACTGAAGGCTTTTTTCTTTCACTCTTACCTGACGAACACCTGGCAGGTCTTATTTCAGGAATACCTGGCTCTATCAGTCAAAATTCAATAGATTAATCACCTCATTTGCCACTAGGGAGAATTCTTCACAACAGGACTTACTAGATGGTATGAATCACCTCATCTGTATGTCTGCCACAGCACTGGCATAGGATTTCAAAACATGTTTCCTCCTCAGTAAGATCAGAACATGACACATGCCAGTATCACTCCCCTTTCCTTCTTTCCTAATTCTTTTGCTGCAAGGTATCTGTTCTCCAAGGTGACCTGTGAAGATGATGAGAAACAAAGTGTCATGCAAGAACAACTATACCAACAACTAAAGGCAACAGATAATTAAAGCATTTCAATAGTATCGTTCATAGCCTGAGCAATAATATTCCTTAGGGAGCTCTGAAACACAGTTGGTCCCATTAATCTCTGAGGACTGATCATTAGAAGAGGTCTTCTGCTGTGATAAAAGAAAAGCTGGGTCCTGACCTCAGGCAGAAAGTGGCAATACCATAGCAACCACTCATCAGTCATCCGATCCTGCTCGCTCTCAATGAAATTCTCATAATTCAGTGTATGGTTCTCTAGGGACAGTCTGGATGGTTGTCCCCTTTTCACTGCACAGAGTGATTTGCCAAGAGAACTCATGTTTATTCCTTAATAACAGTAGTTACTAGGTCAGATTTCTTGGTTTTCTTCTAAGTATTTTTTCTTAAGTACTCAAGATGGACTGGCTTGAAACCTGTCAAATTGTTCCACAACCTCCTACATTTGACAAACCCACCGCCACTTCCCATTGTGTATCCAAATCAATGACTGTTACCTTGGTGTTATATTTTAATGCACACTATCAAAGTGGAAGCAATTTTACTGCTTAGTGTAGGTATCATCCAATCTCTTTGAACTATAAATTGATTTTAGCCAGTTCTCTGAAACTAAAGGTCACAAAAATAAACCCAACATTTTTCTTTCTCTAGCAATGAGTATGTACAAAGTATTACTTAGTCTGTCAGAGTCACTAAGTCAGCTATTGACTCTTCTATAACTTGGTGAGGCTGTAAAAGCAATTGAGAAAAAAAAATTATCATTGTGCATATAAACTAACATTTCTGTTATTGCCCAAAGCTTCACCTTGTCGTTAATAGGATAATGGGATATACGTTGTACACCCCAAAGGTCATTTAAATGCTGTTGAGTAGAGCAGATAGTCTACAGCTGTAGGTACTAGTACAGTAAATCAGGCACGCTTACATTGTGCTTATATAAACATTAAAAAATAAATTTGTGTATATTCTAAAATGGGAAGCGTAGACAGTAGTTGCCGTTTACTGTGATTCATACCTGTCATACACAACTCCAGGCAAGATTTAAGAAATATCCCAAGTATCAGGATCTGAGACTAATACATGATTCTTTCAGAAGTGAGCTGTATATCAGAGGCTGGGGGACTGGTTTTCTTTTTCCTCTCAAAGTCCATGACTTCATGCTGCAAATGTTGCCATACAACCAGCTTGAGCACTTTGGGGAGGGAATGAAGAAGAATTATTTTTTATTCCATCAGAACCTTAAATTCACTCATGTGAATTATATCACAATATAAACGACGAGAATCTTGTGCCTCAGGGTTAAATGAGAGTAGTCATTTGTTTTAATATTCAGAAATGAAAGCAATTGCTGCAGCTGTATGTGTCCTAATTTATGACCAAAATGATCGGTTTAACTTTCTTTCCCATGTGCTTTGCTAGTTGAAGCAGACGTATTGTATAGCATTGATGATTAAAAGATATCAGACAAAAAAGAATGAACTTCCAATTAGATTTATGTACAGTTATGGATTATGATTATTGTGAAATCCTCCCTGTTAGAATAAGAGCTTCTCTCCCTTGTAACTTATGCTATCAGTCTTCAAATGAAACAGAACAAATCCTCTTCAGTTTGCTACAGTGCTTGTGAAGGTACTGAGATTATGTGCCACTTCTTTCCAACTCTAGTAATTTTAATCTAAAAATACTCTTGTTAATGCCTATTTTGTACTTTTATTGGCTGCTTTTGACATGAAGTTACACTCACTTGTTGTGATTTAAGGATTAAAGGATAAGTATTTTTTCATACAGAAATGAAAAAAATTACCCAACTGCCTTTGTAGACTACTGAGGAGAAAAAATATGCCAGAAGAAAATTGTTTCCTAAATCAGTGTTTGATGAGCTGCACCCAAAAGTCCTTCAATTTTGATTTATAATTAACAAAGTACCGTTTCCCCAGCATTGATATGTGATAGATATTAATCTTTTGAGGTACCTGACTTACTGAAAACCATGTAACTCCACAAATAAGTTTCTGAGCTATATTTACCTGCTCTGCCAACAATGCAGGGCCTCATTCTATTCTCACTTACATGTTTTATCTGGCTTATATCAGTCGTTTGTGCCAGTTTGAATCAGTCAGACGTGGTTGCAATTGTTCTTGAAGTACAACAGATTAGTCTTAAGGAAAAACTTCAACAGTATCAAAGCTGGTATGGAATTTCATATATAAAGGGAAATTATTATTTTTAAAAATACATTCTTATATCAGAAACAAAAAACTATTTCACTCCCTTCAAAATCCATAAAGCAGGTATTCTACCTTTTTTTTAAAAAAATACTAGTAGGATCAAAAGTCCCTTAATTCTATTGGCATTGAAATAAAGAGGAAAGTCTAAGGAATTTAAATTTGTTCAGGCTTCCCTGGGCACATTTCACATTTGTATAAAATATCTGTTACCTTTTTGTTAGAAAAGACTGATCTATTAAATCAAACCATGCAGTATCATTGGTCATATTCTTGGCATAAAGAAAATGAATATATCCTAATGGGGGATGCTGGTGATGTTACTGCATGCTGCAATATTAGTTCTCGTCAGACACTACTGGTATTTCTCTCGACTGGTTTCATCACTCACAGTCACAGAGATACCCATCTGTTTGCACTTTCTTTAGCAGGTTAGAGAGGTTGGTGTCATCACAAAAGATTTATTTTTTTCCTATTAGTAAATCAGCAATTTTACTGGACAAAGCAGTGCCACATCCATCACCAATAAAAGATTGTTTGTTCAGAGCCAGATCTTTCTGCCTCTTCTGGTTTAGGGAGCCGAAGATCAAGGGAGAGGGTTATTTTATGATCTCTGTAATCGAGTTCTGTTTTTCCATTCTGAACACCACTGCTAGCTCTCCTGCCATAGCAGTTAATTTGCAGTATTGTAGACATTTGGCACTTGATATACTTTTGTATGTGTCAGCTATTTGTTATGTTTACATACTCTGTGTTTTACACTATTCCAGTATCTGCACCATACTTCTGAATTCACTTTGATTTTACATCAGAGAGACCTCTGTGACCTTCTCATTTGCACCACTGTCAGATCAACATCAAGGTGTGGATTTAAAAGGAGAATAAAATGTTTTGAATTAAAAGAATGTGTGTGTTTAAACACATAGTGCTCAGTCTAACACCAGGGGAACGTATTAGTCTTAAGTTTTACATTCTTAACTTCTAACTTTGAAATCACTGCTGTCATTATTAGCACTCATCATTGATCACTGTCCATGAAAAATAAATAACTCCAGTAAGAGCTTTGGTCACCAACCCAAGGTTTCATCTCTGGAGCTGACTGCAGGAGTAGGGACCTCTTACTGCCTGGAACCAATCAAATGATTTTGCTTCAAGAGATGACTGAAGAACATAATAGACTCCTTTCATCTCTTATCTAACAGAATTGATGAATTTGCATTAAAAAGAGCAAGGCCTAAATTCCAGTCTCACTTACACCAGTGTAAATCATCAATGATTCCATTAAATGAATAGCATTACCCTAATGGAGTGAGCCGAGCACTGTTCCTGAAAGACACATCTTAAAACCTGTTAAGGTAGGCACAAAACACACAGAACTTTTAAATACGAAATCTGTATGTACCAGTAGGTGCAGATAAAACACACTTTTCAGCATTCAGAGGGTGCTTTGCAATGAGTACCTAAGCAGTGTTGACATGGTTTATGCAATGAGTTACAAGGCTTACTTGAAGGCAGGAATATTTTGATGGTGCAGTCATTAGCTCTGAAATTGTCTGAGGTCCTTCCAAAGAAGGCATAACAGAAATACCAGATAAATAGTAAATAATAGTCTGATTTGCCTCTGTGAGGTAGTAGCTCTCAGCTATTCTTGTGGGCTCCAAAACCAGGAAGCATTGCATCTCAATGCAGTGGCTTCCAGCTCCTAACTCTGACTCAGGCCATTGAAACTGTCCACAATTCATCTTTGGAATTTATGGTGGAAGGTGCCAATCTCTTTCATAAACTATGTTTCAGTGTTTCTAGTTTGTGTATTTCAGGACAAAAATGTACATTTTTTCAGGCTGACTAGTTATGATGTAATGATGTCTCCTTCAAGGGGGACATGATGAAATGGCAACTGAAGTGGGGTTGGAAATGCCACACAAAGACATTCTATATAAATTTGGACTCATGAAGGACACAGTTTTGCAAATGGTATACCAGTAATCTTCGCACAAGGCCAGGACCAGCCTGGCATTTTGGGCATAAACTGTGACCCTTTCCTGCCCTTTGAGTATGTAATTGCCACTGAAAATCCACTCCCGTACTTGTCAAGATAGAAAGGGAATCTGAGAGTCTTTCTGATGGCTTTCTCCTCCTTAGGGATACCTAATAAAATATTAAGTATTTTCAGAAAACTATCAACAGAGGCCTGTACGGTATATGCTATGACCCAAACATAACAACTAAAGTGGGCACAGTGGGAAGAATATGTTTAGATAATTTAAAAGATAAACGGTTTCCAGCTTCACTGATCCATATACTCTGTCAATCCAGAATTTGTTAAGTGCTTCCAATACAGATGATATATTTAGGAAATGATGTAGCTCAGCAATAGAAGACCAATGAAGCCCAAGCCATAAAACCACTAGGGAAGAGGACTCAGCTATATGCCATGAATAATATTTACATTCAATCAGAACATCAAGTACAGATTACATTTCTCTCCTACCAAGAATGTGCCACGTTTTGCTTAAGCAATCACTGTGCCATCATGAGTTTTAAGTGATAATAATACCTCAGTCACCAGCAAATAATCTATGGAGGATACAGGCCTTGTAGCTTTTTACATTGACAAAACAGAGAGCAAGATTATTTCCTCTTAAAATTTCCAAGCTCATTTGATGATCTAGCTATAATAGCACACAGCTTTTAAAGAGAGCCATCCCTGTTTCCACAAATTTGATAGGATTGCTGTTTTGTTAAAGGCACTTAGAAGCCCTTTAAAACTGTAACTAACTCATACTGGGCTGATATCCTGGCCCCATTAAAGCAACACAAGAGTTTTTCTACTAACTGCAAAGCAGGAGTTGAAGACAAAGGATTCGTAAGCAATGCAAAGCACAGTACAGTGCAGGGGGATAAAAACAGGTGTGAAATATACAGACTCATCATTGCTCAGGATAAATTTAGGACTAGTTTCTTAACGTCTTGCTGTTGTTGATGAACAGGTACCTACAGATGTAGTGGCATTCATTTCTCTGGACTTGCAGAATCAGTTCATTGTCAAACCATGTGAATTTTGCTCCCAAAATTACATGTCACATGTATGGAGCTAGTTCATTTCTGAAAGGACACAGCAACAGCCTATAGCTACACACAAAACAACTGATCCTCTGAGATGCAGGAGAAAATTATCTCTCATGCTGATAATTTATTAGATTAAGAATTTCACAGAATCATAGAATACCCCAGGTTGGAAGGGACCTTGAAAGATCATCTGATCCAACCTTTGATTTCTCAAAGATAATTTATCTCATATATTATCATAAAAATGCAAAAGACTTTTGTATTTTTTTGTTTTGTTTTAATTTCTATAGGACAATAGGGTAGAACTGCACACTGGAGAGAATCACCAGAGTTGTCTGGTCTATAAATGGTGGATCAGCTGATAAATCTTTTATATCACTAAAAAATAACAGTTCTCATTAACAGTTTCTCCATGTTAACACACATTGCTTACAGTACTTACAGAATATTGTCTTAAAAATCTCAGATTTGAATCAAGCTATTGGTTTATGAAATTTTAAATTCTTCTTAAGCTAATGTAATACCTCACAGGAAAGGTAATCTTTAAAATGCCTTCTTTCCTTCTCCCCCAGATGCCTCTGGGCAGTTCATAACTTCCCCTTTATAATTGTTTGAATGCAAAAAAACAGGGACTTGTTGTCTTCTTCATAGCTATTTATGTCACAGTGTTCAATCTCTAAGTGACCTCAGCTTGCTTCAAAATTCTTGCTCCATTAAACACAATAATTTCCATAATACATCCTCAGAGCCTAAGAGAGGAAAAGATTAAACACAATACTGTTGCTAGCTGAAGTGCCACTATCAAATGTCTGTACTTGCTCATCCCAATACTCTTTCAAAGAAAACTACAAACATTATAAAGGCAAATCTCATAATACGACTGTCCCCAAAATTCCACCATGGAATTCAAAGGGCAGAAGCAAGTTTTTTTCAAGAGCCGAAGACACGACACTGGCAAAGAGCTGTAGCTAAATAACCATACTTCAGGAACTGTTGCATTAACGGCATATGCTGTTCAGATAGAAGCTAAGCTTCAAATTCTGCACTAATGCTGCTTAGCTTGGATTTAGGGATGCTGACCGCTCTTCTACACTGCAACCTGAATTCAATGTACATTGTTCATAGCCTTTATGCACAGGTAAAAGAACACACCATTTATAATTGCTAACCTACTGGCAATAGTGAAAAAGCCATTTGGTTAAACTAGATACAAATTAACAGAACTGACTAAGAACTTTTGTGACATACCATCTGAAAACATATTATTGAAATTCCTTGCTTTTTGTTTTCTACATTAGAAAGAAACTATAGACAGTTGTCAACCTAATCACTTGAAATTGTGGAGAATTCCATAAAAGCATGATTTCACTGAGGGTATTTATATGTGCTTATATGGTATTAAAATAGATACATTACTTGGTCTCCAGCAAGGCATAGTTCAGATCGTTTCTTAGCTTTCATATGTAAAGTAACTCATTTTTATGTGTTTACAGCCCCAAACAACATAATTATAGTTTTAGACCATTTAATTCTTGAATCGAATAAAGGGAGAATTTCAGTAAAATATTCAAATTTAAGCTATTTTTTCTTTGAAGAAATATTATGGATTTTCTTTTGAAGAAATGTTATGAACTTTATAATCTATTATTATAGTTCTAAAGCATTCTACATAGATGTTTCAGAGAATTAGACAGGGATGCTTCAGAGATGATCTGTCTTGATTAACCTATTTTATATATAACTCTCAGCCTGTTCAAGCCATGAAAGAGTCTGAAGGCCCATGAGGCATCATCAGATAAGAATACAGTTTCTATTAATTTTTTCATCTCTCGCAGTGCCGAGAAGTAAAATATACTGTCAATTCCTGAATAGAAAATATAATTTAGTTTTATGAACTGTATCTTAATACAGTCTTTGTAACTGCTGAAATAATACAGTTGCAGACTCAAGTAATTGGAGAAGGTAGAACACAAAGAGGAGAGGTAAAAGTTCAGACCTGAAAGATGAACAAGGGATAATGAAAAAAAGGACAATAAAATAGTTATGAGAGGGTTAAGTGAGTGATCCACAGTGTTTTGAAACACAACCATACTTCTCCTTCGCTTCCTGTTTTGATAGCTGGATATTCAGAGAAAAGCACAGGAAAAGCACTTCTGAAAAGTGCAGCAGAGAATGGGTTAGACCTGAGGAATGTAAAGAGCACGGAAAGAGATCTAGTAACAAAGGAGCAAGAGGAGCAAGGCTCCTGTGCAAGGGGTGAGAGCACATCAAACGCGTTGAGTTTTTCCAACCCCTAGGAGAGAACTTTTCAATTAAATCTTGAAATAAACTGGAAGGTAGGAGACGTGTTTGAGAAAACATTGTTTGTAAAAACATAGCTGGTTTATAAATCTCCATAAACAATCCAAAAAAATACTGATAAATAAAAATATTGATAGAGGGAAAAAAAATCCCTGTTTGGGGAACATGCTCATATCTTTGCCATTAGTAATTCTTACACCATTTTTAAAAACACTGTCTCTAGTGACCCTGATGTTAAAATTTCTATTGAAAACTTAGAGAAAACATCAGAAAAGTAAAAAAAAAAAAAAAAAACAAAAAAAAAACCAACCAACCAACAACCAGAGTCTGCAAACAAAGTACACAAAGTGCATTATTTTCCTCAAAGGCCTATTCTTCTGTATACTTATTGTGTTCATTGCCTTCTTGCACAGTTCTTGCACTTTGCCTGCGTATGATGCCTTGTCCCAAGAATCTTACTAACCAAAAGCTGATGGATACCTCTTTGGAACGCAGATTCACATATATCACGTGAAAGTGTCATGTATTAGGATAAGTTTCATATTTAAAACTCTTTCACTACTTTCAGATTTGAGTGTCATTCTAGAAATTGAGCTTACAGCCTGACGCTACAATTATCTACTCAGGGCACCTAAAAAGGAGCTGATCATTTAAAATCTATGGAGAAAACTGTCTTAAATTAATGTATACTAAATCAGTATTAATGCCTGAACCCTATGGTTTTTGTTTGTCTTAGTCTCTAAATTATAATGTTCTCTACTGAAAAAGTTTTATGAATAGAAAAATGTTTTGTATAAAGAAAGAGCTATGTCTAAGAAAAATCTTTCTAAGGTGTTGTTTTGGTATTTGTTGAGTGTGAAAGGGATTATCTTTATGTATTTCTTGACATATCTTAGATAAGACTGAAATGTTCTCTAACATGTAGTCGGAAATATAATTTTTATGCTCATGAACTGTTTGCTTCCTGACTGAGCATCTCAGAACTCTCATTTTCTTTAAATACATCAGTTAATGAATTGAGATGCCAATTATATTATTCTGAAAACCTAGAGGCAAATGAACCATACAGTGATGCAAACAAATACAAAAGACCTTTAATGCGACATAAGCAAACACACTCTCTCTTCTTGAGGTAGTATTTTCTCATATAATCACATAGGATTTCAACACCCCAGAACTGCAAAAGGACCATCTTGGGGTCTAGACCTCATTCCGTTTGTGGGAATTTACTCTGAATACAAGGAGATTCATAAACAAAGTTTAGTGGGTGAGCTGGCTGAAGATCGCAGGTTTTGTCCTGCATGAAAAGCATTGTGTTAGAGCAGAATGATTTTGTATTTCATACACACAAAACAAATTTGCGTTGCAAATTATGAATGGTGTTACAGAATTGTTATGTGCAGCTGCAGCCACATTTGACAAACAAAAGAGTCTGAAGCAGAGCAATAGTTATAATCAGAAGTGGCTGAGTGATGCAGACTCCACAGAATATTCCCTGTTGCTCATGATTTTGGTAGGTGAAGGGAAAGAAAATTGCTCACCAGGTAGCAACATCAGCAACACCATCTCATTTTCCATCAGGCTAAAACATAGCTCAGAGACAGTGAACTAGATGTTCACCTTTTAATTTCATCATTAAAGCAACAAGGGAGTAAATTTACCCATCACAGATGTGGTGGTTTGAGAGCACAGATTTTACTAAGACTGAATGCGCCCGTACAGATGGATACAGAGTCATGCGACAGCTTTGTTCGTGTGCTGACCTGTCTGGATGTCAGGCACGCTAGGCCCACAAGCTCTCTCATTCTGTTAGCCCAGCACAAGCCAAATAGCCTGGCTGGTTCGTCCTGTCTGCCTATGCACAGCTAGTGGCTCGCAGGCAGCTCCACATCATTTCCTGATTTGTGAATTCCAGATCGGGGCACCTCTTAGATAAATGTTATTACTCATATCCTTTATTTCCACATTTTTCAAAATTGGGATTAACTTTTGCCTGTGCCTACTTCCAATGTGTTGTGTGTTCCTAAACTCTTTTACAACACAGATGACTTTTCAATTTTTGACATAAAAAATAAGTAAAGAATCATGAGCTCTAAACTTAAGCTCCTATCTAAATTTACAATAATATCCCAATCTCAATGAGTCTTTAAAATGCTTTTGTTTCTACAAAAATAATCCTGGAAGTACACCCTTTGTGAAACTTGAGAAGTTGAAGCTGTACCTCACTTAAAGGAGGTGAGGAATTTTTTCTGGGAGTTACTGCTTGTGATTGTAAGAGAAGAGACATCAGTGACTGGAAAGTCCGATCAGCATCTGAAAGTGGGGAAATTCTGGATGCTTAAGAGGAAGGAAGGGAGAATCAAAGCTATATTTCTGAATATCTGGGAGAGGGAAGACATTAGGGTATGCTTGGATGGCTAAACAGAAGATTTAGGAATTAAACACACTCTGACTAAAGAAGAAAGTTATGCCAGAACTTAATCAAATAAACCAGCAGATAAGAATTGATGGAAAAACAGAATTTCCCTAGAGCTTCCTATTGACAGCTGCTCCATTTCCCCTTTCTCACCAAGTAAATACAGAAAAAAATATTAATGTGGAAAAGTAGAGAGAGAAATGGGGTGATCTTTAATACTCTGATAACAAGACTTCTTAGACCAGTGTAATTTTTCTATTCTCTCTTGACATTTTAAATAAGATTTATGTCCCGGTAGATGTTTCAAATTTTAAATGATGACCCACATAGTGTAATATGTCAGAAGAGCATTTCTCTGTCGTCATTCTTCTGAATGAGAAATGTGCTAGACAGCATGTACTACTAAATGTTAATAGCTCTAAAACTACACAAATTGTAAATTTATTGAACTGTGTTAATAATGAGATGATTTCTTAAACTATTCACAGAATTCTGAAATAGTTGTAACCTGACCAGAATTAAAGGTGCCCATAATCCTCTGAACTGACAGATGATCTTTCTAAGGAGGAGTCACTCTCTACCTGCAGAGTAGACTGGTTTGGGGCATTTTATTAGATGAGAAGAGAGAACAGCACTTGAGATTACATGGCGATGCTCATAGTGTCTCCCTCATGTCATTACATAAAAAAGTAACATTTAAAAAACAAAATGTAAGTTTCTAACGCTAATAGCTGCAAAGAGAAGCATGGCAGTGAAAAGGTAACAAATATTCATTTCTACAAGAAGTTTAAGCAAGTGTTTGAGATGTCAGCTGCTAGTTGTAGGCCAGGATGGGGCTGTATCCAAGGCACGTGGCTTGGGAAGGAAGGTGTGGAGGTGCATAAGTTTAAGACCAGCAAAGTCTTGGGTGAACGGCACAGAGGACTGTGGCAACCAACCTGGTCCACCCTGTCCCAGGCAGAGTATGAAATGGGTGCTGCTTCTCTGGGAACAGAAATGGTTGGGGTTGGAAGGGGATGTGATTTCTCTTAATTCAAGTCTGGATATGGCCTTTTTCTGAAAGCTTGTAAATGCAAAAAAATAGCCAGAAACTCAGGAGAGAGAAAATATATTAGATTTCTTTTCTGTGTTTCAGTGCTGATATCTCACCCTGGGTTTAAGAGACTGTTGAGTGTCTTCCCTGTTTGTGAACTGCTGTTTTCACTAGCTTATATAGTCATTTTATTACCTTCAGAATGAACATGATCCTCTTCAACTACAGATATCTAGAAGTTCACTATAAAATGCAATTCAAGTGAGAGAAGAAATCAGAATTTGCTGTGCCTTAACAACGCCATGATGGTGTTGGCAAGAATGAACTGGAGACTGGTTATGACGATTCTGATTTATGAGCTTAGTGCGAGTGGCACAAAATACCTGAAACACCGGGCAAGCCGAAGGCTGGGGGTTCTCATGTGGGGGAACTCCTGCACCACATAGACGGAAAGTGTCCTGGTGTTGAGTTGTACAAGGGATGTTAAACTTCTGTCCTGGAAATTTGCCCTCTGTCACCCTTGTTCTAATCTTCCCCAGATAGAGGGACAACAGAGGAATCTATCTTCTCGGGGCCTGATCTATATGGTATTATGCTGTGCTTACAGTGGTGTAACTCCGTCGATACGAATGGAACACCTGCCATGCACAGCTGGAGCAAAGCAGCAGGTTCTCGGTCTCTTATCTACCTCTGTGGAAAAATAAACTCAATCGTTCCACTGTTGCACATTTCCCCATTAGTATAGGCAGAAATACTGACAGGTAGTGAAAATGTATTTTTGTATAGTCATATAACCTTGAGCACTTTGCCTTGTCATTTTTTTGTTATTTTCATCCAGTCCAATATGTAATCATACACTGGCATCACAGAGAAACCAGATTCACGCAATCACAGTCCTGCATTGATAATGGGTTATACATTTGAAGATATTGATTGACTGCAAGGAAAATAAATTGAAGTAATACAAGATTTGAGAAAGCTGCTGACTACAGACAACTGAGTCTGCAATCTTTTGGTACACTTCTTTGTTTTAGCTAATTTAGATATCTGGAAAACTGCAGAAAGAAATTTTCAGGTATTCCAGAAAAAAATCTATCATATTCAAATCCTAACTAAGTTGCACAGTATCACTATTAGTAAAAATCTGAAATAATGAAAGCTGAGAGGACACTAGTCAACGCATTTGAATGACGACAACATCTTATGAAGTTTAGCGGCCTCTACAGAGTGGATGAGGGACCTTGATCAGTATATATCATAATGAGCAACCAACCAAAATGTATCACTACTCTTCACTGGTAATATTACTTGAGATGTAAAAATTGCATTATCGTAGATACACTCAAACAGTATACTCCCCCTTATAGGGAAGGCTGAAGCTTGTTTGCAGGATGGGTATATCACCTATATCACCCGATAAAGAAATAAAAGATTTCCCTTTCTCAGATAGTTACTAGTTACTAAAATTTAGTCAGGAGGAAAACCCATTTAATTATGACACAGTGGAAGGACCTCAAAGCTATAATCAGGGCTCATTTTGGAAATTTGTCAGAGAGGTCATTCAGACCTTCACTGTCATTCCTGTTGATTTCTGGTCCCTGAATCAAATTTTCTAAAGGCAGTAATGATCATCTATTACTGATAATTTTCTATGGGGATATTTCTTACATCTTTCATTCATTTTTAAAAATCCTTTGACTTCTATCCTCTCATGCTCTTTTTGCTGACATCCTCTCTGCTTTACCATCTCTTTTCTTCCATTCTGTGTACCTTATCATTCATCCTTACTTTGGACAGTAAAATCCGTGTATTTACCTACTGCTTTACTCAATACTATGTATTTACCTACTGACATCCATAGCTTGATGCAGTACCATTGTAAAACTCCAAAACATTATGCTTCAGGGAAATAAAAACTCATCAGCCACCAGTAGAATGACACTGTTTATCAGCCAGATAAACACAACCTTGGATGACAGGATTTACTTTGATCTAGTCAATGCTCTAACTTTCATTTTGACTCTTGTCAAGCATTGTAAACTTTTTCCTTGCTAACTATGGCTAATTTCAACATCAATAGGAGTTTTAAGAACATGATTAATATTTACATTTAAAAGGAAGAGGTACATCCTGCATGGGGTTAACCCTACAACCAAGTGAGGTTTTTTGTTCAGTATCCAATATATTCCATTTCCTATGGAGTGAGTATGCCAGAACCGGTTAAAAATAGCCTCTTCCATTCATTAGAGTCAGCAGATGACCATTAATCTTCCTGAAAGTATTGATTCAAACTACTCGTCCCCACTTTCAAGGCCCTTCACAGACTACCCTCTCCCCATCTATCATCCCTCTTTACACAACTGAAAAGGTGGCTGGCTTTGTAACAAGCGGGTGACAGTTACAAACCAGCAGTCTCTCTTACATGCTGCCCCTCACGTCTGGAGGGAGCTGTACACAGCATTAACAAAGCTTTTCCATTTGTCTCCTTTAAATGCTTCCCTAAAACTTTCCTTTGTCATAAGGACTACAAAAGCCTTACATATACACTGGTATAATGGGACTAGAGTCTCTCTAGGACATGATCTTACCAAGGACCGTCTTAACATTGTTTATGTCTCCAGCTCCAATATCTATCTGTCCCAAACTACGATGTCTCATCTTACTCCTAAACTACAAGAGCTTGAATGCAAAGTCTGCATTATGTACTGTCTAGCAGAACATTTCCCAGCACTCTATTGCAACAAAGACAGTTAATAAGAAAAAATATTAGCTCAGGTGATCAAGAATGTAGGGTGCACCACGGAAGGGTGTACAGTGCCAAAACCTCATGGACTAGTGTAAGCAAAAATTAGTAAAGCAGCATGGCAACTGTTCTTGCCTGGCTGCAAATTAACCCCTGTAAGCCCAGTGCTGCAGCTCAAAGAATAATGCCTGACCTTCACTAAGACTTACTACCTTAGGCTCAATGTGAAGCCAGCATAAATATATTTCATCTAGTTCATGAACTGCCACCCTGTAAGTTTTTGTATTGCAGTTCCCTGTGCATCCAGTACTGGTGTTACCCATAGCAGATAACACCTTGTCATTTCTATGCCAGCCAGCATGAATGTGTCCTTAGCATATTTGACAGATTAACTCTTTTACTTCTAGAATTGATGCTATGCTGTTTACTCATAAACTAGATGTTCACTGCAGTTCCTTTAAACTCTAGACCAGCAAATCTGGCTAATATATATCTTCCTTCTGCCCTAGTTTCAAGATCTTCCCAAAGCCATGTGGATTTTGCTGGAAGAAATATTGAAGATGCTAGAGGCTCTCACCAGGAAGATGTTTTAAAGACATCAAGAAATATATATTCCCTTCTTTCCCAATCCCAAATTCCAAGACAAGAAACTACATACTTTTTGGAAAGAAACTCCACAGCCATTAACACTTCATCCCTTACAATTAAAAGGAAGACTTCACAAACTCAGGTATCATCAGCAAAAAAACCTGATATGGAGTCCACAGCACTTGAGAAACAATCTTTTCTTGAAAAAAGAAGTGATACACATACTTTTCTTCTGCACGAGGAGCCAGACCCCAGAGCTACAACTGTCAGTGCGACAACCCATACCCCTCTCCATTTTAAACAATACAAACCAGGTGCAACACGGACTGTTGCTTCTCATCACAACAGAAATGCAAGTTTATTTTTTGCAAGGCCACATTCTGTTCAGCAAACTCGTTCCAAGTACAGCTATTCTCCCAGAAAATGGCCCGGTCGAGTCACAGTCTTGAAGACTAAACCATCCCAAGATTTCCCAACAGAGCATCAGAGAGCATCTCCTTCAGCAACACACATCACCTCCTCTTTCTATTTCATAGGTTCTTCCCTTGCTACAGCTCCCCAGAATGCTGGTGTCCCAGCAGGGTCTGCTCCCCAAACGAGGCTTCCAGCACAGACCATAGCAGCCAAAAAGGCACACAACACAGCAATGGATCATGTGGAACTGCCAAAATCCAGAAGTGGGATGCATCAGAAAGACATTTGTACTAATATGCCGTGCTTTACTGGTGTGCAGTGCGAGCCAGCCGAAGATGGAGGATTTAAATGTGGGCCTTGTCCCACTGGCTACAGTGGTGATGGAATTACTTGTGAAGGTAAGGAGGAAAACTCGCTTTCAAATTTTTATAACTTCAAATCTAATAACTCTTTAAAGTAAAAAATAATTTTTATTATAAATCTGGAGACTTTTCTAGCTGGGATCATTCTTTTTTTCAAAGCCAATTATATTTTAAAATAATAAACAAACATTCTATAACTTTGAAAAAGCTCTTTCTGCTTACAAAAATGACATATTTATTTGATAGTATCTAATCTATTGAAACCAGGGAAAGATTGTGATCTTGCTTACCCTTGCTTAAGGCCAGATTCATTCTACTAAAGTCATTACATTTGAAGACATATAAAAATTCTGTGCGAAAGAGTAAAATTGACTCCTAATTCTCTACATAACATATATTCTAGGAAAAACTAATTGTTCTGCTGCCTTAAAAATTACTTTTAAATATCTACCTAATATCTTAAATACAAAACTGAACTTGTCATCTGAAATGTATAGCACCAGAAGGGTTTTCACAATATATTGAGTTATTTATTAGACAGCTTAGAATACCTCCGTGAAACAATAGTATTATGCACATTGTTGAAGCAATTAATTCCCTGACTTAGCTATCATTAATTACACCTTTTATTGAAATTCCTCTGATGTTGATATCTTAATTGGCCTTTCACTACACAAAGCAAAAGCATTTGCATCATCTATTTCATTCTCTTTCACGTATGGTTTCTCATGCTCTGCGCACAGAGCAGACAGGCATAGGGGGGTCTCAGCCGTGATGTGCTGCAGAGGACCTTGCAAGAATTCCTTACTGTGAGCAAGGCTTCGTGGTGGTGTAAAGCTCCCAGCAATACTGCAGCCTTCTGAGCTCAGTGCTGGAGATATATTACAAAATGTGTTAAGAAAAGGTTACTATAATCTTGGGTGCTATAATTTTTGCCAGTTTGCACATTTCTGAAATGCCCCTACTAAAAGGACTTAAGGTTACTTGGCACAAAAGACTCTGTCTTTGACCTCTGTTTGATACCTGGATCTAGAAAATTACCAAGTCGCTCCTAGCACTGGGAAGTCCAAAGCAAGTTTGACCACAGAATGGCCTCCCCTCAAAGACCAGGCCCATGTACATATGAATATTTACGAATATGGGCATACGGCTGCTCTGTGTATATTTAGTGTGCCCATCAGTATAGTCCTTAAAACATAAATCTGCCTCTGCCTTTTACTGTCTCACAAGACGACATGTTTTCTTCAATTACTGGTACTATTGAAAATCTCTCTGGAGAGTCCTTAGGATGAAATACTTTATTACCAACATCATTCTCTGTCTCGGGGCTTGATGACACAATACACAAACATCCTTTATTTGTCTCTTGTCACTGACCGTGTCACCTGACTCAGTAATAAGCCTGTCTGCTCCTCACTTCTGCTTCATCCTGAGCCCCTCTGCACACCTGCCAGCAGCACCCTGGAGCATGGCCAGAAGTGTGAAGAGCACCCATTGTACCTCCAGCCACTGAAGTCTCTTCCCATGTCAGATGCAGCTAATTCATCATGACAGATGAAGTTGAAAGATGAGGATAATTCCTTGGATTAAGACCTGTTATAACCTCACCTATCAGCACCTTACAGTAATGCTTCCACAATTGTACCAACTTCCCTCAAAGAACAGGAGACAGCAAAATGGAGCAAATGATCAAAGCTTAGATGTGACCAACGTTCACAAAATCTTCAGGCTTCAGTGCAACATCTGTGGCAAGTGAGCAAAAATGTCAACAGACTCAGATACTACTGATAGTTGTTACCATCCTATTTGATATCAAAATTCATGGAGATAAAAGAAACAGCCCAGTTTTAATACCTGTGGAGCTTGAGGGGATGTGACCTTTGTTTAATAAGAGTGTCTGAAAATACCCTAAGATAATAAATACTTTACCAAGTGATATTTATCTTGTGGCAGAATGGACATTTTTTTTTTCCAGTTGTGCAGATTCAAAATCAGGCTTGGAGGACGAGTAGGTAAAAAATAAGCAGCATCCTGAAAATAAATTTCTCTTCTAAAGTAAATTATACCACATTTTATGTCTGTAATAATCTTATCCCTTTGGATAAGCGCCTCAGTCTTCCTGTTATGATTTAGTTGGAAGTCTTCTCCCTCTAATCTGTCTTCCTGCTTTGGGAATCACAGACTAACAGGAGTGCAGGCTGGAAGAGACCTCTGGAGATCATCAGGTCTAAGCTCCTACCTTGTTTTGGAAGAACATAGCTAGATGTCAGTGTCTTTGGCTTATATGCAGGCATCTAAACTGAGATATGTTCAGATGCTTTTAGCAATTTCCATTTAGATCACTCCCTTCACTACTGACAACTTTGTCATCTGTAAAAAGCAGGACCTTGCTTTTGCTTATCTTGCTTTGGCGTAATAAGCAATACAGATTCTTAATTCTTTCACTTCTGGCAGCAGTTACTTACTCTGCAGATGGGATGAGACGAAGTAGATCCTCAAGGCTCTACTCATCGCTCCCATGACCTTTCCTACAGCTGACCAGCTTCCCAGCTTGTAGAGCTGTTTCACCTTCCTGCAAAAGGCAGTATCACTATTTATTAGTGGCCTAATGTTAAGGCTAGTCTGCTAAACAGGCAAGGCCTTGAAAAACTTCATTTCAGAGTAGTATTTTGGAGACAGCCAACATCACCTACATAATAGTAAAAAATAAGTAGAGGACATAAGGCCTACTGTAGTCCACTGGATTCTCCCACACATTCTCTTGCAGAAGATGTTCACTGGCATTAGCCAAGGGTTCCTCTGGTGATGAGGGAGGTTACTAAATACCTAATGTTCACTTTGAGTGCCCTTTTCAAGGATATATACCATAAAGGCAGTGGATTACTCTGGTACACTCCTAGCAGTTCTACAGGGCAGCACTTATCACCTGCCAAAGCGCACTGCAGAAATGTTGTAACACAGAGCTTTAAATGTTTCAGCTCAGTATGCAAATCAAATAAAAACCTAGTACTTTAATAATGCATAACTAGTCCAAACAGGATTGTTTTCAGAATGTTTCTGATATTTTGTCTAGTGGCACATGTAACGCAGCACTTTGTAACATTTGAGGCTAATGCTCTGAAATATTTGTTAGTGGTGTTAGTTACCTTAGAGCAATTATTCATTGTCCTGCCTCTGTTCTCCAGCCTACAATAGGGACACAGGCCTGCACTTTCAAAGATGCTGTATCCACTAGACAAGAAAATAAATGCTGTATCTTCCCTGGGCTCGGTTTATTCACTAGGGTCTGTGCATATGGCTCTGAGAGCAGCTGTTGTATGTCTTGAGCTCCTTAGGGTGCTCTAAGGTGGAACATGTCCTTTCCATTCGATAACAGGGTTGAAGTTAACAAAAAATTCTGCTCTGAGCAACATTGTTGTGATTGTTTCTGAGAGACCTAGACCCGAAGACTGAAGAAAGATTACAATTTAAGCCAAATTTCTGGCCATCCTTGTTTTTATTTCTCTAACCCCAAGTTCATTCGACTGGGAGTGTCTGGTTACTAAAATTGTACAATTAAAAAGTCAAAAACTCAATTCTGTAGAATACAGACAATTATTTAAAACTATTTTGGATCAGGTGATAGTTAAGGACTAGTATCTTTCTAGTTTTTTAGAAGTCATAAAAGTTCCTCAGAATTCCTATGGAAGATAAAGTCATGCTACTTTAGAGATATTTTCTTAAAAATATTAAGTCAGTAAAACTCTGGGATATTTTATAGGCTTTGAACCGTATTTTCTAAGGGAAAGGGAAGTCTAGAACAGTAGTAGACATGCTTTCTGCCCAAGAAATAGAGCAGCATTGCCTTGACATTACAAAACCACTGTTCAAACAAAATAATTTTCAAAATAACATGAAAGGTGGAGTAGTGGGGAAAGTATTATGACCTCAGGAAGAACAGCTGGGTGAAACATGCAGAAAAGATCAGGTAGCTGACATCATCTGTTCTGACATTTTTACGTCCTAAAAGCTCTGCCGTATCAGACCAAAAGTCCTTCCCCTATCTCCAATAGCTACTGACAGCAGATGTCTGGCAGTATATGGGACAGATATGGGGATACTGTCCAGAATAGCCTCTCAGCAAGTTATGGATTATGTGCTGCAAAAAGCCCAGGTGATGCCTTTCAACAGAACCCTGTTCAACCTTTCCAGACCGCGTCTGATTTTGCAGTTTTGTATCCTATCCCCTCAAGTCATGTCTTTCCCAAAGACCTGATCTATTCACTTGTTATAACTATAACAAGTATATAACTTTGGTTATTCCTGTCACCTTTTTCTGCATCTTTTCTACTTTTTCTATATCTTTTCTGAGCTGGGGATTCAGACCTGAACACGGTATTTAAGATGCAACTCACCATGGATACAGATCATAATAAAGTCTGGCATTTTGTGCTCTGCTCATTTCTTACTAATTCCTAACACTTTATTTGCTTTTTTGACTGCAGATGAGCACTCAGCTGACATTTCACAAAACAAAATCCATTAGTACAACCTAACCAGAACCATTGTCTGCATTTGTATTCCCAATTTAGTCAGTCAAGATAATCTTGTTAATTTTCTATTTGCTATGATGAGTATTTATTTTATAACTGGGCTCTGGACTGCTGGACTATTTAAATATGCACAAGTTATTTTAATTGCACTATTACATGCTTTAACCCTATGCTTTATTTGCCTTATCTGTGTATCCTACATGCAAAAGAAAAGCTTCAGTTCACAACTTTTCAAAAGGAAAACCAATAACTTGGTAACTTTCTTTTCCATTTTTTTTTACCTCCCTTGTGCTGCACATATTCAAACTTCATCTGTGCATTTAGGAAATTAGATTAAAGCATCTTTGAAAGAAAATAAATGTACAATGATTGTATGAAACAAGGTAGACTACTCTCCTTCCAGTGAAGTCTGTCCTGACCTGACTGGTTTTCAGATTTTTAAATGGAACAGCAGGTAATGCTCTCACACCTCTGAGCCTTGTTTTAGTGGCACACGTCTAGGACCTCCTGTGCTGGACAGCACGGGGAGTTTACTCACTGTTGAGATGTTAAGCAATAACTCTGTCCTGGAAGCCATTTGCTGATTAGGCTATTGAAAATGGATGAAACAACAGAGCATCTGTTAATCCTCAGTACCCCCAAAGTTATCGTAGAGAAACTTATAAAAACTGCATGATCTCATTTTAACGGAAAAAAAAGTTTTGAGATATTTCCCAAAAACCCTTTTCAAAGAAAACAATAATGGACTTCTCCATTTTCACCTCCAGATTTTAAATTATAAACATAAACATACGCACATTTGACAGCAAGATTGACCATTTGCAGCAATGTTTTCCTCTTTACTGTTATTTTATATCATCCAAAACCGCTTAGTATAAAAACACTGCAATACCTTTGTACAATTTACAAATGTTTATGGAAAAAAATATTCATTCCCAAAGATGAAAGATAGAAGTTTTAGAAAAGAATTTGACACAAACAATATATTCCTATTACGGAGGGAAATGTCTTTTAGGCGAATATTACTCTCGCTCCCACATTTCAGCCAGTGTTCAGTTTTTATCTTTTGCTATTCATCAGTAATAGAATGGTTTTAAACATTTTACTATTAAATGTCACCATAAGAGCTAAATGTTTTAATATCCAGAATACCATGTTCTTTTCTGACAGTTCAGATGCATCTCGCAATGTGTAAAGGCCAGATGGAAAGTATTCTATTCAAATGGACACATTCACTTTAAGTGCTACATACAAAACATGCTGAAATAAAGCATAATATGTTTGAATACCACTGTGCTTGGCACAGCACTTAGGCACCTGGAGGCTTTATGCAATCATCATCCTACAGGAAAGGCAATCACATTTCACGTACTTCAAAAAGAGTGCTACATTTTTCCCAGGTTTTGTGTTTCCCTGTCTCCATGAAGAGCATATTAACCAATTTTACCTACTGTTAATTTCTAATTGCAAAGAAATCCCTTTATAAACAATTCCTGTGCTTACCCAAGCCCTGAAGAGTGGAGATGTTTCAGGTGGACGTGTGTGCAGCGGATGGGTCAGCGCCCTCCTTTCAAAGCCCTACGCCTGTCATTGACTTCAGTGAGATCTAGCGCAAGCCCCCAAATGCGACTGATGGCTTATAAATATAGTACTGTAATTTTAAAGGAATAACAAATTTATTTGAAAATGGGTTCAATGTCTTTCCTTTTCTTCCACTTTCCATTTCACCATGGACTACTACCTGCTCTTCAGCCTAATAATGCGAGACCCTGAACTGCCTGAGCCTCTAACCTGCTCCAACAGCTGCCACCAGTGGCTGAATTAGAAAAACTTTAAGAAAGTTTAACATTAACTGCTTAAATGGGTCTAAATCAAATCTATTTAGTTGTCCAGACAATGTACATTTTTTTAAATTCTTTTTTTTTCTCACAGATGTACACTTCAAATTCCAGCTAAACACATGCTGAATTGCAAATGTCTAAACTTTACAGCGCATCAAATCAAAACTAAATTTAGCTTAATGACATTCTCAGCATGTATAGTATGGATCTAAACTATATCTAGTGAGTTTTCTGTTCTCAAGCTTGTCAAAACCTAAAGTTATTTTAATGCAACATTGAAAATGTCACAGTTAAAACTGTATGGTAATCAGAAATGTAAATACTAAAGTACCTGAACAGCAGATCTAGTATCAAATATATTTCTTTAATGTTATTTGTGTTGGAATGGTTTATTTAAAGGTACTTTCTTGGAGTTTGTCTTTTTAACTGCAATTGGAAAATGTGTGGTGGCTTTCATTATTTTTTTTTTGGATACCAAAGTTCACATGCAATGGCTTTATCTGAAAGCTTGGTGATAATCACAAGAGGTGAGGAGGCCTTCAACACATGAACTTCGTTTAAATTATGTGGTGTCACTAGTATCTGTCCTTCATTTAGCTTTCCAATTACAGAGTCCATTTTCCAGTTTTAAGAGCAAAATGTGGTACATTAGGGTTTTTCCCTTGTAACAATACTTAAAATGAAAGATGCTTTGTTTCAGATCTCTTTAGCTTCATTTTGCATTTTCCTTGGAATAACCTTGCTTAGCTTCATATCCATTATAAAAGACAAAACTCTGCCAGTAAAGTGTGCCAAAGTACAACATTTTTCTCTGCATTCACTTCCCAAACACAAGGAAAGATATTTTTCATTCTGTGAGGTGACTTTTTTTTCCGAAGGCACAAGAGCCAGCTGACACACATGCCTTACTCTGCTCCTGCACACAGCACTTCTTCAAGTGTCAGTGATCGTCTTCTACCTTCAGTGGTCTTCTCCCCTCCCCTCTTGCGTTTGGCATACAAAACTACCTCTTATTTGAGGGCTAGAAATAGAAGTGTTCATGAATCAGATGTCAGGTTTATGAGACTAAACCTTCCAGGCTCCCTGTACAAGAAAGCCATTAGGCTCATAATGATCAACATTTAAAAAACAAAGAAGTGTCTTCAGCAAATAGCCTGTTTCAGGAGCTGCAGCACTTTCCAGCTTTACAGAAGACACCTGCTCATCCTCTTTCTTCCACAGAATGACATTGCATATAGCAGTATGTCAAGAAATCATTATGTAACTTGCTGCTTTGTCTGCACACTTCACACTACTTCTTATTAAACATTAAAATTATTGCTTAAATGTTTGTCATTTTGCTGACAAATTCCCATACAACTCTTCTATGCAGAAGAAACACTTCATCTCTGCTTTAGTGTAACCTCTGACACCTGTTAAGGCTTACTGAATATCCACAAGACAAATTTGTAGAGAGGAGTGGACAAGGTCTTTAGTAATAACTACATTTATACTTGATCTATCCTTAGACTTCAAAAATACATACTTAAAAATGTGCATACTCAGAAGTTAAATATGATTATGTTAAAATCATTCCCTTGCAGACATTATAGAGCTACTCATTAGTGCTGTATTACTAATGTGATACTTTTATCCTGCAGTGTTTTCCTCAGTAGCCAAATTACTTGTTGAATTAATAAAATGGAATGAGAAAAGTAGTAACAAGTGCTGTGCTCATAACCACACAGAATGTAATATTTGGACTGGTTTGTTTTTTTCTCACATTTTATTCTTGCAGTGCTGTGTGATCCACCATGTGAGCATGGAGGAACTTGTCTATCTCAGAATACTTGTTCTTGTGCTTATGGATTTGTTGGTCCTCGATGTGAAACAAGTATGTATGAATTCATTCAGGCTTTTGTCCTCATTGCACGTTTGAATTTGCAGAAAATTAGAAGACAAAAAAAGCCTTTTTACTTTTCTGTTTCCCCTTAAAATGATGATTGAATACAGCAAGGAAATCAAAGTATCATATATTGAAGTAATACATTAGCTAAACTACTTCAGAGCGTATATTTACCAGTAGCATAGTTGTATTATGTAAAAATATGCACATCTATATAAACATTTTATACATAAAAATGCTTCTAGAAAAACAAACAAAAAAGCAAAAACTTCCATGTTATTTATAGTAACATTTATTAAATTCAAGGTAGTGTGAGGGAATGCAGTAATACTAATTTGGAGAACACAAAAAGACAACCATACCTATTAGGAGTCAGGTTATTGTGCAATACAAGTTACAAAAGAGGTTCAATATATAGAACATCTGGGAAAAAAAATCAGCTTTCAAACCCTTTTATATTAGCTGAATGGCAAAACATATGCAGCTCATTATTACAGGCCTTGCTGCTTATTTAAATATCAGGTTGCCCTTGACAGGAATATAATTTTATCTCTGAACCAGAATAGCTGGAATACTTAAAAAGCAAAGAATTTTAGATGCAAGACTTTTAACAGAGAAAGAAAACCAAGGAAAGGGACAGATACATCCCTCAGTTTACCTCTTGGACTAATACTATTAGTTATTTGCTGTAATAGAGCAACTTTAGGATCTGTACCAGTGTTACTGATTTTCATCCTTTGCATATTTTCCAGTGGTGTGTAACAGGCACTGTCACAATGGTGGGGTCTGTGTGTCACCAGATGAGTGCAAATGCAGAAAAGGATGGAGCAGCCCTTCTTGCGAAACTGGTAAGTGGTTAGAAATGACTGGTCTCGTGTCTTTTGCTGCCTAAAATCTGTGTGATTCCCGCAATTCAGCAGTCAGACTGGGAATTGCTTAAAGAATTAAAACATAAGAACAGGAGACCTAATAAAGGGCAAAACCTTGGAAGACTTTGAGTTTATGTAAGTATTCATGAGTTTAGATGTTTATCTAAATCTCAGGGTCACATAGAGGAAGCCCACAAACAAAACGTTTTTGCGGCTTTTTAAGCTTGTGGAGTTCTGGAGTTTATTCTTAGAATGTACAAAGCCAAAAAGAAAGCTATTCACCATTTCAGAACTTACAACCTTACTAGGCAGCTGCTACAAATGAGACTAATTCTCAGTGGGACTCTGGAGATATGTTGATTTACAGTCTCAGCTGTCACAGACATAACCTCACTCTTTGTTGGTCTTGTTCACGGAGAGCTCAAAGAATGAGCCCTGCCCCACACCCGCAGTGGCAGAGGTGAGGGCAATGCAGCCATCTGCACTGCTCACGACCTGTGCAACTTCCAGTTGGCATTGCTTTTAACCTTACACATTTCTTTCAAGGTATGATTGTGGGGCAGAAAAGGTTTGGCTTTTGCTGATTTTTAATGATATGCAGTCAAATCTGAGTTTAAAAATACAGTTTATGGAGGCAACAATAGGAGGCCAGTTTAAGTTAGGACAAGAACATAAGCAAGCAAACATGACTTCTGCTGCTAAGTTATCAACTACATACACATTTTTAATACTACATAGTCTAAAGAGGAAAAGGTAACTAGAAAGGTAAGCTATCAGAAGCTGAGACTGACTACTAAGATTTTTGTGGTCCAATTCTTGGATTCAGTTTTGCCATTCCAGAAGATGGCTTGTGACTGTATGAGGCAGAACAAAAGCCAGTTTGCAAGGAGAACATAACCACTCACCTCCCGAATGTTAAACGACCTGCTGCCACTGCTGGAGTTCACACTGCTCCTCCTGCCTGCGTCTCATACTTGCAGAGTACCTACAAAAGGCATCCACAGAAGCGTGCGTGCTCAGGGAAAAGCCACCTTCACCCGTCAGTACAAAATGACAAGGTGTAGATTTGAACTAGGTACCTATTTCTAGTCAGAACTCATAGTTTTGAACCTTGTTTTGAATAGATACAGCTCAGACCTTCCTCTCAGGGTCTAAGCACTAAAAGCTGGAGTACATGTTTTTCCTACAAAGGCACAGCAACTACAGCACTCACCTGGGACAAGGCATGCAAAATAGTGCAATATTAAAAGGAGCGAGAACAAGGAGTACCTTAATCAGTGCCAGACCTCAAGGCTACAGAGGCAGTCTGCCTCTGCCATGGTGAATATTAAATGACTGAGACACCTTCAGCCTACATTACCTTTCCTGGAAGGTAAGAGATGTCATTTTAACCTCCACCTCCCAGAGACTGCTCTTCCTGTAAGTGTTGAAATGACAGACCTATTGAGGACACATAAATTAACCTAGCTAAGATTCACGGTAAATGCCTGGGATTGCCACTAGCTATTCTGGTTCCCACTATCTCTTCTTTTTCCTACCAGAGATTACTCTTCTTGTGTTCTTCAAATTTATTTTGGGGTGGTTTTAAACAGGATTATTCCAAGAGGAGGACAAGCAATAGCAGCAGAAGCAGTAATTTCCAACCCAGAATAACAGCAGCAGGATTTGTTTGTTTGCCAATACCTTAGGTGAAAGACTATCAGGCTCACCTCTCCGGCACTGTTTTGTGTGCACTACACAGAGTATTTTGTGGATACTGTTGGAGTTTCCTGCTTTAAGTGATGTGATAGGAGTCTCTGGATGAACATAGATGTAGAAACAAAAAAAATGGCACTTAGGGGACTTTACCAATGGAAATATAAACACTGACAGAGTGTGGACATCTGTGAACTAGCTAGGACAATGAGGCAACTAATCCAAATTCACCATTAGCGATGAATTAAGTCCAATTTTGACTTCAAAAGTGATTGGCGCTTAGTCAGAGAGCCTCTCATCTAGACTACAATTTCACTTTTTTTCTCTTTTCAAATTGACATTTTATTTCTCCTTTAGTTCATCTGAAACATTTTAGTGACCCTTAATTTATTTAAGCTTAAATGTATTTAATGTATTTAATGGGCTATTCTGTAAGATATAAAAGACAAAGGAACAGAAACAAAAGGACTGTTTTAAAGTGTCACTCTGCTTTACAATGAAAACTTTATCAGATTCCTTATTCTTCACACACTGGCTTCCCAACTAAACTAATTTGCAATTCTAATACTTTTTTTCAATGGTCAGGTACTTGCCGCATAAAAATATGCAAGACAGCTTTTAATTCCTAATGCTGTTATATCATCCACTGTAATAACAGATCAATAAAGAGGCAAAGGGAGCTCAGCCAGTGGTTTTGTTGGTGATGCATGAGCCAATACATTGTGGGAACTGGCATTTAAATGAGGCAGAACAAACGGAGGTTTTGCAGGGCATACCCATTCAACCTCATGGAACTGCCACGATGCTCTGCTGAACTCAGACAAAGCAGCAAATGGTTAATACCTCATCTCCAGGTCATCCAGGCTGTATGCAGTGTGACTACATTTTACTACCTTGGGATCGTGTTTGGTGAGGACACTAGAGCGGAAGCAAATGAACTGTGCAAATCAAAGGAAGACATCAGAAATAAATTATTAAATTATATTTTATTTCATCCCCCAAGCTATGCTAAAGCACCACTGAAACGCTCTCACAGAGTTGCCAATGAATAAATGCCACAGCACAACTGACCAGCAAGGATTGTGTGAAATTTATCACAATATTACTAGAAATGTTTATTCTAATGACATGTGTAGTCACAAAAGAGTACCTACGGTAAAAATTTCAAAATGATAAGAGATGCATAGAGTTATCTTTTATTCACATACAGCTGTGTGCAATCCAGTGTGCTTGAATGGAGGAATTTGTGTACGGCCAAACATGTGTACATGTCCTTATGGTTTCTACGGGCCACAGTGCCAGAGAGGTAAGTTCTATGTATCATCTCAATAAAGGATCCAGGCTTAAAATATAAACAGCAGCCTAAATCATTACCTGCCCCCACATGAAGTATATCCAGAGACTTTCCTCGTGCTCTTTCAATGTTATAGTCTGTTGCAAATCCACATTATATTATTCTTAATGGTATTGTGAAGGAGTAAGCACTTATTTATAATGGCATTAATGATAACTAAACAATTAATCTAAAACTATCTGAAATCAGTGATACCACTAATTAGCAACTATTCAATTAAATGTTAAAGCATGGTTCTATTTTGTCTATTCCGTGTACTCCATAGTGTGTACTATACTGTGTTTCAGAGCCAGATGATGATTTATCTTCAAATAGGGCTCACAATATCACCTGCTTGACTATCCTAGAATGTAGTCGATGGGAGACTTGTATAGGGCTTCTTCAGATCGCTGCTCAAAGATCTGATCAAATATTACTCTGCCTGACATAAAGCAGGACCTGATTTTGAATCCCTGTCCTAAAGGGGAGAGCTCTAAAGTGAGGCTAACAGTATCTTGGGCTTCTTGCTCACTTTGTGCTGCAGAAGTCAAAATAATGAATACTTTAACTACACAATAGCTCAGGCAGAATAGACAGGAGGGAGGAACTTATGTTTAGGGCTCAAATAGCTGGAAGACCCCTGTGCTTATACCATTTGTTTTTCATTCTTTTGAGCATGGCTCTATTAAACCCTCCTGAATTTGGGAATATAAATACACTTTTATTACCAAACCTGAACTATCTCAATATTAAAAGTTCATTTCTCTTTCTCTCTCTTTTGTTTCCCTGGAGTTCTTACATGAATGCAATCCCAATGCATTTTTTCACAAGTGAATGATTCACACACAAAAATCTAATTGCAAATGGTACTTGCTGGAAGCTCTTTGGTTTTGTGATGTTGGGGGTGAAGGAGAGAGTGGAAATGATACAGACTGTAATTTGATGATCTTTCTCTTGAGATTCAACATGGAATGTGATTTTCAACATCTAGGTGATTTGGAATTTTTATTCTTAATTGTTACGGTTTAGACAAAACTAAAACTTGAAAATAAATATCCACATTTGTGGGATATAGAAGTGATATGGGGATATAGTGGATGGATGCTGAAGAAAAGCAAAGCCCTTCATTCTGCTTTACTGAGAAGGGGAAAAAATAGCACCAAAACCAAGATAGCATATATCAAACACTGATCTATATTTCAAGGGCAGAAGACCTTGTAAAAGTCCTTTAGTTAGAGAGTTAGAAACCTAAGAGATTTTCAGGAATATTCTCACCACTGAACTCCAAGTATCTAAACAAGATCCTTAGGTGCTAGAATGTCCTACATTCTTTCCACAAACAAGAGATAATCAGGATCTCGAGCTAGGCATCTGCCCAAATCACCCTTTCGAGAGACATCTTCTCTACCCCAACTAAAGAAAAAAGCCTCTGCAGACTGGTCTCCCAACACAGGCACCTAAATAAGGAGCCTATATTTAGGCAATGTTGATCCCCTGTGTGATTTCAGTGCACAAAACTTTTGCTTTCCTTTCACTAGCTGTTTGCATCCCCCCTTGTAAGAACGGTGGTCACTGCGTTCGAACCAATGTGTGCTCCTGTACCGAGGGCTACACTGGAAGAAGGTGTCAGAAAAGTAAGTTACAGTCTTCCCTTTGGAAAGGGAACATAAACAGTTTTTCACCTTTTTGTGCATGTTCAACAGCACACTTAGTCTGGATTTACACTGTGATCTCCTATATTTCTATCAGAGCAGATATAGCACTATGTTATGTCTAAAACCAACTTGTTAATTAGAATAACATTAAGTCAAGTCAATGTTGGGAATAGAACATTTTGCTACAATCCTCTCTAAATATTTCATGCATTCAGAATGAGTAACACTTGTATTTGGAGATGAATTCATTATTTTGCATTAATGATTTTTTTTGGAAAAATTTAAAGCCAAAGGCAGAGCAGCTGACTGAGATCCTTAAAAATATTAGAACATCATACTTCTAGCTTAATTAAGACAGTCGGTTAATAACACTTCAGCCTTCCTTTTGTTCTTGTCACTGAAAACTCCCTCTTCACCTTAGCATCAGTATTCATATGTAATTCTTTTATTCTTCAGGGGAAATAGGTTATTTTGGCACTTTTACAGACTCTATTGCTCAACAATATCTGTCACCTAGGGAATTTAGGATATGTATGTGAAAACTTTTTTTTTTTTATTATTATTTCTTAACCAGTTTGAAATTGGCAAAAGGGGAGCTGTGAAAACAACCATTCTTGGCAGGAAGAATCTGTACGTTTCCAGAGGACTTTATGTCTCTCACACACAGAGAAAAAAAGCTAGTAAAAAATTCCTTCCAGCAACAAAAGCCCTCTCAATCCCCATACTACAGCTCTCCCCTCCTTCAGCAGGGAGAATCAGTGCACAGTTCTGCCTGGCTGCAAAGTACACAATTGAACAGTCTGTTCTGGCAGGAACAAGCTGGAGGGAAGAAAGGAGGAAAAAACCTTATGTTTGGCATCTTGTTTTTGAGGTTAGAGAACATTAGAAAAGTGCTGTTTCCAGCTTTAAACATACTGCCACATCTCCAGACAGATCAAAGGAAAAAGAGGTGATCATGACTGCAGTCTAACAAAGCACTCCCTTAAATTCGCCAACTGCTACCAACTCACAGCATGTCTCTTTCCACTTTCAAAAAGTTTATGAGGCTTTGTTGCCCATCTTGGTATAATCTTTTGCAAAAAGCTTTTTGATATGATGAAAATATTTTTGTTCTGTCTAATCTCAGTCTCCATTCTACTTCAATAACCACTATATAGTATGTTTTATTTAGCCTAGTGTTATAAAAACTTAAATAAAGGACTCGTGTCTGTGATGAATTAAGAGAAACATGATTAAGTAGAAGGCAAATATTACTGTTTGCTTACTCTTAATGGCCACTGACTGTTAATAGGTAAAAAATATTGAGTAATGTTTCTTTTTTCTTGCTTAAAATCAACTGCACATGGGACAGGTACCATGATCTATAGAGTAGTAGGTTATTCACAAGCTTTTCATAACAAGCAGTTGCTATTAAAGCTGTATGTCTTATCATTGTTGTCATATGAAATAGTTTCTCTCTCCTCTGCCAGAGGATCCAGATTTCTCCATGCCTCTGGAGCAAAGGACTGCAGGGCACACCCCAGAAGTGAGTCTCAGCTGACTTCCACAAACCTTCCCTCATCAACAAAAGGGAGAAAACTAGTGGTCCCATCACTTGGAGGCTTCTCTCAGTTCCATACATCTGTGTTCAAATGTAAAAGGCATTTCATACCTTTTTTTAGGCATGATTTTATATCATTTTCAGTCAGGCATTGACCTGATCAGTGGATCAGCTGTTGCACATGGCATACGCTTACAGGCTAGGAGTATATACACAGACACGTGTTCTTAACTCGTTTACACATAGACAAATGCGAAAGTGGAAAATAAATTCCTAGCATGAAGAAGTTTCACTATGCAACCCCAAATGTATAAAAAGTACCACAATATCCATTTGACATTCCAAAAAAAAGTTAATATATCATGTAGCTCATTTTGTCTCATTTGCAGTGTCGCCAGGAGTATATATATGTATTTATATATTTATCAAATTAATTCCAATAATCCCATGGCCACTTGGGCTGCTGACTGTAGAGGTGAGACCAGCCCCATGGGCTGCATGCCTGAGTGCTCAGAAACCCATCTGGGAGACGATCTGTTAAGTGCTTCTGATAACTTTCCTGGGAAGGGTGTGGGAGAAGGAATCAGAAAAAAAGCCAGTAGATTTCTACTTTATGGAGAGGGTTTTCTCTGGATTTAAACATCTTTTCTGTTTGCCTTTAAGGACCCCATGTAACCCAGCTATGCCCTGAGTTGCACAGGATATTACAACTTGCACAGAGTTGTAACATCCTTACACGAAAAGTAAGGAAAAGAAATACATACATGACAGTATCAAAACTCTAGATGTAATGTTCACTGGAAGTTTAATACTGCAACAGCTTCCTTTTGCAAATCACCAGGACAATGTACCACATTTTCAGAGGAAATGCCAGAGGTGAACCTGTGGCCTAAATCATAGCTCGGTGGTGTCTGACCTGTTGCTGCCATGTTACCCTACGCTAAGAAATGTACAGCTGGCTTAGCCAGAATGAGGAATGTAACAATTCTGAGAAAAACAATTCCTTTATCATTATTTTAACTGTTCTTTGATCTCTGAATATGAATTTGCAGTGTCCTTAAGTCCCTTTACACTTCTAGTACAGTTTCAAAAACCTCTGACAGCAAATCAGGTTTACTATGTACTTACACTGAGTCTCTCTCTAATTTTAGAAATTTTGGGCGGATTTATTACCTGCCTAATAAAACCTATCAAGATAGAGTGAGTAAACTTAAGACTAAGAAAGACAAGTCTGAAGAAGCTTCCCACCCATGTATTACATTCAGAGCAGCCTCACATTCTTGATCTTTAGTTTGGGAAAATATTTGTGGGTTTAGGAAATTTCCAATGAACCATAAAAACTGAAAAACACTCTCTTCAGGAACAGTAATGTGAACAGAAATATTATCTTTCTGAACCTGCAGTGAATGCTTGAAATTGGCAGTCTTTTCAATTTTGTCATTGTTTATACACAGCAGTACACAGTTTTTGCACACTTATGTCTGAAACCCACTAATATGAATTGCATCAGTAAGCCCTTAGATTTCAGCTTTAATATGCTCCTACATGGAATTAGAGCAAGGGGAAAAGTTCCTGCCATGCACAGCCCCGATTACAGTAGGGATGCTACAGTTTCCAGCCTCATGGCACCATAACATTCTGGATGACCCCTTTGATGGAGCTACATGAAGTCAGGGAAGCCAGAAGCACTTGGATGCCCATCCTGGAGATAATTTGCCCATTAGGGTTCTTCCTCATTTATGAACCCACAGGTCTTGCAACTCAGATGCAAGTAACAGCCAGTCAAGTGGGATGTACATTTGTCTTTGTGATGAATAATAATAGTCATGGGTGTCTGTTTCCCCTGTAATTAATGCTCAAAAGTATTTCTTTTATCTTAACAAAAAGCCACCATAATATCCATAGTTGAAATAACAGAATAAAGAATTCACATACTCTAAAAACTTTTATATTTGTCATGATACCAGCTTTATGATTTTGTTTTTAGGTAGAAACAGTGTTTAGAGGTAAAGATAAAAATAAGTCAAATCAGTATTTTGGTCACTTACCCCTTGGACATTCTGGCATTGTTCCACAACTTTTAGACATTTATCTTTCCTTCTTAATATCTCACCTGCATAGACAGAGAAACAAAAGCTTCTGTTTGCTTTTGACAGCTTCAGATTCTCAGCTGAAGGAGATAATTAAAACTAAAAGCCAAGGCAGCCAATCAAAGACAGGTTAGTTCTAAATTGAACCCAAATACGCTGTTGGTTTATTTTAAATATATAGCAACCTGCCTTAGGATATTCACTCCCATCCCTGTACAGTTTGGCATTTCTAATACTCTCTGCCTGACAGATAAAGACGTGCAGGATGGAGTGGCAGCATCCTGCCTTTGTCATTCAGGCTTACTCTTCTTTCCTTCTTTAGTATAGGCAGAAAGGCATTAATCCTGAAAGTTTGTGTTTGTTTTGTATGTAAATAAACATGACCTCAGAAAAATGTGTAAATCAACCAGCTCTGATTGGCTGCCAGCTGAAATATAAGGCTTTGCCTGGTGCGTTTAGTGATAAATAACTGCCTGGTGATTATGCAAACCAGACACCCACACCCAGGATGAGCGGGTGTCAGAGCTGACAGTGAAATGTATGGTTATGCCTCAGCAATTGTAAAACCTTGTATCCTCACTTGCTACGTGTTGTTTTCGGTATAATCAGTCTTGCTGAGCAGAAAGAGGCAAATGCTGGCAGTACCTCAAAATAAAATATATTTCTGGATCAACTTTACATCAAACAAACATGCTCAGTGTTCATGCTAAAGAAAAGTTATTCGCGCGTGGCTTTAAATTGCCTTTTGAAAAAAATACACAGCTGTAACAATCCTGGGTTATCACTCCTATTCATGAGGCTTTAAAACAGTGTTCACACTGGTTTCTATTACATCCTCACAAAAATTATAATCAAAGAAAATAGATTAGATTTCATTTATTTACTACACATATTTTCATAGGACTGCTTTACAAACAACTCTTAAAAAAGGAAAGGTAATAAAAGCTGAGTTTTCTTATGAAGTGTAGGAGTGAAGATGAGAAAAAGAGGGATTCTGAGCAAAAAGGGAAGCCACAGCTCCCTCTGGAGCTCATCAGCAAGCAAAGGTCACGGGAGAACGGTGTTGACCATCCTCCTCCTCCTCCCTTCCCCAGAATACCAACACACCTGCAGCCTGACCTTGGCCTCTTTTGCCCATGTACCTTCTCGATGATCATTATGCAGCCAGCTAGCTGGAGTTTACATATAGTTTAAAATAGAGACTATGTTTCTGCATGCATCTATTTTATCAGGTTAGGCCAAATTCTGCCAACTTTTTATCACATAAATCATCACACTGACATTAGGACTTTGCGGATTGGATCTCAAAGTTAGTAGATAACTATTTCTCCATTTCAGTAATTCCTGCAAGGAGGATTTATAGCCAATACACAGTGCACAATATAACTCATGCTCACTCTTCCAGCTCTGCTTGCTCCTCTTCCCTTCCGCTCTCTTTTTCCTTCCCAGTACCATGAGGACTTTACTTGCATGAGAGCTAGAGGCAAACTAATTGGAAATGTGAACACTGGTTTTCAAAGGCAGTCCTTTGCTAAGCAATGTCATATTATGAAAGTCACTGACTTCCCATATTCCAGCCTCCAGCCTCTTAAAGTTTCTGCCTTGCCAGTTGCATAAGCAGGAAGTTTTACTGCTCAACAAATTAGAATTCCACCGAGTTATCATCCTGATAACAGGTGATATATTCTCTGCGATATCTTCACTGAGTAGGCAGATTGACTCAAGCTATCTAAAATCAACCAGTTTGCAAACCAGAGGTCCAGCATATCCTCCCACACAACTGAGCAGGGAAAAATCCACGTACCTCATCTAAATGGATGGAGTAATCATTTGCGGTTAGACTTGCTGTTCATGTCAAGGATGTGCTCAAAGGCAACAACAACTATTTGTCCAAGATTTCTGGATGGCCAATACCCTCAGACAGTGGGTGTTTGGAAATAAATAAGCAGTTGCTCATAGCAGAGAGACTTGTAACTTACTGCTAAAAGTATTAGTTTTGTGACAGAAGTAGAAAGATTGGCAGACTGGCTTGTTGACTGGTTGGTGCACAGTCTGAAGACACAGGAAAAGGAAATTACTTCTTACTTGCTTCAGTTCTTACTTGATTTTCCAGCCCATGTACCAGAATAGGTTCATATTAGATGTCATCTTCATTCCTTGGGCAGGAAATACAACAGAAGATGAAGAAAAAAAGTCAGGGCTACTACTGTCTTTCCCATTCAGCTGAACACAAAATGATCTGTGCATCTTGCCTGGCGGGAGCAGGGAGAGCTATGACTTCCTGGAGAAAGGGAGAGAGCCAAACAGGAGACAGTGACTCAAGGTACAACCTGGTTTGTTATCTGCTCACAGAGCAGCACTCCTCTCTGCTCACTCTTAGTAAGGATTTGTGACAAAACCATTAGTTGGCCTTTCTGAAAAACTACATTTTCTTCATATACATGTAGCTGCTGCATTTATTTTAATAGGGGCTTTGAGCACATGCAGTTGCCTCTAAATTTATTTAGCAGGAAGAAAACAAGAATATATCTGGGTAAGAACTGAATATACATCCTAAATAAGCCCAAAAGCCTTATTAAATTTTTATTCATTCCATAAGCAAAACATTCACAGACTACAGCATGAATTTTACTAGAGAATCTAGGTTTTGAGCCAGTATTTATTTACTTGTATTTTAAAGGCACTAAAGAAATGTGTCAGATCTGCTGCTGTATGTAAATGCATACTTAAACTAAAAGAGCAGGGATTCCTGAATTACTGCATTTCTCTTTGCAGTGGGCTTCTGTGTGAGGATAAGTGCTTTTTTCCACTACTTAATTTAAGAAACAATACTTTTGGGGGTCTATTTTTAATTAAACTATTTTTAAAATGTCTCTTCTTAAAAAAGGGGCATGAGATCTACCACTTGAAAAGCCCAGAGGACGGACAATTCTGGAGATTAACGTTGTCTGTTTATCCACAAAAAGACATTGGCAAGACAGCCCTCTCCAGCCTTAGCTTACTTTCTAAGACAGATAATACCAGGATGACTAACAGATTAGTGTGGTGCCAATGCAAACAGATCTCTTCTAAATCTCCTGACCAGGCTCCCACCTGAGGCCCTCGCTCTTTGGCTGGGTTATCAGCTGGACCACAGTGGCCTGCGGCTGGTTTTCTTCCTGGTTTAAGACTGCATCTCCCATGCCACTGCGGTTCTCTTCAGTTACTCTGCCTGAGTCTCCCTTTTTCTTTGAACAGATGAAAATAAACCAAAATGCATCAAGCACAGGCAACGGCTTATCCCACTCAACACAATGAAAACGTGCCTAAATGGCAGGTCATCCTGCAAGCACAGAAGCTGCAAAAACAATCAACAGAGGAAAACAATGTATATGAGAATCCTTTCACTTCTTATTCAGGCATGACAAGAAAGCAGCTCAACAGAACAATTTATACACATGCTGCAATGGCTCACTGACCTAATAAAACACAGAGCATTATTCAATGAAGAGAAAATGTTACCAAACCCAAGACCCTAACAAGATGGGAAAATAAGCTGTGCTGAGAGTATACTTTACAATTCCCCACATTAATTATATACTAACAGTTGCAAAGATGATAATAGAGTATAGCTATAGTATCTTTCAAATTAATAGGGTTGCACTTAGACTAAAACCAATCAGTAAATGAAAAAAGGTTTTGCTAATGATCTCCAAATCTGACAGTTCCTAGGAGAATATTCCCCAAATACATAAATGTGCATCTGCACATGCTTATTTTGTTTATAGTGGCTTTCATTTTGAAAGATGCTGACATATTTTGCAGCTATCCAAATATCATACCACTGTATCTCTAGAGTTTCACCTGACAATAGACAATAGACAAAATGAAGATCAGGAGACCCAGAGGGAGAAACATGAATAGGCAAAATTAAGATCAGAAGACCTACAGTGGAGAGTCCCCTGTCTGTATTGGAGTGACAATCCTTCATCAGTTTCCACAGATTCACAAGGTTTAAGAGCCTTGCTTACCACATACTACCAGGGAATCTTTTGGAGGTACAGATGGGGAGATCAGGATCCTCTTTAACTGATTGAAAATGTTATCATCTGATGAGAGTGACATGACAGCAAACAGGAATGCAGTACATTACGCACCGACACTCTGAGTTTAGTCTAGGATCTCAGTAGTTTTGCCATGCAGTATTAATTACTCTTCCATTTTTCCTGAACTAATACCTAAATTAGGTTTATTTCCTGCTTTAATATCTCTAAAAGGCCCCATAGGTATATCAGACTGCACATCAGAATGAAGACCAGGCATAATTAGGCAAAGCACTGGCATTGCATTGCTATCTATATGGTCTACAATTTTTCAGATCATTTTTTCTTCTGAAATGTGTGCTAGGTCATGCAAACTAACTCATATTGCTAGAGCTGTGTGGTAAAGTGAATATATTATAAATGCAAACTGTCACCACACCCATCACAATTACATTTACAGCTCCCTCTGTGCCTTGTAGTAATTTGTTCTCCCGCACTGCATCCCTCAGAGGTTTCTACCAGATTATTTTTACTATTCAGAAAGGTAATTTATTGAAGAAGTGCTTTGCATCTCTGTCAGAGATACGTGAAGCGAGAAATAAGGATGAGCAAACCTCAAAATGATTGGTAGCTTGATATGGATAAGGATCCAAATTTTAGAAGAACCTTGCACAAAAATTGCAAACAATTTTATTACATGACAAATACTCCTTCTTCTTAAAATTTAATCTGTGGCTATAATTACTGACATTCAGTGGTTCACACATACAATGTTACTCTGGTAGAGCTTGGAGAGAAAGTTATTTCCTTATTTACAAATCCTAATCAACACAGATGAGGAATTTCATAGATAATCAAGCTCTGGGATAACATACATTCCTAAAACTCAGTATGGGCAAAACCAGTTCCTTACTGCCCTTGGAAGTAGAAAAAAGGGGACTAGAAATTGCTAGCGTCCCAAATCCATAACATGTTTTTCAGAGCTGTGTGCATTTGGGACCTTCACAGCAGCAGATATATTGGTACATCCATCTCGTTAATGATCTGTTGAGCATCAGTTATACCCTCTAAAGGGGAGAATGATATTTTTTACCTCGACTAGTTTCTGCTAGTGTCAGAACAGTAGAATCCAAACAATGGTGTCTTTTGTTAGAAACACCCTTTTTGGCCAGAACACACCCATTTTGTGATTCCTATTTTCAAAGAATTAAAGGTCATTCAGCAAGATCAAATCTTTATTTGGAGCCTAGCAGCATCCAACCAACTGTTTCGTTACTGCAGTCTGGATAACACTTCATTTGAGGGGTGCTGCTGGGATGCATAATGCACACAGAGAGATGGGGAACCTTCTTTCCAGTCAATCAGTTGAACTGTGCTATTTCGTGAAACTGCTGACCTGACCTTCCAATTCTTGTCCTATGAAAAAGATCAGCAACGTCTCTACATTTTAAGGCTGAAGTCTCATGATTCTGCCATTCCTGGCACAGAGCTTCTCTGTGGTTTTTGTGTTTTATGAAGAGGCAATGTACATTACCTATAAACATTGGAAAAGGAATAGAAGTGCTAGTTTTAACACAAGACCCATGGCTTTCACATCTATTGGTTTCATTTTTGTTTTCAGCTTGAGTTCTGTGATCTATATTTTCCTGACAAGATCAGCCGGTCTTATTTTTAAACCTGTCCCATGCTCTGTGTCCTTACTGTGTCGTATCTCCCCAGCTACAGTTCTTTGTTTTTGAGAATGTCACACCAAATCAAGATAACCACTAAGCAGAAAGGAGAAAATGAACATTAGAACAACATGTACACATACAACAGCCAAAGCTGTGACTGATCAAACTTCCAGCTCCTCAAAAGAGCAATAGAGAGAGCAAGTCGAAATATGCGCTACACCCACAGTGAAGTCAGTCCAAAACCAACACCAGCCAGGGAATAAAAGCAGTGCCTGTGAACCACGTATAAATGACAGCACAGAGATGGTGACTTAAAGGATACGTTGAAGTATGTATCTACCAGTAGGTGTTCTCTTGGCCGCATTTCTGTGTTCTTTGTCAGTAAGCTATACCTGATGCATTACCTTAGCTGGCCCACACAGATGTTACTGCTTGAGGCTATTTTCTCTCTTCCATCCAAAAGCAGAATGTATCCAGAAGCAGGTCAATTTTCTCAGCTTCTACAGGATATATAAAAAAAAAAAAAAAAAAAAAAAAGGTTGTCTTGAGAACTACATCTTCTAATCAGCACTGCAGCGTGCCTCACTGTCTCCTCATCAGGAGCATGGCTCAGGATACGTGATGACAGGTAATTTTTGATTCAGAAACAAATAGTCTGTGCAGTCTCATTGTCAGGAAAGGACATGGATGTTCAACTGTGGCAAGGCATATTCCTGAAACATTGCAGAGGATCCCTTTCTGCCAAGATTTTAGAAGCCTGATTTAATATTCCCTCTGTTTTGACTTGATGAGGGTGGTGATGAAGACTGTCTTATTTCAACAAAATTACAAGCTTTTCACTACTTTTTATTATCTACTTCTATCGAGAAAAGATGTAATGGGGTGCTTTCATCAAAAGGTGGCTTAGGTCCAACTTGGAAAGTTTTTGTCTGCTAATCCACAGAAGCAGTGGGAGTCTGAAGGAAATGTCTGGCTTCTTTTAATCACTGTAAACTAATCAGCAGATACTGCTGGCTAATATTGTGACTCTTTGTTAGAACAAGAGATTACTCTCAGTTGCTTCTAGTACGTGCAGTCCAGCAAAGCATGCCCAGCGCTTAACTTTGCCCCTGGTCCTTTTTGGCTTTGCATAGCAGGGGTATTTTGCTTAATACTGTGTATGTTTTAGAGGAACTGTTACTGTAAATCAAAGAAGGGTAGGCAAGGGAAGACGCTGGAATTGTAGGTGTTCAGTGATGGTACTGCTTACACACAAGGAGGACTTACTTGACTTCACACACAACATTTAAGGTGTTGGCTGGTTTTTTGTCAGGATTTTAGTAATCTCTGGAAATACTTATTTTACAGGAAAATTTCTCCCTTTGGCTGACAAAGCAGGAAGTCTGACTACCTTGAACATGTTAGGGCTGAACAGTTGAACTATGAAGCTCCATGGAGGTTGATAAAAAGAGTTGGAAGAAGCACTTCACTGGGTCAAGTCAGCCTAGAGGGGATAAGCTATAAAAAGGGTCACAGGAAACTTTAAGTGATTGTAAGGTCAAAATGCATTAAAGCCGTCAAAGAGAAATAACTGCTGCATAAAACAGAAAACTGAGCGACTTGTGAATGCCTTTCAATGCACAGAATTGCGTACATTTCATATGATGTTCTGTACAACACCTATGTTTTATCTTAACACCTGCAGCTGCTTGTTACCTTATCAAAATCACCCCTCACCTGAAATACAACACATAAACATGCTTTTTCTTTAACCTGCATTATCACCTTCAACATAGGCTTACCTTATCTAACTCTCCATTTTTGGAAAACATAAAATCATGGAAGTCCTTTCTAGGTTTAAACAGAATTGTGGTGCATTATAGACTTGAGTAACTCTATTGCATATGAAATTTGTGCTTCGGTTATTACATGGAAATGTTGACACTGACAGCAAGGGGAAAGGGATTAAGGCTTTAGTGATACTTACTGTCAGCAAGCTTGCATCCGGGTTGTGTTGATAGTACAGGTCTGTCCCTACCTGCAGTGATATACCCTAGCAAACTGCAACAAAGGGAAGACATAAATCTGTTTATATTTGTGTCATTAGGGCTAAGCCCCAAGGCAGGTGGAAAACTTATCAAACTACTGTTTGTCTTTGGGTCAAGATGCCAGTCCTTTTTTAAGAGGAGGGGAAAAAAAGAAACGTGAGTCTTTTCAAAGTCATGCCAATGCCTGGGAGGATTACAATAATTCGATTTGCTCTCCTAGTGTCTGATAATTTATTTAGTTTTCCTGTGAGAGGCTGTAACATTTTTGTTTGCTATTTTGAAATTGGAGCTCCTCCACAGAGGCCAAGAAGTGGGACTAGAAAGGATCCAAACTAGTTATCATCAACAAATGTTGAAGTCTGCCTGATGGGTATTGAGATGGAATTGTATTTAAGAAAGTTAAAGAAAGGGAGAACAAGGTGGAGATGTCAGCCAGGAAAAGGGGAGAGATAACACTGCAATCATTGACATAAAGGTGCTCATGAATTCCCTAGCAAGAAGAGAAAGTATCTCCCCTGGAGGGCAGGCAGGCAGAACCACCCCTCCAGTTCAGAACAGGTTTGGTACTTCCCATAGTTCACTTTGAACTGAACTCCTCTGGATTTATCACCAGAGTGAGAGATGCCATAAGCAATAAACAATGTAAAGGAAGTTTATGCTATATTTTCATAGTTACTTGTTCATTTGTAAGGCAGCTGAACAAAGAGAGAATTAGAACCTAAGCTGAAAGTCAGTTTGAATAGGTATGTTTTACTCAGCCCAAGACTGGACCTCACCTGTTGTTTAAAGTTTTGCAGAATTACACTGCAAATTGAGCTGAAACAAGTTCAGTTATACACAAACTGAAAACTAAATGTTAGTTAAAAAGCACACTAGTCGGACTCCCTGTAATTGAAGGAAGGGTCTGTTGTTCTACAGTTTAAAAAATCTGCTATCAGTACAAAACAACCAGGAATATCTTAAAATGTAATTGTTTGTATTAGGTTAAAAATGCACACAAAATGTAAGGGACCAAAAAAAAAAAAAAAAGATAAATACCCTTTTGAACAAGTGTTACGGTGCTTCTAGTTACTTTTTCTTGGCTTTACTTTTTAAGGAGTGGTGGGAAGTCATTGACCAAGTTTCATATGATCTCAAAATCAAATCTCTAGATTTTCAACTGATTTTGGGACAGCAGGTAAGCACTGGGGACACTGTGGCCTGTGAATATCACAAAGCATAAGTTCATTTGAAATCTAGAATCAAATTTTATGGTTTGGGGTCATCTTTCTAAATTCTGAATATCTGAGCTGTTTTATAATTGGAATGGGAAGTCAAATAAAACATAAGATTGTAGGTCAGAAGTCCATTTTTGGAGACGTGAGATCAAAAGGGAGAGAAAAAGGAAGAGGGAAAATAAAAGATTAAATGATTTCAGAGTTATGGTTGCCATGACACTTTGAACTCATCTAGCTTTTAACTAGCGGTTGCAGCACTTTTTGATAGTTCAGCAAGAACTGTAGATCCCCGTTAGCCTTAGTAAGCAGAGGCCAAGATTATAGCATGGATCGGGAGAGGCGGAGAAAGAAGAAAAAGAGGATGACAGTTTAAGGGCTTGGATCCAAGCAGCCCTTATAAGCGTGGGTAAGTTCGTCCTGCCTGAGGGCAGGTCACTATGCTGAGGGATCCAGGAGGCCTGGCACAGAGCAAAATGCAAATGTCGCAGCCAACCAAGAGCAGCAATATAACACTAAAAGCTGAAAGAATAGACCAGGACACAAAAAGCCACAAAAGCAATATTTCAATATATCAGAGGAATAATTAGGGAATCTAAATCTACCTATCTAAAAATGCCTGATCATACCTAAGAGAGGAACAGAAGCTATTCTCCCATCAAATAACAGTTGCTATATTTTTGCATGCTATTTTTTAGCAATCATTCCTATTTTGAGGCTCTTTGCAGGATTCCACCTTCTACAGTAAAGTCCTGAGGGGGGTTTGTGGTAGTTTCAGAGTCCTGTATGTAGTGATGACTTGAAAATCAGAATTACTACAGCATTAGTATTCAAGTTCTGTTCTTACTGCTGATGTGCCAAAAGACACCACAACCTTAAGGCTAATAAAGGCACTGTAATGCTACATTTTAGCTGTCAGCCCCCTTGGTGCCTGCAGAAGCAAGTAGCCTGCTACCTGCTGAGGAAGAGCTGGGTGTTCAACTGCCTCCTGGCTCTGCAAGTAGGGAGGACTGACGCTAATTACTGCTGTTGGTAATGCGTCTCTGGGAAATCCCATTGTGCCCTATAAAGCTTTAAACATGGCAGGTGCCATTTGACACAAATGTGTTCTCAAACCTTCGTTGTCGGACTCCTCCTGACTTAACTCTCATACTCCAGTCTAATCACTTGCTATGTAACGTGGCTTTATTGTTTTCCACCCAGTTATCAAATACCTTCTTCCATGTAAAAGGCAAATCATTCCCACTCCCATCGTACCAGCACTGCCATGTTTCTAAATACACTGCCTCTGATGAGTCCTTCCTACACTTATCGTAACAGCCAAGGAGAAACAGGAAATACGGACTTTAGGTGTCTGCCTATGGCATCTACTTATATCAAAGCAGTCTGGGGTTGCAGATGTTTGACTTGCCACAACAGTGAGATTTTACTGTTAGATGTTGTAAAACAGCAATATTGATAAATACAGGCTTAATCTGAGACACTAAAATTAGCAATTAGATTTATAATTAAATGTAACAAAAAAAATCATCTGGTTTCCTGTGGTTGAAACAACTTAGCTTTCACGTCTTATTTGTATGAAAGAATAAAGGAAAAAGGTAAGTACTTTAACAAATAATGGTACAAAAAGGCAATAGAGGAGTAGATCTATTCAGTCTTTACGCTTGGTTGAATGCAAAAACATTCCCAAAATTCTGTGAAACCAATCTATCCTCTTCAAGTCTTTTCTTATACAAATTAACATCTGAGAACATGTTTTCCAATCAGAAAGTGAAAGCTCTAACAAGAATTTGGTCTGTCCACAGCTGCCACAGAAAATTTCTTACTTGTTTTTCTGAGAATCATTGTAATTAATGCCTCTCTCATTTTTCTGGTGAGGCAGCTCTTACTGGAGCTTCCCTGAAAGAGCTTCCACACAAGGCACAGCATTTTCCAGAAGGATTTATGGGAGCTATCAAGCCTCTGTGTTTCAGATTCTCAAATCCAAATTACTTTTCTGGTTTTTAATTACAAACAATTGAACCTTCTGAAAGGCAGCGAATAAATCTCCAGTAAAGTCTTCCCTCATTTCCCAGCTTCCATGTTCTTCCCTTGATATGTATCTGCAGGTGTCTGTGATCCCACGTGCATGAACGGAGGGAAATGTGTACGCCCAAATGTCTGCGACTGCCCATCTGGTTGGAGGGGAAAGCACTGTAATAAACGTAAGCACCGCTACTGCCCATCAAACAGATCAATATTACTTGGGCCAGTCAACATCAATTGCAATCTTCTTTTAATATTAAAAAACAATGTAGTGAATAGAATCTCTTTTGCTACTTCAGCAGTTTGAAGTACAACAGTTTTAAGTACAGGTAATACAAACTGCTATAAACATTTGATGCTTGCAAAGGAAAGAAGCTGTGTAGGGGAACCCTGGTTCTGCTTCATGCAGCTGTCTGTTATACATCTTGTTATGGAAATTCATTTTTATAGTATTAAACTCGAAGCATTGATTTTATGTTTCAACAGCTTCACATATTTTGTTATATTTTACAGAGAAATGCCATATATTTCAAAATACAGAACTATTTAAAGCCTGCTACAAAGCCTTCCAAACTGATATACTCTCAAGGTCACCAGATACATTTGGAAAATGATCTGTTCTTACTCTGTAACTCTAACAGATCTGGCTAGAGTTACATAAAAATGTAATTAAAAAAACCTTCTTACCCTAAAATATTTTCGAGGAATATTTTTCCTTACGTGGCTATTCATTACTATGATGTTGACAGATAAACTGAATAAATTCATAATCAAGATGACATACTGTATGTAAACCAGATTAAAATACTGGCTTTTTACCCTTTGGGTCCTGATAGTAAATATGATTTCAGAACAAGCGTTTTGAAATTATAATATTAATAATTTATTCAGAAATTCTGAAGGAAATCTGTCTCTCACATATATACACCAAAATATGCATTCACTCTTTCAGGATCTCTGAAGAAATAATATCTACAATAAACATATCAAACTTTACTGTGAGAATCTATGTATTTATAACACGGAACACATAATATGCATATAACACATATGAATATATCATATAGAGAGTATTCTTAGCTGATGGTGAACTGAGCATTAGAAATAGCAAAGCTCCCAGTAGACAGTCATCAAAGATAAATTTCTTAAGAAGCAAATATCAAAGAATCTTGAATACTGATTATCTGATGAATAGAACACATTCACTTCTTTAGAAATTAGCCATATGGAATAAAACCTAGCAGGTCATCTTTCAGACAGATCTTGAACATCCAAGTATATTGTGTACATCTTCTCACTTGTTTCATGTCAATCTGTTCAGCTGTTTGCCTGCAGAAATGTCTGAACGGTGGAGAATGTATCGGTCCAAACATCTGCGAGTGCTCGGGAGGATGGGCAGGAATGCTGTGCCAGACCCGTAAGTGCTGCTTTAATTATTATGGTTTAGTAGCCATGCATGTTGCAGCAGAGCTTTTTATGCATTAGCTTTTCTACTATGTGTATATTGTGTTAGGTTTATGGTTGGACTTGATGATCTTAAAGGTCGTTTCCAACCTAAATGAGTCTATGATTCTATGATTCTATTACATGTAAAAGTCAACCATAACATGATTAGCACCTAGATTCTGCCTTTTATTTGTCAGAACTGTCTTACACTGCCAGTAAAACTACTGCTTTCAAAGACATTTCTGGGCTCAACATCAGTGTGAGAAAGAGACCTGACTCATCTTTTACTTATGGGGATGCTGAGCTTGACCTGTCGGTCAAAATTAGTAGTCCTTAATTTCAGTAATTTGAAATACAAGGTAAAAAAAGAGTCAGAGACAAAAGGAAATGGAGTAGCCCATTCTGCATACCGAGACGACATTAAGCACACAAAGAAATTCTATGTATCTGCCAACCTAAGAGCCCAATCCTGTAAATACTACACGTTCAGATTGACCACTGAGATAACTGGAAGTATTTGCATATGGAGGGACTGGAAGACCTGGAATAGGATGAGACCCGTTATTGCCTGTTACATACAGGGTCACTTCAGTTTGTGTATGTTATTAGCTTTACAATAAAAGGGCATGAGGAAAATATCAAGGCATTATCCCCTTTAAAGGGCAATCTTTCTTTCCTCTCACACTTGCAGAGCACAATTACTTATGGAAATCTTTTGTCAGTTAAATCCCAATGGCTGTGTAATAGTTTCTTTGTGCCAGCTGTCTTCTAGTTCAAACATAGTAATCTTTAAAGTTATTTATTAGCTGATAACATATTCTTGACTCAGTTTATTAAATAAATAAACAAATCATGCTTGTTGGTGTGAAAGGCAAGTAAGACTTACTATCATTAACAATTTCTGCTGTCCTGTGCGGACACACATGCCTAGGCAACTTTTTATATATCTATTTCACCAGCTCCTTTGAAATTTTGCTCCAAACCTGTTCACTTGCTAGTCACTCTGTCTTTACTATTTTGTCCCATATTTTTACTGTAGTGGGGAATTAAATCAGTTTTTTGTCCAAAAGGAGCTGGCTGAAACTCCTAGGTCCCACAGCAAACCCAAATAATCACCAAGTGGCTGGAATTTCTGGTTTTTTAACTAGAAAGAGAGTAGACTATTGTCAGAGAGCAGATGGTGAGGTCTTATAATGTTGCTCCAGGGCATTCACAGTGAGTCAGGGAGGAAGCAGGGGAACCAGAAAGTCTTCATCCTCACAGATGTTAGGTATAAAGTTTTGCATAGGAGTGTAACCCCTGAAAACAAGTCCGGTTTTGTGTTTTAATGGGAGTCTGTTTGCCCAAATCCAGACTCAGTGAAAAAAATGTTTTTATCTGCCTAAATATAAAAAACCTTCTGAGTGCCTCCCTTACTCAAAGAAGCACTCACCTTCACCTCAGCTCTGGCACTGACAAGCAGGTTGCTAGCAGCAGCAAAGAAGACTGTAACCCACCTCTGGTTACATCTTTTTGTTGCCCTCTTATTGCTTTGGCCTGCTTCCCGTCTCCCAGCAGCACATGAATAGTGGGCCAAATCCATGCACTCTGCCAGAACCAGTGCGTTTCTGACAAGGAGGCATTTAGTTCATCACACTACTCCCCTGTGCAAAGCTGCTTTGTCAAATTTAAGCCCCCAAGGTTTTTCTGTGCTTGGCACCCCCTTTCCTGCTTGGGTGCATATGCCGAAATTCTGTGCTTCATTATAGTATCAACACCAAGGCTGAATACAGCCTTGATTTGCATCCCTTTAACTACAGACTTTGGCTGTTCAACTTCAACAACAGAGCAACACATTCACGTTATAAGATAAGAAAGTAGTAGCAACATATTATTCATTATATTCAAATATTATTTCATATTCTAGGTTAAATTTCTTACATATTATATAAAACATATTATTCATTATCATGTATGTTAACTTATTAATTTATATTATTTCTCAATTACTATACTTATTAATGTAGATATGCTATTTCTACATTATAATAGTAAATATTATAATTATTATATTTTTCATATTATTCATCTAAACTGTTTCCATTTCATAATGCAAAAATTCCATCTCACTTTATAAGTAACAATCCAGATGATAACTTTTCTCAGCAATCACTGTACTTTCTCCACTATCCAGAAGCAATTAGGGCTGGATTGTTTCTCTGGGCCTTTTTGAAGTGGAGGAGGAGGTTAGATAACCCAGCTTCATTCTTTTCAGCCTGTGAATTCTTGCAGCTTCCCTTATCAAGATGTCAGAGATGGAAATGGAGATACGGGTTTCATCTACACACTGAACTCCATTTTTGCCTCCTTAACTTCCTAACACACATCCAGTAAGGTCACCAATCCAAAGGATCTACAGATACTTCCACTATTTTCTGGACATTTCTCAGAAGGAAAAAAATTGTTTCAGTCCTCTATACTGAGATAGCTAGACAGACTAGGCCATTAAGCCAACAAAATGACAATGCACAAATACTGACAATTTATCTTGGACAACTACTTTTGATTTATCTTTAGTAAGAAGTCATAGATCACCTTTATCAGTGCAGTTTCTAACTCACAAAAGCCTAAGACTGTGTGAACAGGTCAAGATGTTTGAAGGTAGCAGTAGATACAGCTGTCACAATAGAATCTTTTCTAAATCTTCTGTTCTCAGTCTTCTATAAAACCAGAAAAAACAAAACTTGATATTGTCTACTTTTAGGTCCCTAATAATTAATTTAAATACTTATAAGTGCAAATACTGATGTCTCAGATTTACCTACCAACTTTCACCAGGAAAGAAGGGCACAGATCTCTCTCACAAGTGATGGTCCAGAATGCTTCAACCTTTCAGGGGACAATGCCATGGACAGTAACCTAGAGTAGATTTTCAGTTTTGTTGCAGTGAAGACTGGCACTGTCTAAATCAGAACAATTTTATCTCTAAAGTATTTTGAAAATGCTTCAGGGAGTAAGAGCAGGCTCTGGTTACCACTATGCTGCAGAACTTTGCAAGAGTAAAAGTACAGACTTTTAGGAGACATTGGTAACAGATAAAACACAATAGTCCTCTTTTATCAGACTGTAAATAAAGAGGTTAGTCAAGAGAATAGTTTTGTTCCCCACCCATCTGTAACTGAACAGAATAACTTCTGAAAGAGAATCAACAAAATAGGTTGTTTGTCTTAACAAATAAGGTGTACAGTGGAATACATGCATTATCCTTGATAAATACCTATGACTTTGGTGATCATAGTTTAAGGAATAATGGATAAGTTTCAGACTGTATTGCAAATGTAGGGAAATTACCTTTCAGGAGGACATGTTAAAAAATGTCATTTGAAATAGTCAATGTCTCAACTATAGAAACAAGCACCTTCATAGACTAGGTTCCCTCCATTAGAACATATTTTCTGTCCGACTCTGATTTAAGCTTTCACGACAGCAGCACAAATACTCCAAAAATTCCCTCTCTGAAAACACATAAATAGTATCCTATGTTCACCATGTTTTCATCAGTGATTTCCTTCCCATTCCATATTAGACATCCATTCTAAAGCTCCATGCTTGTTGCTTCCCCCTGCCTCCTGCAGCATTAACTCACATCTCTCTTTTTCTTGAGCTAGAAAAGAAACATTAGACCAAAGCAGTGAAGACCGGACAGTGCAATCTGATTAGCCTGACAGATATAGCTGAAACGCAACCCAGTAAAGTCAGAAGGCTTCTGGCCAGGGATATAAGTCTGTTGTTTAAGGCTCTGAATGCAGGATCAAGGTATAATTCTGATAATTAATTATAAAGTATAAGAAGGTTATAGTTGTGAAGGATCTTCATCATTAAAATTCATGCTGCTATCTTCTGTTCTAATATTATTGAACCCATACTGGCTCCTCATTGCCCTTCAGAATATCTTCTCTTTATTTGCATGTTATAAGTGTCAAGCTTATAGCCTTATAATTTCCTCAACATTCCTCCTTGTTCTCTCTCTCTGCCTTGAACAGCATCTCAGTCTTTCTTCTAGCTTTCCTATGTAACCCTTTCAATCCTTAAAAAAAAGAAAAAGTCTTAAAAAAGAAAGTAGTTCACATGCAAATTATAGCTCTGTTCTTCTAACTCCCAGGGATAAATCTCTTTCTGTAATGGGCATTTATTGATTATAATTTTAATATAAGCTTAGCTTATTAAATGACTTTGCTGAATCTGTACAGGATAATGCATACACAGCCTGTGTCATTTTTAGTGTTTAGTGGCTTAGCATCCCTTGTAAATACATTTATGAAATATTCATTTGAACTTCAGCTATGTTATTATCCTCTGTGATTTCAATTCCAATTTTCTTCCAAAATGTTTTTAACTTTTCTCCTAACTGAGCTCTTGTTTTTCTGAGCACTACAGCAGAAAGCAGTGGGTGGAGAGGGAGAGACAGGCAGGTAGCAAAGGATAAAAAAGAGAAAATCTTTTCCCTTTTTTTTTTTTTTGTTTGCATCAACTGAGAATCAAAGAAACCACAGGCAGAAAAAACCCTGTTACTTTATCTAATGCCTGTTCTTCTGTCCATGCATACCAGAACACCCCCAGCTGCTGTAGGGCTCTCCAAACGAGTCAACCTCTCTTTGCCTTACCTGTTCTTATTTTATCCACTACCAAGCTGAAAGGGAAATCAACTTCCATTTTTCCCCAGGCCAAGTTCATATCAAATGAATAACAGTAATATCATACACAGTTCTCTCTCTTCTAGTTTACTATACAGTGGAACAAAACTGGTGTCGGCACAAGGAGCCTCTTCTGCTGACAATGCACTCCCTATCGGGAAATGTTTTTGTTCCACTGAATGAAACTCTAAGATTTTTCCAGTTATAAATCTGAGTTCTTTCAAAGTTCATGGAGGAGCTGAAGTAGCAGTCAGCAGACGATGAACAGGCTGTTTTAGCTTGAGCGTGATTTCATTCCTCCTCTGCTCCATCCACATCCAAGATTGAAACTTGGGTTTCCCCCTCTCAGAAGAAGAAATTCAGAAGTTTTCAGCTGCCTATTCTGGGTCTTAAGGAGTGTTTTGCAACAGACAACTAACAAAACTTTAAAATAGCAGAAATATATCAACTAGCTCGTATACTAGGAGGGCAAGTCGTTAGCTGCAGGTCACTGGAGTCCTGCAGCAGATAACCACCTGACACAGCTGGCTTTTTACAAAGGAGCACCTGAAGGTCACCAGCATGTCCAGGTCCCTACGTGTTCTTGTTCTGGACACGGTATGGGTCAGTAGTTTTGACACAGCATGAACTCTCACTACCTGACTGTACTCATAAGAGTAGCAGTTTGCCAGGCTGTTTACAGCCTCTCCTTTCTAAGATGTGTAGAGTGGCAGTAAGTCTGCTTCTTTGCTCCTCTGTCCCCTAGATCTCAGGCCTGGAGTTCAGTACACACATTTAGATTTTAATATTCCCTACTCTGGCAAAATCTCAACCTCCTCACTGAGTGTTAGCTGCCATGATAACCTGACAGAACAAAACCAATATAAATCCCAGGTGTTGTCAAACATCTTGTTGCTGGCCTTCCAAAGTCCCTATAACAATTAGTGTAACTCAGAATCACATTGAGATGTCTTAGGATCCCACTATGTGTTTTCTAAAGAAATTTCACAGCCTGGTCTATCTCTGAGACTTCAGATTGTAACACAAAGAATTTGCATGATCTTAACTCTGTGTCAAAATTAGAACTTAAGTCTAACAAACTGAAATTCTGGAATTTGTTCCTTCAGACCCTGAATTTGTTGAAGTTGATTTTCTGTGAAAAAAACCTTCATAGGGATACATAAAACTCTTTCAAATCTGATGGAACACTTTGCTCCACGATGAAGGAGATGGCATTGGATCGTAGACAGGTGTCTACTTTATTTCCAGATCTGTCTTAATGGTGCATGGTTTGCAGCTTCTTATGTGCCTCTGTCACACAAGAAAATATAAGAAGCCACTTGTTGATTCACATCTGACCAGTTTTGAAGGCATTTAGTTTGACTGCCTGTAACTAGGATACAATATTCTGGCAATATTTATAGAAGGTTTAACTCATGAGATCTAATTAAAATACTATGCAATGTGTGTTCTTGAATTGGTGCCCTATGAATTGGCTGTTCTCTTTCCTCTATGCCAAAACAATGTCATAACAATATAAACTGCTAATGAGGATGAAAAACAGGCTGAAATTTGACTAATTCAATTGATTATCTTATTTCTCTTAAAAAAACCCCCACAGATTCTTTTATTAACATAATATCTTTAAATGGATGGCCTCTATAAGTACACTGATACACTAGATAAGATAAAAAAGATTTTCTGATTCCATTTTACATGAATAAGTAGTTCATTACTGATTCTGTGGGACCATGAAATTACATGTTCTTATGCCCTGGTTTCCAGAGGTGTAAAGTGTGCAGTTCACCAAATTCTCCCTTTTATTTATTGTGATAGAATCACCTTTGGGAGTACGTATTTAGCATAACTTTTCATCTCAAGTCAAGAATAGATCTTTTAACAGCTGTTATTTTATCTCAACTGGAACAAAAGAAAATCAATTTTGGCACAAATCTGACTCAGCCATCAATGCCCAGAATGTATCCTGGCTTTCAAAATTAGACCTTGCACTGATCCATTTCTGACTGAGCCAAGGCGATTACTTTGGCACAGTCTTCTCTTTCCCCATCACTGGGGAGAAAAGGAAAATATAAATTAAACTGTAAACATAACAGGCACATAGGCATGAAAAAGCCTATGTCAAACCATCTTTAATACTGCAATATTTTTTTAATTTATTGTCCTTTCCTCCATCATATGAACCTACAGAATTATATTTTGTCACAACATTTTCAAAAGAATCTAAATATTCCCTTTCTAATTATGAGACAGAATAAGCGTATTTCTAAACAACTTTATCTTTCATTTGTAGCACTTTGTGAGCAAAAATGTCTATTTGGAAGCAGATGCTTAAGACCAAATATCTGTGCTTGCAGAAGTGGCTATACTGGTTCAGCATGTGAAAAGAAGGTAAGGTCCAAAACCACTGATTCTTACAGTAAGGACAAAAATAACCAAATGTAACTGAAATTGTTTACAAGACAATGGATTAAAGTCTTGTTAACCTTATGAAAGATGTAAATAAGGTTATAAAATAGTTTAAAGGAAGTTTAATGACTGCCCAGCTGCCAAACTAACCCTGTATCCAAGTTCTATACAAAATTTTCTCTTAAGGAACAGTTTAATACTTCAAATATAAAGCCCACAAAAGCTGTGTCTGTTCTGGTAGTTAGGGTCATCCTTAATACAGTGTTCCTGTCCAAAGCCACTAATCATCTGTACAGCAAACCCTGGAGAAAAATAGCTAGTTGCAGTCCATCCCAAGCCTGGAAGCTTTTCTGAATTCCAAGGGCAACCTCCTCCTCCCCACCAGACGCCCCCCTGCTCACTTTTTACCCCCCTGCCTTCCTAACTTTGCCTCTTGTTCGCAATGTGAAATCTTGCGCCTTGCATCCAGGAGGTCTGCAAGAAGCAATTACTCTTGTCCATTCCTTCTCCACTCCTGTTACCAATGTCCACAGACAGCCCACTTCGTCTTGCTTAGCTTGACCTCAATGTATGTATTAAACTTCACTATAAACCTATCTAAAAGTGGCAAAACACCAAAACAATTCTCCTGGTCAGAGAGGGATCCACCTTGCTCTTCCAAGTAACTTTGTTAGAGGCTCTTTTCCAAGATGTACTCTCCTAGCACCTGTTAGCTCTTGCTACTCCACTGCCAAACATGTGTTCCTGCCTATGCTCAGATAGAGCTGATGGGACTAAATCTTCTGCACCCTTCTAAGGTGAACAACAGCCAAAACAGGTGGCACTTTTCCTGCTCTGTATCTTCTTGCTGTGATAGCTGCTCCCAATGCCTTATAAAGAAACAATGATTTCTTTCTTCCTGGCATTGACCAAAGCAAACTGAAGCCCAGCTCATGCAAACCTTTTTTGTATGAATTTGAGAAGCATTGAGTTGGGCAAATACTATCCTCACCCCAAAAGAATCCCCCAATAAGGCATGTCCAACTACCAGAATGGTTTGCAAGGTTATAGTACATCCAACAGCGGGGCTTGACCTGACCATCCCATCAGTCTTTGGGTCCAGTTTCTCCCCCACATCACCCCTAAGACAAAATCGTTTTTTCCGTCTTGTCTACTGTGCCTAAACACTGTATATATCAACTTGAATTTCCCCTTGTATTTTGAATACTGCTTTATTTCACATCCTGCACCCCCTGTTTCTCAATGAGTCTTCTCCCTTCCAGAGTCAAAACCACCCAAAACATTTTACGTTTGCCATTTTTATGGTTCACATTTTTAAGCCATAGTCATTTCCCATAACTCAAACACTCAGATGTCCTGACTGGTCCAATCTCCAGGTTTCAAAAAGGCAGGTTGCCCTGTCTTTTATCTATACCGAAAGGCTAGGGGCAAAAATCAACATATTTTCATTTCATAATGCATTAAGAGAAAGCATGAAGATCTATTCAGATAGTCATTTTATTCTGTTAATGATAATTAGATTTTAATATCAGAATTAAAGTTCTATATGGATTTTCTTAACAAGTACATTCTCATAATAAATTACAGCTCCTACATCAATACTGAAATGCAGCTGATGTAGATAAGATGAGTAAGTGTTGTAATTTTCTATGTATAAAAAATCTATTAAACAGGCTGGCTGTAGCCTATGAAAATATGGTGCACATTTTCTCAAATAATTAACAGAAGTCCAAATGGAAGCAGGAATATGCCAAGATAAACTGGAGTTATTGTCTGCAGGTATTCATATCCAGGAGACTTTCCCTCAGTAGGCGAGAGTTGCCCTTTTTGATACAGCAGACAAGATTACCAGGATTGCTTTAGAGCATTATTCTAGTTGTGAAAGTGTGAAGTATGATATTTGTCATTTCACAAATGAAGTGGAACTTTGTTGCACTTAACAGAAAATATTAAATCAAAAAGCAGGCTTCCTTTTGCACATGAATAAACTATTACACAGTAAATCAGTTCTGAAAGAAAAAGAAAGTAGACAAAGACTTTGCATATTATGTATGTCTAAAATGCCAAGCCATCAATGATACATGTAAACACAGAGGTCTTTCTAGCAATGATTCATCTCCCATTTTTTAAGACTGAAGCACTCTTCAGTTTCATGGCTTATTCTGCAGAAATACTGATTGGCTGCACTGATACGAACATACATTGCTTTGATGTGAAGAAGGAAATGTTCTGAATAAAAGAGAATTAACAGGTTTTCTTCAATCCATGAGCCTTGCTGAAAGCTAGAATCAAAGTTAGTAATAAAAATGACGGATTTAATGGTGTCTAGTTTAAATTACATGGCTTATATTATATGAAAGCAACTGAGTACCCATCAAAAAAATCAAAATTATTAAAAAAGATATTAAAATACAAAGCTCATTTACTAGCATGGATTATAGTAAATTGTAAACATAAGAATTCATACCCATATTACTGTATAAAATTTGGGGTGATAGGCCTCCCAAGATTTATCAGACTGGATCAGGTATAAGTGAACAATCTGAACAGGCTTTAATCAACTTCTTCTCCAAACCTGTCAGTCGTGGAAATCTTACAATTCATCTAAGTAACTGTTCAAGTATTTAATTACATTATTAGAGCAGAGTTTGGGTTTTCCTAACACTGAACATAAACCAAATCATCTGTTCAAGTAAAACTGATACTTCTTGGGGTAACTTTGGTGGGCACAAAGTAAAGTCATCACAGTTCTTTCAGTAACAGCATTTACATGCTTGAAGACAATTAGAGTCTCTGCTGCCTGACTTTCTCCCATTTTCCTAAGGTTCAAACCCTGTTCTCTGTTGCTCCTGACTAAACTCTCTAGTTTCGCCATATCTTTCCTAATGTGCTGTAGCTGAGCTCCAGCAACCGCCTCTCTGTGTGGCTCTCCTGCCTCTGATTAAATACATTTACAACAAGAGATTTACATTTTTCTGTGACAGCACTGCAATCTGCTCAGTCTTTTCAACAGTGTTGGTACCTTATCGCTTGTTTCCCACTTGGCATTTGTGCAGTTGACTTTTCCTCTGTAAGCACCATCTTTATTGTCTTTACATAATTTTGTCTTACGGATTTCAAGCTGTTTCACCCATTTATTAAAAATATTTTTAATTCTAAACCAGCATGGCCTCCAAGTGTGACATATTGTTCAAAAATGTGACATCTTGTTGTCTAAGACATTAATGAAAGAGAATAGTAGAAAAATCAAGGCCTACAGACTATTGATAAAATTCTTCCTTGATAATACTTTCTCAAACAGGCCTTGCTCCTCACATTTTATCAAATCATTCTTATTGGCATGACTGTCTGAGTCATATCAGAAGTCTCCCTAAAGTGAAAAACATATCTGGTCTTGGTGGATAGAGTGGCTGCTTCCCTTATTAAGCTTGAGGGGTTTATAAATTGATTGTTTAATAATTTGTGTGAGTATCTTTCCAGATACCAACTTAGTATGAATCTTTGGCTGTCATTCCCTTGTTTTTCATTTGGTTGTGGGTTTTTTATCTCATTTAAAGATATGTCCTATGTTTATTGGGACTATTTATACCCTTCCGGAGTTCTCAAAGCAAATCACTGCTAGTTTAGAAACCACATCTTTAAATATGCTGGGGTAAACAGTATGAGGCCCTATTGACCTGGAAAAGGAACTTCATGTAAAGACCCTCTTATATACTAAGACTTTCCATATGGGGAGTTAATGCACAGTAGATAAAATATCAGAAATTCAAATCCCATTTTATTACCTCATCATTTAACCTTGTAAACAGGCCTCAAATCTGACTTTTCTGAATCTAAATACTCAGTTCCTTCCCTACTTTCCCTTGCGTTCCTGTTACCTTGTTAATTCTGATCATGCTAAACCTTTTGTCACATTTAACCTTTTTGAGAAGACTGAAGAAAAGGCACTGAGCACATTAGCCTTGCCTGTGTCATCTGCAATCCTCTCTCCTTCCCATTAGTTACCACTATGTTTTGCTATGGGAGCTAAAACTCTTGCTTTGCTCTGTTTCTGTTATGAATCTTCACATAATGGGAACAATACAGTAGCAGTGACATGTAAAATTTGTCAAAAAACCTGGATTAAATTGGAGTGGAGCAGCCGCTTCCCTTCTCTCAGCAGCAGCTGACAAGGGATGCTCTAGGTGACTGCATCTGCAGCTAACTGAATCGTGCCAGCCTTCCTTTCCTAGGGAAGGAGATGGAAGGTAATTGCCCCTTATCCAGTTTAGGAGACTGATTTCCTCCTTTAAACTTCATTTCTGGTCTTCAACTCACTCTCACAAAATTAGAGTGAAAAATTCATTTTTAGCAGCATTTTTTTCAGAGTATAGACTGAAAACACTAAGGAGACAGATACAGGGAGCTGGAAAAAAAAGGCCTCACTGCAGAACTACTTTTTTTTTCCTCAAACCAAATAGTGTCTGGAGTCTGATTTTGCCAATGCATTTGGAAAAGCTGGACAGCCCATATTTGCTTAATCAAGTTATTCCCCTTTCTCTGCTGTAATCTTTGGTATAGTTCCCCTTTGTGCAGTTAAGATTCCTGGAGGAACAATATACATTTTCCCAAATTATTCATCATCTACATCCTAGTTCTCACATTTATATTGCCAAGTGATTTGCAATTCATTTTCTGACATTTTTGGTTTACTTTGTTTTGGACTTCTGCTAAACAAAGCCTGCCAACAGCATTCCTCAGAAGGCTAATGAACTTACTAGAATAGCAATCACTCTCTTAGAAACCTTTTGCGTATTTTTAATTTGTATTGACTCTTTGAGAGATCCAGATAATTTAGCAAGTTTCGTGGCAGACATGAAGACAAATGCTCCTGCTGACTTTTACATTCAAAACAACTATTAGAGCACATTTATTCAGGACTGAAAGGGGCGACCCAAACAAAACAGACTAAACAGACCTCTTTTTCAGTGAAACCACAGTTAAAAACTGTGGCATGAGTCCCAAAAGAGAGTAAGACAATCACTGTATCATTTGTACAACAGGGAGTTTTTCACAAAGTTGAAATTCATTCTGTATCTGTTGTCCTATCTGATACTATCACGCTTTCCTTGGTGTTGTGTTTTTTTTTCCTTTCTAAATGGATTAAAGTAAAAGCATTAAGCCAACAGAATTAATTTAAGCTAAACAATGTTATCTAGTTAGATATAAATGGTACATAATATTACAGTACAAGCTATCATGATGGTGTATTTTCCCAATAACAAGTTTAAATTTTAATGCGCTAAAGTTGTCTGTTGGTTGAATATTAAGGCATAAAGGTACTGAGAAGTGTAACCTGTTACAGAAGATAATAATTAAGAAAAGGCAAACCTTATAGCAGATATTTTTAACAATGGAATTTACCAATAAATTGAACAGCAACAGGCCATTCATTCCCTATGAATGAACCCAGTGACTGCTTTCCAAAGATTAAACATACTATTGATTTCAGTACAGCTTGAAAATACAAGATGTTTTTAATAAACAATTTCTCATATTAGGCAAGCCTTTGCTACCACTACTGACCTTAACATCATTATTATTTTGTTCATTTATACATTAAGAGACATTAAACCACAAATCATGCTGCTCAAGTTACACAAGCTGTATTCAGTGTCTGTGAATATACAAGCGAATTTCAGGAAAAAATGGCATGTCTATTAGTAAATTATTTGACAACTAAATGGAAGTAATATGAGATAAAAAAGGGAAAGTCAAATATAAGCAGTATCGAGCTGCACATGTATGTCAGTCAGATTATTTGCTTGCTTATTACAAAGGAATGTAAGAGTAGTTAATGCTATTTAAGCATGAAAAATGACTGTGACTTCCTCATCATATCACTGAATACCTTCAAGACATATACTTGTTCACTCAGAAGCATACCAATACACTGTAGTTAGTCAAGACCTGGAAGCACCCAAGAGCTTGGACTTCCAGGTGTGCCCAGATAAAGCCACGCAGAGATGTGCCCTACCAGCTCGGGTCCCTGCTAACCTGGGGGTCTCCATGTATGCTCTATCCTATTGATGACAAAAGCCTGTCACTGCTCCTTAAAGGATTTAAAGAACTATGGAAGTTCACAGTATGAATGTTTGAACACACTTTTAATCTCAGAGAAGCTTATGAAGAAAACTTATAGAAGGTTTATAAAATTCTGGACTTCTGCTGTTCCCTTGCAATAAAAAGATGTTTCCTTTATCTTATCTTTAAGTCTAAATGGGACAGACGAGCATTACTGATCTGGAAATCACAATGTTTTTCTTTAGCTCTCATTAGAGTTTCATGAACACAGGAGAAACCGGTCTATTGAAAGTCTTCCCTGATATGTTTTGACTTCAGTCAACACATCCCTTCAGAATGGAGTTTTGGGGTGACTGCAGACAGGTCTGTGTAACATGAATAGTTAGAAGTTTCTGCCCTATTTGGTACTAAATATATGCTCCACCTTTCTTCACACATGTTTCTACCAAAAGAAAGCAGGACAGAGTTTTTGCAGCATTTTAAGTTTCATAATATATCCTATTTTATATATAAACATACATATATATCTCTGCATCCAAAGAAGTACAACAAAGCTGGTGAAGGGTCTAGAGCACGAGTCTTATGAGGAGCGGCTGAGGGAACTGGGGGTGTTTAGTCTGGAGAAAAGGAGGCTCAGGGGAGACCTTATTGCTCTCTACAGCTACCTGAAAGGAGGGTGTAGTGAGGTGGGGGTCAGTCTCTTCTTCCAAGTAACAAGCGACAAGACAAGAGGAAATGGCCTCAGGTTGCACCAGAGGAGGTTTAGATTGGATATTAAGAAAAATTTCTTCACTGAAAGGGTTGTCAAGCACTGGAACAGGCTGCCCAGGGAAGTGGTTGAGTCACCATCCCTGGAGGTATTTAAAAGATGTGTAGATGTGACACTTAGAGACATCGCTTAGAGGTGGACTTGGCAGTGCTGGGTTAACAGTTGGACTGGATGATCTTAAAGGTATTTTCCAACCTAAATGATTTTATGATTCCATGATTCTGTGTATATATATTTACACATAAATATATATACACATCTAAAGTCCAGATATATATTTTAGTATAAATATATATATATATTGAAATATGTCATATGACACAGACATGCACATACATTTTTATTTGACTTCAATAAATATGTATCGCTCTTCCAGATATTACACACATTTTTTCCATGTAAACTCAAATCCTTACTCTAACTAAACCTGTTGAAATCCCAGCAGGCACTTGTAGAAGTATGCTCTCTTTTCATATAAAATAAATGTGCCATGTACTATTCACAAATAAATAACTGCTACCTGGATACATCACTATCAGAAACTGAGGTAAGGTATTTTAGAGTCAAACAGGGAAGTAAAATTTGGATACATGATGCTAATATCAAGGTTAACCTGTCATATCAGATACAGATACATCAAGATTAAGGAGCTTCTTTCTTCTTGTCCTGAATAATAAATTAATATCAACATCTTTATGTGCTTTGTAATATAGATTTCTATAAAACTGCCCTTCAAAATGGGTTCTTAAATCTATGTTCTAGCATAAAGTAAAGCTTTTCATATCATCTATTATCTTGTTTTGGGATAAAGAAAATTCACTTATGTATTTAAACCAAGATGATATTCATGGATAACTTCTGCTGTATGAAAATGGGATAAGTGCACTGAAATGTTTTCAGGCAAGAAGCCAACAATCTCCATGCGTTATACAGAAGTGGCAGAGTGATTTTTTTAAGGCACACCTGCTTTAGATGAAAGAAATTGAATTCCAACTCCATAACTGTCAAGCGCCACTGCAAATAATAGAGCCTAAGCCGACTCATTTCAGCAATATAGCTATTTTCCTGTTGAAGCGATGGAGCAGAAATCAGCCTTAGCTAGATGATATCACTTTATGTGCATGCTTTGGAAACAGTTCCATTCATCATTTCACTGCTTAATCCCTTTCAATAACATGTTCTTCATTCCCTGGTTAATAAAAACTTTGGTTGCCTAAGTCAAAATTGTGAAAAAAAAAAATGTGGATTGTGATTTTGCCATAATTACAGAAAAATTGGAAAAAAAATACAGTAACTGCAATAAATCATTTGAATGGTTGTACATAATATTTCTTACATGACATCACATGCATGAGGCTGCTTCTCCTGTAGTCTCTTAAACAGCTGTATCCTCATTTCTTTTTTTGCAGCTCCCAATAGGATGAAGATAACATAACAGCAGGACAATGAAGACCATCATTTGGGTATTGATAATCTGGCACTGAGCACGTGTTTCATTTGGGAAGATATAGTGTGAAGAAGGTGTTACTTCTCTCCCTTCTACCCTCATATAATCATACTGAAGAATAAAAAAAAAAAAAACAAAACAAAAACACCTTCTCATATGTCAATAAATGTACATTCATTTTCAAACTTGTCTATGGCAAGGCTCAAATTCATGATCCATTACTGCAGTGACACCATCACAATGAATGCTTCTGACAACAACACAATTTTAAAATGGTACAGACCATTATATAGAGATCTTTAGTGCCATATTATTCTGCTTTCATTAAAATTTGAAGGCACAGATAAACTTCCTCATTTCTTCCCATTTTTTTTAAACAGGTATGTTCACCCACAATCTAGAGAAAAGTCAATAAATAAGATCTCGCTTCTACTGAGAAATTTCAATGACTACCAAGGGAAAGACCTCAATAATGTTTAACTAACACTAACTCCAGCCTCTAGTGTCTTTCCACTGAGTAACTGCTAAAGCCAAATGCTTTACTTTTCTAAGTTGTTAATGTGTCAGCATTTATTTGTGGAGGTATCAATGAAATATCTGGTGAAATGCTGGCTTTTAGTTGCATCTACACCTGAGTATTCCTTTGCCCTCTGTAATGGCTATACATTGCTCCCAGACAAGTTAATGGTTAACATGCTAAGGACGCACAAGGCCCCATGTAGCCATACAACATTAACCCCTGGAAGCATTTTAGAAAATTAGCTTTCTAATCATACAATAGGGGCTTAGTGAAATACTGGAGAATCTAGGTATTCTCAGACATTTGCATCTTAATCGGAAAATTCAGATTTACAGAAATCTCACCTAGCAGTGGCCAAAAGATGATCCCCATGTTTCATCAGAGGCAGCGGTACTGATCTGGGATGGGATGAAGCAGTGGCAGGAAACCTGGGGGGAGGAGGAAGTAGTGCAAGGAAGGGAATAAGGACAGCAATTATAAGTTCACTTGGAAAAAAAGAGTTTTAAACTGTCACCTCGGACAACTCAGGTTCAGTAAGGTAAATCCCAAACCACACTCTGGGCATTCATGCTCTCCTTTCGTTTGCCTCACGGGAAGATTCGGAGCAACTATAGACTGAAATCTCAGCGCCTTGATGGAGGAATACAGAAGTTTTGACATTCCCTCACTCTTCCAGAAGCAACTCAGTTGAACAATGATACAAGTAAGAATTTTTTGATTGAAGCTTCAGGGCTGCAACAGTAACTAGATGTAAGATTTGATCTGACCCTTACTGTCAATTTGTAAGAATAAAAAATACCAACTGTGAGACCCTTGAATACTGCAAATGTAGTGTTTAAAAAAGCTTGGAAAAACTGTCAGTACTATAACTCACAGAAACATTCCTCCTCCCTTTCACCCAGCTCCTAATAGCATTTTTTCCCATGTCTAACTAATATAGAAAAATGCTTTTAAATGTATCTGTTCTGTTTTCCAATAAATGATTCTCTATCCTTTATTTCTGAAGTTTCACCTTTCTTTTTTTTTTGTTATGAACTGCTCCAATGTAAATAGTATCCCAAACGCAAAAGATTAAAAAAAGCAAATTACACTTGCCACTCCTTGCAAGTTTCCTACAAACACTTAGGACAAAGGACCAGACTTCAAAAATACTTGCTAGATTTTACTAATACATACTGATCTAGATCACAGTTAGCAATGTTAATATGAAGTTAACTTTTTAGCATTTGCCTTAACAGTTCCAGGAAGACATTAATACTAAAACAGAACATTGGCACCAGATGAGTATCTACAAGATTAAATTTAGGGTGGCAATTACACCTTTCTTGAAGTACAGCCCCAATCAATAAAAAAGATTTCTATTACCTTGCCTCCATAATGTCTACAAGAGACAGTGCTAATGACTAAAAACCCCTTGCCAAGATTGGATTTGAAAACCTAAAACAGCTTTCAACGCCTTGCAGCTTCTCACTGTATTTCTAGAAGTGACTGTTTGAGACAATATACACCTCCACCTAATTTTAGACAACTAGAAAGGTATTTGGCATCATTGAGGATAGCTCATGTGTGCTTATAAAACAGAAACAATTGCTAATAAATAACAATGCTCAGGTTCCAGTATCTAATATCAAACCATAGGTAACCTACAGTTATTGTAAGTTCACAGACCATGTCAGTGTAACACTTCTTTTCTCAAGGATGAATTTGACACTGTTCCTTTTCTCCCAGTCACTTCAGCACTTAACTGATTTACTTCCCTTGATTGTTCAATATACTTTGCTAAAAACTCACTAGATATGGTAATAGCTATATTCCCAGCTTATGTTTTAAACAAGATATAGAATAATGTAAGAGAAAAATTATTCTCTAGAATCTCATAAATGTTTTACACCTTGTTGAAAAATACCCAATCAGGGAGCTTTCTTGCAAATACAGGGTCTTATTTTTCTAAACCTTGTCTTATAAGCCACTTCTAATTGTTGCATCGAAAAATACTGCAAGGAGCTTAAAGCAGGATTCGGTCTTGCTAATTACACTCTACCAAAAAAATGTACCAGCTCGGTATAGTTACTTGAAGTTGTAAGTTACTTAGTCCTAACTTCTAATTGTCATTATGACTTACAATACTTTTAGTTTGCTGAAGACTTGTTTCAAAATCCTATTCAAACCCAAAATAAATAGGGTACCATAAATCATGATCTCTTGTTATGGGAACGGCAAACAGAAACCTTAAGGCAGAAGAGGGATTGTTTCAGTTTTTTGCTTAATGTAAACCTTTTTAAGAGCACAGTCATTGACAGACTTAACCCATCTGTGGCTTCTAATATTCATTCAAGTGGATGTTTAAACCCTAGCTCTATTATTTTTGAATTTTGATAGTGTTTGTGTTGTTTTCAAGAGAAAAAATGACACTAACACTTCTAACTAGAAAGTAGGAGACTGCAATAAGAAGGAAGGTGTTAATTTTTGTTCATACTCTCTACCATTATTAACCTTTGTCAATAAGATGGGGCAGGTTATATTCTTCATTGAACATATGTATGTATGCACATATATGTGTATCTTCATAGTACATTAGCTTAAAACCTCCTAGAAATTGCTATGAAGCAAAGGAAATGCTTTTAATGGAAAAATAGTCATGCTATTTGGTATTCTAGAAGGAAAAATACCATTTTCTTTTCATTTAAAAAGGGCTTTTTCTCTCATGTTAAGAAGTGCAATGTAAGTTGAAAGAAGTGCATGTACTCCCTGCAGAATAGGTGGTTTTGCTCCAGAAATGTACCACTTCTGGGGACCTGCAGTTGTCGTTCCTTGGTTTATCCATAAATAAGTACAGCAGCAGCTCAACAGCGGAAGCCACTAATTCTGTCCTAGGGAGACCACCCATAGGGGAGGGAAGCATGATCTGGTCTCTATGTGCATTTAACGCTCAGCCTTCCTGCCAGAAAACCCTGTTCCACACCAGTGACTGAAAAAAACAGCAGATGATGGATTGAATTTAGTACATTTTGGGGCTCTTTTCAAGCTGATGACACATTGAGAGGGTCTGCCAACTCATGTATCATCTCCCAAATGAAAAAGACTTTGCAATACTACATGTACATAAATAATCACACACAGAATTATGCATAAAATCATTTTCACTTTAAATTATTTAACTACAAAAGCAGTAGAGCAAGACATGTTATGTGGGCCTAATACTACATCTTTATGCTCAATTAATTTTTTAACATTAATATCAGTTGGAGAAGGAGCAGGACATACCACAATATACATGGTATGCATAACAATATATACCTCTAAGATTACAGTTTATACTTCGGCAAAGTGATTCAGACTCAGGAGCTCTGTGTAGGAGCTGCCACAACCAAAATTAACATTCATTATTCAGAACAAGTTTTAACTGTGTTTGAGAACAGGAGCCCTGGATCCATCCCATCCCTGGACACCTGCAAGGCATGTTTGGAAAAGAAGAAGGTCTCTGCCTTACAGGACGCAGACAGATATTAGTCCCTCTTCTGTATTGCTTCCTATTTGTATCAGCTGAGATTTAGGAGACTTGCCATTAGCCAGTTTCCCTCGGAGAAGGAACACATGGATGCACTGAGCGGGTTATTTATATGAGCTTCAAGCCCTGCACTGTGAACAGAGGTGGGTAAGCGGCCATGCAGGAGATCCTCCTGCAGAGGTGAAGTCAGGCTCCTGCGACACAGTCCATGCCTGTCTTCTCTCGGTGCCTGCCTCCCTGATCCTGATCCAGTGTTCTGCCTCTGTGCTCCTAAACTGACACAAATCATCCAGAGGTGCCTTTCTTTTCTGCCTCTGCCTGAGTCACAGGCAACTCAGTTCTGAATTAGACATGTTAGTTGAGCTCTTCAGAGTTCAAAGAATTATGTCCTTCTCTCTCTCTTCTGTGCCAGAGCCAGTGCTGTTATTACTTTCCCATCTGATAGATAACTCAACACCTCCCCAGACTCTGCAGCTAACCTGGCTTGGAGAAACCCCTCTATTAAAACTGATCAAAAAATGGAAAGTGCTTCCGAGGAGAAACCCTAACTAGACAAATTCTCAGTCTGAACCAGAAAGAACTTTTATCCTAATGATCATAATTTTGTCAAAAATTTTTGTACTAACTTTAGTCTTCTGTCATGATAGTGTTCCTGATGGGATGATCCAATTTCCCAGCTGATTTCTTTGACACTTGGTTAAGACTTTTTTTGTCCCCCTGTTTGGAAATAATTTCAATCTAGACATGTAACTTGCTGGCATTTGTGCTGTAACAGAAAGATGGAAATAACTTGTGATAAGTTTACTGAGAGAATACAGAGGCTTTTAATCAGTTTGCCTTAGAGCCACAGGAAGAAAGAAACCTACTCCTAGTCTGCTCTTAAGTCCCCCCTTTTTCTTGTCTTTTTTTTTTCCCTGAAGCAGCTTTCAGCATGCATTACACATGACTGATTTATTAGATTGTTAGAGCCGTCAGAGTCCGTGTCAGGTATAAGACAGATTTGTCATGAGGGTGTAGCAAAACTAGATTACACTATTCAAAAGCTGCATCCCTATACTCTGTGTCAAGCTTCTGATAGTCAACAAAGAGTTTGTTACTAACATGAATGTCTCAGGGAAAGAAGATCCAAGCCTTTGTGATCATCAAACCTGTTTATTTCAGATTTTAACTAAGTCTGGGGTACTGAAAAAGAATATCAATGGGCACAAAATGAAGCAGCCTATCTGTTTAATACCACAAGCCACTATCAACCTAATACATTCATTTGCCCTTTAATACAGACAGCATTTCAAAATCCTTCTCCTGCTATTAAAACACTTTTAAAAGCTTATGCCCTTATAAACCAAGCAATCATTTTCCCCTCAACAGCTACAACCTGCCATCACTTTACAAGACCAAATTACTGAAGAAGACTGTAGGTTCATGAAGGCAAGTGGCAGAGATTTCCTGCAGGAGATAAAAATGACCAAAGCAGTATTCACACACTAAATGAAATTCAAACCTGGTTTTATTTTCTAGTTCTTTATATATAACAAGAACTATTTTTCAACTTCTACTTGGAAACATCTGAGAATAAAGATACAAGTGAAGACATAAGCAATGAGCTAAACAGAATTGTTTTAAAGACTGTAGTTAGAAAGATCAAGATGAAAAACCATCAGTTATTGAAATTGTGCAAGGTTCAGGTTATTGTAAAATAAAACAATGTAATAAATAGGGTGGTATCTGAACAAAGCAAAAGCACAGAGATTAATACTGACATAAGGATATATAGATGTTACAAAGTAAGTCCAGAACATTGATTTCCCTTTCCTTAAAAAACGAAACAGGAGGGGAGGAATGAATCAAAAATAAACTAAAGAAAGCCATGCTCAGTCTCAAGGTAGCAAAAGCTGAGAGTGAATTTTTGAGTCATAAGGTCTGACAGAAAAAACCCAGATGAAAACCTGAGCATGGTTACAGCAACAGTAGAAAGGAGCTGGGGGAGGGGGGTGGTTAGGATATAAATTAATAGCTATTACACTAGAAACTGCCTGGATTAAAAAAGAAAGATAAAGAACATTTACATAAAATAATAGGAAATTATTATAGACCCATAAAGTGGATTACAGTCTAAACGGGAAAATGTTTACATGTGAAGAGTATTTAAAGGTTGGCTACAAAGAAGATAGAGACTCTCTTTTTACAAGGAGTCACGTGGAAAAGATGAGGGGTAATGGGTTCAAGTTACTCCTCGGAGATTCCAACTGGACACAAGAGGGAAATTTTTCACAATGAGAACTGTCATTGGAATCATCTCCCCAGGGAAGATGTGGATTCCCCAACACTGGACACGTTTAAGATTCAGCTGAACAGGGTTCTGGGCCATCTCGCTTAGGCTGTGTTTTTGCCAAGAAAGGTTGGACCAGATGATCCTTCAGGTCCCTTTCAACCTTGTATTCTATGATTATATGAAATCTTTTTAAAAGATTAAAACATTGATCATGAAGGGGCTGCATATATGCTGATCTTAAACTGAGGGAATCCACCAGTGGAAATGCTTATAAAATCTTCATAATCATGGTACCTGTTGTGTTTTGAAATAACTGGGAGAATCAAACTTAAACCCAATGAGTTGAAATAATCGATCTGTAGATGGTTTTGCAGGAAGTACGTGAATCTACTGTTCATGTCTTTACTTTTGGAAATATTACAGGTTAGGCAGAAGAGAAGTGCACCTGTATGAACCAATGTTTCAACACAAAAAAACCCCTAGTACTGAAAAAGGCCTCAAGAGGATGTTAAACTGTTCTTCCACCTCAAACTTTCCTGGAACTGCTCACAAAGCAGAAGGTACAGGAATAAGGAAAATTGATTTTCTACTGAGCTGTGACACAACACAAAGTGATGGGATTTGAACAGGTACCTGAACCCAAGTTTTCAAAGTCCAAGTCCTGAGCTATGCGTTATATGAACACACAGTTTCTTACAATCTATATACAAGAACTGAACAAATGAAACATAGCTGTGAAATGAAGAAATCAGATGCAACAAGGCAAGGGAACTTCCACAGATGTGACATGATATTTCTGCCAGATCCAGCCATCTCTCCATTGTCAATATCAGTGAGTCGATGGAGATCCTCCAAGAGACCAAGGAAGAGGTGGATGGGGAGGCCTCCATGGCCTGAGTGGGCAGGAGGAAGAGAAACTATTTCCAGTAAGGTCAAGAAGAGAACAGAAGCAGCAGTGGCTGTGCTCACGCAGCTTTCTGGAGGCTGTGGTTTTCCTAGCAGATGGTTCTACCAAGCCAGACCAAGCCTATTCCAACACAAACTTAGGGCCAAGAGCTGAATACAAATCTCTGAAGTCCCAGGCCGATCCTCTTACAATAATGCCATCTTTCCTTTCTAAAGACACTGACTCTAGTCTGGTCTTGCTCTGCTGAAAAAATATCAAATAACTAATATTGAACACTACTCAAAAGTCTTAACTCTTTCAAAGACTACATGACTGGTTTAAGGTTCCAGGGCACCACAAGGGCAAGCTAAAACTCAGAGAAACCAAAATCAAGGCAAGCATTTCCAAGGCCATGCTGCCACTGTTTGTCCACAGTTTAGCTGAAACAAACTTTAGAAAGCAAAGTTCAAGCTATTTTAAGCCCATTTTAATACCTTAGTTATAGTATGAACTTAAATACACTTGTCCAGTCATCCCAGTTAATGAGCTATTTGAGAACTAATAAATATTCCATAGATGTGTGAGAAACTGTCCCTGTGCTTAAAGAAAACAGTTTCATGCCAGCAGCCTGGTACTACAAACTGCTTCTAATGTTTGTGTGGTGTTTTGTGTCCATGAAAAGAAATCTTAATCTGCAATTTTAATACTGTACTGACAACTACAGTACTGCAATCTGTTACTGCCTGAGTGCGCTGAATAGTGTTTTGCCTAGATGCTGTAAGCTAAGTCCTGTCCTTGGGTACAAGGGCACAGCAAGATGCATCTGTATACTTGAGGGCTAAATTTAGATGAAGGAGAAAAGGCCACATGAGATACAGAGTTCCACATTGGATCATTTCATGCTTGGATTTGTAGTCAGTAGCTTTAAATTTCCTAGTTAAGAGAGGGCACCTGCAATACACTCAATTTTATGCAAGTTATGTGTGCTCACAGATTCGTAGTACATTGCCGAAGTAGCTCCTATCTGGGCAAAGTTTGTACAAAATTACGAACAGAAATGTGGGGGGAAAAAACTTAAAACAACAGCAAAACAAATTAAGCAGGAGTTCAGAAAGTTTTCTGGCTCATTTTGAGCTCAAACTTTCTCAAGATCAAATAGTCTCACAGCCCTTCTACACACAAAGGAAGATGCCTGAAGGAAAGCAGAATCCCCTCTGACTCCACAGCTGTACGGAGAAGTGTACATTTTGCCTGCCCTACTGAAGCCAGGCCAAAAGTACTTCCAGCTCCTCGCTTTCCTGCAGCTCCCTATAGCCCCTCCACATGCTTTTCAACACCACCTTATCTATGCTGGAGTTTCAGTTACAGATGCTCTTGCCCATATATCCCATAGCCAAGGTATATCATGTCAAGCAAACATTCAGTGTGCATCAGTTGACCTACCTAAAAACCATCTGCATTCCTCCTTGGACTTCCTAGAGAGCGAGCAGATAGCAGAAACTCAGTTTACCAACTCAAGAGCTTAAGTGAACTAGCAAGCAAGCAAACCCTCACAAAAGAGAGAATTTCTTTGATTTCAAAAGATTATAATTTTTTATAAAGCCACAGAATAGAAGTTTGGAGAAGAAAAGAACTTGTAACTGAGTTCTAGGCTGTGGATTTATCAGTCCGTAATAGCAAAACAAAAAAACCTGAAATTATTTGCAAATTAGAAAGATGTCTAGTAGGCATTGGGATTTGAAGCCAGCACTCAGTGTATTTTTATTGAAAAGCATAGTGCCATTATTGAATATGCCATACAAACTGAGCAAAGATTACCTTACATTAACAAAATTACAGCAAGAGTTACCGAAGGCAAAAGCTGAAACATTATTAAATAATACACTCCCATTAAAAATTATAAAATGATTGTTTACTTCTCTTTGATGGAAGTAACTACTGGAGAACACAAATCTAACTGGACATTTATTGGGCACAATGCACTTTTTAATTAGTATTTTATAGGTAAAATAATGTATAACTCAAACAGACACAATCAGATCAAGCTTGGCCTTCAGATTTTCCAAAAATTAGTTTATTATTATTATTTTATAAAATTACCACCAACAATGGAAATATTCGCATTTTATCTTTCTAATCATGTAAACAATTTCTAGTGAAGAAAACATGCCAGCTCAGAGCACCAAAACTTTGAATGGACTTGGATCAAAATACATAAGGAAAAAAAAATTATTTGATTATATAATTCACCTTCAGAATGCATTTTCCAGCCAATGTGAGATTTCAAAATGTAAAGCCTTACATGGGTGAAATGACTCGTTTCCTAATTTTGTAATATTTTTATTATTACTAAATACACCTCAAATCCTATCTCCTCCTTTTTATACACTGTTCATATCAGCAGAGAATAGGTAAAAGTTGTTTTGAGCTAAAGAAAGGAATACCAGTTAAAACTCGAGTTTACCAACCCTTCATAACCAAGTGAGGCATTATACCAGAAAAGTCCTTCAGCTTACACTAGCCTTTTCTTGGTCATTCTAAGACCTACCATATCTTCTCGTCTTTAGGCTCCATTTCTCCCCCTCTCTACTCCCCCTCTTGTTTTGACATTGCTGACCATTCTCACTGCTCTCCTCTGCACTTCCATAATGGTCAAGACCTTTCCTGAGGTCCAGTTTCCCTTTCTGAGTGCAGGGAAAAACCTGAAGCCTTTCGGTGCCAGGCAACATTAGGATAAATGCAATACTTTTCTTCATATATCCCTGAATACTTTTTGACTTCTCTGTAGCAGGGCACTATTGACTCATATTTTGCCTGTGATCCACTCTAATCCTCTATATGCTTTTTTACAAAAATGTCATCTACCCATTTGGCACTCAGACTGCTAATTATTCCTGCCTAGTGTGGTGTGTTGTTCCATGGTGGAACAACATTCTGTTTTCTCAGACAACTGCTCCAATTTATTAACCTCATTTTGAATCCTAACCCTACCTTCCAGTTTACTTGCAGCCCACTGCAGCTCTGTATTACCTGCACATTTCATAGGCAGGATCTCCATTCTATCATCCCACTCACTAGCAAAAACAGGCCATCAGCAAACAGGGCAGACCCAGTGGAGCCTCACTAGCAAAATGTGTCTACACAGATACTGTGAACCATCAGTAACTCCTCAGATTTGCTCCCTCCTCTCCCTACAGCAGATGCACTTGGGTCAGGTTTCCTCAGCTTACTCCTCAGTCAGAACTTAAGAAAAATGTTCTGGCACAGTTGCAAAAGGCAATGAAGTTAAGACACATACCGCTTTCCAGAGAAAAGAATTGGTTTGACGTGCTTTTTTCTTAATAAATTCATGTTGAATTTTATTCATTTCCTTATTACTAACCAGGCTACATACATACAGAGACAAAATCCTCTATCATCCACCTGCTCCTCCTTTTTCCCTTCCTTTCTTTAAGCAGATCCCATTGCAAATCAAAGCCCTAGAGCCAGATGATATTCTTTGCTCCCTATATTTGATTTCAAAATGGAAGTATGATGGATATTCTGATAGAAATGAGAATAGACATATTAGTCCGTAATAATCCTGTATTCTCAAATAACTTAAGGCACCGGTTCAGCTTCACACATTCAGCAACACAAAACATTATTTATTGGCTGTTAAAGAAAAATATGGCAGTTGTCCATGGCAAATTCATCCTTGTTTTGAAACATATGTTATCAGTGCTCAGAAGGGAACTGTAAGTATAGATTTTAAAAATAGTGTTGCAAAAACATTATCTCTGAAAAACTGAAAGTGAAGCTGCCGGAATGCAGTTTGATACCATATTGTTGATAATGTCTGGAGATGTCACAGTAGCACATTTTCCATATTTCCAATATATTTTCTAAAACATAACTGAAAACACAGAAAAGTGCTGTGCTCACAGCATTGATGGCAGGTGCTGGAGGAAAGGCAGCGCTCACTCGAGCTGCCCTCCTGCCAGGCATCTCCTGCCACAGGCTCAAACGGCAAACACACAGCACAGGCTTGGGACATGGGGGACAGCATGTCGCTTGAAATTGGAGCATTTTTAATCCTCCAGACACCATAATAGAGGTCAAATACCATTTACAGTGTTTAATATTTTATTTTTAGGAAGACTGATGACATTATAGCTCATTGGATATTTATGACGAGACTGAGTAGTCTCATTTTCATGGGTAGTGAGTGCTGTGGACAGAAACATTCACACAAAACCCAGATGTTGATGAGCTGCACTGGGAATTTTTTTCTATCCTACCCAACACTGACATTTTTAAAACTGTCAAGCCTTGTTTTGAGCAAAGCAGCCCATTTTGTTGGTGTTTCCATACAGCAGAAGGCATACTGAGGGAACAGAAACAGACAGAGAGCATTCAGTAACGCAGATTCATTAAGTCATTGCAGCACAACTTAATTTGGCTGTAGAACATTATTTTCCATGGAAACTCTGGTTTGTGCTAACGTGGCTACAGGAGGTCTAATCAGAAACGTCTGATGTTCTTAGGGGAGCAGATGGAGAAGTGCCTCACTAAGTCCCATGGGCCCTTAGCTGTTGGGATCTGGGCTTGCAGAAGCCAAATGTCTTTAGGTTTGTCTCCATCTTCCCAAAATGCTGGAACCCCTCAAGATCCCAGGACACACTTGCAGAAGCTGGAAGGGCAAACTGTGTCTGCCAAGGGTTAGAATGTGGATGGTCCATAGCATCGTGCAAGAGCACCTCTCAGACCCATCTTCATAACAGGAATAACCTGACCAGAATTATTTTGTCCCAGGCTCATCCAGACTGGCCAAATATGCATCTGCAAAGCTGCTCTGGATGCCAGGGAAGAGTCCTGCAGGCAGCAGGTCCCACAAGCCCTTCCTCCCCACCATAGGCATCGACACCATGGGGCTGCCAGATAACGTAACAATTTCTGCAACAGCAACAGAAGGATCAGGACTGCAAGTGCAATAGTCTGTAACAATATCTACTGAGACGATGCTTACAGTTTGTTTTTCTCCTAAAAACAGGCCATTTATCTTTTAAAAGTTTCTGTGTCAGGCTGTCAGTGTCAGATAATGCCAGACTGATGCTTATCTTTAAACTTAACAATACCTGCATACATGGAGTGATAGGGATTTTAATTAAAAAACCACACTTTTCCAAAGGATCCCTGCTTCAGCTGGTGTGGTGCATGAAGGGGCCTGAGTCAGATTGTATTCAGTCTTCCATAAATCTGGGATTTCCTACCTCTGAGGACAGAGCAGATTTCCTCTTCTTCATTCAGGCTCCTTCCCTGATTAATTTCTTATAGCTAAAAAAAAAAAAAATGGTACTAACTGCCTGTAAGATGAGAAAAGATTGTGGAAATAACATCTGCTGGAGATACTAGGGGATGAAAGTGAGATTGTATTGGGTTTATGTGGCAAGGTTTTGGTAGCAGGGGTTACCAAAGAGAAGCTGCTAGAAGCTCCCCATGTGCAGTGGAGCCAAGGCCAGCCGGCTCCAAGAGGGACCCGCTGCTGGCCAAGGCCGAGCCCATCAGCGACGGTGGTAGCGCCTCTGGGATAACGGGTTTAAGAAGGGGAAAAGCTGCTGCACAACAGCAACTGCAGCTGGAGAGAGGAGTGAGAATCTGTGAGAGCAACAACTGTGCAGAGCCCAGGGGCAGTGAAGCAGGAGGGGCAGGAGGTGCTCCAGGCCCGGAGCAGAGATTCCCCTGCAGCCGTGGGGCAGCCCATGGTGAGGCAGCTGTGCCCCGCACCCAGGGAGGCCCACGGGGGAGCAGAGACCCACCTGCAGCCCAGGGAGGACCCCACGCTGGAGCAGGGGGATGTGCCCGAAGGAGGCTGTGACCCCGTGGGAAGCCCGCGTGGAGCGGGGGAAGAGTGTGAGGAGTCCTCCCCCTGAGGAGGAAGGAGCGGCAGAGACAGCGGGTGATGAACTGACCACAACCCCCATTCCCCGTCCCCCTGCGCTGCTGGCGGGGAGGGGGAAGATAAATGGGGAGTGAAGCTGAGCCTGGGAAGAAGGGAGGGGAGGGGAAGGTGTTTTTTTAAGATTTGGTTTTATTTCTCATTATCCTACTCTGATTTGACTGGTAATAAATTAAACTAATTGTCCCAAGTTGAGTCTGTTTAGCCCATGACAGTAATTACTTGTGATCTCCCTGTCCTTATCTCAACTCATGAACCTCTCATTATATTTTCCCTCCCCTGCCCAGCTGAGGAGGAGACTGATAGAGCAGCTTTGGTGGGACCTGGCACCAGGTCCAGGTCAACTCCCCACAGATATGTAGACAGAGAAGTAAATAAGGAATAGGTGAGGAACACTCAAACTTCAATGCTTGCAGACTTCACTTAAAAATATATAAATAAAATGTAAAGTTATGCTAATCAGAACAGAGTAATAAAGTATCATCTGCTAATCTTTTGAATTTTAAGTGCAGCTGTTGGCGTCACACAAGCAGGGCTTTTTACCTTTTAATGTCCCTTACAGACCTTCGGCTAAACAGTAGTCGAGAAAGTCTTGACTACTTTCTATCACATTGTATCACAAGTACAGGTTTCCAATTAGCTGAGACACTCGATAGAAGATTTTCCCCTTAAAAAAGTCAATTTTACAAGCAAGAAAAGCTTTATAAGTGAGGTGGCATTATACCAGTTTAGTACAACATTTTCATTAACTGAACTTCAGCTATTATGTTATGTGAAAGAAACAGTTAAATGTAGATAGACAGATAGAAGATTTATTGAATTTAATTTCTAGAGCTATGCTACTTAAAATTTGATTATTTTCTAATAGTTGGACAACCTTATTATTTTAAAAGTAAAAGATTACATTGAAGGTAAATACTATTGTCACTGTTAACATGGTAGAATAACATTCAGCATTCATCTCACATGACATGGATGTCAGTATAATGAATAATTGTTCAATTTACTGATTATATTCACATTAAAATACTTCCTCTTATTTCAAAATCATTTACTCCAGGCTCTACAACCTATTTACAAATTTTATCATTAGTAAATGCAAAGTTGCTTTGTAACAAACCACTGCTTTCAAGTTTAAAAACAAGAATTTAATGTTAAGGAGAGTGGTCTAAATGTCTGATATTTCAGGTGGTGGTCTATCGAAAAGTATTATTGTTCATTTTTTCTCATAATTTTATTTTTTTCAGATAAATGAAAGACAGTTATGCCATTTTTAATTCTACTTTAAGTGGCATTTACAAAGATAATGAGATAACACATCTTTTAACTTATTAAAGTGGTTAGCACACTTGCTTTCTACCTGAGCTGAAGGAAAGACTTATCAATAAACCTTGAGTTCATTTTAGCTTAGTGTGGTTTTATGTCTAATGCAACCTATTAACAGAAAAAGAAGTTACCACTGAGGTGTAAAATTCACTACTGCTTCAGAGCTTCTTCACCTAGAAGTTGACATCTAGCTTCAACGTTAAAATAAAACCATATAATGCAGTAATAGTCTGAAATACTGCAAAGTCCATGTAATAACGCTTATTGTTAGCACAAGGTATTATAGAGTTTTAACCTCCAAGACAGCAAGAGGCAGGAGAAAAGAAGCTGTAGGTTTATTTCTCTAAAATTTCCCATCTTTCTGAACATTAGTTTAGCTCCACTGGTTTGTAGCAAATTGAAGTCTGCAACTTCACAAAGCTCCAATAAAATGCGTAATGTTCAATTTTTCCCTTTCTGAAACTCTCTGTCCATTATCATATAGGACTTAAATATATCACTCAATTCTGAAACTATGTGTTTAACATACAGAACAGACAGATATTAAACACAGGTACAGGCTTATCACAAAAAAATCAGGCAAAAATGTGTTAAAAGCATTATGAAATCTGCTGGTATCTCCATTATTAATATACACCACAGCTATAAGATGCATGCCTATTTATCCCTGCCTCCCTGATTTTAATATAAATATTCTGACCTTAGAGAAATAAAAAAACAAATGTAACTCTACTTTACTAAGGCTGTTTTATTTTATTATGAAATCTAAGGCTTTTTTAAAGATAAACACACTATGAAAATACACTATAGCTACTGCACTTTAAAAAAAAAAATTAGGTTATGACACATTCTCCAACCCTTCTGGGGAAAGCAGTAACAATTACGAACAAGTCCCTTAAGGTTATAAATGGGTTTTCTGTAAACTGTCATATCTTTCCAGCTATTATATTAATTTCCTTCTTACTGCCTCCACTAACTTTAGCAACATCTTTTCAGCTTTCTTATGCAACAAGCTAAGTAATATTCCATGTAGATGAGTATTTTTGAGAGATCAGGCTCAAGGCTCAGCTGAAGGAAGCTACCTCTTGGGAAATACCCTTTTAAGTGAGATGCATTCTTCTATAAAGAGATTTTTATGCAGTAGTAATCTTCTGACAACATCTTGCTTGCACCAAGCGACAGAAAATGGTCAGTCTATTGACATATAAATTGTTCTCCTGCTAGGTTTTTTGCCTTTTTTATTTTTTTTTAAGATTAGCACCCATTCTCATTTCTTCCGTTTCCCAGTGTACCTGGCTAGGTCTCGTTTACCATAGGAGGGAGCAGAACACATTGTAGAAATGTGTTAACAGTACATACCATCAGATGGTACTGTGCCAGTCTCCCTTTCCACAGGGCTGGCTCAGAAAGGCTGTGTTAGGATTGTGTGAGACTGACTTTAGGACTAGGGGAGAGAAAACATCCATTTTAATCTTGAATCTGCCACAAATTTAGCATAGACCTTCAGCAAAGGCATTAAAATGTTCTATACTTCAATAACCTCCATTATTAAGATGTATAAAGAGCTTTCCTTGTTTTGAAAATCTTTTCCTTAAAAGGATCACCTCATGAAAAGGATTAATGGAGAATAAATCCCTTATGGTCTGTCAGTCCTCTAGGCATGTCTCACCATTACCCACTGCAACAGCACCTTCAGAAGCATCACACACACATAAGGATTAGCAGTGAACCAAGACAGCTATGAACATGTCTGCCTCCTTGTATTTTTCTACAACCTTACACATTCTTCACCATCACAGTGTTTGAGTCATCCATGTCTCAGTGATGCATCACACCTCACGAATGAAACACCTGTGAGCCCCTTTGCCTTTAGACCACATACGGAACAGAATCTTGATTTTGATCTGAATTTGAGTTGTGCTGTGACTGAAAATTCATGCTTGGACCATGCCAGTCTGGCAACAGTTCTCTTCCCTGATATTTTTTATAGCCTTCCAACAAAACAACCAACATCTATAGCCTGGAATAAATTTTTTTAAATTGTCCAAATTATTGCTTACCAATATGTGAGCTGCCATGAGGTAATGGCCAAACCAAAGCTCTGGCATGAATATAATGGTTGCAAGAAGAACCCAGGAAAGAAGAGCTCCTTCGTTATTGCTTCCCTATCATTTGCAGTGATAAGGATGAAGGAGGTGGACATATAAAACCAGAGGGAAGGGAAGGGAAGGGAAGGGAAGGGAAGGGAAGGGAAGGGAAGGGAAGGGAAGGGAAGGGAAGGGAAGGGAAGGGAAGGGAAGGGAAGGGAAGGGAAGGGAAGGGAAGGGAAGGGAAGGGAAGGGAAGGGAAGGGAAGGGAAGGGAAGGGAAGGGAAGGGAAGGGAAGGGAAGGGAAGGGAAGGGAAGGGAAGGGAAGGGAAGGGAAGGGAAGGGAAGGGAAGGGAAGGGAAGGGAAGGGAAGGGAAGGGAAGGGAAGGGAAGGGAAGGGAAGGGAAGGGAAGGGAAGGGAAGGGAAGGGAAGGGAAGGGAAGGGAAGGGAAGGGAAGGGAAGGGAAGGGAAGGGAAGGGAAGGGAAGGGAAGGGAAGGGAAGGGAAGGGAAGGGAAGGGAAGGGAAGGGAAGGGAAGGGAAGGGAAGGGAAGGGAAGGGAAGGGAAGGGAAGGGAAGGGAAGGGAAGGGAAGGGAAGGGAAGGGAAGGGAAGGGAAGGGAAGGGAAGGGAAGGGAAGGGAAGGGAAGGGAAGGGAAGGGAAGGGAAGGGAAGGGAAGGGAAGGGAAGGGAAGGGAAGGGGATGGATAAGGACAAGTTGATTATGGTGATGTCAGGCTGGGGAGAAAAGAAGGGAAAAACAAGGAAACAAGGAAAAGCCACAGTTGCAAAAATCACCCAAGAGGCATGAAATTATTCCTGTCTAATTGCAGCTTCCTTCCTCTGATAAGCTGAGTCCTTGGTGAGCTTCCTCAAAAGCTCACATCCAATCCATACACATCAATTTAGCACATCATTACTCATGCCTTTTTAGGGATATTAGCTCAATAGAAGTAAAATTCAGGTCTGACTGACACTAAATTCATATTGAATTTTGACTCATTTCAAACAAGTGGCACCTGTCATAGATGAGCCACGAGTTTCAGGAAGATTGGCTGCAATTTGGGCCTTGCTGCAGTTTTCACTGAGCTGAATTTTGGTGAATATTTCCACAGCATGTGCCAAGCCTCAGAGGAGACTGAGCTTCAAGGGAGGAAGGAGAAAGCTTAATTAAAAGCAAACTAAAATCATTGCATTGAATCCTTTGAGAGATTTCCACCTAGATCTGTTTTTAAATACTGCTCCAGCAGGACTCACTGCAAGTAAAGTAACTATAAAACTTTTTGCAAAACCTCTTTTGCATGGAATTACGACAGAATGTTTCACAGCCAATTATAGACAAGATGCTCTGCATAAGAAAGAGAATATCAGGCAGGAATCATGCCACTAACCAAGATCAGCTTCAAAAAACAATAAATTCAATATGTCTAAACTGTCAGGGAGGGTTCTGAGGCTGAAGAATTTAATTGAACTTCATAAAGGTCCAAAGAAACATGGAGGGAAGTAAAAAGAAGACAATTTTCTTCCTGTTCTTTTTATAGACTGTGTAAAAACATTGGACAAGATAGGCTGTCACCTTCCAGAAATAACTGGTCTTTATGGTGCAAGCATTCTCCAGCTGCTATTTCAGACTTGCCCATGATGGTACAAGAAATCCCACCAGAAAGTCGCAGCCTAAAGCCTGAAGTTAAAAACTGATTAATCAATCGAAGAGGCCTTTTTCTTCTCTGTCTAGATAACGGAGCCAGTACCCAGCCATATATTCCACTTTGCAGTGTACTCTTATAAACTCAAGCTCCAGGGAAGGCGAGTGGCAAGGGAACAGGACTAACAATTGCCTTGCCCCAAGGAACTGCAGGCTTCCTGCTGCGTGGTCCTGCCTCAGCTTGATATTGATTTCTCTGCTTATTGATCAGTCAGAGAACCAGTTAAGTCATTATAAACATGTTTTTCATACTATTGGGACAGATGCTCCACTACAGTGTGCAGTTGTAAACTGTTTAATACATTAGACTTCCAAGCTAAATTGCATTGGTAATATTATTTCCTTACTTTTCTGACCTTCATAGGTTTAAAAATCAGATACTTAACCTTGAATTAATGGCAGGGGTTTTACTGCATAAGATTACACATTTAAAGCCATTATTATAACCTCTGCTCCTAGGTATAAAAGGCTGAGAAGCATTCAAATACATGCCAGGAAGATGATTGGTAAGGAAGAAGAGGAAACCTTTCTATTATCATCTTTTGTTTCTGTTTTTTTAACTCTGTTATTAAACTTAGCTCTCCCAGTTACTATTACAAAAGCTCTCAACCCTAATAAAATTATATGGATATTTCTAACGTTTTTAAGAGTGATTGGTACAATGTTAACTGTATGATTGTAATTCATGTGTTAGGCTGTTTTCACAAAGAAAAGGTTTGGCATTTGCCAATTCCATGTAAAATTCTAGTAAAGGCAAAATTAGTGTCATCTAACATGAATTTGTAAACTGAGTTAAAGGAGAAACCAATCATAAAACCTCATCTTCCAGATGTTATCTTCTATTGTCTACATGCTCACAAAAAATCCTCTCCCTCAAGCTACTATTTAAAATCCAGGTTGCTGGAGGTTTAGGGTATAGCTTGCAAACTCCTTCCAGGCTGCCTTTGTTACAGGTGCAGTGAAAACACACTCATGCCCAGCCTGCTACCTCATGCCTGTTTTCAGTAGGATTTCACTTTGCATTAGAACTATGGAGATGCTCATGAAGACCCACCATTGCCACACTGCTGTGTAGGTATAGTTTGCAGGCCAGGCCTGACAGCCAGCCATACATCTCAGGAATCAAATCTATTTTTGCATAAACGGTCCCTTAATTGTTTGTTTTATTGCAAATAAGCGCTTTGGTTGCAGAATTTCAGTTTCCAGGTCTTTGGAGCAAAGTAGACTGTCTCTAACTGGAAAGGCCATGTGCCGCTAATGTTATTCTTCTGTTGCATTAACCACCACTTGTGATTCAGCGTTACCCGCTACGTCTACAATTTTGCATTCAGGTGGAGTAATCCAGTAGTTACCAGACCTCATCAATATGCAATAAAAGGTGGCAGCTCTTGTTCATGCTATCACTGGGAATGCCAGATGGCCTTTTCTGGCTCATGACCCAAATAGATTGCTGTTTATGTTGTTAGTTTACTTTAAATATCTATTTACTTTAATTGTCACAGTGTTACATTTTCTAATATTTCCTGAAAAAACATGAATTTATTCTTTTCACTAGCCATTTCTCTCTTAAAATGCGATATTAAGTATAAACTAAGATTATATTAGCAGGATGGAAGTTACATTTTTTAAAAAGAATAAAAACAACAGAAACTTGGAAAAAAGTTTACATTTCATTGTATCCATAGGTCTTTATGGTTCACCTTAGATTTACTGGTATCCTGTGGAGACCTTTTAAATGCAGTAAAATGTCTTCCCCAGGTAAAATTGCCAGCACTTTAGAACAAAGGTTTCGTAAGTGGTAGTTTATAATGCGTGTGGGATTTGAAAAATACATTTTTTCTTGTCTTGGAGATGAGTCTTATTAAGATGGCATATCACCTTGGAGGCAATAATGGGTTTTTTCCATACTTCAAGTTTGCAATAATACTATTTCTTGTAAGAAAGGCAAAAAGGGGTTTTTTTATCCCAGATGAGGTTGATGCTTTCTGACCCAATATTGTTACAGTAAGATACAGATTTAAAAGAACTCTTGATCTTCTAAGCACAGAAATCACCACTGACAATATAAATCACCAATATTCAATCTATAACTATCTTCTGTTTCTCATGCTGTGTTTCCTTCTCATCTTCACAAGTAAAGCTACTTGGGGCATATAGTGCAAGTTTAAAATAAAATATATTCTAGAGATGAAGTCTATTATATCAGCAAATCTAAATCAGGATTTGAAGTATACTTCTAATTACACTTCTAAGTAAATATATTTTCTTTTTGCTGTCAGGAATCAAATTTCAGGGCTCACCTTGCACCTCTGAACCTTGCCAGTATCTCCAGGCCACAGCCGGGCTATGACCACACCACCCCACCAATAAACTGGGCTCCAGAACTGTGTGTTTCAGGCAACAGGCTTTGAAAGCTCACGTGCTGTCATTTTGTTAGCCCATACTTTGTTTAGTTGACTTACCAGGCAGAATTACAGCATTTTAAATATGCAGATTGTTCTGAAATGTTCTATTGTATGACACTGGGTATTAAAGTAAATCTTGCTGAATGCATGCAAAGGCAGGTGAATCACTTTAAACAGCATAATAGGCAGCACACTTCAATTATTCTAGCATTTCACCTGTAAAGTATTGTTTCAAGCAAACTAGATTTAACAGAACATTGACTTTATAGTAGCATCAATTTGTCAACTAAATTAGAACAATAAATATCAAAAAACTCTTGCAATAGACTTGCATTTTAAATCTGGTTTAAACAATATAGAAAACAATTACCAACACAAAATCTCTCATAAATGATTCCTGATCACAAGGTGGGATGTGATCATACAGGTTTCCCATGACTAGATAGAGCCCTGGGTTCCTCGTAGGGGTATCCTGGTAGCTGCAAGCTTTCCACGGAGTTCCCAAAACCTCTGTTTGGATACACTGGAGTTTGCAATGTATGCAATCTTTGACCAAAAGCTTCTTCTCAACTCCACTCAGAAATACTCCTTATATACGATTAATTCATCTGAATAGTCACTCCTTCCCTGCTCACCCTGCCTCTCTGAACACCCTCTTGCAGCAGAGGCGCAGCTGTAATCAGATACTCATGCCATTGCAGAAAATCACAGAAAAACTCAGACTGGAGGTCACCCAGTCCAGCCTCCTGCTCAAAGCAGGACCAGTTTCCCAGTGAGGTCAGGGTGCCCAGAGATATGTCCAGTTGAGTTTAGAAAATCTCCACAGCCTTTCTGGGCCCCTGCTCTGGTGTTTAACCATGTTCACAGTGCCAATTTTTCTCCGTACATCCAATCTGAATCTCCCTGTTTGCAACATATGATTTTTGCCTCTTGTCCTCCTCTGTGCCTCTCTGAGAAGAGCTGGGGAAGATTAAATTCGGTCCACCCCATCCCACCCTTCTCTTCTGCAGGCTAGGCCAAGACAGCACCCCAGCCTCTCCTCACAGGTGAGAAGGTGTTCCTGTCCATCTTGGCAGCCCTCCACAGAAAAGTCTCCTTTTTGTGTACATCTCCTGAAACTGGACATAGTGTGGATGCAGCCTCCCCAGTGCCATCCCCAGGAGGGAATAACCTCGTCCCTTCTCCTGCTGGCTGCAGTCCTGCTAACACAGCCCAGCCTGCAGTTAGCCTGTGTGGCTATAAAGCCACACTGTTGGCTCACATCAACGTGTGGTCCACCAGCACCACAGGCACTTCTCAGCTGCTACCTCAGGAGTGACTCTCCAGCCTCAGCTGTGGCATGGGGTCACTCCATCCCAGGTGCCAGACCTAAGACTGGCCTTTGCCGGGCTCTGTGAAGTTCCCAATGGCCAGTCTCTCTAGTCTGTTAGATCCCTCTGAGGTCCACCCTTGCCCTACGCCACTCACCTAGCCCCTGATGCCTCAGTTTGGCTATTGGGATTTGGTGGGGCTTGCCTTGATGACTATGCTAATATTGAGCCAAACAGCACTGGTGTCTGTCACCCAGCTCACAGAGGGACTCTTCCCGTCACGACTTGCCCTTTGCAAACCACTGCTGGCAGCTCCCGTGACTTCCTTGTCCTTTGCGTGTCTGGACACAGCATCACATCCACAGAGACTTGCTCCACAATTTCCTCAGGCACTGGCTTGAGGCTGACAGCCCTGTAACTCCCTTGGTCCCCCTTCTCACATTTTTTAATTATTTCTGATGCAGAAAGTGTCATTAAAATCTGATATTTTGGCCAAGGCCTGGATTTTTTTTTTTTTTAATTTTATCTTATTATCCTGAAATTTTCTTCACATTTTTCTTTCCAGTATCATCATTAGAGCTTAAGGGAAAGTTTAATAACTAAAAAGACAACAACTTTACTCATATTATTTTATTAGTTCCAGAACCAACCTCACTAATTCCTCTGCCCCTTCTATTTACATTCTGTATTTGCAGGCAACTACTGTGTCCTTTGCTTTAATAGTTGTTAAGCCATGCCATGCATATTTAACACTTAATCATTTCTCATTAGTTCATCTTTCCAATTCCTGGCTCACTTTTGTGAATATTAATTGGTTTGTTAAGAGCTTTGTGTGTCTATGGACCTCAGTCCTGCTTTTATGGAAACTGAGGGAAAATTCAAGGAACCAGGCAGGCCCTAGTCCAATCATGACACCTCCAGATAGGAAGGAGAATAATATCATCCTTTCTCATCTTTGCTCAGAGAATTTCTGTGACTCCTCTGAGCCCCAACTGCTATCGCCTCCCCAAAGATTCTCAGTTGCAGGGACTGACTTTTATTACTGAAGATATAAAGTAAGTTATTCTCTCAATAAACTGGAGATGCAAAGTACCAATTTGTAGAAAGAAGAAAGAAATATTTTAGTTAGGTATTGGAACAGATAGGTTGTTATACAACTGTTTGGTTAATAGCATAAATCTTGATCAGTAGCACAGATTAATTAAAAAATAAAGGTTCTTTATTGTAAAGATGTACATCTAAGCAAAGGAATTTGCACCAGAATTGTAAAGAAAAAAAAAATTGGCGACAACCAACATGAAATTAAGAAATAGAAGGGAAAATGCAAGAAACAGGAGAAACAGGCAAGCTTCTTACCTTTTAAATAAAATTTCTCTATTCTGTTCTCATTCTAAATTATTTCTTTAATAGTTCCTTTACTGTGCTTTTCTTTAATAGGATGGAAACATAAACATATTTTTTGACCTAACCAAACATAAGAGCGTTTGATTTGGAAAAATACTTGCCTTCATTCTCAAATTTTAAAAGTCAAATGAGGAAATCATTTTTTATCCAAGTTCAATTTAATTCTCTTACCAAGTAAATGAGTAAACAGTACTTGGCAGATAAAAGAAAGTCCATTAATATACTCAATTATCTATTACCGTTTAAATGCCATATGCTTTAAATACTATGCAGTACCTAAATCATGAGAGGAAACGCTAGCTAGAACAAATAAAACCTAGGGAGGAATACATTCAACTTAGAAAAAGTTTGTATCAGTTATTACCATAGGTCACCTTCAACTTCTGTATTACAGAAAACACTTATTTTTATGCAGAGTCCTATCTGACAGAGGGGCTTGTATTTTCCTTTAGGATAAAAAACAAATGGTACTGAAACTCCTGCAAGTCCCTAAGCTCATTCATTATGTCGAGAGAACTAGAATATTAGTGCAGGAAACAAAGCGTCTGAAGAAGAAAATGGAGGTGGTTACGGTAGAAAAATATTATTACTGTGTTCCTTGTCCTCCCAGTGCTCCCCACACAGGAGGGGGACATGGATCCTTGAGCAGAATTTTAGGTCTGCCGCTCTCTCATGGATTAAATCTTTCTCTTTTTTTTTTTTTTTTTTTTTAAAAGAAGCAAATATGAGAAACACTGATCTTCTGTTGCAAATAAATTAAACAATGTGCTCACATCTTTCACGGTGTTGTTACACGTTTAAAACAGTGGCATTAGCCTGAGGTCTATTTAAAATCGTTTGCATAGTTCTATATGAATGGCTTTAAAAAAGAAACAGAGGGAGGGAGAAAACAGGGATGATTTGCTGGAGTTATTTTTCAAATCCAGCAGTAGGATATCTTCATTACCATGCCTTAAAAATACATTTTCCATTTGCCACAAGAAAGATGTGGGCTCAAATCTTTGAAGCTGCCTTAGACTTCAAAAGAAGTGAACTCTTCATAGGATATTTACATCTGACCAGTTGTCCTTTGGAACCGTCATCATGGAACATTAGGAAGACGAGGGCTTCCCAAAGAGCTGAATAACTTTTGCAATCATTGAAAAACATGTTCTTTTTAGCTATTTTTTTAACTATGCTTTAGAATGTAAACATTTTTTATCCTGTGATATATACAAATACACACCCTTCTGATTACTTTAAGCTTACAAAAAGCACAAGAAAAAATAACTGATGCTACTCAGAGAAACTTCACTGAAATTGGTGAAACTTTTCCAAATGTACCAGTATATCATTGTAAGGGCATGAAGACTTTAGTTCACCTTGTTTAATTGCTCATAAACTCACACAATCAGTTGGTAACACAATGGGGAATACTGGCTCGCAACACTTCATGCATGCCCCAAGACCTGCAGAAAGCTGCTGCCAGTTGGTAAAAAAATTCCCCTGGTTCTGCTGGATTTGTGCATTCTTGAGTAATGGATTATCTAATTAAATAAAATGGCTCAGTAACATTGTTACTGAGGTTATTGTTAAGTGTTGGATGAGGCAGTTCAGATGAAAATAAGATTCAAACCCTACCAAAAATTCAAATCAGGCAATTCTGATATCCTGAGCAAAGAACTGGTTGTATACCTTTGTGTTTCTGAATTAATCTAAGACAGAAAGAGAAGGGTTAATAAATAGAAAATAGGTCTATCCAAGGATTTCAAAGAGCTTTTTTAAAGTATCAAGTCACTTAGTTTCATAACAGCATGTAAGGCAAATAACCTATTATTCCTATTTGACACATGGCTGAACTGGGCAGGGGTTTGGAGCTGCTCCTATATGAGAAGGGACTAAATAGACATCAGGTTGGGAAAGACAGCAACTATAAAAACACAAATAGCACAGAGAAGAACAATTATACATTATTTTTCAAAAAGGACTACGAGGAACTCAAAAACATAAGCAGGAAACAAGTTTTAAAAGCAAGGGGAATAGTACAGTTTGAGGCACATAGCCTATGTCATTCACACCCTTTTCAAAGATAGTTTGGAAAACAAGTCTTCCTCTAACCTGCATCTTGGAAAATAGCAGAGGAAGTATGATGAGGATCAGAGGTGGGGAGAATGGCTATTAGGGGAGAAGAGGTTGTGGGACAGCCTTCCTTACACACACACATAATTTGATTATAGGCAAATAAGACAATTTCTTTAGAACAGAGACAATTTCTTTAGAACAGACAATACAGGCAATACAGTGACACATATGGTACTTTTTTACCTAATGCATTTTAATCGTGGAGCTCATGGCCAAAGAATTTTGTGGAAACCAAAAGAATAAATTGATTTTGAAAGGTATCAGGCATATTAATCAGGGCTGTCAGGTATGGCGGAAATGTAACCATTCGTCTGGGCTGAATGAATAGGCCAAGAGTATCTTTACCTTACAGTCCTATTTCTTTTACTAAGCATCTGTTACTGGAAATTGTTGGAGACAGTGGTCCACTTCAGTCCAGCAGTTTTTATGTTGTTATCAAAGGAGGACAAGTGAAATCCTGCCCCCCTGAAGTCATCAGCTATTCTACCACTGCCATCACTGCATCCAGCACATCATCCCAAAAGTTCACCCCATATATTACAGTTATAGCCGTGCAAGAGCCACAAAAGAGTCTCAGTCTCCTGGAAAACACAGCATTACCTAGACCTTCCATGGTCTGTATTTCAGTACTCCTCACCTCCCAAGGAAGCAATAAAAAAATACCGTCATATTTCTGCCCGTTTCCAGGATTTAAATGTTTCTGATAATTTGCATAAGAAACCAAAACTTATTATCCACATTCCACTGTGATACCCATTGTGAAAAGATTATTTTTCATAGTAAACTAATATTCAAAACCCACCAATTACTGTCCCTGGTTTAGGTGATCTAAATGATTGTGTTGTTAGCAAAACAGTCATGACCAAATGAAGTCCTCCTTGAGCTGTGTGAGTGAGCTGTAGACTGGCCATAGCTGTACTGGGTGACAAGGCATCATCATTCATACAAGAATGACAAACTTGCCAAAACAATTAACAGGACATAATCTTCATTCACGCCTCATGCCAGACCTGAACTGATTACTCCTTGCAACCATATTTTTAAAAAACAACCTCTTAATATAATCAACTATTGCTACATCCCCACTTGCTGAGGAATGTAATGTAGGTAATTTACAGGTAATAAAATGCTTGCTCTGCAAACAAGAAGACCCTGCATTCAGGAATGAATGAAGTTTCCACATTGGATTTAATTATTTCTACTTTAAAATATCTTTCCTTGCAGAATAAAACTTCCGTTTGTGTAAATCACCATGTCAGAGAACATGCATCATAATCATTCAACTTTCAGTACAATAATTGAATGTGGGGGTTTTCATCATGCTCATGTAAGAGATCCAGAAGATATTTCTCAACAGCAGTAAAGTAACTCCAGGGAGTGTAGTTATCATGATTATCATCAGGCAATTACTGTCTAGCTACTGAAGGATAAGAGACCTTGAGTTGTATTACTTGCATCATAACACTGACATTAAGAGTTCAATTATCACATAATACCTGCTTGTTTATCCTGGTTTACTATTTAACTTTCTAGTATGCATAAAGGGAGAAAAGCAACAATAAACACACACAAAGGGCAAAGAGCAACAATAAGAATGTACATGGAAAGAATGCATAATCATTAAGATGCATTAAAAATTAAAACAAGAAAAAAATAATATATCTTTAGAGAAGACTGTTCAAAGCTTTTTGGAGAGCTTCTGCAACATTTTCCCTGGATTCTAACTTAATAAACACTTAAAACACAAAAAGCTACTTGTAATCAGACAACTAATCCCACCGTGAATGCATAACACCTTGATCCAGCAAAGTGCTGTTCATTCTGACTCACTCCAGCAAAGCACTTAATTCGTGCTTAGTTTTAAGCACTTGAGAATCCCTCTTTGACCTCAGTAAGATTTAAGCATGATTAAAATGAAGCGTATCTTTAACCTGCTGTGGGATTTGGGGTTCAAGCAACAAGGAGCTTAATTTTTTATTTTGTCTATGAAGAAGGAAAAATAATATTTCTGTAAAATATAATGGTAGTAAAATAAAGATATTCTAAAATATTCTGAGGAAGCTAAAACCCTCTAAGAAATATGTCACTCTATGCATATTACCATGTGCTGTCAATTAAACACACATTTGGTACGCTATAGGGTGTATTGTCTATGCATATTGCCATATGCCTATGAACTTTTGTTTTTCAGACCTTTTACCTGTAATTATGCTTTACTCTGTTGTGAGCAGGATGAATATTGACATGATTTGAAACTCCAGTACTTACATAGCTGAGTCATCTAAATAATTTTTTTGAATGCTGGGCCTACAGTTTTTTTCCCAGGAAAGATCTCAAATTAATTTTAAGGCATCCCATTCAGCTTCAATGGAAGGTTTTCCTCAGAAAAGAGGATTTTTGTGGTTGGCAACAGAACAGATTGAGACAGTTCAAAGGAAGAACAGTGTCATATAAACATGAAAGTATAGGCAATTTATTACCTTTACTTAATCTCTAAGAAACTTTGTGAAGGTTTGGTTGTCTTTGTCACTTTCTCCCATAAAGATGCAAAGAAACAACCAAAAATAACAAGGAAGACATATGTCTTTAGGCAAAGGTATGCACAGCATAGGATATGTGTACCTATATTTAACCTCACAGATTTCAATGTCTTAGCTTTTAATCAAGTCTTTTATTATCTTGCAATGCTATATGTCACCCAATACTTCAGATGTGTATATAACTACACATTAATAGCAATTGATGTTTATAACAATTGTAATTGAATTTAGTACAATGTTCTATGTCTAAAAGATCGACATCTCCAGGAAATGCTTCTTGTGCTGGTTAACCTCACCACAATAAAGGCAAGAAGAACTGGGGTTGAAAGGGAAGCAAAACACTGGTGAGGTAAATCTGGAAGCAAGAAAGATAGGAAAGTAAACAATCAGGACACTGAAAGCCCTGCTATTCTTCTTTCTTTGGCCATTGTGGCAGCCATGTGGATAGTTTATATTGCAGTTTCCTATTGCTAATCAAACTGGTACATCAGGTTCAAAGGATTCATGGAGGTTTTTTTCAAAGCCAGCTAATTTGCTGTGGACTGGACTTCATTCCTAGCAGACGTACAACACTGTTCTCTGGGCTGATAGGTAGCAGCAGTCTAGGGAGGTGTTTACACGGCTCTTAAAATTAAAAGCCAGCCTTGCCACATTCGGTGACCTCCAAAGTGAGTAGAATTGCAAATGGCAAAGACTGAATTTAATTCAGTACTCAGGATGCCACTAATGTTTTACATGCATGATCAATGAGCAGAACTGGGATGTGAAAAGTGCTGAATATTCAGGGCAATGAAAGTCTCTAACCCTAATTTCAAAGATAAAATACCATTTTCACTTTGACAAGACTGTTTTGGGAGTTTTCCAAGAATAGTGATGTACAAAAAGCTCATTAGAAACTTTAAACCGCATGAACAACCACTGTCCTTTGTCAGGCCTAAATTACTTAGGGTATAATTGGTTATGTTCATATGACTTATTGGCTGTGGTGCATATAACACAACGAGCCATCGGTGCCAAATCATCCTGAATAGCTTACCACATTGTTATTGTAACCTTCATACTTCTTCTCCCACCCATACAGTTTGTTGCTGCTGTTTGAGGTTCTCAGCTGCACTTAGACTTACTGGTTTTGTCTGAATAAGTCCTCTGGAAACACACTTTGCAGTTTGAATGCTACAGAGACACAGAAACATCAGGCACAGACACATCTTTAACAGAGCTGTAGGAACACTTCAAATATAGATTGTACACTCTCTCCAGAAGGGATCATTATGATCAGGCAATTAGATGGACCCTGTATGAAACCATCTGTCTGCATTATGGCAGGGAAGATGAATTTCAGTTCTTCCTCTGCCTATCCTTCACCAGCTATTCATCACATGCTCACTTCAGGTTGCTGGCCCTTAAGACAAGAGCTGTAGAGCAGGTGATAAAAAGGGGTGTCATAACCTGTGAAATTTATATCATTCTCTGTTTTAAAACCAGCATGAGACCTCCATGGCCTGTACTCAGGTTCAGTGTAAGTATTGACCTATTTAATCTACTTGTAGTGTATCCATCCATTGCAATAAATTCAAATCATGTTTAACCTAAGATCAAACTTCTAAGCTTCTGCAAGGAAGGCAAAAAACCTACCAGACTCGAGCAGTTATGTCCAGACAGAACATCCTTTTTCGATAATCAGGAAGAACAATTCACTCAGGACAGTCATTGATTCATTTGGGCAGAGTAGACCAGATCAGGAGCAAAATGTTGAACTCCACCGGGGAAAAAATTGCATCTCTGCTGGCTCTGGGTCACATCTTGCATAATTTCTTCCACTAATTTCTACTTTAAGCCAAATCACTTTAAGAAATCTCACATTAGTTTAATTTTCCATCTATTTTTATCCAAATTTTTATTGTTCTAAATTTACAGTAGAGGTTTTTTAGGGGATTATCTCGCTGCAGTCAGAGGTTTTTTCCAAACAATTTCAATTTTTCTTTCAAAGTCCATCTTTACATTCCATTTTTATTACTACAATTCCATTGAATACTAATGAGTGAGCTGACAGTTGTAGGCATGTAGCTTTCTAATACTACCTTGCAAGAAAATGACCTTTTTCTATCTAGATAAAAACCTCTTTCTTACTGACATTATCCTTTTTCTACATCACAATATTGTGCAACATAGAAGAAGATGCAACACATGCTGTTTTCTCAGAGATCTGTTACCACAACTACATATTAATAAAAGCTTTCTGGGACAGTATTGCCTTCCTTAGAAATCTCATACTCTGCAAATGTAGAAGGTTAAGCTCTTAACTGGAAAGACAGAAGCACATATATCTGAGACCACTGACAATGTGGAGAGGAGATCTGTGGAACTACAAAACAAGAACACAGGTTCTGGTGACTCACATTTTGGAGAAGCAAACGGTCCTATATTTTTATTGCATCACTCGAGCAGAAATTTAGGGTTTTTTTCTGGTTTCCCTGTGCACTTTCTCTGGCCTGCACATTTTTCCTTTGGTTCAAATAAGGGAATTTAAAGTATCTGAACTCCAAACAGGGAAAATATGAGATATATCTATTGGAATTCATGCTATTTTCACATATAGCAGGCAGTGCAATAATTATCTCCTGAAGTCAAGATATCATTACGATAAAATGGAAACTACTGGAAACTACTTATTTATTCTGAAAATTGCCTTCTACAAACAGAAACAGCAGTTTAGCCCACAAAGACAGGTGGTAAATTATTACAAAGCATAACCAGAGAATTAGGTGAGTGTCGTGGTTTAACCCCAGACAGCAACTAAGCACCCCACAACTACTCACTCACTCCCCCCACCAGTGAGATGGGGGAAAGAATCAGAAGGGTAAAAGTAAGAAAACTAATGGGTTGAGATAAGAACAGTTTAATAATTGAAATAAAATAATTAATAATAATAATAATAAGTAGTAGTAGTAGTAAGGAAAAGGAAAATAACAAAGAGAGACTTAAAACTCAAGAAAAACAAGTGATGTAAATGAAAACGAACTGTGCACCACCCACCACCCAGTCTGTTCCTAAGTAGCAGCCCCTGGCCTGCTTTCCCCCCAGTTTATACACTGAGCATGATGCCACATGGTCTGGGATACCCCTGTGGCCAGTTGGGGTCAGCTGTCCCGGCTGTGCCTCCTCCCAACTCCTTGTGCACCCTCAGCCTCCTCACTGGCAGGGCAGCATGAGAAGCTGAAAAGTCCTTGACATAGTTTGAGCACTGCTCAGCAACAACACCACATCAGTGTGTTATCAACAAACCATCAGGTTAGGAGAAGCAAAGCCCTGATAGGATTAAATCTGGCCAGGGACCTCAAGGGCAACAAGAAAAGCTTCTATAGGTATATCTGTGAGAAAAAGAAGACTAGGCAAAATGTGGGCCCTCTCTGGAAGGAAACAAGAGACCTGGTTACCTGGGATATGGAGAAGACTGAGGTACTCAATGACATGTTTGCCTCAGTCTTCACCAACAAGTGCTCCAGCCACACTGCCCAAGTCACAGAAGTCCAAGGCAGGGACTGGGAGAATGAAGAACCACCCACTGTAGGGGAAGATCAGGGTCGAGACCATCTAAGGAACCTGAAGGTGCACAAGTCCATGGGACATGATGAGAAGCATCTGCAGGTCCTGAGGGAACTGGCACATGAAGTGGCTCAGCCACTATCCATCGTATTTGAGAAGTCGTGGCAGTCCAGTGAAGTTCCCATTGATTGCAAAAGGGGAAACATAACCCCCATTTTTAAAAAGTGAAAAGAGGAAGACCTGGGGAACTACAGCCCAGTCAGTCTCACCTCTGTGCCTGGCAAGATCATGGAGCAGATCCTCCTGGAAACTGTGCTGGGGCACATTGAAATAACAAGGTGATTGGTGACAGCCAACATGGCTTCACTAAGAGCAAATCCTGCCTGGCAAATCTGGTGGCCTTCTATGACGGGGTTACAGCAGTGATGGGTAATGGAAGAGCAACTGATATCATCTACCTGGACTTATACAAAGCATGTGACACTGTCCTGCATGACATCCTTGTCTCTAAATTGGACAGACACGGATTTGATGGATGGACCACTTGGAGGATACAGAATTGGCAGGATGGTCACACTCAAAGAGTTGCGGTCAACAACTCAATGTTCAAGTGAAGAGCAGTGACAGGTGGCATTCCTCAGGGGTCAGTTTTGGGAATGGTGCTGTTTAACATCTTTGTTGGCGACATGGACAGTGGGATCGAGTGCACCCTCAGCAAGTTTGCTGATGACACCGAGCTGTGTGGTGCAGTCGACACGCTGGAGGGAAGGGATGTGCCATCCAGAGGGACCTGGACAGGCTGGAGAGGTGGGACCGTGCAAACCTCATGGAGTTCAACAAGGCCAAGGGCAAGGTCCTGCCCATGGGTCAGGGCAATCCCAAGCACAAATACAGGCTGGGAGATGAGTGGATTGAGAGCAGCCCTGCGGAGAAGGACTTGGGGGTATTAGTGGATGAAAAACTGGCTATAAGCCAGCAATGTACACTCACAGCCCAGAAAGCCAACTGTGTCCTGGGCTGCATCAAGAGAAGTGTGGCCAGCAGGGTGAGGGAGGGGATTCTCCCCCTCTACTCCACTCTCATGAGACACCCCCTGCAGTGCTGTGTCCAGCTCTGGGGTCCCCAACATCAGAAGGACATGGACCTGATCAAGTGGGTCCAGAGGAGGCCACGAAGATGCTCAGGGGGCTGGAGCACCTCCCCTGTGAGGACAGGCTGAGAGAGTTGGGGCTGGAGAAGAGAAGGCTCCAGTGAGACCTTATAGCAGCCTCACAGTACTTAAAGGGGGCTACAGGAAAGCTGGGGAGGGACTCTGCATCAGGGGGTATAAGCATAGGACAAGGGGTAGTGGTTTTAAACTGAAAGAAGGTAGATTTAGATTAGATGTAAGGAAGAAATTCTTCACTGTGAGGGTGGTGAGACACTGGCACAGGTTTCCCAGAGAAGCTGTGGCTGCCCCCTCCCTGGAAGGGTTCAAGGCCAGGTTGGACGGGGCTTTGAGCAACCTGGGCTAGTGGAAGGTGTCCCTGCACATGGCAGGGAGTTGGGACTAGATGAACTTTAAGGTCCCTTCCAACCCAAACTGTTCTATGATTCTATGATTTTTCTCATCCTAAATCCAAAACACGACACTATACCAGCTACTAGGAAGAAAATTAACTCTCTCCCAGACAAAACCAGGACAATGAGGCCCCTTAGCAAGAATAAGTCAAATCAGACCTAGAGCCATTCAGATCTTTGTAAACAGGAACAAAAATTTGGTTGCCAAGCACTAGAACAGCCGAAGTGACTGCAAGCTTGCATCATGCTGTGACACAAAGTTCCATGAACTTTTCACCTATTAACTGAAGCTCCCCATTATTGAGAAGCAGCATCCCCAAAACCTGCTCTGAAACACTACAATATTGTTGCAGGGAATCAGGTGTATTTGGGACGTGCTCTAAGAATTACACTTGCATGTACCCAAGATGTCCTGCAAAGCTCAGATCTTGTATGAGATCCATCAACCACAAGTTTGAATTTATTCCTGAATACTTATTTTCTTTTAAGCCCAAATTGCAATGTATGTGGCAAGATCCATATCTTGCTCATTTTAATGTCTGTGGTAGAGTGCTGGCAATGGAGTCTGTAAACCTTGTTTCCATGCAAGCTGTCATATCTTATCTAAAATGTATCTATGCTGATTTAAACACTCAGGCTTATTTTCTGTTGTTGTTCATAATACTAAAACTCAGTTGCTCAAATGTTTGCAGGATATAAAACTCTAAGAAGGGGAAGTATTGTCAAAGTGAATTCTTTTGCAAATTCAAGATGACATTCATGGCAAAAAAAGATCACTTACATTCACCCAGCTATTTCTCTAACGATTTTTAATGCCTTCTGAATTCCTAGTCAGGACATATCTGATAGTTAAATACTGCAGGACATTATATATGAATTACTGTCTCCAAGTATTTTGTCAAAAGTATAATTGGAAGTACATTATGTGGGAGAAAAGCTAGTTTTTCAGCTATTTATGCCTGTGGATATATTTACCTTATGTCTCTGATGAAATTTGTAAATACAGGTATGGTTTAATTATCAGGAACATTTTACATAATTCAAAGTGACTTGCAGACAGGTAGAAATGTAGTTTTTCTCTTTGTTCTTACTTTATTTCTGCATCCCTTGAACAAACATGCTCCCTATTTGTTCTCTGTCTTTGGCATGGCTGGAGGACATGAGGCAGCAACACATCCGAGCCATCCTTTCCCTCTCTGTGCACCAAGATCCTCAAGACAGTGAGTAATGGGAACAGGGTTGTGGTTAAATTGCTCTAGAGATGACTATTCAGCAAAGAGGATTATCTAGAGACAGGTAACCCAGGCAAGACAAAGTTCATCACATCAATAAATTGGCTTTTTGTCTAATTAACATGTGCTGAACTTGTCCCTGGGCTGATTTACAATTCCATCCATTGGGGTTTAGCTTGGGGCCTGGGTTACGCAGAGCCCAGCTCTGCCATTGCGAGACCAGTGGCTCTCTGCTGGAAGCCCCAGCCTCCCTGTGCAGTCGAAACAATGTATTTCTGCTGTATTTTTGAGTAGTTATTCAAAAACTGTATGCAAGTTTGTCATTGAAACATTTCTCCCAGAGATGAAGTTGAACACACACTTAGGTTTTATGGTGGCCTTTGAACAAGTTTATATTTTATGTAAGTGTATTAAGGCATGAGCTTCTTTAATCTTAATGGTATATGATGAAGCTGCAGGTCAGGTGTCTGTCCTGGCTCCTGTACAACATTTCAAGTCATATGGTGTTTCAGAATCATATATTTTTGCTGAGGTCTTTTTGGCATTTTATTATTAGGTAAAGAAACAAAATATATAATGAGATTTAAACTACCTCCTTTGATATACATAAAGCTGAGGGACCCTAGCAACATGAGTTGGCTTTCCTCCAGCTGAGGAACAAGGAAAATGGAATAAAAAGTAGGTAAAATCCTTTTTTGCTACATTTATGTAAGTGGTTGAATAAATTTCAAGTTCATGACACCTGATAATAATGAAAATGGAGAAAAGTCATAAAGATCATGCTATTATTATCACATGCACCATTAGGATTAAGATGAGTAGTAGACACACCAAAAAAGCCAAAACTGTGGGAATTTCTGGGGGAAAAGATTATATACAGCACAAGTACATGCCACCTCTCACTATTGCATCTTAATCCTCACTAGAGCTTACAGGTACAGCTGTACATTCACACTTCATGAAAATTTGACATGATTTTTCATAAACAATAGAGAGAAAAATGTTGGACAGACTTTAAAACTGTTTCTAATATGTGAAAAAGAGCTTTGAATGGAGGAGCAAGGATTTCTTACCATGTCCTGTTGATCCATGCAAGTGAAAACATGAGAGCAAGAATCATGTAACAGATATTGCCATTGGTCAGTGAACATCCAGAGGGATAAAGTTTACTAAAAGGTGCTGTGATGCGGGAAAGGTGAAGAATCTTGAGGAAGATTGCTCATAAAGAGGAACAGAGTCATAGAAATTAAGAAAAAAATATAATTTTAAGAAATATTTGAGTCTCTGGAAGGTTTTCTGTTTTACCAGAGTCCTATTCTTAAACGATAATACATAAAATTCTAGGTCATCTGCAAAGGTAAATGTAAGGACAGAGTTCATCACTTAAAATAGTCTTCACTCGGGCAGTTATCGCCACAGGAAACGTTCTACTAAAAAAGCTTTCCCTAGTAACCTATAGTTAAATAATTTATTATTTTCTCATGGACTAGGATGACCTGACACATTGTGTAACACAACCAGAAGCAAAACATTAGTTGGAAAAAACATGTTATTTGGATTCAGAGAGAACAGAAAAAGAAGAAGGTTTAAAAAAAAAAAAAAAAAGAAGAAAAAAAAGAAGTAAGGAGAAAAGAGTAAAGATGAAGGCTTTTGACTGTTGGTCCTCTCAGATTCCAGAGTGCCAGTTTTAGGGACCCCAATTGAACAAATCATTTCATGTCAGAAATAATGAAAAAAAGCTTCTAGTTAAATACTTGCTTAGTGTTTTGAATGTAAGAAAAGGTCAAAATATGTATGTGGGGATGAAGGCGAGAAAAACAATTTTACCCATGCCACTACTGCATGCAAATTAGTATCTCCTATACAGCAGAAGAGAAAGTGGCAAGCACAGTAACAGCCACAGTGACATTTCTTTCAGTCATGCATGTCCTAAACAAAAAAACTGCTGGGAAAGCCCCAACAGGGTTGTCCCCAGAGGCCTAGTACTGGACTCTTGGTACTTGAAAGCAGAGGGGACAACGCAGGACTGGACAGTAAACTGGTTTTGCCAAACACTTGCTACTGACTGAGCAAGAAACTTGAGGATAACTGCAGCACAGCAGGGGCTGGGGTCCTGCAGGCAGAGAACATGATACCATTTCTTATGTCAAAGGCACACGGGATTTAGAGTGTGATGCTTTCTGACACACTGAGCTAAACTCATTCCTGCTGCAGCTTCACCAATGACAGCAGACTTCCATCATGGATTAATTTGGACCACTGCCTTTCCAGAAATATAGTACAGCTGGAGTGCTGGGGAAAGCAAGCAATCTTCCTCTTGTTGCCACTGACAGGCTTAAGCTTGTTGTTCAGTTCAGGTAATGTATGCACTGAACTTCAGAAGGTTCACTTAGTAGGACACACTATTAAAAAAAAAAAAAAAATTAAAATTCAAATAAAAAATATTAAAAGTTTTGTTACATAGTTTCCAACACTTCAGAATACTTTTGCAGGACAGTATTCAAAACAGGTCTGACCACAAAAGTATTCCTGTGCAGAAGCAGCACTCCATTCCTGGTGGATTTCTTCAGCAATATCTTTTCCACCTGGAGGGTTTCTTTTTTAATACAGAAACTTTTCACACTAAGGGATTTAAAACTAATCAGTTTGCAAGCTGTTCTTAAACATCTACACTCCTATGAGACTAAAAATAATGTTCAACCATACATTCTCCATCTACATTGTATCATTCTCTAATTACATTTCACCACAAGGGCATAAAAAATCATGACATCCTACCTTTAACACTGCAAAGGTGGGCAAAGCTCTGTCATCTCAATATTTGGGATCACTTAGTGTTAAATTTTCATCTGTTCTGATGTCTATTTTTACTTGCACGGGCCTCCATGCCAGCATGTGCACAATTCCTCCACACTTCGTCCCAGAACCTTTCTACGAACTACTTGATCTTCTCCCTCTCCCATGTGGTGAGTTAATATGAAACTGATCCAAATAAAACTGAAACAGAACCCTGTCTTTCGATTTTTCCAATTAAAAAAAAAAAAATATTTTGAAGAAATTACACTTACTAAAAAAAGAAGCAAACAAATGAGGGATGAAAATTTTCATATAATTGTAACTATGATAGCTGTGGCTTGAGAAAAATCCAGTTTTTGAGGAAGAGATGTAAAGATAAGAAAAAATTAAAATCTACACTTGTGTGTTGTAAAGAAGATAAACCATCAAACCAACACAACTTATCTCCTACTCGGAGACAATCATTCCTCCCTTTCTCAGAAAAGCCAGGGTACAAAGAGAAGAATCTTAGAATCAAATGTCCCCTGCTTTAACTGATTGCACTGCTCGCGGTGGAGCAGCCTGCCAGGGTGGGGATGTTGGATGCCCACAGCAGCTCCCTAACCAAGTGGCGCTGGGAGAATGGCCTGGGGGTCGCCCATACCATGTTCATTTGGTGCCTCTGCAGAGACTTTGGCTGGCAAAGAGCTAATAAAGGACATTGCAAATTAAGCAGCTCAGGAGAGAGCTATCAGTAGGAAAACACAGTGATTTATCAATAAACCTACAATCACATTGTCAATTTAAAATACTTGAGTAAAGTATCTAAATAGTCAGCATCTATTAATTATTTATAAACAATACTGAGTTTACAAATACACACAAACCTATATATATACACAATGCATATAGATACACTCCTCTGCGTATATACATGCAAGTACGTACAAAACAGACTCTCTATTAAAGCTACATGGAACTTCTCTGTGTGTCTGAAAAAGCACTCGAACAAAAAATGTGTGTGCTGAGCAAGTAGGACAAAATCTAGTTTTGCAAAACAGTTTGGTGCAGGTGAATATATTCCCCAGTGAATATATATGTATATATATATGCTACATTTCTGAGATAAGAAATCTATTCCATCTGAGATGGGTACTTACATAGTCACAGCCACAAACTGTTCCCAAAGGATGTGCAAGTAGCAATCATTAAAAAGGATTTATTTTATGACGAGGTCATGCTATTTAAAAGTTGAAAGTGAACAATGTGAGTACAATCTCAGTGCATGTGTCTGTACCAGGGAGTGTTGTGGCTCACCACCTAAAAACCCTAACTGTCCAAATCATGGCTAGGCTCCATTATAATGCTGCTTCTCACTATGATCATCATTTTTTATTCTCTGGTCAGAATACATGAGGCAATTAATTCACACTAAAGAGTTTATTCCAAGGGAGCCCAGCCCATTACTTCCCCTCTGTATATACCAGTAGAAAACACTGCCTGATAAAGAAAATGTTTCTGTATACTTTAACAGAATATTAGCACATTAATGCAGGAAGAATGTAGTTTTCCTTTTCAGACACGAGACAACACAGTAAAATTTCCCAGAGGTTTCTCACCTCTGAAGTCATTTAAACCTCATGGGGGGTAAAAAAAAAAAAAAAAAACAAAACCACCAGGTAGCTCTGATTTAAAGAATTGGCTCACATTCCCCAAACTACTGTCCTTCCACGCCCCATACTTCGAGTCATTTGAAGAGGTTAGATTTGTGATCAGATGCACTTTTTGCAATCAGTATAAATGCTCACATTTACAGTGACTCTTTAAAACAGCACATGGCCTTGAGAATCAGAGTTTAAGCATGAGGGAAAGTGTGCTAAAAGAGCACAAAAGAGATCACATCACTGACACTATGCAAATCTACATTGACCCTATTTATAAGATTATACTCAAGAATGATTTTCAACACAGCCTGTTACATTTATCAAAGCTTTTACAAGTTTCTTCACAATATTCTACTACCAATTTGCAATCTCTGCAAGCTGAGATTTCCAGAAATTAATGACAATATTAATTCTGATTAAAGTACACAATAGTTCCCAAATAAAAAAAATATATTTTTATATTTTACCTGAGTTTTAAATATGTATTTTTAGATTCCCATATTTCAAAATACAATTTCCTAGAAGATGGTTAGTATTTTATCCCCTGGCTAAGCAAAAAACAATATTAGCATCTCTAGCAGAAAACCCTGGTAATTGGTTTGACAATTAAAAACACAAATATCAAACCACTGAGGGAAGATTACCCAGGTCCGGTAATTTGCAGTTTTGTTTAGCAGGACAGGGTGCTTAAGGGCATTAAACAAACAGCACAAAATGTACTATGTAATGGCAGTGACATTTTCGGTTATCATTATTGTAAAAGGCAACAAAATACATATTGTCAGCCACCATACCCGCAATGGCCTGTGTTCTCAGAGCATTTGTTCAAAGAAGACATTTTTAGAATCATCCCAGATATTCAGGGCACAAGTCCCTTTACTTGAGAAAATTCAAAAACATCCATGAATCCTGACTTTCCGACAGACAGTTTGTACTGTTTTGATCACAATAGTACTCTAAAATAAGTAAATGGCAACTCCAGGGGCTGAAGACCCTTACTCTGCTCTACCCTCTCCAGCTTCTCCACCAGGATAAACCAGCATACCAAAATACACGGGTGTAAATGGTGCCTGTTGCTCCCTTGCCAGAACCCATACTGACACACCCATAAAAACCAGTTCAAAACGGGTGTTTCCTAATTATTGAGGATTTCAGTACCCTCAATATCTTTGCAACTGTTCCATCTCTAGGAGACAGTCATTCAAATTAATAAAAAGAAAAAAAGTGAGATGCAGTCAGTACAATCCAGAAGTCTACCTGCAGATAGTTAATCTACAAAGACAGCCTAACCAACTGCTCCATCACATCTTCCTCATGAAGAAATCATTAGCAAATAGCAGTAGCAGAAGAAGAAACATTACAGTTCCACAGGGAAAAAATACAAGGAATTCAGCTAAGAACATTACGCATAAATGAAAAGAGATTTTATTTCTTTCTTCCATTTAGACAGAACTGGACAGTGCCTGACAGAAAAAAGCACTCAGTTCAATCTCTAAAGAAAGTAAAGCAGGTCTAGCTTTCCAGTTTACATTTCTACCCAATCCAAAATGGAACAGAAATAAAATATTTTTTGTCTCTCATATGGGCTACAGGAATGTAGCAATTTGATGTAACTAATGTTAGGGATAGAAAATGCTTTTACAATTACTGTTTGGGGTACAGATGTGCATTTCTTGACTCAGTCCCCCTTTTCACTGGTATATCACTGACAATCTTTTTGCATCACTTTTGCTCTGCTACTCCTTTTCCTTATACTGGCTTTATACACTTAATTTTCAGTGTGGTGGTACCATTTGGGGTTTTTTTGTTTTGGGTTTTTTTGGTTTGTTTTTTTTTTTTATATTTGTTGCTAGTGTTCTCTCTTTAAGCAATAAAACACTGGCATTGCTAGGTGCCTGGAAAGTTAACAGCCAAAACTGAACATAGACCATAGAGGTCCACATCTTCTGCTGCGGTGAATCAGTGCATCTCCCTTCCAGTCAGAGCAGCATTTTGTTTTACTCCACCTAAGGATCCGGTACTCTGTTCATATATGATATAAAGTACGTCTCACTGCTGAGATCTTCCTGGGCTAATGAAAACAATAATTTGTTTTGTGCTGTGAGATTAGTTTCTTAACTATCAACTCAGTCCAAGGACAGGGTGTGGGGGAGACTACAGAGCATCCTCTGCATGGTCTATTGATCTGCACTACAGCCTGCGATGCCGCAGCATGAGGCAGGGCACAGCGCAAGCCTGGCGTAATACAGCTACTAAGGGTCCTGACTGCCTGTCTTATGAGAAACAGCTAAGGAAGGAATTGGGGAAAAGATGTCAGAAGCTCAAGGGGAAAAAAAAAAAAAAGGAATGAAAGAATAGAAAATGAAATATGATAATAGCACGGACAAAGATATAAAGGGGAAAAGACGGTGATGAGTCAGATGAGCTACAAGAGTAAAAATTACCTTGAAAAGAATTAAAGGGCATTAGAGATTGGAAAAGGAGCACGTGTTAAAGATCACACTCTCACTTTGGTTTGGGAGATTCTTACTTTGAAGAGAGAGAAAGAGATTAAGAGTAAGAAGAGGTAAATAATGAGTCCGTGTCTAATTTATTAATTAACTAAAGCCAATCACCAACCCAACTAAACAGCTTGTAGTTCAGTAGGGGTCCTCTGTAAAACTACTGTAAAATTAAGAAGGGGCATTTGGGACTTATATTTCAGTTACCTAACTCTTAATTATCCTTGCCTTGACTATCTATCTATGCAGCAGAACACTTTGATATGAGCATGTATATTGCCCTCCACCTTGGAGGCTCTACAGCAGCTGATGTTAAGGCCAGCAGGATACCCCTCTTTCTGTGGGACACATAGTCCATATGCTTTTCATCCATCATTAGTAGTAGCCTATTTAGACATCAACAAGATGGTTAAAGATTTGAGGTCTGCTCATCAAGATATAGATTCAAAGGCCCAGCTTGGAAAGATCAGGTTCTTTCTGAATGTGAGGTACTGCACACACAGAAGTTGTATTCATCAGATAATTGAAGGTTAGCTAATAAAATTACAATAACTTGGTGAAAAAGTATGCAAGGCACGGGTAAAATTGTGCTGTTCTAACTCACTCTTTATCTCCAGCTCATACTTTCAAAATAAGAGTAGTCTGCTCTCTGAGAGCACTAAAATTTTCATAGGATGAGAACCACAACATGCCAGCCATACAGACCAGGATGCCAAAGGTGAGAAAAAAATAAATGGTAATGTATTACAGACAGGAGATGACAAGAATTCTCCAAGGGACCTATTACTCCACTGCTGGCTAGCCTACAAGGAGGCTCACTCTGCTGCTACATCCGAGGGCAGCCAAGTAATGTCAAGTCCAGCAGCTCCTGCCAGCTCACCTCCTTGCTCCGCTCATGCACCAGGCTGCCCAGGAGCCACCAAGCCATCACTTTCCTGCAGGTATCACGCAACATCCTTGCCAGGCATCTCCATTACTTCTGCCACAAAAACCCACACACTGGTCTTCAGGGCACCTGTCCCACCAGTGTACTTCATAAATATGCATCTGCTTAACTCACTTGTAGAACAGACAATTATTTTTATTTTTAAGAAGAAACTCTAAGACATAAGTTTAATAGGAAGGCTGTAAAAGCAGGGTTTGAATAGGGATTCCTCCAGCCCCTGATACAATTTAAACCATAGTGACACTCTTGCTCAAAGGTAATAAACTCTCCAAAGCAGGCACTCTGTCTTCCTGCATTAAGAATAATACTCTGAATAGCTCAGGGATTATTTAGTCCTAAGAAAACACTTATTAACAATCTATATTAAATCATTCAGACATTAGAGTTTGACCATTTTGTAAAGAAAATTGCATTTTTTGAATTAAAATGAAAAGAGTTTTGGACTACTTAGACCAAGGTTTCAGTTGGGTATCTCCATCATAAATAACAGAAATTAAAAGCCTTTGCTTTTCACTTAGGCCAACTGAGGTATTGACCTACAAAGCAATCATCAGAGTCTCCAGCAAAATCCCAGCCTCTGGTGCTAGAAACCCAAGGAAAGAGTAACTCTATCTTGTGCATTTAATGTGTGCATTCATAACTTCTGAAGACAAGAGATTTTGATTTTGGCGATTTATAATTTTTTTCCTCTTAACTTGAAAGAACTGCAACCTTCATTCAACTTTTAAAAATTCAGAGAGCTTGTGAATATTCTCCTGAGACCTATGTCCCTGCTGTTCATGATCAAGAAAGACAGGAGGAGGGCTGGATTTCTCTGAGTTCTTCCAAGAGTCAAGATGTTCCCTACTTACTACAAAGGAGGACAAGAAGCTGCCCTATCACTAAAACTTTCCCACACTGAAACTAGGGTTGCAGCACATCTGAAAAATGTTTATGTGCTATTGCAATTTGTCCTCATAAGCAAGCTTGTTTGCTTGATGTGTCACATCAAAACACACGTGCAAATTTAACTAGGAAAACTGGTACAAAATCTGCTATAAAGCACTACCAAAAAAGGTGGCAGGCCCTGTTAAGCAACATTGACCCACAGTGGTTTCTTCTGCCTTTCTTACTGAAGGGACAGAAAGGAATTTTGAGAAAATTATCAAGACAGATAGGGGTTTCCCAAATCCCTGTAATTGTGTTTGGTGAAGTGCAATTTCCAATAGGCCAAATCCCTACCGAGAGTATGTTCTGCTGCCTTGTTGTTTGTTTGTCCTTCACCTGGTTCCTTGCACATCATTTATGTGCTTACTTTCTGCAGCCTGCAGAATGCTCATCCTCCTTTCTAAACCCTGGAGCAATTTGACATTTTCAGCTATGAATGCAGCCTTCAGATTCTTCTGCTTCTGAAACGAATACATTTTTAGTAGTCACATTTCCTTTTTTCCCTTCCTGATTTATTTTTCTCCTTGATTTCATTCCTCCCCCCACTTCCATAGGACCTGCTTTTTATATGGATGACATCTGTGGATCCAAGAACTCCTCAATCACTTTGGTGCTTGGAAACACGGTCACCTATTTGTCAGGATCACAAGCCATCTCCTCCATTAGAAGTACAAACTTACATTTCAGGCAAACAAATTCTCTCACTTCAAGGCAGGCAGCAGACACACCACATCACATTATGTCCACAATAACTGATCATTCGTTCTCTTTTATTATCGTTGTTGCAAAAATGTACTTACTGTAACTTAAACTCCTAATAGGAATATTCCTATTAACTACTATATATTTATTACTCAAATGTTTGCTGTTGCAGCATTTAAAGCTGATCAGTCTCTTCCTTCAGTAGCTCAGCAAACTCACATATTAGATCAAGGTCTCATATACCAAAAAAAACTTTCACAAATCAAAGGTGAACTCCTAAATTTGGTCATAGGAGACCTGCTATCTTACTGACACAAAACAAAAGGTCAGCATTTTAATCTGCAAAAGTCCTATTGTTACCATCAAGAGTTGTGATTTTGGACTTGGTGCATGTTCCTTTGAATAACTCATAATTGATTTTGTCATGAAAATTGCTTTTATCAAGGCTAGAATATGCTCTAAGAACCATCTGCAATGACTCAGATCAGAAATTCAATGATTTTATGTAAAAGTTGCCTGTAAGAATTAAAAAAAAAAAAAAAAAAATTTACAGTTAAACTCCAAAGAGAATTCAGGCAGGCAGAATGTAACTGTACCAGATGGAACTTGGGTTGAAGTCATTTAAACTGACACCTCCTCTCTTGCAAAAATAATTTTAAAAGTACTCTGTCCTCTTAGTTCAACACTGTTAACTTGCATAATGGTCATGTAGCTTGCAAATCTCTATCAAAATCTACTTTAAATCACAGCAGTTTTGAGCCACTCAATTATCATTTTACCTCCTCATTACTAAAATGTGCTACCTGTATCTTTAATTTATTATTCACATACATACTCTGAAATCTTGCTTATTCCCTGTGGAAATCATCGCCTTCACTGAGATAAACCCATCCCTGATAGATAACATCTCTGTTAGCATTTAGTAATCCAGATCAGATTATTACATTAGGACTGAACGTGCATTAGTATAATAAGACAGAAATCTATTCCAAATAAAGTGCAAACAAGCCCTACTTTAGAAAATAAATGAATGCAACTCATCTTTGAGTACACCATTCAGTAGAAAACAAAGATGTTCTGCTGAGAAAGCCTGGAGGAGAATGTGATTCGTAGAATGGGCAGAGGTCCAGAAAACATTACATCTTGCTCATCCTTTCCTCCTTTCTTTATAATGTCATCCTTAAAAGCCAACACTGTCATATAGACCAATTATAAATAAAAATAAACGATCTGAATTTTTGCTATCATGCTGTAAAAAGATCCTACTCTGCTTTGGACACAGTATATAAACTGGTCCAACTATTTTCAGTTTCCTGGAGTCTTTCTTTCATAAATTTATGTAACAAAAAGGCATGAATCTTACTCTAAGCCTTTCCCTCATAACTGTTTCTAGGGTTTTTTGCTTCGGGATCTTTCTGTTCCATTCTATAATCTCTTCTGCCCCAAAGGGACTTTTCAACTCTTTATCCTTGCTCAAGTTAATAGGGCTCAGAGGATTCAGCAGAATAATTCTTCATCTCCAGGAAGGGCTCAATAGTTTCAAAATGTGATGACTTAACAACACGCCTTTATCCACTGACAAATTTCTTTCTCTTCTCCCTCTCTTACACCAAAATGCAAAATTCAGCGCAATCCATTTTAACTCCTAGATCCATTTTTCAGTTTTACAAACTACCAAGAAATACTTCAGAACTGTAGCATCTTAGGCTGAGACGTAAGACTGGGAATGCTTCCAGCTCCTTAACCCACTTTTTCAGTCCAGCACTGGGGTTAGAGATCTCCTCTCCCTGTGTCTTGATCTCCCTGGGCAGGACAGCCAGGCACACCTGCTGGAGGAGAGTCATGGCATGCTCTTACAAGTCTTCAAGCAAGAGAGCACAACTGTGAAATGTCTGCCCTGTGGTCTAAGTATACTCTCTGACAACATGAATCAGATATAACATCAAATATTCCTTGAATTAATATCTTGATATGATGATAGATGAAGACTGAAGACAGCAAGAGAAATGGAAGTTTTACTCTGAATTTCTACTCTGTGTCACTTCTCCCTGTTAAAAGTTAGGGAACTAGTCTGTAAGTACCTGCTATTTGAGCGGCTTTCCTTCAGGTGACCAGTTTGGCTGAAGAGATCAGAACTGCCTTCACGAGCCAGAAAAAATAAACACTCAGAAGTGGATGGTCAGCATTCAGACTGCAATGTGTCCCATCCTCCTGCACTTTCTCTCTGTATGTCAGCATGCTGACCTGGTGTATAGATCTGAAGGAAAGTGGAAAAGCTTGAACACCTCAGACTTTGATCAGGCAACTCTATATGTTTGAACACCTAGCAACTGTTTATACAAACAGGAGCTGGATGGCATGTCTACCTTGCAGCCAAGGCATGCAATCTAGCTTTCATCTAGCTGGCTTGTAAACCCTTGCTGGCTACTCCGGTAGCAAGAAGCTCAGTACAGACTGCAAAATCCACCTAAGAGCAGGATAAACTAGCCTGCGTGGAGCTGCATTTTCTCTTGAACCCATCAACAAGGCCTTCCTAGGGCCTCCAGGCTGCCCTTCCTGGTAAGCTTCCATAGTTGAGACTCATCCATATATCTTATCCTGTACTGAAAATAGGAGTCCTGTAGAGCTGATGTGAGTTCAGCCCAGACCTATTCTTAATTTTCTTGGAAGGCCTGCTAGCCAGCCAGACTGCTTGTCTAATTTTAACACATTTTACAAAACTCTTTGTGTTTCACAGCTTCATTCAGATGGATCAGAATGTTCTACTGTTCTACTTGCAATTCTGCAGGAATCTTACAAGGAAATTGAAACCAGACTTGAAAAAATATTTCAACTGCCAATTAAACATCATGAAAAGACAGGTTAATCTCAACGGACCTCAGAGTTGACAAAGTCATTGTTTAATGTGTTTAGCTATAAAGCTAAAAGAAATTTGATAACAGCAATAAGAAAGTTCCAAGAATATTGTTACCATGAAATAATTACATCCCAACAGGATTAGAGGTAATCAGCCATACTGTGTCTCAGTCCACCTCGGGGGGTGATTATCTTACCATAACAACACCACCCATTGTGTTTCATTGCTTAAATGTGTTCTGATCAAATAGTGCAGTTTTCGAGTTTGTGTAGCTGTTTGTGTCAGCAGAGGAGTAAGAAAACTATAGTATATTTTCTTTTCCCAGTAACTTTGTATTTTAAAAAATTTAAATCCCATTGGAAATTGACAAACATGCTCGTTACAAAAATATGTTCAGCATTTAGATTGCAACATAAATAATCAAAATTAGGACATTCAAATTTATCTTGGCAGGCTGTACTTTTTTCATGCTGGTGTGACTTTAATTTGTGTCACCATTTTCATGTTATTTAAATATGGAATTTTACTTAATGCATTTATGAATTGCTAGAACAAAATAAAATAAAGAAGTGTTTCATAGAAGATTACGAGCCACACAGAATATTATTTATTTACTTAAATGACAAAAAAATAAAGTAATAAATCTTAGTTTCTCAAATAAATGAAACTATTATGCCTGATTGAACATATTTATTTATACTAATAAAAAATAATATCTCCACAGGTATTACTTTGCTGTTATTTGTTATGTACTGTCAGTGTGTTAGGTAAATATAAAATCAAATAAAAATGTATGACATAAACAAGAGCTCCATGGCACTATTCTGTGCAGTATAGTACTATGGCACCATATGAATTCTGCTATGTTTTCCTAAATCTGCACATGGCAACTGACAGTGTAGGTCAGCTTTGCTAGTGGAACATTACAGGTGCTATGCTGGGCTGCTGGGCTGTCAAGCCCAGTATCCCACATACAGTAACCAGAGGTAAGTGATAGTCTAGCACTTCTTTATCATTACAGACATATCTAGAGGTGACAGTTTACTTGTTTTGCAGATATTCATGTGATTTGCATGATCAAACCAAATTGTCCCAATTCCTTTATTACTTGAATAGAACATTGGCACTTGGTAGTCTAAACGTAAGAAAAAACCCAGCTTATTCTGAGCACATGAGAAGCCTTGGAATTGTAGAGGCACACCAAGTGCAAACAATAAATTACAAATGAAAAGAGATTTATCAAGAGCAGCTGCTACTCAGAGAAAGATCATGTTTTGGTCTTCTTGACCTTTCTAAAGACTGGTTTTCTGGTTTATTACTAAGAACTTTAAGGACTATTATAAATGGTTGACTCAGCTATTCTAGAAATGAATTATGTAGACTATAAAGGGAACTTAACTGACCTCATATACCACCATCTTTTGAATGACTATTTTGCTTTGAATTAAAAGTGAAAGGGAAATTAAAATGGTTATCTTTATGTCTGCTTTAAGGAATTTTAAACCCATAACTGAAAAAAGTATAAAAATTTGCATTTTTATAGCACAGTATGCAAGAATCGCAAAAAACAGCTAATGTATGGGATCCCCATTTTACAGATAAGAAAACTGAGTCATGGAGACAATAAAGAACAAATCCACACAGAAAACTTACTGCCTTTTACAAACAAACTTATTCCATTAATGCATCCCAAAACTATGTTCCATTAGTAATTACTGTGCTGTGTCATTTTTACACTAATTTCCACTAGAAAAACTTGTCTTTCAAGAACACTAATATTTCAGTGTTCAGGAAGCCAAACTGAGAATAAATAATGAAACCATCCCTCTCCTACCTGGCACTATTTTCTTTTATGGGACCCCTCCGAATTAATCCATTTTCTGTTCATACTGAGAACATCTAAATGAAGGTGCTAATGCTACATGTTTGAAGAGAATCAAAGCTGAAATCAAAGAACAAAATGTCTTACTGTGAAGGCATCTTTCAATTTGTGCTCTGCCATTTTGCAGACAAAAAAATAAAAGCCTCTGACTATCAATAGAGTTTTAATTCTGCATCACAGAGACTTGTAAACCTACTGTCATAACTGCTCCAAAAATTCTTCTACAGTCAGCCAAAGTCAATTGTTATATTAGAGGTTTCCAAAGGATTATGTTTTTTTAATTCTGAAAACTATTTCTTTTGAGGGACAATCACTGCTATTTAAATGTCACAGTGGAACTAGCATATACACATGAAAAAAAGAAAACATTTTGCTCTACCTGTTCGATTTTTTCTAATACCTGTAAGTGCAACAGCATCTGAAATCAACAGCTATTTTGAGCATTGTATGCTTTTCATCAAATTGCAGTTGGTAGAAACACTTTCCATAGTGATCTTCAAAACTCTGATATCTATGTCATAAAAATCTGTTCAGAATTCAGTATCCACATTAGTACTAACACCATTTGGGAATACATCATTCCAACAAGGATTCAAAGCACTTACATAAGGGATGACTAGATGAGAAAAATTTCCTTTCTAGTTAGGCACAACAGGAAAGATCTTCTAGTCTGCTTCATATCTCGTCGCAAGAGGCACAATGCCAAAAAAAACCCCAAATCAAAGAACCAAAAGAAATTTAAAAAAAAAAAAAAAAAAAGCCAATGCAATTAGCTACTTGGAAACCCCTCACAAGGAGTGAAAATCCTGGATGATCAAAGACAAAATGTGTGGTTGGGAGGGCTCTGAGCCTCAGGCCACTTGTGGGTTCCGCAGCTTCTTTAAGAGCCACAACACCGGCTCAGAAATTGAGGATGAACTAAAGAAAATATCAGAGGGTCAAAACCTACCCTCTGCTCTTGCAGGTAACCATGATGCATAAGCTTCTTCATGAACTCATCAACCTCTGTCTCACGCTGACTGTGGTCTCTTCCTTTACTGCTCCTGCCAGAGTATTCTACTATTGCTATTACTCTATATTCAGTGTATTACACTGATCCTTCGTTGATTCCCCTGTGACACTGTCACCTCCCGAATGTCATTCCTTCTCCTTCTTCACTTTTTAAATGAGCCTTTCTATCCCTCTTCCAGCTTCCTAGGTGGTTCCAAAGAGGTGCATCCAGTGTCACCATTTTTGCGCCTAGCTCACTATTTGGATAATGCCATCAAAAACACAAACTCCATAATCACCTTCAGGCTAACGTTTCACAGAACTACTTCTCAGCTTAGATAGGTCTATCTAGGTGCCCTCTCTCTGGCATCCTCTACATGCCAAGCAGTCAGCAAAAGGCTAAGAAGTTTTTGATTCAGTCCCAGAGGATCCTTACTTCCAATACAGATACAGTATCCTCACATGCTCATCACATGTGCATCATCTTTGACTCAAACCTAACCCTGGCTTCTCACATTCAGGCTGATTCCAGGAGGTCCCTTCTCTTATCTGAAGGCTTTCTTGTGCATCCACATGATCAGGCTTTCATCTCAGATCCCAACTGCTGAATAAAATAAAATGGTGCTCTGCACCAGTATGACTCTTACACTACCATTGTCTGAAGACGAGAAGCATCAACTTCAGACAGTATTCTTTGTGGAGGAGATATACACAGTTCTTTAAGGTATATATTTTGTTTGTATATAATACAACTTGTCAGATCAACAGATGCCCCAGACATCCCAACGTTTTCTCTGCTGAGATATTTGAAAGCTGCATCTTGTTACCGGAACTTTATTTTAGTGTTTTATCTCTTGCTAGATATTTCTTCATATGATGTGAAAAAAATGAAGCTTTGAGAGTGAAAACACACAGACTCCCTAAACTCAGGAGCTTCTGAAAAGATTCCACAACTGTAAACAGCAACAGTGGCTACTTTTTTTTTCTCCTCATTTCATCTAGCATGAGTCTCTTTCCAGTGCTCTCTGCCTATATTTTTTCCTCTCAAAATAACAAAACTTGTTTTGGAGGAAAGAAGCACTTAGAACTGCTGTTAACATTTCTTCAGTATTCTAATGAACTTAATAAGCTCCCATGATGCTTCTTACAATGTAGAGAAACCATCAAAAATATTAAAGTGACTCTGTTTACTCCAGCAGTAAGGAGCATTCCAGATGACTGGTGCGATACATCAATATTACACATGTTCTCTTAATACTGGAAAGGAACTCACAAGAGGAAACAATTATTCACTTTGAAGCTTTTTAATATTTTTGGAACATGACTCAATTGCAATATTCTGCCTGTACATTTATTTTTTGTTTCACCTGAAATATCACTTGATTTATGATGAAACCATATTTTCTCACCCAGTTCTAATTTCATTTCTACTGCACTTATGGTTTCGCTATAATTTAGTGGAAATTGCAGTTTGACACTGTTTCTCTGACACCTAAACTAGCTCCACAAGATAGTGAAGTCCCCTGACTCTGCCAAGAGTTTTGAGATAAAAAACTCTTACGAGTATTTTTCCTACAAAACATGTGTCTAGACCCTCAAAAAAAAAAGTTAATAAATTATTAAAGCATAAATATCCTCATATCCTATTTTCAAAAAATATCTTTAACTATAACCCATGTGATATATATCATTTCATAACATATGCATGAGTAATTTGATCTCTTAAATACTCATTATACATATAACACTACATTATGTATGTATTATATTCCTTACACATCATCGTCTGGAGTACTCCTAGCATTACAGAAGTGATTATTTGAGCTAAGATTTCAGCTGAAGTTAGCTTGCTGTCACTACCAGAGCAGCAGATGGGGCTTGGCAAGGCTCGGTATATGCCCACTCCCAGTTCTGCCAGTGGCTAGCAGGTTGATTTAAACAGTAAGTCACCTCAGTCCTGCAATCCTCTCTTTCCCATCTATAGAAAGGAAATATGTTACAATGCTCTGTAAAGAATTTTGAAATCTAAAGGTTATACAAGTGAATTTTCCACATATCAATCTTGCTATTAATTGAATGTCTGCACTGTAAGGCTAACTGAATTCGCATAAATAGCTGTTTATTGAATGTAACTGCATCAGAATCAAGCACTTAAATAACTTTTAGAGAGGTAAATTATTTTAAGGCTGAATTTTTCAGGTGAATAAGTAGATCATGTTGCTAATATGAATTACTGTAAACTGCCTGATTCCCGCAAAATATGGAGAAATGATAAGAGAAATTAAAAATATTAAGTAAGCACATTAGCAGTAACAAGAGACTTCAATTTACAAACTAATTGGGACAGGGGAAAAAAATAATCAAACATTAAAAGAAACAGTTTGCACACAGATTTCTTAGTAACAAGGAATCCTAAATGAAGCTAGAGCATGGAAAGGCTAAAAAAGGGCACCCATAGGATGATCACACTCACCCCAATACCACAGAGTAACCCATGGACCCCTGCTGCATCGGTTGTGAGCAAAGGGCCTCATCACATGGAGTAGTTCACAGGTTGCTGTAGTTTTGCTCATGATTAGGAGACCTAATGCAAGCAATGGTGTGCTTTACTGGCTCAAGACTCAACAAGTCATCTAGAAATCAGTGCAGACCTCCTTTTCTCAGCACTCAGAGCTGTAACAGGAACAACTCAACAGGAGGCCATCAGCAAGGCTACCGTTGTTCTTGTCAGTCCCAGCCACCAGCGAAACCCAAGGAATCACCATTATCCCCTCTACATACACTATTTGCTCTTCTGCAATTTTTATGTCATAACAATGCTAGCACCTCCATTTCAGACACCACCCCACAAACATATAAAATTGCCAGATTTAATAAACCTTCAGGAACAATTAAGAAACTTTGTTAGGAAGTGTCCATGTTTCACATGTTACAACTACAGGAATATATCATCTGTAGTGTAATTATGCCAGCTGGATCTTACTCTGGCTTTCCACAAGTAGGGACTGATGTTTCCCAATATGATCTTGTGTACTGGAAATTAATAAAAATAATCTGGAAAAATAAATATAATTAATTAGTTAATAGACTATTTGATGATTAATTTACTAATAGCTCAATTGTAAGGATAATTCCTTACATTTGTACTGAAAAAGCATTGCCACTCATGTAAACACGTTCGTTGCATTCCTCAGCCAAATAACCTGTAATAGCAGACTGTAATCTGAAACCTTAAAATTCTACCAGACCGCTCTTTTATAATATGCAAAATAATGAGGATTAAAAAAAGGAAAATGTGGGGGGGAAGAGAGATAGAAAAGAAGACAGGCTGGAAGACCAAGGGCACTGACTGTCAAATTTCTATTCACACTGTCCATCAACATGGAAATGTTAGACCAGAAAAGGGCCTGCTTTGCCCAACTCATGAGTATCATGTGATTAGGAAAAAAGAAAATTTGGGAAGTGGAAGTCCCTTTTGAAAATATATACTCAGATATTCTTCTTCTGCTAAACTAAGTCTACCCCTATAAAGTATTTCTTCTGAAATTAGCTAAAACTTCAGTCCTTTCTAACTGCAGAATTTGATATCCTTTATTCTGTGCTTCAGTTTCATACTCTTCTAAAACTCTTAAAAGAAGAGGTTATAGATCATAATGAAATCAAAGCCAGAATGTTTTTATATTTCCATCTGCTTCTGCCACACTCTCATTTTATGGAAAATCATTTTCATTGCATCTTCTTTAATTTTACTATCTATTTGCTTCTCCAAAACAAACTGGGGGGGGGGGGGGGGGGGGGGGGAGATTCCACAAAATTCTTATTTAGAAAAAGTGCCTGAAGCACCAAAGAGCCACACTTGAGAACTCACATGAAGGATGAGTGTGCATTTAGGTCACTGAAACAGCAGCTAGGGAGATGAGGCAGCAGCTCCGCTTTCCTTTCTGACCTTGGGCAAGTCAGTCACTTGTCTGAATGCTTCAGTCCCTCTCATTCATAAAAAGAAGATGATAATATTCCATTACATACAGCCTCTTCTACATCTGACTTTTTAATCTCAAAGAATTTGCAATCTAAAATGACTGACTCATGGTATAAGCTTATACAGCATCCAGCACAGAGCAGGCTCAGCCTCAGCCTCAGTCTGTATTATCACTGTGCTACAACAGTGGTTCTTAAGAACTGAAGGAACAAAAGATTTGCCATGCCTCAAAATAATGTAATAGAAAGAAATGCTCAGGAACACAAAGATCATCTTTCACGAAACTATGAAGACACGCATCATGCACATGCGGGCACACACACACAATGCACGAAGGTGTAACACGATCTGCCCAGAAATTCAAGCAAAGTGGATAGGAAATTTTAACTGTCATTAATTAACTATCAGTATACCTTTAGGGACATGAAACAAGTCAGGTATAAGTTGATGAGCAACAACAACTAATGTGGAACCTCAAAAAAAACAGATTAGAGAAAATTCTACGTGTACATTAACCCCTTTGGCTCCAGGAAATATATGCTAAAAGCACAAATCCTAGCATGATTTCATTAAGAATATATAGAGATGGGTTTTTAAATGTGAAAGGGAATTGTCAAGATATGTACAATTTCTCTTTTTATAGGAATTTTAGCAGAAGAATCCTTATTTTTTCATATTGACAAATCTGAACTGCCACATTTTTATACAACGAATGCATAGAAATAGAGATGGCATAACACAGGGAAAACAAGTTATTCACTGAATTGAGTAGCCTAGTGATTTAGTAGAGAAATAAGGCTGATATTCTTTAAGAAGAAATAAAACAGCAAACTCTTTCAGGCATAAAGAAATTCTAAAGGATGTAGAGAAGAAAAATACTACAAAGGATATGTGACCTCCTATGACATGTATAACAAATGACCAAGCAACTTGGACTAAGAAAGACCAAGGCAATAAGGGATCTAAGACAGAATATCATTTTTTTCCAGCAAGACTATAAAAATGTATGATAAAAAAATCAAATGGCCTGCAATGTGAACAAGCAGTAAACATTATGAATTTTTAAAATGTATTTGAAGGATGAAAATCCTGCATGAGAACAGAGAGAGGAGAATGGCTAATTAAAACTAGCAAGCAAATGCAGTCTCTCTAGGCTGTTTCCTCAGCTTTGTTTCAGATACCCTGTGTTCCTGTATCTAGTACAGCAGGCAGGTTGGTTGGCATCATCGAGTCGAAGTGTTCTTTATACTGGTAACACAGGCCGCATTTATATCAGACTTCGGTGTTTACACACTGCAGTCTTCCATTACAAATCAGCTGAAAAACACCATTCAGTTATGCTATACACATACCAGTATTCCCTTTAATCTCTGCCACGCATACAGTAGCTTTCCATGACTTACTGAAGTTGTATTTTCTGTTTGTTGCCAAGCACCAATCATCTAGTTTTAAAAAAATTTTCCCACTGAATTTTTCTATGAACTAATTATTTTGTACCTAGTGAAGGTGGAAACATCCAGTATGGGTAAGCTTGCATAAAAATTTTCCTACATAGTGGGAAATTTTGCATTCACACATAATTTTTCAAAAATCCACCAAAATTATAGAAATTTGCCATTCTTTCCTCTAAGAGGAAAATGTTTACCATTCACCAATTTGAGGGTGAAAAAAAGAGAATAAAATTAAAAATCTCAGCTCTACTGTTTCCTTATTTTTCTAAAGGAATGAATTCAACTGTATAGCATGTCACACTATTCAGTTCGCATGAACATCGTAAATATACTTGTAATATTTATATAAGATCATCATTTGATTGTTCCAAGTATCTGAATTTTGGAGACTGAGTACTTGGGCTTCTGAATTTGAATCTATCATCAAAGAATTCAATTAGGAAAAAAGGAACTGTAATTGTCGCTTCTGGCATTCACTCTGGATTTAGTTCCCTGCATTCACTAGACCATAAATGACTATCTAAAATTGCTTAAGTTTGATCATAATAATAATAAAAAAAAAATCTTTCTTTTCCGGTTCCATTAAGTAATCTCCATTTTGCAGGATGTAACAGTGAAGTTTGCACATTAAATTCCTAGAAGCTCAATTTTCTTTTAGAAGGTAGGGGGAAAAAAGAAGAGGAAAGTGGTTTTCACTTGGAAAAGAAATAACCAAATGACAGCACCATGTACAAATGTATGCTACAAAATGTGATTTCTTTGTGGCTTGACTACAGGAAGAAGGGAGGTCAAAGATGCTATTAAAGAAAAAGAGGATTTATCTTAGGCCATTTAAATAATAACGCACGATTGCTTCATGTGGTATATTTCCTATTGCCTCATTCAAAAGAGTTTGAAGTAATGAGATTTTCACAGTTATCTTTTGAAGAACATTCAGTAATCTAATGGCTGAATCCAGACATGAGTGAAGGTCCTGCAAAGAGTTATACACTCCCTGAAATAAAAGAGAACTGGGAAATGCAAGACTTTACAAAATTAGCCCTTTATACCACATACCCAATTAAAAGGGAAGAAACCCATAAAGAGTGACACAGGAGGGGAATGTAAACCAAATTAATTAATTAAATAACGTTCATTTATATTTTTCTCTAGAGATGTTGGTATGCCGTGAAAGCAAATCACCTTAAGTACTACATATAAAGGAAACAGATTTTGGGTGACTGGGGAACAGTTGTGTGAGATCAGAGAAAAAAGGCAAGGAAAAGGTCACGCTTCAACACATCCATGTTTAGTAAACATTTGGAGAAGCTAAGGTTGAAAATAGTGGCCTAAGCAGTCTGAGGCCAGCAGAATTATGAGCACGGTGTGGGAAGTCCAGCACACCAGTAAGAACTCCAGGCTGTCTTCTGGCACAATTCACTGCTGTGCTGAGAAGCTTTAGTCCAAGCTAAATTCAAGAGGAAATAGAATCTCTCAGAAGCTTACAGGACAGATAACTGGAAGTCTTTTATTTGCTGAAAAAAAGTAGGAGAAAATCTGCACACTTGCAACTTTTGCATGTTGCTGGAATATTTGAATACGACTTAAAAAATTTGTGTCTGACCCAGAGGATGGTCTTTATGTTGACTTCATAATTACCAATGCCTGTAGTTAAGCATATTTAGAATTTTCTATTCAAGGTCTAGTTTTTCCTTGCAAATTAATCTCTCTCAGTGTAACAACTGAAATTTTCCAAATGGGAGATTTAATTTTGGATGTTTGTTGATTTTTTTTTTTTTGTCTTGAATAAAGCAGCTGAGCCATTGTTTTGGAACAAGGTCTGGTGAAAATATGCTTTGTGCCTGTTAACATTTGGGACAGTCTTATCTAGTACTTTCACGCTCAGAAGCAGACTTGAATTTTTAGCAGAGGGACAAGTTGCACAGAAGGAAAATCCTGTTTTCAGCATATTAAACTATTCAAATCCGGCCACATTTTCAGTATCTCAAAATATTTGCTCAGTTAGAAACCCACTAGAATTTCATAGCTAATTTCTCAGCTCTGTGCCTTATATCCTCACAGCTCCTTCAGTTTGAGTGGACTTTGCATGTGTCTGATTCACAGAGTGTCTTGACCACTCTTGAGCAAACCCTGAGCTGTCCCAATGCAGTAAGAACTCGGTGTGTTCTTCCATGCAGCTATTCCTTTGAGAAGACCAATACTCGTGTCAACGAGCATCGCACAGTTGGATGGAAAGCAGTCAGTTTACCTCTTCTCCACAGTTAGTGTTTCCACCCTGTCCAAGGGGAAAAAGGTCAAAACTAAACTGAGCTGGGATGCAGAGGAGAGGAATTGTATATAGATGTGTTGTATATGTATGTATACACAAAATTTTTAATATATACTTTTTGTATATACTGTACACACACACACACAGAGAGCAATAAATACCTTTGAGAATGCCATTACAAGAAACTATGTCAAAAGAAATTGTTAGGGATGTAAAAATCAAGTTCTCCAAAAATAAAAATGGTGAAGTGAGAACTGCACTTAGAAGTTTAGTTTAGGTCCCTTAGACATACAGCTTCTGATACAACTTCTCTGTACATGATTGTATTAATTTTTAAATACAAGAGTTCCACCCCATTCAGAAGACAAGGTCATAAATTCAAGTGTAGACACCTGGGGTTTGATTTGCAGACAAGCTGAACACTCACATCTGTAACTGAGATCAACAGAAAATGCAATTTGAACACGTAACATGCTACAGAAGATGCATTACTTTGCAAAACTAGATACTAGTAATTTCAAACTAGATTTACGATATTAGCACTCACTTTTAACTCTGCCCTAGTTCATATTCACACAGGGGCCAATACTGCCTCACCTTGCAGGGGTGTCATGCTAATTAATTCACAAACAATTACAAATCAGCAAAATACAACACTGAAAGCACCACACAAAAGAACTAGGAGACTAATTTTTTTAATTTGTTGATGCAAGCTTTCAGTAGCACTTAGTGAATAACTGAAGAACAATGACTAGAACAAATACTGACCCACTACTTATTCAGTAGGAACTCTGTATGCTGAACAAAGCAAGGGTCATCTGGAACTAGGAAAGGGGTGATTTAAAGTTTCACAGGTGACTTTGTTCCTGGAACTTCTAAGTGCTTGACTTGACTGACTTTGTACCTGAGGGTTTTTTTTTTTAATATCAATATAGGTTTGGACAAGGTCAGTTGTATGGAAATTAGACTAATTTAATGTTACTGGGTGGAATTCAGACTAGAATGTAGAAAATCCCCTACAACACAGATGAAATTTAAAGGGTTCCTGGTTGTAATTAAAGGTGTGCTAAATTGATATAGAAGCAAATCTGTCTGGAGGGAACATAATGACTGCCCTTGTAATGAGTCAATGCAGGCAAGAAAAATGCTCAACCTCATAATGTTAAAGTCACCTGCTCACATAGGCAAAAAACATATGAAAGGCAACAACATATGATATAGGTATCTACCATCTCCATTTTCTTGGTTATCTCTATTCTATCAGCAAACAGTGGTCTAAGTATCATTCTCTCTCAGAACTAATCAGAACTGTTGCCACTCCTTCTAGAAATGAAGAGTAAAAAATACAGAATCCATCTTTCAGGATGAAAAATCTGTAGAAAGGCATGATGTTCCCTTGGTGGGTAATGTTTGTCTGAGCATCTCCTACCATGCACAAAGTCTGCAGAGTATGTCCAGCTGAAGAATACACAGCAGCTGCCATTCAAAGCACAGAATCCAAATGGATTTAGACATCTTTCAGGGTTACAGATAGATATCTGAGTATTGAATTTCTGGAAGACAGACTTCCAGTTCTCCCTACATCCCATTTTAGGTGCCAAAATCATCTTTCTGGGGCTGCCTGTTTTAGCAGTTTGTGCATAATACAGACTAACGATAAGACAGATGAATCCTCCCTGTTCTGCTAGGTATCAACAGGAGGGAGGAAATTTTTGTTTGTAGTAGCAGGAACCTGCCCCTTCTCAGATTCTCAGACAGTCCCTTGACCACATCTCTCTTAGCCACCCGCCTGAAGCTGTTTCTGTTTGACATAGGATCCCAGGACCCCTCTGATATGGGTCTCTAAATCATATCCCCCTGGCTTATAATTGCTGCTGCAGCCTGCCAGACTTGACTCCAACAGAGTTTTTCTTGTGGAAGACAAGAGGCATTACTAAAAGTCTGTGATGCAGAAAACAAATTCTTCAAAACAAAGTATGATTTATTTTGTCGAAAGGCATACAGCACTCAGACAAATGGACTAAAAGTAGCAGAGACCAAGGCATATACCGTTACTGCTTGGCATCACCTTCAGCCTCCAGGTAGATGTGATTTAACCTTGATGTCCACCGCTCTGCCGGGTACCTCGTCACAGCTGCCCCAGCCCTAGGTTCTCAATCAACCTCTAGCAGCCTGTGGCAGCTACCTATTCCTCTCTCCACCAGGTCACAACAGCCTAATCTTCTACCAGATCAGTGTCTCCTGAGCTCCTCCTACTCTTTCTTAGCAAGTCAGCCCTGCTGCTACTATTAGGACTCTGCAGCTGCAACTCGCAGATATAAATACCACCACTCTGTTCAAGTATTTCTGGAGTGCCCTTTTTTTAGCCCCTTATTTTACATTTCTTGCCTGGTTTTTCTTCTTCGCTGTTCCCCTATCTCCCTCTCACATATTTCACTTCACATGATGGAACTCACTCCAAAGAGCCAGACAGACACTATAATCATGCAAAATAGTTCAGAGATAGAGGAATGGAAGTGCTGGGCAGAGAGAGAAGACCTTGAATGCATGCCTGGGACACAAGAAAATCCTGGTAACTGTACAGCCCCTGCATTCAGACCAGGGCTATTTCCATCCCTCCTGCCCCCATGGCTGGAAGCTATGAACTTTATTACCCATCCTGAGCTCCCTTCTTCTCTCTCTCCCTTCAGGATACACAATTCCTCTTAGAAACTAGATTAAACTGTATCTTTTAAGAGACGACATCAATCTTATCCTTCCCCTGTGGTGTTCGCCCTACTGTAACTTCCCATAGGAACCCTATAAAAGTGCCATTCTCTCTACCACAGAAACCTGCAACTAAATTGTAAATGTTCAACAGAGGTGAAAAAAGAAAGCAAGTAAAACCCAAGACACACAGCAGTGTTGAAGAGCTACTGGTCATTAAGCAACATGCCTAAAGATCATCAAAGAAATGACTTTAATAGTTTTGAACAGCACCTTGTCTACACTTTGATTTTCAGATTCAGCATTTAGTGATATTTTCTCCTATGTTAGCCAAGTCTTCTCTTACAAAGTAATTTTCACTTTCTCACAACCCAAGAGAGTGGAGTTAGCACAGACTAAATGAAATACCATGGCATTTTTCCATCTTTCTCAAAGATGGGGGTGTGAAAGTCCAGAGAACAAGCTGTAAACAGCAGATAGCATAGTAGGTGGGGGAAAGTGGGGAGGAGGGAGTGACTGGATGAACCCTCCATCACCAATTGAACAGGGCAGTACATTTAGATGAAATTAATTTTCAGTGTTGGAATCATGTTGCAGTAGTGACGATCAGAAAAAAATATTGATAGCCATAAAACGAAATTCTAAAGAAACTGGCACTACATCAGAAGACAGCACATTGACACTATTTATGTTAATTTCCCCAGGTTTCATCCCCGTCTGCATTATTGTTGACACCTCATGTAACCAACCAAATAACTCTCAAAGAGCCAGGGAGTGAAAGTAAATGATTGCAGCTGCCGTTAGGCTCCTATATATTGTAGTAAGCAAACGTATCAACTCATTATGACCTTGATCTAACAACCCCAGTAGTCAGCTCAAAGGCTCATCGAGTACTACATTTTTAAATGTTATTACATGGAGAACGTTTATAGAAAGTTACATTTCTGTTACCAGTTTTCAATTATAACAAGCAAAAGACTATGGCAGAGGAGAGTGGGAAAATAGAAACGAGAACATAAAAGGAAATCAGAGGCAAGTGAATCAAAAGCAATAAGCTAACCTCTTTCAATACTCAGGTGTGTTTTCAAAACTATTTAACAGGTCACAGATAGTAGGGGACACTTACTCGGGTCACCTTAGCATTATGTTAGTAAGCATCCTTTCCAATTTCATCACCACAGAACCTGACTCTCCAAGTATACTCTCATGCATGTAAATATCTTTAAATAAATTACAGCAAAGTCCTGTCAGCTTGTAATTCAGTCGCTCTGATGAAGCTTCTCACAGGGGCTCTTTCCACTGGGAAAGAGGATACGCTGAATCATAAACGCTCATTTATTCAAAGCAATGAAGACCAGATTTGGGCAATTGAAGTCAATAGAAAAATTCCCACCGACTTCAATGGACTTTGAATCCTATGCTAAGTTCTCAACAGGCATTTGCCTTGGCTTTAATTCAGCTGTTGCCCCCTCTCCTTCAGGTGCAGTTGCCATTTGGCCAAATTAACTGTTGTCAGATTCAGGAGATAGATGGGATTTTGGATCTGGCTGTGTGGCTGCCCCTGTTACATTTTCATTTTATACACCTGCCGCTCCCATTTTTAATTTGAAAATTACTTTGTTATACTTAAATTGCTTTCAAAGGCAGTCTGTCCAGGCTAGCACATGCACTAATGAGGGTTCTTTATCTTTAAAATGTGCAAAGGGTAATTTTCTTTTTTCATTTAATTTTAGAAAGATTTTAGTCCGTTATTTCTCAGTTCACATTTAATACCAGAATGAAAGGACAGAAACATAATTCTTTGTTGTAATCTTTAATGGATTAGTGGTATTGATCAAAGAGCTTTGGGTGCTGATGTGAATTTGTCACTTAATCTTATAGGCATGTTTATCTATTTACCAAGAAATCAGAGTGTCAAGCTAACAGTGGTATGAGGCCAAGGGCTGGTACATCTGCTTCCATAGTTGGATACACATATCAAGGAAAGGAAATAAATGGTCAAATTATACATCATTTTGTATTAGGGTGGGGATTGCTGTTTCTTTTTCTAACTCAGAATTTCCCTTAACTTCATCTAAACAGAGCAGTTTCATCAGGGATGGAGCAATGCAAGACAACATTCTGTATTAAATTAGTTAGTAACCTGTGCAGTGCATGTTAATGGGAAGAAAAGCTGCATCATTGGGATTTCTTTCTTTTTTAATTAGATACAATCAGTTTGACAAAAGGACATTGAGTGGTCTTGATTTTCATTTCAGAGAGATGTGATCATACTTACAATATATTTGTTAGGCAATTTTAAAAAATGTCATATTAGATTATTAAATTAACTCTTTGCATATATCATATTGGTAAATTAAATCTTAAGTGACCTTGAAGAAATAAAAGTTTCAAATTTAAAAAAGGGTAAGTTTTTGAAGGGAAAATAAGATTTGCTTGAAATTCACAATGTGTTTACTGTGTGTTCAAAATTCCAGCTCTTCTCACTTGCTCCCAAACTCTTTACAAAGAGAGGATTCTAGGATCTTGATTTCATTAACAGGAGGAAAAGATAACTGGGAAAAAAGCATGCCAGTTGAAATACCAGGTAAAATCACTGTGACTACAACCTGGCAGTGGTTAAAGAAGATCAGGGGAGGAAAATAGAGCTAAGATAGGGTTACTGTGTCAGCATTGTATGAGAAAGTAGAGAACAGGGGTTCTCAACGTATTTGGTCCAGAAGTTCCCTTTGGACAAAAAATGGTCCATTATACATTCCTGCCACCAGGATCTGTCTCTTCTCTCAATGACTTCTCCTCCACATGAAATAACCTGTGAAGGAGAGTGTTAGCCCTGCTCAGGCATGGGGAAGGACGGTTGACTGGCAAAGGGGATCAGAAAGGCAAACAAGACATGTTTGGACATTGTGTGAGGTGGAAGAGGACTGGTCCCAGCACTGGTGGAGCCAAGGAGGAGGTGGTGAGAGCTTGCCCAGAAGGCTAGGGCGGGGAAATGGGCCAGCATGGCTGTCAGCTGCACAAAGGCAAAGGTCAAAGAGGACTTACTTTGGTGCCAGGGAAAGAAGATCCATGATGAAAATGGAGAAGGTGAAACAGAGAAACACCATTTATGCAACAGGTGTTGAGATGGTCCAACATTTCTAGTCATGTGGCAGAGACAGTGCAGTAAAAGCATCACAATACTGTGAAAACCAGTGCTGCAAAGTAAACTGAATAGTCAGATGAGCCAGAAAGGGTGCAGAGCACCAGTGTGAAGTGCAGACTTCTTATAATCCGACAAGACGGACAGCTATCTTCCCTGAAGTGTATTTTAGAAGGCTGCAAGCTCAATTCAGATTTAGCACCGGCTTTCCATTATCAAGATTTTCATATAATATTTGCTCCTGGAAATTAAAGTTCAGAGCATTTTGGATAAGGTATTTGCATATAATAACCCCTGATCTCTTTGCTCTTTCTTGCTGCCTGGTTCCTAGTTCCTACCACCAAACACCAGTCTCAACCTGTAATTTGTCAGTTCTGTTCCTTTACGTGAATCTGATGCCACTACTTATTCACAGCATCTTCCAGATAAACTGATCTTTGCTCAAGAGATGGCACTTCTCCCGCAGACTCAGGAGGCTATAATGTTTTTTAGCACTGACACAACTTTAATGTGTCAGCTGGGACCGATTCTGTTTCCATACGCTTGAAACTTTTCTTCTGTGGGTATAACGGTTACTCAAACATATCTGCTCTTTTTCTACCAAGAACAATTGCAAGCATTTTAAAAGCTGTGGATGAGAACTACAAAAGCCTGGCAGCACTGACTGGAGAGTTTTTCTGAAGTACTGATATGATATGCATTCTCATCAGCAACTTTGTAAGAAGCACATTAACCCTGGTCTTCAGGATTCACGTTCAGCTGTATCAAAAGTACCCCTCTAAAACAGACCTCTGGTTCCTTCAGGATATCCTGAACTCAGATGTACCCTCTTCTCACTTTGCATTAGGAAAAATGCACTTAGACTGTAAACATCTTTTTTCATTTCTGTTTGGTAGTATGAAGCAATGAGGCTTCTGCAACTTATGTTTCTGACTATCAGTGTAGTCTTCCATGTAGCAACACCTTTATTTTCTCTGTTTAAGATAAATTTCCATAAAACTCCTGCTAGTTGCAATGAAACAGCTCGGCAAAGTTTCTTAACAGCACATAATTCACCATTTTTTCCTCCACCTGCTCGAGGCTGGGCATAGTTTCAAGCACAGATAGAATCAGAAGACAAAGCAAGGAGGTCTATAAAGGACATTATCACTGGAAAGAGACACTAGGATTTATAACCTATTCTCTCTGGGCCAATGCTTTAATGCAAGTAAAAGCCTACAGCTATAAACATTCTGCCAACAGTACAGTAAGTGTGACATCCACTAGAAGTTAAGTATTTGTGTTTGATAAAATTGTAATCATTGCTCATATTTTTTAACAGAATAATTCCAAATATCATGGAGAAAAAAACAAGCTCTTGTCATATGAGCTATTTTTCCCCTGGTCTGGACAGTGGAAATAACAGGAAATGGAGCAAGGACGAGGTGGACACCAGAAGAGTCGCCAAAACAAAACCTACCCAATCTGTTCTGATCTGAAACAATAAAAACCATCAAATGTTCCTGCAGAATGGAAACCCACACATTTAGCTAGATGCACATGCCATCAGATGTAAACACCATTTGACCGGTGCTCCCACATACACTGCCCTTGATGCTTTACCAGTTTTTCTCCATGTGGAGGATTTTCAGCCCTGGTCACCTGCAGAGTCGTCCCACTTCTGCATAAGCAGCAGAGGTTGTTTATAAGAAATGTAAACCATTAAAAAAAGATGCTGAGGAAACTTTAGAAATGGAGCTGTTGTCAGCAGAGATTAAATTGTATACCAACAGCACGACATTTATGCACTGCTACTTAAACTGTGACAAATGGTTGCAAACATGATAGTTTCAGGATCTTTAATCTAAATGAATGGTGCTTTTAGCCTACCTCTGACTGGAATTCATTTTGGAAATAAAGAAGCATTTCCTACTCGGTTGTGTACAGAACTACACCACCAATGACTAAAAGGGCAGGAGTTGCAGCTTTCACAGCTCTCGACAGTACTATGGTGTACTGTAAGGCCTGGCACAGGCTGTCTTTATGTATTTATTCCCTTCTGAGTCCCAAGCAATGTCTGCAATGTAAATTAAGATTTTACCTACCTGTCGACCTTATAGGAACTGTTTTCAAGGAGTTTCTTCTCCTCTTTCATTTTTCTTGTTATAACAATATGCATAACATAAGCTAATAAAAGGCAGCAGAGATTACATTAAAATGTAATTTTAAAAATTACAAATACCTCAAATAGCAAGCTATTCAAAAATCATTTCCATCATTATCAGTTTAAATGTAATATTAACTACTGCAGAAAACTGATGGCATAGGTAGTTTATCCTACTTATGCTAAATTTATTCCTGTATTATCCTGAGAGACTCAGCTGAAGGAATGAAAATCACTATTCTTACAAACAATTATTTACAAAGTGGTTTTTTAGTGTTTCTAGTCTTGTAATACAATATTTATGAAATAATCTAATTGCAAACATTCCAAGGTGTTCTTCAGCTGATAGCACAAGACAAAAATTCACTCTTGTATCCTGCCGCCACCCCACCGCCTTGTTCTCAATCAGTGGTTTGACTGTACCCCTTGGAGATTTCGGCATTAAAAAAAAAAAAAAAAGAAAGAAAGAAAGAAAGAAAGAAACGGGAAAATATGTTAGGTGAAAAACATTTTTTCAAAAAAAGAAACAACTCATTACAATTCCAAAAATGAGAATTTGGCATATAATCAGGTGAACAGCTTCTGATGCTTGCATGAAATTTCTGCAGCAGTCCCTTTGCACAACTGCAAGATTTTCAGCTGGGGGGAAACCTGAGGTGGTGAACTGGGTGACGCAATAAGAAAAAGATCCCTTAAAGTTGCCACTTTAAACCCTGAAGTTTACTCCAGCTTTTTTACAGCTCCTATATTTTTAAAAAGACAATAAAAACAATCTTCCCTGTTTGTTTTTTTTGAGGGAAAATACAATCTTTGTTCAGAAGAAATTCTTCTGATGAAATACTTAGAACAAGGTTAAAATAAAGTTAAAGCTGTTTTTAAGAGCAGGAACGCACTGCCATCTCGTGGACTGTAAGCTGGGAGGCCGTGCAGCCAGGCTGGTGCTCGGGGATGAAATCCACTCCAGCCTCCACCACCTCGCCCTGCTGCCCCAGGAACTCCACCGCCGACAAACATCACATTTCTGTGCACACAGCCACGTGTTAAAAAAGCAAGTCGCTGTATCTTTGGAAATGATAAGAATTTTCCTAAGGAAATATGTCTGACCAAGCAAGATAAAAGACTTTTAAAAATACATCTAACGCAGAGATCAGGGGGAAATTCTGAGTTACATCGTCTCCAAGGCTGCCTCTATTCTGGGAGATTTGCACCTCAGCAGCCCACTAAAGAAACCAGTCCCAGCACTGAGACAGTTTTGACAGGGAAAACAGATCTGTCTGCTGATGTAGCAGTAACACCTGCCACCAAAAAAAATGCATTAAAACAGTAAAGCACTTTTTTTGTGGCAGATGCGTAGATGCTGGGCTTCTGTGGGCACAAGGGTGCCCACTGAGTCACCCCTCTGTCCAACCCTGATCAACACCAAAGTGCTGACAAAAGTCTGCAGCACAGCCCGCAGTTATTCTGTCAACCCTGCCGGGAATTGTCTAGATATAAGAGTATTGCCCTCTCTTTTTTTTTTTTTTTTTTTATCAGTGTCTGTTATTTCAATATATTAGAGCTGAGATATTCGAAGCTGCCTGAGGGTTTGGAGAATTAGATTCAAAATGTTCTAGGCAGTTCTGAAAATTCCTAAGAGAGTGATTTTACAACGCTATGAGTCTGATCCTTCAATCCCTCCTTGTGTAAGGAGCGCTTACTTAGAGAAATAGTTTAAGTAGTATTGTCTTAGAGCCAAATTTTGACATTTAGCTGCTGGCCATGCCAGTAGCACATTTTTTCTCGTGCTCTCCAATCTACAAGTAAACTCAGAGTGAGCAAAAGCGACCATCTTGCCTTTGGGCAAGGTGCACTCCTGGACGTGCACCAAGAGGAGGGAACCCGTAATTTGGAGATGTTGTAATTGTGAGAGATGCACTCAGTGCATGTAAGTGGAAAATAGGTTCCTTATGTGCTGTGTTAAAAGTGGGGAAGGCTTTAATTATTTTGCAGAAAAATATGTCTTGGTTTGTTTGCCTGCTATTGTGCTGTGGGGTTTTTGTGAGCTGTGGGCTTAAAATCCAACAAAAGCTAACAGGCACAGAGACAGAAGAATGGACCCATGTGTCGTACCTCGATGCATTCACTCTTAAAGAAAAGATGCAGCAAAGAGCAGGCTGCCTCAAGTCCAAAACCAACTACCTGCTGAAGATGCAGAAACCAGCTGGGAGCAGTTTCAAGGCCCCAGGACAGACAAAGGCTATGTGGATAAAAGACAGACTGATGACTGATGTCAGCCAGACCAATGGAGAGAAGGTACAGTGAGCTTACCTCTAGTTTTAAAGTGATGCCAGGGAGAGACAAGGCCTACTTAAATTGTACAGTTCAGTGAGGATGAGATGTGTCAGGCTTTTTGCAGGAATTTTCAGGGAAGCAAATGTATGCAAGCATCCTGCTCGCATGCATGAGTCCGGCAGTCCACTCCGTAACTTTTTAATCTTTCAGCTAGTTTAACCAAGCCCGACAGAGAGGTAGCAGGTAGAAAGCCCTGTGTTCACTAACACAGTTTATCAATACAAACACTTAGACAGTGATGATGTACTTTGCAACCCCATCAAGAAAAAAGCTGCGGCATGAATCAGAGCTCAGTCATAACTGAGTTCCAAAACAGGCACAAAATCATAGGAAACCAGACTTCAGGAGTTCTGCATTTTGTAGAACTAATGCTTACTCTAACGCATTTCTCTCTGTCACTAAATTTTGTGGCTGGTTTTCCTTCCCAAAGCATTTAAATTATTATATCTCAGGTGGTAAAAAGGAGATGGGGTGGAATGCTGATTTGATTTAAAAACAGGATGAGCAGTGGGGTTTCATTTGGAAAGGAGAACAGAGATAGACCCATCCTTTGAGAGAAACAGCCAGGAGAAAATGAAAAACAGGTCATAGCTCACTCTGAAGCCATAATGCCTGTGAAAAAGTCTGGCCTGAGTAAAGGATGGAAGTAAATATTCTCCATTCATGTCTAAAATAGCACTTCCAGGCAATTTACTCTATACCCAGTGCACCAGAATGGGTGTTCACACCCCACAAAGTAACCTTGAACAAGGTGTAAAAAACACTGTGCATAAGAAACTGGCATGAGTTTCTAAAATGCCCTAAGTGTCTGATTCGATCCAGTGAACAGTTATGAAATGAGGAAAAGCTGAGGTTTTTCCACCTCGCTCCCAGCTGGTAATTGCACTCATCATTCTTACTGTATATAGGAGACCACGGCACACTGTGTGAGGATATATTTTGTTATGTGGGGTAGAGATGAAGAACCTAGACAGGATTAGCAAAAGCTTGGCAGGGACTTCAGCGTCACGAAACTCAAACTAAAAATTATGGTGAACTCAGATCTCCGTTACTGTTTATCGAATTCACTAAAGGTTGGAGGGTTCAGAGATTTGGAGGGGTTTTGCCTACGTCTACTGCAGATTCGGTTCTCTAACACAGTCACTGGATTTCAGTAACTCTTTTCTTCCATCCAGACCCATTAAAGTCTTCTCTTTAGTGCCTGCTGTTTCTCAAAATACACATGGATGAGCATCACAGGATTTTTCTGCAACATATTTGGTAAGCTCCACAATGCTGAGATTAGAAAAGGACACTACACCAATAAAAACAGAACCTTCGCAAAGCCTTTGATGAAAACATGAGGTTAGTACATTTTCTTCAATATATTTTGGTTTTTAAAATGCACTGTTCCAATCACTTCTCAAAAAATGATTTAAGCATATTTGGACTAATAACTTTCCATATATTATCAACTGATACATATGTAACAGCACATCATTTTATTAGAAACGTTTCCAGGTCTTGCAGAAAGTAAAACATGGATTCAAATAAGCATGGTTTTAGTTCTGCAGATCAGAATCTGCCCCAGTTAGTGACACATAGCACCAAGCCATCTGGTGACTTGCAAGAATCTCAGTCTGGTTTACGAACAACAAATTAACCCTGATTAATAACATGCTTGGGAAGTGGTTGGACACAGCTATTTCCCACGATGGTACTCTTTTAATAAATCTCCCAAAATGTTATACACAGTTTCACCACATTTTACCACTTGCAACTGTTGATTTGTAACTGGGCATTTGCCCCCTCTCAGCAGCCAACTCTCCTCTCCTGAGCAGGTCGCGCTTTTTAGCTCCACACAGTTAATGTGTGCTGGAGAAATCCACTTGTCATTTGTGCCCATTTAAAACTGTGAATGTTGTCAACGTTACGTCTGACTGTTGCAGCAGTACCCAGAGGTCCGGTCCGGTCATCATCACACTAAGTATAGTCCTTGCCTCCAAGGAGCTAATTCACAATGAATAATTTAGCTGACAAACTTAGTCTGCTTGAGAAATACCCATGAGCAGATTTCAATTTCTTCAACCATAATCATTAGTTGAAATATGCTGGAATAAGGATGGGGTGAAAGAGGTTGAGGGGAAGAAAGATGAGGAAAAAAATAAAGGGGATCATACCTGTATTTCTGGATAGCACAGCATAACTTCAGGCTCCTAACTTCTATTCTTTATACCCAATGGATGAAATTAATTTGAACAGAAGAGAGAGAAAATGCCTTTCCAGACTATGAAACTAGCTTAGATCTGAACTAAAGAACTAATACAAATTTCACCACTTTCCATTCCAAGTACAAGATTGTCTTCTTTAATAATTTTTTTTTATCATCCAGAGGCACCAGAGTGCCTGTAAGGAGCTGTGGAAAATCCTGCTTAGTCCCTACCCCACATGCAGAATTCTCCAGCAGATATCACACCGTCCATGCACGAAGGAGTGTGATGGAAGTGCAAATGCATACTGGACCAGACACAAGTTGGGAACAGCTCATGCTGGACGGATGTCTGTCCTATGACAAAGTGCTCCTGCATTCTGGCAGAGGTGGGCATGCCTTTGCTCAGACAAAGTGCACCACTCTTAAGTGCTCTTCATACATAGTGCCCCAGCTAAAAGATTTAGGGTGACTGAAAGAGGGAGAAATTATCCGTGACAGGAGATATTGGTCCACTACTGAACTAGTTCAGACTACAGGAAGAAACAGAGTAGGACCGATAGGTACTGCAAAACCTACTGTTAACTGCTGCACTTCCTGCCTTAATATAATGTTTTCCAAACACATGGGATTTGTCATACTGTATGCAAGACTGAAGGAAGACTCTTGCTTCATCTACAAAACACAAGCAGAGCTAAAATAAGAGCCTAATTCTGGGCTTGTTCCATGTCTGCCAGAGTGACTATACACTGACTGCAACCAAGCTACTGCAGAATTACATCAATATAATTACACAACAAAGTTGCCCCAAAGATAAAAATACTTAATATCTGATCTATCCCTCATCAGGTGACTTTACTGCTGCAGGTGTATGGCCTTGAGGACATATACGCCACTTTTTTCTCAAGTCTAATATCTGACCTGCAATCTGAATTTCTCTAGGAAAGGAAAAGGAACTAAACTGTATTTTACTATTAACTAGTAATTGGGGTATTTGTTCAAGTAAAATAAAGCATTTCTTTGATTAAAAATGAGCATGTGGCACTTACAATATCATATAAGTGACTGAGAACTGGTTCCCTGACTCATAATGATCATACACAGTTTTTAAGGCTGAACACTGAAACACACAGTGTCCGTCTTCCCTTTAGTCCTTCAACACAGAATAGCAATTCTGAATTAAAAAAAAGTCTCTCCACTCCCTTCCTTCCCTTCAGCAAGTTTGGCAGCTAGATTACTGCCACAGGAGTGAGCATAAGCATGGGCAAGCTCTGTGCTATATTAGCAGAATTTTTTGACAGGCTTCTTTATTTTTCTAAATGTGGGAGAGGGATGTTTGTTATATTTGTTATACATGTGAGGTTAACAGTGAATATCAGACACAGTGATCAGTCAGAACTAAAACCATCATTTACAAATTCACATTCCAAATGTCCCTTTCAGAAAGATGATGTTTTGGGTAAATAATTGCTTAGGATTGTCTAGAAGGAAACTTATCGACCCAAGTACCTCCCAGGCAGGCAGCAGTTCAGTCTGCTAAGGACACAACTCTGTATGGAGCTGCTTTAAAGATGGAAAAGATAACTAGACAGATCTGCCTTGGAGGCAGGTCATCAACAAGGGGATGTCTCCTAGACAGGTACCTGTTCTTGTCTGCCTGGAAAGTGAGTTATGAGCCTTTGTACAGCACCTTTCAGGCAGGCAACTTATTCAGGTCTGCCTAGAAGGCAGGTCAGCATGCAGATGTGCCTAACAGGCAAAGAACTATGCAAGTCTGACTCTCCATACCTTCAAAGATCCCAAGACAAGTCAAGAATTTCATTTTAATGATTTCAACAGCAAGGCATTATTTCCTGTAAGAAATCATTTTCAGTACAGTTACTGGATATGTCAAACCGCAGTTTCTTTAATGACACACACTTAATGCCAGAAACAAGAACAGAATTCCTCTTTACAAGGTTCTGGTGATATTATTAAAATAAAAGGAAGTGTTGTTTTATATGATTTGGCAGTGGGTTACTACAGAAAGCAAAATGTCAGAAAGAACAGGCAAGTACAACTGGAAAAAAGAAAACTGACAGTAGACACACTATGAAATAACATGTACTGTACCCATATACACACAGATGTTGGCCTACTGTTTTCTCTCTCATCAGTGTAACAGAAATGACTCAGTGGAGGTTTAGATAGAATTGGCAAAAGTGATAAAATGAATTTAATTATCATTCATTTCAAAAGGACTAAAAATTTTTAAAATCTCCAATCATCAAGGACTTTAGCAAAACTTTAATCACTAGACTAGACAGCTTTTTAATAAAGATGAAGAGCTTACTTTACACGTAACGGAGGTATGCTTTCAGTGCTTGTCAATTCAGACAGCTCTCCATCATGTATGCTCAATTCAGCATTTCAAGTTTTCTTCATTACAATATTATCTGCATTTTCACTTTTTCCATGAAAGCTGAGGTTGCACACAAGCCGGTAGCTCTGGAGCAGTGTTTGGAACACCGTGACAGTATGTGCTGGCCCAAAGTGAAGCAGAAGTCTTGGACAGAGAGCGGTTAGCAACCGTCTGAAGTGAGAAAGAAAAAGCTATGATGCTAATCGGCAGTTTATTATGGAGAGGTTGTATATCTCTAAGAAAGATCCAGCAGCATCCACTGTGAGGGCAGAGCACTGGTTTAGACAGTGGGCTGGCAGTGGGCTGTTCCAGCCTATTGGAACCCCACAAGGCAGCTTGGAAGCTCTAGTTATTTTAAAAGAAAGAGAAGCATGAAAGAAGAGATCTACAAGACTCCAAAATGTGCTGTAAGACAGGCAGTAAATTGGGCATATTTCAGGGGGAAAGCAGGGCATATTCAGAAAACACAAGGTACACAGCACTTGTTTCAACTAAAACAACAGTCTGGTTTAATTCAGAGCACCGGTAAGCCACTCTTTATACCTGCACAATCTTTAAAGACTCAGGATATGAGACCCTGCACTTGTGTTATGCAGGACCACCTGGTTTGCCAACTGTCAGCAGGAATCTTAATGAGAGTGACTTATCTTTTCCAAGTGATATCCCCATGGGCACCTGAAGAAAGGTCAATCTTTGTAGAGGGTTTTCTGTGTCTGAGCTTGATCTTTGGTGTGCAATCTGTAAGATATGTAAAATACTTACCATATAACAGAATCAAGAAAAAATCCTGTAGGTATAAAACCACAAAAAATAGAATTCTTTCTTATACGTGCAGTATACATGAGGTTGTTATAGTCTGCACAGCCCTCTAATCTAAATAGTTTAGACAAACTTATTTTACATGATCCTATCTACATTGATAGAGCTAAAAATTCATACCAAAAGCATAATACTGGCATCATTCCACGTTTGTTTGGCACTACAGAATACCCTTTTAAGCTTTCGGACTCTTTGCCGTAATTCACCTATTATTTATTAAACTGTATTATTCCAGCTCTGAAGAACCACTGAACGGACATATTAACTAACAGCTGTGGATTTAGGCTTCCAAAACACTCTTTTCAATTAAAGGACATGTTTTTTAGAGAAAATTCTATTTTAAGTAGATCACTGTTTGGGTTTTGTTTTATTTTTTCCAATTTGTGGTATTATCTGCCTTCCCTTTTAGGTTTAATTAGTAATTGACTAAAGGAACTTTTCAGAAGACTTTTCACATCCTTATCTAAAGAAAGATAAAAGTACTATCTAGCCCTACTGCCTCAAATGTGAGTAAAAGGTCAGGGATGAGATGATTTTATCCTAAACTGCCTTTCCCATACTCTGCTACTGGGATCAAAGGAGATCCTAAAACACCTCAGAGATATCTAAGGGCTGATTTAATTTGCTCAAACTGAAATAACAGAGGTCCTCTCCAGCTGAAGATCAGATGAATACAGTGTCTTGCCAGATGTTACAAACAGCCTATGCATCCATCTCTTCACTGGTGTAGCCTGCTAATACCTGTTTAAATCTCTTTTAAATCTTTCAGGCTTTTTGCAAATGCTGAACTGGATTTAAGCAGGTCTCAACATTTTAGTTCTGAATCTTATACAACATTTTTGCATAAGGGTGCCTCTGTGTTATCCAGAGAGCGCCTGATAAACAGAAGCCATTTCACAAAACAGATCCAGCATATCCACTGCCTTTTCTTGTTCTGGAGCAAAGGAGATGGGTACCAGGCAACGCTGGCACTGTGTGACACTGCTGGTCACCTGTGGCCATGCCTGGGCACGCAACTATGCATTAGCAGCTCACACATCTGCCAGGCTGCTCTGGGAAAGGTGGTTCCAGTACACCTATTTCTCTACACGGCATTGGAAAGTTGGCTGTCTTCTTTACAACACATATTTGAAACTGAAATAGTTTTATATAAGTTTTATACACACACACATATATATTCTACTTCAACTTCTCTTAACAAAACTGAGAATATAAAGGAATTTACCTTCACACCCCCCTGTAATATCAGTGTAATATTTCCAACAGCAGCTTAAAACTGGCTTCCTTGTCAGTTTGGAACCAAAGGGATTGCTAACCAGCGAGGACCAACACTTGTATTCTGCTATTGTAACACTAAGCAATTATGAAGTAACCTTAAAGTTTTGCCTACAGTTCAGCAGTTGATTAGCATTCTGATCACGCCATCAGCTACACTGGTGCAGAGACAGATTAACTCGACTGGTGACAATGAAGTCAGTTCTGACTTGAACCGGAGTGACTGAAAATGAATCTGTCCTCTAATCTAATTTGAACTATGGAATCATGATCACAGATGTCTTCGTTAACAGAAGCGTAAGTGTTCAATTGAAGTGCTAAGGAGAATAAAGTGAAGTATCTAAAGAATGTCAGAATTTTAGTATGTTCATAGGAGGACACTCAAGAAGCTAAGAGGAGGGAAAGAAACCATACAAACAACTTCAGTTGCGGTTATATTGAAGAAGCTCCAGTAATTATACAGTCAATTATATTTCTTACACAGGTTTTTGGATATCTCTGTATTTGTCAGCTCTGAGCACTTGAAAGAAACTGTTGAAAGTACATCCTTTAAAGTATCTACAAAATCTTGTGCAATATAGTGCTCTTCATAAAAGGATATTGTAAAACTAAAAGTATGGGAAAAAAAGCTTTCTTTGGAAAATCTAGCAATCATGGGAACTGGAAGATGGAACAAATCAAACAGCAATAAGGATTTTGAAGTGTTTGCAATAGTTGTTCCACACAAGTGGACGATTCTACATCTCGTGTTCATGTTTATTATTACAGCAGCCGAGTATCTTTTATGACTAAAATTCAGTTGCATTTCAACAGTAGCATTCCACCTTTATTAAAAACAAACAAACAAATACTGGTCTGTATGACAATTCTATGCTTTTTTAATAATAAATATTCTACTTTTATACTTCTCAGTGACCTAGAAAACTCCAGGGAAGCTAGAAAAACAAGATTCTTCACCTGTGATCCAAGCTGGTAAGACTGGATCATAAGACATTCTGAAAAAAGACCTAGTAAACCATCAGCCTCTGAAAAGGCAAAAACATGGAATGTGGGGTAGTAAGACATTACACAGACTGACCGTCACGCTGAGAGCATCTGGAAGTGGACAGAAAGAGCACAGGCTGTTGGTACTTTGTCATAAGAAAAGTTTGAAGAGTCCACAACAGTTTGGTGGATGGTGCTTCAAGTCCCTTTTCTCTATAAACCCAAACAGAGCACATTTCAGCAGCGTATGTTTGAGGCGTGGATTCACATGGCAAAGTACAGGACAGTGGAAGAGCCCCTCCTAGCCAGCCAGCTGGCTACGGAAAGAGATACGAGCAACCACAGCTTTCATCAAAGGTCTGGATTCTCACCAACATGTGTATTTCCAATTGAATCGGCAAAGGATCTCAGCCCCCAAACCACACACCACAACTGAATGTTGTAGACAACATCTTCCCAACCACCAATCAAGCTCAGTTAGGATGGACTTAATATGCACTGAAATAAGGAAGCAGGCAGGGAGACCTCCACCTGAATTCAGCTTTAATGAACAAAAAAACCCTGCACAAATACTGCTTACAGAATATTTTGGTTTTGAGGGCAGGTATACTGTCCTTACATTATTTCAATTCAACAGAGAAAGGAATATGCTTTGTCATCATTCTGCTGAATGCAACCACGGTCAAAAATTATGTCTGAGGCAGTTAACAACAACTTTGAGAGTATCAGCAGAATTGTGTAAAACACCGCTTAGATTTGGCAAGTTTAAATGGTTTTGAAATAACAGGTGAATAATATATTTGAATTTGCCTCCGTGGGTAGCCAGAGCAGAGAAAATTACTGTAAGACAATTTTTTTGACAAAAACTCAAGATAAACAACTCAGCTTCTTTTTGTCAAGAATAACAGAGTGGGTGTATAAATAATGTGCGGTAGGCGGGATGTCTCTGGAGTTTAACAAGGCCTCTAGCACTTCACCATACAGAAAACTCATTAACACACCAGAGAATCATGGCACAGATCAATTCAGATGAAGAACGGAGATTGTAAGTGAAGAGATTGCAAGTGAAGAGATAAGTGTCACGCTAAATCTGGCTGGGTAGAATATCAAGAAGGGACTTGTTAGATCCCACATTAATCAACTACCAGCAGTCCAGGGCAGAGCTGGTCCTGCTCCACCCCTACCTGGGAAATCACACTGCGGTAGCAGACTGCTAGTTCAAAATGTGTGAAGGATATTTATTAAAATCTGGAAGGTTCACCATCTCACCCGACATGGCTTAAACACATGAAGCCTTAAATCCACCCCATGTTTAACCTTTCCTCATTTAACATGCTCTATGCAAGTGCTCCTTCTCCAAAAAATTCTCTCATATCATTCCATATTTTGACTACTCCTCAATCTTCTCTGCTTAAAATCATTCTCTTACAGAACCTGTATAGGGTAAAATGCCATTTAAAGGATTCTTCGATCAATGTGTATTTTATGGCAGTCACATTTATTAAGAACAGCAATAAAAATGACAACTCCATCATCCAGGTTTGTTGTGAAGGACAGAAGTAGTTGTCACAGCCAGACAAAGTCACAGCCAGACACATAATGAATAACATTTTATCAAATGTATTATTTCCAGCCATGTGGACATTTCCAGCCATCAACGTGTTTATTTGTTTCTCTGTATTAGATCCCTCTGGACTCTCCCCTGAATCTGACAAACGTGACTGAGATATATCATGGACCTGCTTTATCAGGTAAGAAGTATCCTGGTTATTAACATACGTACACGCAAACAGGAGCGTTGTGGATTACTCCAGACACGCTTGCACAGCTTGCATGGCCTGGTGCCTCTTCACAAGGGAGAACAGCTCACACATGCACCCAAAACAACACCAAAATTCAGGGTTGGTCAATGTTCCTCCCCTATGAGGACGGGAGCCCAGTAGCCACTTGAAGTATCCCCGCCCGCAGATGGCTGACCCGTGTTTTGAATGCTTACCGTGGCAGTATTTGCCAAAGCCAAAACACAAACCAGTAGGTTTTAGTGCACAGTCAGTGGCACAGAAATCCGTACTACAGATCTGTATTGTTTTGCCTACAACACATACATACCTTCTCATACGTGCGAGCAATATTGTCAAAGGAAATAAATATATATATGTACGTTTAATGACTTTGATGGAGAAGACAACAAGAAAGAGCATAGTGCTTCAAAACACAGCATGTGATGAGACGAGTGCCATGGTGTGAGGCAGAAAAATATGAACACTGTTATGCAAAAAAAAAAATGTTTTCCTTATAGGATTATGCTGTATTTCTTCTCCTGAATAAACAAGAGAATCTAACTGAAGTCAGCATGACCTGCAGGGAAAGAATGATGCCATAAATGTTCAAGTACGTTTTTTTAAAGGCATTTTTGTCTCTAAAAGTCTTTTTTTTTTTAAAGTAAAACAATTTTTGGTTATACTTTTGTATTGGGTTTACGTGGCACGGTTTTGGTAGTGGGGGACTACAGGGATGGCTTCTGTGAGAAGCTGCTAGAAGCTCCCCCATGTGCGGTGGAGCCAAGGCCAGCCGGCTCCAAGAGGGACCCACCGCTCTGGGATAACGGGTTTAAGAAGGGGAAAAGCTGCTGCACAACAGCAACTGCAGCTGGAGAGAGGAGTGAGAATCTGTGAGAGCAACAACTGTGCAGAGCCCAGGGGCAGTGAAGCAGGAGGGGCAGGAGGTGCTCCAGGCCCGGAGCAGAGATTCCCCTGCAGCCGTGGGGCAGCCCATGGTGAGGCAGCTGTGCCCCGCACCCAGGGAGGCCCACGGGGGAGCAGAGACCCACCTGCAACCCGGGGAGGACCCCACGCCCGAGCAGGGGGATGTGCCCGAAGGAGGCTGTGACCCCGTGGGAAGCCCGCGCTGGAGCGGGGGAAGAGTGTGAGGAGTCCTCCCCCTGAGGAGGAAGGAGCGGCAGAGACAGCGGGTGATGAACTGACCACAACCCCCATTCCCCGTCCCCCTGCGCTGCTGGCGGGGAGGAGGGAGAGAAATGGGGAGTGAAGCTGAGCCTGGGACAAAGGGAGGGGTGGGGGGAAGGTGTTTTAAGATTTGGTTTTATTTCTCATTATCCTACTTTGATTTGATTGGTAATAAATGAAATTAATTTTCCTCAAGTTGATTCTGTTTTGCCCATGATGGTAATTGCTGAGTGATCTCCCTGTCCTTATCTCAACCCATGAGCCTTTTGTTATATTTTTTTCTCTCCCCTGTCTAGTTGACGGGTGTGATGGGGTGTGATAGAGCAGCTTTGGTGGGCATTCAGCATCCAGCCAGGGTCAACCCACCACAACTTTCTATTTAGTGGAAATACATGTGGAAGGCTTCTTGGCTGTGACCACAGACATTCTGAGCCAGTAATTTAGATTTGTTTCCTTTGTTATACTCTAATTAACTTGTTCTCTTCATAGGTATAGCTTTTCCAAATTGTCTTCTTCCAAATCCTTTCTTTTATGTACTTCCCATTAACACTGTTCTTCAAAAGATAAAGGCAAATTAAAGAAATATCAGCCACTAGGCTGCAACTGTATCGGTCAGATACTTCATATTTCCAGTCTTTTGAATGTTGTTGAATGCTTCCTTACAATGGAGATCAGATATCTTTCTCCATGTAGCACGAAGGCAAATTTCAGGCAAAATCTTCTCACTACACATAAAATACTGCCCACTCTTCTGTTTTACATTCATGCAGCCCCATTCTTGCTTGTTATTAGCAATTCAGCAAATTGTAAAATAACAGCAATACTGTATTACTGCACCTTTCTTGAGGAATATGCTCCCCTTAGCACTTGCATAAATGTTATCCCAATCAATAACCTAGTAATTAAAGTCAGCAGCATTTTGGCCTTTTTACAGGTCTCCTTATCTGGAAAAAAAAAAAAAAAAAAAACAAACCAAAAAAACCCACCAAACCAAAAAACATTCTTGCTCTACTTTTTCAAACTGCCTTGGAAACAGAACAAGAATCATTCGGCCACCTCTTTGTCCTTAACCCCTGAATTAGCTATTGCTGTAATGTCAGTGAAAATTGTTTTGTTTTTCTCTGCAGACACAGCATCATTTTCTTCCTGAGTATCGCTTATTCCTTTTCTCATTTTTCTAGTTTATCAATAAACCATAAATTCTGATTCTGATAATACTAGTAGTAGTTTTGTCTCACAGTTCTTTTTGTTGAGGCTGCTTGGTTTTGTTTTGTTTTACTTCCAGTAATAAAATAGAGAAACTGAAATGCTAAGGACAGGAAAACACTGGTAAGCAAATGACTGAGTCTGACAAACAATCAATTATCTACACTGCTCAGCTAGCAGAACGTATCAAGGGTGAAATCCTGCCTCTATTAAAGTCGATGGGAGTTTTGTCATTGAATTCAACTGAGCTAGAATTTCACTCTAGAAATATTGTATGTGACTAAATGGGAGAAACCCGCATGGAAGACAGTGCAAGTTTACCTGGGAGCTTCATTTCCCAGGAAACTAAAAGCAGCACTTCTAAGTATTGAAAGTCAACTCCAGAACTTTTTAGATCATTTGCTTTTCAAAAGGTTAAGCAGACAGAAGAAAGAGTTTTTAACACTATGGAAGTAGGATACAGTTATATTCACATACTCTAGGGAAAACTATCACTTGCATGATTTCGAACACGGCTTTCCCCAGCACCTGATGATGAAGGGCCACATCCTGCTCTGCACCCCAAAGGAACTTCTTTGGATCAGTGGCATGGCACACACCCGCCCGGCCAGCCTCGTATCTCTGCAGCCTTTGCTATCAGAGAGCTTCAACCTGCCGCTAAGGTGATTGCATCAACGTTTCGTTACGGAAGCCACAAAAATCTTAGAAACATTGTCCGATGCGAAATCATAAACCTTTCCCCTCTCTCTCCCAAGTAACATAAATAAAAATCACATTAAAGATGTTTTGCTCATTCATATGCTGAGGTATGGTACAGTTGCAACTGGTTGACAAACTGAGCTGCTTGTCCATTTTTGCCTACAACCTCTGCCCAAAGGGAAAGTGCAATGAACGTAAATCAGCACTTCGCCATTCCAGCAGATGCACATAGCGCATGGATGTGGCCCTGCCTGTTGGTACGGGCTGTATTTTGAGAGGGCAGGACTCCCAGCCAAATATGTCAAGGCAGCTGTCTATCCTAAGTGTGCACCCGTGATTAGAGAGATACGACTCTGCTAATCCAGCCCTGATTTGGGAAGAAGGATTAATATTTAGACACCACCACCACCACAAATAAGCTTCTGGGGATGTAAAAAAAACAGTCAGTCAAGGCTGCTTGATCAGGTAGAGATGATTCATTTGAGAAAACCTGCAGCGTGACCTTTCATGAGTTTCTGAGCACAGACAAGCTGTCAAATTTTTATGGAGAAAAGAGGTGTAATCAACTAGTGCTTATGATGACCTTTTAATAAGTAAATGGTTGAGGTAGGCACGCGTTCTGAACGGAATAAGAAATTGGATTTGTATGAGTGTCTAGTGCTTGCTGGGGAAGGTGGTGAAATCCACCCCCGTGCTTCTGCTATTAGCCAGCTAACAGATATCTCCACACACACATATGTATGTATATACATAGATATACACACATATGTATGTATATATGTACCCACAGCTGGAACAGCGCATGAGAGAGCAGAACTGGTAAAAATTGCAGGAGTTTGTGCAGGAGTTGTTCGCACGGACAGCCGTGGGAAATCCGTGCCCGTGGGGGCCTCCCGCCCCCCGAGGCTCCCCCTCAGAGCGGCCGGGGGCAGCGGGGCCGGCCGGGGCTCCCGGGGTCCGCACGAACCGGCCCGGCGGCCGTGCCCCGCCGCCCCGTGGGCCCCCGGCAGCGGGGAGGCGATGTGCGTGTGTGTGTGTGTGGGGGGGGGGGGGGTGGTGTCCGCGGGAGCCCGTGCCGGGTCGAGCCCGGGGCCCCTCACGGCGGCGGCCCCCGGCTAAAAGCAGCAGCCGCGCCAAGCACGGCCCGCTCGCCGCCGGGGACACGGGGCCGCGGCGGCCGCGGCGAGCAGGGGGCATAAAAGTCATGGGGCAGCGGGGCGGCGGCAGGCGCCATGAAGGCCGGCGGGGGGGGAGCGGCGGCGGCGGCGGGGCAGCCGCGGGCGGCGGGCGCGGGCGGCGGGCGGCGGCGGCGGGCGCGGGGAAGCGGCGGCGGAGGCGGGGGGCGGCGGGCGGCGGCCAACGCCCGCGAACGGGACCGGACCCACAGCGTCAACACGGCCTTCGGCGCCCTCCGCCGGCTCATCCCCACCCGGCCGGCCGACCGCCGGCTCTCCAAGGTGGAGACGCTGCGCCTGGCCGCCAGCTACATCTCGCACCTGGCCAACGTGCTGCTGCTGCAGCGGCGGCAGCCCGAGGCCGCGCCCGCCGCCCAGCCCTGCCCGTCCGCCTGCCCGCCGCCCGCCGCCGCCGCGCCGAGGCCCATCTGCACCTTCTGCCTCAGCGACCAGCGGCAGCGGGTAAGGGCCGGCGCCCCGACATCCCTCCCTGCCTGCGGGCACCGGCACCAGGGCGGGCGGAGCGGGAGGGGGGGAGTCGGGCTCCACCGCGGGCTTGGGATCGGTCCAGCCGAGGGCTCAGGGCGGCCTTGGTACCTCCTGAGGGTACCAAAAACTTCAACAGGTTAGTGAGTTGTACAGAGCGGGCCCCTCAGTCCCTACTGACAAGATAAGCCAGTCTACGTGCCGAAGAGCGACCCTTCCCCAAGACAAGTCTGCATGCGCGGAGGCAGCCTCACAGGGTGCGCATTAGGTGTCCTGGAAAGAGGCAGGTATTCAACATACGCGTTCGATTCCCTGGAAATAAGCAGGTATTTAACATATGTCTTAGATTCCCTGGAAATAAGCAGGTGTTTTAACATATGCGTTAGATTCCCTGGAAATAAGCAGGTATTTCTCAGGAATTATATAAAGATTCAGTTTTTTAATGTATATAAGGAGCGTGCTTTTTTCCTCAGTGTGCGTGTTAGGAGGAGGAATCCCACACACACCCAGCGCCGCAATAAACTGCTGTCGGCTTTCTAAACTCTCATTTGCTTTGGAGGGTGTCCTTGGGTACGATTTTCGGTAATGCTAACCTGTGGTTTTTGTCCCTCGTACAGCACCGAGAAGGAGAGAAGCCGCGCTCTGGTCCGGCCTTAAGCGGACACTGAACCGGCTGAGAATCTCGCTCCAATCTTGCCCTGGTTGTACAACTGCTCTGGGTAACCTCGCTGCACTCACGCTCTATGTTTACATTTAAATAACACAGTCCTAAAAGAGTTACTTTTTAAGCCAAGGCGTTTTGTTTCACATTGTGACAGGTTTATTCAGGGTCTTTTGCAACTGAAACTGAATGCTGCTGAGACAGTTGCACCTGGTGCGGCAGCTATTTTAGTGCGAGAAACGTTAAACCTCAGCAGCCAAGCCCTGATCCTGATGTCTCCTAAACCTGTGTCACATGATGAAACTTGAACTTCCAAACGCACAGTGTCTCCTGTCAGGGGAAGCTGTCATGAACACATCGTGCTGTACGCCTTCAGCCCAGCCTGGGCTGCACGCAGCGCTGCCGCCCACCCCTCCAGCTGCACCCTAATTCTTGGGGTGGGGGGCTGATACCGACAGCTGACATGCTCGAGAGGTTTGAACGATGCTGGAAGATTATTTTAAGGTGTTCACAGAAAGTCGGAAAACTTCCAGTGAAAGCAGCACCGTTCGCTGTGCGCACAGGCAGAGCGGCACATGGACACGGGACATAGCCAGGACAGGAGAGGAAAGTGGAGAAGTGCTGCGTAAGCGATGCTCTTTTCTTATTAACGGCGCGAGTCGTGCCAGTCCTTTAAATAGCATGGGATATTCCTAAAGCTGTCTGGCAAGCACGGGGTAGGGAGGGTTTCCCAAGGGCTCTCTACATTTACCCATCACCCAGGTCATTCCTAAATTGTGCCTGTACATCACTGATGTCATTTATCTCCCCTCCATTTATTAACCTGTATGTTATTTTTTTTTAGAAGTAAGTCTAAAAAGCAAATATGCATGTTATATTTTCAGTTTTGGACATTAGTGAAGCAGCAGGCTAAAATCTTAAACCCCAGTAGTGGTGAATTTAAAAAAAATATATAGATAATTGAATTTTACAATGTGTTTTATAGTTACTTATATTTAATTAGGCCTTGATTAATCTTGTTACTTTAGGAGGCACTCTGTATTCTTTGAAAGCTTGGTAACTGTACCACTCTAGAAGTGCTGCAAAGACTCCTTGTCTCTTTTTTCCTGCCCTGATGCCATCTGTTCAGTTCTCCTGGCCAGCCTTGATGCTTTAGCCAAATGTGAGGACTGAAGAAGCAGCACTGCATTGCTCACTTTCTGTATAGAATATTCCTCTTCTTCCCCTAAATAAGTGCGAAGCAAATTCTGGCATTTATTATGAAGAACTTAGCATGAACAACATCTCATGCAACTTCACATTTTTAATTTTCTTTCTCCCCTCCCTGACCACCTTTCCTTTATCACCATGAGGAAAAATCTGTTGTACCTACAGAACCTGCAATAAACTTCTCTGTTAAATGATAATCAAGAAAAATACTAAAGCAAAGTTCTAGTGATTCCACATCATGTCAGTCTATTCACTTATTAAAAGCTACAGGCTGTATTTTCCTGGATTGAGAAGAGTTTTTTCTTTTCAGAAGGTTTCTATCATTAATTTTTTTTTTAATAGGGAACTTTAAATTGCTGCCAGATTAGGATCTTTCTTTTGCTTTGGCATTGATTCATGAAGCTGGAACTCTTTACAGCTTTAACAAAATGCTTTTTAATTTTTGTACTGTGTCGGCACATGTGTGTGGGTATAGATATATACATGCAGACATGTCTTCCTAGCTTTTTTTAAAATTAATTTGAAAAAGTTTGTCTTTTAAAAAAGTTATTTACTTTATAATTAAAGCTGATCTTACAGTTAAACTCTACATTCTTATGAACACATTAAACCAAAGCATCTGACCTACTTTATAGACAATTAATACTGATCTACTCATTTATCTGTATCATTCAGTACAATACCATAAAATGGCAAAAAATAATGCAGTTTCAAACAATTTTAGAAAAATTTGCTTGAGTATGCTCTGAATTTTGCAACTCATAAGAAATACAGTAAAATTAATTATTTCAGGTCTTCAAAATGTTGTGATTTTATTGCAGTTTTAAAAGTTTTAAGCATAGTTCTTGACAGATGCAGCATATTTAGATTTAATAGGGTATCTCTATACTTAGTTATTAAAGGAAATGAGTATAAGAAAGTGAGGTCCACTTTTGCACTATAATATTAGCTGGAAGCTCATGACTTGAAACTCTCATGAATAATTTGCACAATCCTAAAGGTGTTCTCACTTTAAATGGGGTTTTATCTCCCTGGTTTGTGTAATGTTTATAGTGAATGCTTCTCAATGACAAAAGCAGGAGCAGGCTGGTACAACTTGGCCATCTCTCCAGTTTAATGTGGCTCAGTGTAGCATTAGATTCATCTCTCTTTACTCAGGATAAACTGTTGAATTCAGCTGGGCTTGAAGATTTTGGTATAATGCTCAGGGTTTCAATTACTAAATAATACTGGAATTTCAGTAACACTGACTGATCATGGCAGAAATTGGGCCCCAGAGCACTGTGGCCCAAATATTCATGGTATGGACAGATAATATCTATCCAAAACAATTACGACAATGATTTCTCTGAGGAACAGACCCCAAGCCTGCATTTTTATATATATATATATATATATATATATATATATATATATATATATATATGTAACACGGTGTATTTAAATGGGGACAAGTGAGGACAGATCCTTACCTCTGCTGAAGTTTATTTATCATGTAAAACTTCTCTATCCCCAGGAGCAAAAAAAGATACAGGATTGAGCTGTTACTGTGTAATGGGTTTTCTATACACCTAGGGAAAAAGAATTTAATTTCTAGAGACGCAGATAAATTGAGTGCTCAGATTTCACGTATAAAGAGCTCAGTCATCATTAGGTATTTTATTGAAGTTTTACTGTATGAGTTTGTGTGTCTTATCAGTTATATTTTTTTAATCATTTCATGGAGAGGCATTGTTCATGGCATGCACAAATGCATATTTATAAACCAAAATTTTGAGGGTCTCTAAGAGCAAGTACCTTACTCGATGGTCAGGCATTGGAATGATGTGAGTTTTTCCAGAGATGTCAAGCACCCTCTTGTTCTGCTGAAGACATTGGTTTTTTGGCATATTTGTAAGTGCATTCTGTTCTGTATGTATGAACAGAGGCATGCCTAATACCAATCCCATCTTTGTTTTCTGTAAACACTTGGCTATTCAATTTACGTGATGCATGAATAAAGCAAAAATGGTGAGATATACACCATTTGATCTTAGATCCTATTAAATGATTGTTAAAATGTTCCAAGCATAGTACTTTGTATAAATCATTGTACTTAGCCTGCTACATCACAATATAAAAACAGCATCAAGCAAAATGAATAAATTATGTTGTTTGATTTTACTGGTTAATTTTAAAGAAGTATTTGAACATAGTTCTTGGCTATTTATGAATCATACTGTAAGTCAGAGTACTTTCATATGTTAGCTAGTATTTTCAGTTCTGCTCTACAAAATGGAAATTTCCTTTCTAATACCTTCTTGGAAAATCTGCTTCTTTACAAAAATCTGTATTTGTTTGATAAGTGTGCTTGTATTTGCTAAAATCAACAGTATTTTTGTTACTAATTTAAACAATAAACTGTGAACGCTAAGGTGGTAGATCTTTTCTATAGCCATCTCAGTTAAGATAGAAATATTTAATCTTTTTCTTTACCTTTTTCAAAGCTATCTATACAAGATTTCAGCAGCCTATGTGTACGTACATATGTACATACATACTACAGGGCTGCCAGAATCGCTGCATAAGACCAGGAGCTTTTAAACTGTTAACCATGGACCAGTTATGTTTTGGAGGCACCATTCTGATCCTGTAAGGTTTCCCTCTCTTTAGCACTGAGAAAGTCATACTAAGTATCTACTTATCATACTTAAGGTTGAGCTATCCAGCCAATGCAGAAGCCACTTATCCCCCCCGCATCTACTCCCACTACCAAAGCTCAACACATCGAGCTTCAGATTTCTAATACGGCACTAAAGATGCATCCTAGATACATTCATGAAATTGTAGGGCTTGATTGGCAAGCTACGCATCTATCCCAGGCTGCTTGGTGTGCATTGGCAGCAGAGGAGGAAAATGGATAGAAAGCTTGGAAAAATGAACAAGGGGGTTCCTCTGCTCAGGGCCTGCACAACATCGTAAGTGCCAAACACAGGGGGAGTTGGGGGGAGCAAAGGATGGAGGAAGGAGAATGGGAGAAGTGGTTGATTCACCAATGGAAGTTCAGCAGTTTCCAGCATCAGGCTAAACAAGGCAGCAGATAAGTGAAAGAGCCCATAGTATGAGCAGTCAGTGCCATGTTTCCTCATAAGCAATTTCCTTTGGGTGTTACGTGTTTATGACCAGAAGGATTCATGGTACCTAAGGCAGCAAATAGGACATCACTGCAAGAGGAAAATCTGCTCAGTCAAGTGACTACATTAAAAATCTGCCAAATTTACCCTTTGAAAAAAACCTTCTGTCATCAAAATGTTTTTCACTAAGGCTGCCACAAACTTCTGTGGCCCTTTCTGAAAGGCAAATAGTAAATAATAAATCTTTAATCATCATACTTAATCTTATATTGTCACACACTCCCCCCTTATATATACTCCATATGAGACTGTATGAGCCATTTCACAGAAGCCATAAAAGGTTACCCATAAATTAGAGTCCACTGAAAATATGAGACACAAAAATCTCTGATGCCATTGGTTACTAGATTCTTCCAAACTAGATGTTCAACTTCCTCCCACCAAAAAAGCTGTTTTCTCTGTTTTGACCTGTTGCGCTGTGAGACACTAGACACTATGTTGAGAGAATCTCACAAAAAAATAGAAAACCTGAAACGGCTGCCTAAATACCACTTTTCAAAAGAGAGTAGTAATGATTGATAGGAAGAGCTAGCGGATAATACAAGGCTAAGAGAAAGAGTTTGTATAAAATTAGCTAAAATAGACAGCATGCTGCCAAGGCAAAAGATCTGGGGGATATATTATACCAGGAATCCTTTGAAGGTTGAAGAAAAGTGTTTCTGAAGAATCAACGTGGGGATTATGGGAGAGGAAGAGAAAAGTATTACTGGGATAAAAAAATACCGTACAGTTTTATGAAAGCTAAGAAAAAAAAAAAAACAAAAAACAAAAAACAAACAAAAAACATTACTTAATAGTGAGAAGAACTGAACTGGCTGCTCTGAACGTATTTCTTCAACAACTTTTTCAAAATTTGGCTATATATACATAGCCATGCAGCCCAGTGTCTTGTTTCAAATGAAATCCTTTAGCTATTACAATATAGAGTTTCAGAAACCTTGAAGATCCATCCTACTTTTGAAGCTGTGCAGTAATGAATAGAGGCTTCCTCAGGAGAGGAAGGAGAAAAAGAGGGCATTGAGAGAGAAGAGTAACCAGTAGCCCACCGAGGAGGATATTCTCCGTGGTGCCAAGAGAAATCCCGGTTCAAGTCCAGGTCAACACTTAAATGCTTTAATCATTGTAACCCTCCCTCATTCTCCTGCCAGGAGTGTGTACAAGGCATATTTGGTGTCTATTCTGAGACTGCCAAGCAGCCTCTGGTGAGAGGTAGGTATCTCAGATCTGCAAGAACTATGGTGCGACTGGGCATGAGCCGGGCAACTAAAGGGGGTTTTGTTATTGGTTTAATGAATATTTAGATATTTATCATCATTTAACCAACTAGGAAGGGTCCTCATGAATTGGCGTGCTACAGTTAGGTACCTAAATTATGCCTAATTGAAAATCAGGATGGATGTATGCATGCATTTTCCCAGCAGATGGCCAATTTGAGGCAGCCCTTCCTCCAGTTTCTGTTTTCTGAGCCCTCAGCTGTGTCATTGGGTCACTGGAACCTTTTCTGGACCCTCTGTGAAGCCAGATGAGGTAAATAATTTATGTTAAAACAACAACAACAAAACAAACAAACAACCCACCCCCCCAAAAAACCCAAAAGATATCTAGCTCTTGCAAGGATTTGACATCCCGATACAAGTGAACTATGATGCACCAAAGAAAGTGTCCCATGCTTTGGTGCTAGATAAAATGTTCATGCAACAAAACACTTAAGATACCAGTTGCTTTAGAAAGGCCTTATCTTCTCTCATTCATTTACTACGTTCACATCACAGTAGCGTGAGGTTTTAATTAAACATTTGGAAATTGCTATGGGTTCTTCCAAAGGAAAAGCCAATATAAATAAGACAATTACACTGAAATGGGTGATGAAATAAGTAAGTGATAAAAGTAATTGTACTTGTTATGGCATCTCTCTCTAGCATCTGATTGTCTTTTATTCACATTATTAAAATAAACCCTACTTTCCAAGCATATGTATGCAGATCATTTTAAAATGCAAAGATTACAGAAAAAAGTAATTCTTTCAAGAAGAGAATTGAGCTTGGCAGAAAGGGTAGGCATCTGTCAGGCCCAGATAAGATCAGACAGCTGTGCTCTATCCTGAAAGGGTGTCGTGAAGCTAAGTTTTCCTGGAGGAATAACATCTTTGGTATGAAAAGCAACAAAATGTAATGAAGTCTCCAAACAAATAAGTAGAGAAAACAGAAACTCTCAGAGCTCATTTTTATCTAAAATACCAACCCTATATCAGGAGAAAAAATGCAAAATGAGAGGAGGATAACATCTTTACCAAACAGTAAAAAATAAGGGGTGGGAGAATCATCTCACTTTATATTTTCAATCAAATTAATCCTTTAGATTAGAATCAAAGGTAAGATGTGACTTTAGCAACAATAATCACTGCAGAGAGCTGCTAGGATAATAAGAGGGCTGGGATACATGACACCTAGGACAGACTATGGGGAAAGGGGTGGTTAAAACGGAGATGAGAAAGCAAGCTAGGTGGAAATCTAACAGCAGTCTTGCAACAGCTAAAGGGGAAGGCGGAGCCAGGCTTTTCCAAGAGGCACATGATGAAAGGACAAACAGCAATAATCACAAGTTGCAATAAGGTAATTTTTTTTTTTTTTTTGACTTAAGGAAAAATGCTCCTCACTGCAAGCATGGTTAAGCACTGGAACAGGTTGTCCAGGGAGGCTGTGGAAGCCTCCTCCTTGGAGAGTTTCAGAACTTGCAGGCAAAGCCCTGAGCAGTCTGGTCTAACTTTGAAGTCAGCCTTGCTTTGAAAATGGAAGATGTATTGAATAACTCAAGAGGTCCTTTTCAAGCTATTTTTTCCTATGATTCTATGAAATGATGAGCTTATGGTTCTCTGGAAAGGAAGATTGTAAAACAGAATAATAAGAAAAACTTGAAAAATGCAATGACTTCACAGGAAAAAATCTATACATCTGGGCAGTGCCAGGTTCTATTACTCAGGATGAAAATGAGGGGCATCCAGATATGCATATCAACAGGAGAGCGAAAAAGATTCCTGCAGAAAGGACGAACTGAACATGCTTACAAAGGGGATTTCCAAAAATAGAAACAGTCAGAGGCAGGGGTCTATTTCTATCAGAAGGACTCTCAGGTCTATTCTGGGCCTGAATTAGTAAAAAGGTTTTAATGATTTTTTTCGGATGATGGGTTAATATTTAAATTTACAGGTGATAGCTTTGGAGGGTAGGATTAGAATTAGAGATGAACTCAGAAAGAAAAATAGAAGTGTTCTTATAAAGATGCATTTGAATATAGAAATTTATGTAGTACTGCACATGGATAAGAATAATCCACCACACAAACAAATGATGGAGAATGACAAGCAGAAAATTATTTTTGAGGTGTCGCATATCAAAAACATGACAAGCCTTTGCAAGGAAAGTAAACCTCACACAGGATGCATATTTTCTACGATTATTAGAACTTCCCCAAGTTCTTTCTGAAATGTCTGGCTGAGTGGAAAATCTGTTAAAACTTGTAACTTAAAAGAATGCTATATGTAGAGAAATACTTAGTCTTAACTACCGTGTCTGTGCAAATGAAATGATGGAGAGAGACTTGAGATTATGAATGCCAGACTAGGTAACAGTGACACGGTATATCTGTATCTTACTAACTAATAAAGGTCTACCGAAGACACCTGCAGTAGTATAAAAACAAGTTATGAGAGCCCGAAATTTTCAAGGGTAACTTTTAAAGAATATGTGGTGCTGATAAAGATTGGAGCCTGAGTATATGCTAAATACATGGATATGCAGTAATTAGCATATCAGAAATGTACAGTAGAAATTTTAGCATCATGATAAGAGGTATAACAAAATGATTCAACATATATACATGGTAAACAGCAGTCAGGCTGCAGTGTAGTAAGGTCCTACTCTGTGCTGTTTTGTTACCACTGCAACTGATTATTTTTATTTGCCACACTGCTCAAAGAAAATCTGAGTGGAAAAGACAGGCTTTAATAACAGGTGCTGTGAAAGATAACAGCGTAAGCGAGAGTTTCTGGCTGATGTAAGAGGCAGTCTCTGGAACGCTCAGTATCTGTACGGACGAGGTGCTAAGCACCAACCCTGGACTAGCCAAGTGTAGGTCAGGACCACTGAAGCACCAGCAGTGACCAGCAAGACAGACCCAAAGAGAAGCAATCCACAATATTCCTGCACTGCACAAAATATATCTGAATCCAGCTAGAGTCAGGATAAAAATCAAAGACTACTTTTCTGCTACATAAAACATGTTGTTGCTTATTTTAGCATCTGTAATGAGATGAAGCAGAAATAAACTGCCTTTACATTCCAGCAAATGCTGGAACATTGCAGTGTACTTCATTACATGAGACAATCCATTGATTGGCACATTTCAACTGTCACTAACAGATTACAAATGAGCAGATCCTCTTCTGTGCAGAAACAATTTCTCACTGCCATCTTGGTGTGTTCACTCATACTCATATGGGCCAGCTTTCCCCAGGAGGGGAAATACATGAGAAAAATGACTGAACAAATCACTACTGTTAGGAAAACACCACCACTCTTGAAATGTTTTAATTAAGCTGGTTAAACTGTTTAATTAAATCTATTTAAAAGGCCCATTCTCATTTCCATTATGGACTTTAAAGATCTTATGGCCTCAAGGAGTATAAAGGGCTCCAAAAGTAGCCATAATGTAAATAAGAATTAGCAAATTTATTTTCACTGGCATTATTTATAGTTAGTGATCTTCTCATGTTGGTTTAATTATCATCTGATTCTAAAAGGCTAATAATTTCACTCCATTACCCTCCAGATCTGGTTCTCTTTCATAAGTAGTTTAACAGTTGCCAAAAATAAAAAAAAATAAAAATAAATAAAAAAAAAAAAAAACAAAACAAACAAACAAAAACCCACAAAAAAAGAAAGATTAAGAGTCTAAGTAATGCAGGAAATGAAGGCTGTTAAAAGACAAGGTTGGGCAATTCCTGCACCAGTGATTTGGAATATGTTGCCCACAACCTCCATCTGCTGAAAGTTAATGTCTGTACCAGCAGAAACAGATTAAATCTTGGAGGTATGGCTGTTCCTGGACTGATACAATAGCTTAAACTAGATCAATAGCAGTTTCGAAGGACACAGTAGACTGTTGTGATGGTTAAAGATCCGGTTACTTTTGCCAGCTCTGCTAGCCACTTACTCTGCCACAGGAAAAGACATGCAGTTGGAGAAGTAGGTTCTAAAACCAGACAGTCAGGAATTGCTGTACAGTTAATATCCAAATTCATTTGAATTTCAGCAAGACTTGGGTCTTTGAAAATGAAATTAAGGTTTTATGGAAAAAAATTGCTAGTATTCAGATGCAGATTAAAAATGGCAATGCATACAAATGTTTAACATTTGCATACACCCTAACACACTTCTGCCTATGTACTTCTAGACCAACGGTTACCCAAACTGCACTAAAACTGACCTGCATTGAAATGAGCGGGAACACAAGAGACCATCTTTGTGTATTACAAATTGAGAAAATGATCAAACTAATGTATTTTATGGGGATGAACATCAACTAAGAAGTGATGAACGAGTGTGACCTCTATGTGGTTGCTACCAGCTTACTCCCATAAAGGTACTGACAGAAGTATACTCTGGCCCTGCTGAACAGGACAAGCCATGCAGACAGGTCACAGAGAGGAGAAGTTGGGAAACAAGATGCTCTGCTCAGTATGTTTGTTCCTTTTTACAGTCCAAAGACATAGAATTGAAATACACGTTTCAGTAATTTAGCCCAAAACAGCATATTCTGCCATCTCCACTGAGAGGGTCCCTGAACGCACAACTGCTGTTCCACAACCAAATGTCAGCAAAGCAGCTGAGCGACATACAGGCCTGGAAGAAAAAGGGAGAGCTCAGTGTTGATCGGGGAAAAAATAACAAAAAACCCTTCTGTGAGGCTACTTGATGACATATGGTACATGGTTTGAGCTTTCTTGTGAATGCTGGACAAGTCAATATGCTATGCAGAGTTGGAATATTACATCAGATAATGTCCAAGTCCTAATTTCTTTCAGGATTGGTACTCCATTGTGTTCCCATTTTAGGCAGAAATGAAGCCTCCAGCTCAGTTTGCCTCAACATTTAAGGATGGGTTTCAATTTCTAATAACTCTGTGTCACCTTGGAAAATTAAACCAGTAGTCCTTGTTCTGATTCTATATGAAAGTATAGCTAGAACAAATTTCAAGGCAGTGATTAAGTGTCATGTTCACTAAACTTTAGAATCCCATTATGGATCTCTCTATACTGGTGTTTGCGTATGCTGCATGGTGAGTAAGAAAAATCAGATTTCAGGTGCTTACAAGCATGACAAATAGGCACTGAAGTGGCCTTCAGCACTGTGATGTAGTAACAGAGAGGAAATTGAAGCATTCAATATTCTGAGGTGCCTGAGCCCTCTGCAGATGGCTCTTGGATACTTGTTAGTAATCTAGAAAAAAAAAAAAAAAAGCATCCAGTTCTGTTGGGGCTTGTTTTGTTTGTTATGGTTTTTACACTGGCAAAATAAGTAATTTTAATGCATTCAATATAATGTGAATAATAATAATATAGACACTAACTTGCAGCTATTACTTTAGGTGTTCATCTCTAAAGGAAATTAATGCAAGATTTAGCAAGTCCCTTGTACAGTAACAAACCTCCAACTTCATGAGGTTACTGTACATTTCTGTGTTAATTAGGAGCTCTGTGGAATTTAATTCAAGGTTGCTGACAGAAAGGCTTATGATCAGGAGTATTTTAAACTTGTGACTGACAGTAACAGCAGTACTACAGTCTATTGCCTTAGTTGGACTATGCGGTCTGCTCATCTTCATACCCCAACATTTCATTAAATAAGTTGGTCCTTAATAACTCGTTAAAAAATCTACATATGTTTGTATATGTTTGTCTTTGTATAAGTCTGCATTTTATAATTGGATATATAATTAAAATGCAGAAATCACATTATATGCTTTTATTTTTGTGCCTGTTTCCATCTGGCAAGTAGACCTGTGGAAAGAAATTAATTCACAGATGAATAGATGACCTGAAAATATTTATATATTATATAATCCATTTAGACATTCACTTTCAGTGAATAAAGATAATATCAGCAGGTATCTGATAATTAGGTGTCATTAGCACATGCATAAAGATAAATTTTAATCTGTTCTGCTACAGTGAAACTATAGAGGTTTAATATTTTTAACTTGAGAGCTTCTCTGGTTCAGATTTTCATATATATGGAGGTGTTACCATTCTGAAATAAAGTTTAGTGTTAAAAAAGCCCCAAAAGATTAGAATAGTGATACTTTATAGATTGTCAAGCACTTGTGAGTCATAGAAAAAATTTCTCACAAACCTCCCTAATCTTCCAGCAAGAATAATTCTATATCTTTAAATAAAATTTAGCTTAAATTATTTGGCCTGTAGGTCTGATCAAACATGCAGAGCACGTAACAGATTAGAACAACAAATTGGCTATTACTCAGTAATATACACAGGTGTGACCCTGCAAAGGTCAATAGCCAAACACTTTGTTCAAGTATGGAAAGTTAAAAATAGACTGTGCAAGTGTAGTTTATATAAATTGGTGATGTATCAGTAGCCTTCGAAGGCCAATAAGAGTGAAAAAGTGTATTTAATTACCTAAAATTGAATTGACCCGTACATGAGAAAAATATGAACAACCCAGCAGTTTTATGAAAGAAATGAAGTGGTACTTTATAAGATTATTAGAATTTCTATTGATTTTGTGAATAATTGTGTCCTTGATTATTTTATCTGTCTTTCCACACATTCAGTCATCCCCTACAAATCAAATTTAATTATTGTTGAGACAGAATCTGAGCACATCCTCAAGCAAAATAATATAACTAGCAATAGCACAACAATTCACTAGCTCCCTGCAGCAGTACGCAGAACCCATCCACAATTGGATTGTGTCCCAGCGTGGTGCAAAACTACGCTTTGCTGTCTCTCCTTATGTTATCAGACAAAGCCAAGTCAGCCAAAGGATGAAATCAGGTAACTTGCTGGAATTCCTCTTCCTCCCTTAAAGCCAGCACTTGCCTACCTGCAGTGCCTTCAGATCAAGCCTACAGACCGTGCAAGGGCAGTGATTCCCCGCTCGTGGGCAGCGTGATGGCCCTCTCCTTCAGGAGCACAGAGGGAGGGAAGAGGACTGTGTTCCTCCTCACCAAGGAAGAACTGAATTAAACTGACAGAAGAAAAGGAGCATGTAGAGGATCGTTGGGTTGGTAGCAACCAGGACACCCCGATATTGCAGGGTTTGTGTAATGCAGGTCACAACACTGAGTAAATGTTTCAGACTGGCTGAACACTCAGGCAGATATCACAGCACCAGTTATGGCTGGATCTGGTCCAAAGTGGTAAAGCCAACTTTATTTTGAGATATTTTTCATGCCTCCTTTCAGTGGAAGAAGGGTTCTTTGAAATTTAACATCAGTGTTAATACAACTAAACACCATACCCAGCCATGACATTTCTGTAAAGGTTGCAGAATCACAAACAAGATCTGGACTCGACAGCTGCCTGTCATCTATGCCAGTCGTAGATGCCAACATAGAAGACTGATTCAAAATTGCAAGATGCGGTATATTTAAAACGTTCAAGAAAAACCTGAATTTATACAGTCTGGATCCATCACTAATTTTATACATACATCTTGTCACATTTTCCATGCAGCTTAACCTTTTGAAAATACTAGCTATTACTGGGCCAAAAACATCTTCTAGGTTTAGAAGGTTTTTAAATATACTTGGCACTTGTGTTTCAAGTAAAGATTAAAAGATAGTAAAAAAGAGTTTCACACTGAGCTAAGACACCCCAGAATGGTGTTATAAATATGCAGAGGCTACAGGGAATAAAAACAAAAAAAGACCATTCAGTAAAGAAAGCTGCTTCTTTTTCAGGATAAAATGTGATCTCAAGATCCAAGAGAAAAAGGTGAAAACTATCAAAAACCACACAGAATGAGAATCTGCAGCAAAATTTTGAACAGAAATATTCTTCAGCAATATGTAAGAGAACAGGGAAACAAGCAACAGGGATGGAATAAACTGCGGTCAGGTATACATTAAAGCTACTTCACCTGTAACTAAAAATTCTAAAAATGACATTCAGTTTGTCTATTAGTTCCTGTCTCTAAATCATATAAAACAGTTTAGGCTTCCAGATTGAGACACACAAGTTAGTCTCTGAATACTCACCGAGATGACTACTCTCAAGGTTTCAGTAGAGGTGAGACAGACAACTGCAACGAGGTTGAGGAACAGATGTTACTGAATCCAAAGTAAAAGTAAAGTTTGATGGTCTCAAATTGAATATGTCCAATAGTCTCCATTAATAAAGAAAGTCTGATAGCATGATTTGTCTGATCAATCTAACAAATTCAGGCTTGAAAAGAGAAAATACACTGTGTTTGTTTTAAAAGGTTGGATGGAATAACTTGGGAATTACAAATTCAGTAGTCTGACCTCTATAGTATGGGAGTCTTTAGAACACACTTTAAGGATTTTATTTAATGCAAACAAATTGAAACAAAAATAACGGTCCTGCACACTGACCAAAATAGCTTTTGCCACACTTGCACACTTTCTCAGGAGAGAAAAATAGAAAAGGAAAAAAAAGAAAACCAGAACAAGACTCTACACCTATTTGTAGGCAAATGAGCATATGCAAGGCAAACACAGAGCCATCAAGTTTTCTGTAATATTCCATGTGCAGCTGTGAATGCTTGCACTAATGCCAGTTAATCTGCAGAGCTATGAAGTGAGGGAAGGGAGCATTGGCCATGGCACTGGAGTAATCTACTACTCTTCAAACACTGTAACTGAATCCTTCGCATCCTCCTGGACTCTACCAGAACTGAGCAGATGGAGCCTCACTAAGCAGCTCATTCAAACACAAATGCATAATAAAGCAATAAACATTAAGGGTTTGACATGATACCAAAGCAGAGGAACAGTAATAGTTTTACTAAAAGTGCTTCTCACTTAAATCTTTCTGTGGTGCTACTAGTAGAGTGAAGAGTTCATGGATTAAACCAGGACTAGCAGCATACAATTAAATCTAAGTAAATCTGGTTTACATTAAAAACCAATAAAATGAAAACCAAAGACCCTTTGCACAGCACAGTCTGCCTCTGCTTTTATGTGATGCATCAGCTTCAAGCAGCTCTGAAGTTTTCTGAGTTTTTGTACCCTTGCAATTAAGGCAGAACTTATCGCTTACATCCTGCACTAAGAGGATGCCTTTCAGCTTGCTTTTGAGGTGTTTTTGAAAGGCCTGACACTTCTCTTTCATTCCTACTCCAGTTGAAATTTGGACGGTTTTTCCCCCACTTTCCAGCAGTCAAAGCTTTAGAGAACAAATAAAATGAGGATGAAAAATTCTTCTTGCTCTTTTTTTAATTTAAAGATTTTTGTGCTCTCATTCTTTTTTTTTTTTTTTTTTAATTCCTTAAAATCTTAGGGTCAGTAGAAAGCATGCCATTTAAGTATCTCTTTTTCCTGAAACCATGGCAGAAACCATACATCCCTTTGGGATAAACAAGCTGAGAAAAGACTTACTTTTGTTCTCTTTGCCATGACTGAAGTGAAATTGTTTGCACCACAGGATTATAACTTCATTTTAAAGGGGGTTTCTTAATAAATGGAAAGTAGAAGTCAGACTATATAGAAAGATAGACGAGGCAGAAAAGGAGAAGAGATCCACAAAAAGAATAAACTTCAAAAGAGTTTTCTCCTACTTTGTGGATATCATATTCTAATTCTGACATATACTTCCTCCTCATAGAGTAATTCTGACTGCAAATTTTTTCATATCAGCTCTTTTGAGTTTGAGAACATTGTCACGTAATCCGTGATCTTGTTCATTCTAGCCCCTTACACGTGGCCCTACTGATTTGTCAGGATGCATTCCTGTCTCATTTTATTAAATACCCTGAGGACAATATTAGTTGCAACACAGTTCGGGGCAAGGAAGAGAATGTGAAATGGAGTCTTAATTCTGAATTCCCTGACCAATCTTGTTGTTCAAATAGAAATAAAGAGTATGGAAGAAATCCAAACAGGAGAAGAACACAGTTTTCTGTGCTTATTCAAAGGATAATGATGTCCTAAGGGAACCAATAAAAGAAAATGAAATTGTACAAAGGACACCTCCAGTACATCTAGTAAATCTTGTAGGAAAAGACAACAACAAAAATCAATAATAAAAAACTATTTGCAAGGATGCTAAATAAAGCAAGCTAGGAACGAGCCCTTTTGAAATGCATATATCGTAAGATGAGTTCTAAGACTTCAAAACCATTATTCATAATCCAGGTTGGAATTCAATGCAGATATTTGCCCAGTGTTTACCTCTTCTTTTATGCAACCTGAATTTATATAAATTACTAGGGAAAGAGAAAATATGACAAACCTCTTCAGCATAACACACACCACGTACAGTTTTTGCTCAAAACAATTTCTGCATTACCCAAAAGATGTATGAATGTTTAAGGAAGGGAGTCCATGTGCTCTTTTGTTCCATTTGCATAGATGGTTACTCCTGTTAAAGCTTGTTGATTTTTATGTAAGAGGAACAGCAAAACAAAAGCATGAGTACACAACAAAGTAGCATGCTGCACCGCTTCAAAAATACACCAACTACACAAAGTGCAAGAGCGTTCCAAAATTAGCCTGGCTATTCTAAATAGCAGGCATAACAGTGCATTTTTATATTGTATTTAAAAGGGATAATCAGATTTTCATTAAATTATTACCACAATTATCTGTTTCTATTGAAACTAAGCACCATAAAAATAGAGTCTGAATGGGTTTTGCACGTTTGGAAAGAGAGGGAGGGGGAAGTCACAGAGTGAACTGGAATGATGCTTGACAGAACGGCAGGAACAAATCTTCAGATGTGCTATAAAATACATGTATTTAAAAAAAAAAAAAGAAAAACAAACACAGAAAACACACATACTACTAGCCCAATATTTAGGCACATGAAACAACTTCTATTCATTAATGTTCACAATACACCTCTCTCTGTTTTAAAAGATAAGTTCCTGTATACTTACGCAGTACCTTGAACTATGCCGTTTTTTAATTGAATTGTTTTGGATGAGACCTGCACACTTCAGCAGCACTTATGTTTTCAGGTAATCCAAAATGCATCTTAAAGTATGAAGAGAATTCATACGTAAATATTGGCATTTCAAGTGGTTGACTCTTAATCTGTCAAACAATATATCTTTAAAACTACAGCAAAAGCCTGTTTTTAGAATATTTAAGCTCTGGTCACGCATTCCAGTCTATCAATACCAGTGAAGCTTGGCAAACAGAGAGGCTGTGATTGAAGTTCATATTGATATAGCACAAGGTCCCAGTGAAGACTTTGTCTCACTATAAGCTTTTTTAAAGATTTAACTAGAAAAATGTTAATGATATTGTGAGATTTCTCTGCACTGGACCCACATTTACCCTGAAAGAGTTTCCCGCACTTTGTCCCAGATATTAAAAATGAATGCAAATAGAAAATATACAATGAAAAGTCCTTTTTTAGTACTACAGTAAGCATGGCATTTACATTTCAGGAACTGCTAAATGATGACAATGATAACTCTGAAATTATTTACTGCAGTCAAACTCTGTGCCACTAAAATAACTCTAAAATATGCAACACTAAAGTATAGGAAAGGTTCAAGGAAAAAGCCCTTGGTACTTATTGCATCATATTTTATAGCTTAAAAGACTAGCTGTATCAAGTCTTAGAACATTTAATACTTACATTTCTACCTTCTATTTTTCCCTTGAGGTGTGCTTTATCACATGGGTGCGCAACTGAGTAGGGATGGTCTGACTGACCTCTCTCTTCTCTTAAAAGTCCAAGATGAATTCCCACTTACTATAAATGATCAAAGTTTTATGGACTAATGACAGTTTAAAATACTTTTTTTTCCACTTTCACTGCAATCCTGTCATTAAGACTAACAATCTAAAGTAGCTAAGAGAATGAGTAAGCAAGATGATTTACACAGATGATAGTGCAATGGTAAGAAGTGGGGAAAGATTCGTTGAAATTTTTTGTAGCTGAACCATTAAAAAGATTTACACCAAGGTCTTTAAGTGAAAAGAGAGCATTGCCAAAGAGGTCTGGCAAGCTCTTCTATCAATAAAATACTCTGCCTCATAAATTTAGCCAAACCCTCAGCTTAAAACCTGATTAAAAGCTAGAAGGAACTTGCTTTGTTACCAGAGATAGCCCACCAACCCAGTATCCAAAGAGACTGCCTATAAAAGTCAGACAGGTTAGAAACACTTCTATAAAATCTTCACCACCTTTGCATCTTCTGTACTTTTCCATGAGGCCATGTACAAAAATGGAGGAAATATTTAGTATGAGAGAGCACAGGTTCTAATACAGGACACAGCATTGAAACCTTTTCTATTTTCTGTACCTGCCTGATCTGTACCTTATGGCGAGACGTACAAAAACTTGCCATACAGGAGAGTCATAACATACGTATGCATCCTTACAAGGTTTTGGCTTTAACTTCTTTCAGAATGTTCTTTAGTTAGAGATTAATTTAGAACAAGCTTCTATCTTTTTCATATCCCACCTCCTACCATTTTTGTTCATTAGAGATATCCTCAGGAGGCAGTAATCAGATCTGGATTCAGGTGTAGGGCAGATTCAGAGTCAAGGCTTGATTTTATAGCTGTATCAGAACACACATTTAGAATTTGAAAGCAGCAGTATTTGATACAGTTCACAAAAAAATTTCAAGACAAAACACCAAAAAGAAAACAGGAAGTTTTCTGTTGCTCAGTATATCAGAACATTATTATCTGTTTGATGCTAAAAATGGACTTAAGGTTGTGAAACACAAGTGTTTTGACAGTCCTTGCTTCAAGATCAGCTGTTCATGACATTTCCATCAACTTGGATTGCAGCCCATCCAGATCGACAAAACAGGTGCCATCCAATTTTGGACTTCACCCAAAATCAAAAGAGTGGGGATAGATACTCATATGCCCTCACCCTCACCCTGAAAGTCTGAATAAAGTTACAAACTTTATGCCATAGTACTTCACATATCTTTGCTGTCTGAGGGCAGGAGGTTGCCACCATCTGGAGATCCCCAAGTCAAATTCTTTAACTTCCAGACAGAAATACATAGAAAGAAATCCACAGGGATGGTATCCAGGTTAGCTGGCTGACCACTGCATACCTCCTGTGCAGTTTTACTCCTCAAGCTGATTCAGGACACAGCCTTGGATAACTGGTCCATCACAATAACCTTGAGTTTCTACAGAAATGTATAATAAGCAACTGAATATCATACCGGAATTGTTGTGCTCCTTTAGTCAAACAAGGATGGAAGAGAAAGACACCAAAAAGGAGGGAAACTGTCCCCCACCAGCTCCATAACCAACAATATCTTTTTCAGATCATTACTGCTATTTGGCAGGCAGAAATATCAGGAAATTTCAACGACTCTGCTTACACAAAGGTTACAAACACTGCTGGCAGCGCATACATACACATCCTTGGGGAGACGCAGATCCCACTCCTCTTTCTGCTCAGCTTTTCCTCAGCTGAGCTTTGAGCACTTTGAGGTCCAGCTTCCAATTCCCCAGCTTTTGCCCAGATCTTGGACTACATACTGCTCTAAATTTGTGTCACAAAATCTGGCTATCAGCATGGCAAAAGAATACCAAAAATTCACAGGGAGCCAACACTGCATCAAAGGAAAGTCAGCCTACAAGTCTTATTGTCAATCTTATATCTCCATCACAGATTAAACTCCTCTATCCAAACACAAATATTATCTGTTGATCTCTAAAATACATTTAATGTCTCTGGTGGTATTGTGAATGAAATAGGAAAAAACCCACCAAAGATTACTCATGCTTGTCAAGTTTTTCCTCATTTTTTGGTCAGAATTCTAAGTTTTGGCAAATAAACTCACCATTTCTAATAATAAGAGAACCTGTCCCAGCATTACATGCGGTCATTCAAAAACACTCATTCATATGTGTCTAAAGAGACTCTAACGACGGGTATGTCCTATCAACAAGAAACAATACAGAATGTGAACTTCATGACGACAAAGTTTTAACTGAACACAGAGATTTTAAATTGTTTTAAGAAAATGCTTGTTTCCCATTCATCAAAAAAAAAAAAATGGTTTATCAACGATCCACAAGGTGGAAGAGTCAGGCAAAGCTGGGAAATGGGAGAAGATGACTTAGAGAACAAGAGGATGAGATGTTTGGGAAGACATGATGGGAACCAAGTGGAGGAACAGTTTGTACCCATTCAGATAGATAAACTCCCAGCACTGGGAACAAGGGCTCACATGAGATGCTTTGGATTGCTTATGCCATTTCGCTCCTTAAGAGTCAATACTTGTTTCAAAAAGCTAAGAGACTCTAGATGTTTCTGCAGTTTGGCGAGGGATAGCTCTTCTGCAAGTGTAGATACATCAACTCACTATTAGCAGGTGGAAGGCTTGGTCACAAACAGAATGATTTTACTCTCTGGTCAACATCCAGACATACAATCAAGTTGTCAGGATTTTTATGCAGGTTCCTTTTTCATTGAAATGGAGGAAGAATTGCATATATTTCTTAATTCATACACAAAATATTTAGGAATATGTAGCAGGCAACTTTCACAGACACACAGTATTTTTTATTTTTTTCTTCTCCCCTCTTAGAGTGTTGCAGCAGGCTGGGAATCTAAAACAGATCATGCATTGAAAAACAGTTTTCAGAACAATTCATTAAAAGCACTGAAGAATGCTTGTTGCTTACATATTCTCCCCAGATGATGTGTTGACTGCACATATACAAGCCCTCATTCCTTACAGACCTGGTCCCAAGAGGTTGAGTGAGAGAGTTAAAAGTGGTAAGACACATTACTCATTCAAGTATGAGAAGTTAGATAGGTTCAGAGGGGATTACAAATGTCATTTTTGCTACTGAATCTCTTTCGCGCTAAGTACTGTTTACTGCACACGGTCACACAACATTCCCCTTTGGCTGTACAATCGTTAGCTTTCAGATTTGCAGAACCGTTTCAATCTCAAGTATCTTACCTGAGGGAAATGCTGCATATTTCTCTTGTTTGCAGCATGTAGAGAAAGAGATGAAACTTATTCATAAAGAAATTGTTTATTTTCTTCCACGTTTTCCCTCTAATGTGAAATACAATTTTTACATACTGCATACTGATGATTTGCATACTATGGTGATTTATAGCACTTGTTTCACTCATTTTCATTGCAACTTTTTGATTCTGAAAAAAATATTTTTTTTCTGATCGAATTTGTCTTTCAATTACTGGGTTGTCTTCTACAGTGTATCAATTTAAAGAAAAAGTTATGCAATAAATTTGATAGTATTTGCTAGTATTTGTTCCCGAGTACCTATTGTGCCTTTTGCCAGTAGATGGCAGCATGTGGCTGCTTAGCTCGTACGGGCTCTGCAAAATGCCTACAAGGGAAACAAACTTTCAGAGAGAAACATTTGGATCTTTGTAAACCCATATTCCCACATATTCTCTCACAGCAAAATACTGTAGTCATGTCTCTTAGAAGTCCTTCAGGGGCTGAGTCAAAGAGTGAAGTTTTCCTTGATTCTTGGTTTGGTTTTGGTTTTTTGTTGTGGGTTTTCTGTTGGTTTCTTTTTTCAAACTAATGTTTTGCAGAAATGAAAAGATTTCTGGAAAGCAGAGATAAGGTGCTCTTGGTACAGATACTCGGAAAGGTCTGTAAATTCAGAATTTCTGCCCTGTATCTGCAGTTTGGGACATCATTTCTAGTAACAAAGTCATCTCTTCTACACCTGCCTCTTCAGAATTCTTGACCCCACAAGATATTTTTCTGCTATCAAACAATATACACACATACATAACAACTTCTCCCTTTTCTACCTGTATAAAAGGCAGCAGCAGTGTATCTGTGAGTATACACCTAACAAATTTAAATAACAAATTCCAAAATTTACTACTCTCTTAAGTGGCTTCTGTATGATAATTTTAATAGAAACAAAACCCAAGTAAGTAGCATGACAGATTTCAGTCATTCTAAATTCCTAATTCTTTGTATTTTCAAATACAAAATGGTCCTGAGATAATGAGCACTGCTGGTTATAATTGCAATCTACCGTTTTCTCCTATGAGTAAGCAATTATACTAAATACTATGGGCAACGTAAAAGTGCATTTTTCTCTCCCTTGTATGCCAGGTTTATTTCAATTCATGTGATGTGGTTCTTTCAGGTTAGGAAGTTTAAGGTGTATTTATAACAGAGTTTTCACAGTGTAGAGGCAGCCTTCTCTCTCCTATCCCTATTAACAGAGCCTGGATATATTCTTTTCACTTTCTGACAATATAGCAACTTAACAGTATATATGGCTGGTAATTTTATAAGAGTGCAAAGAATCAACAACCAGCTCATGCATCCCCTGTGTCATGTTGATACTACAGCCAGAATGACTTGGCCATTTCAAAATATACGTTAAGGAAACAGGAATCTATTTTGGATTGTTAATGTCTTTTTCTTACCTGAAATGATCTCATTAGCCTTCTGTCCCTCAGAAGCAACTAAAATTCCACTTTTTCCACGTTGCAAGCAGCAGCTGCTTCAGCACTGCAGTGAAAGAAAACCCTTCTGTCAAACAACATAGTGCTTTTATATTACAACATATCACATACACAATTGATCTTAATACAGCAAGGCCTCAGGAGGGCCTTCTAACATGTGAAAGCATATAGATTTTTCTAAAGCAGCAAGTCCATTTGGTTTGAGCTTGTAAGGGTAGCTTGCATGGCTCCCACGCCAGCGAGATGACAGCCAGAGCGTGCAGCATTGATGGAAACACTGGCTGTGAAGCCTGTGCTGCTGGTGGGCTCCTGTGCTAGAGCCTCTGAGGTCTGGGCACCCAGAGCGGGGGCTCTCCCTACCCAGCTCCTCTGCTGCCCCAGGACTCTCGGCGCCTGTCAGGAGGAGCATGTTTTCCCCCAAGCTTCTCCTCGCAGCTCCTTGGATTATTTATTCTCCAAAACCCATCTGTCAAGGAGCCGAAGTTGAAACCAACTGCTCGTTCATGGAGAGCATCACCAGGAGATTATTGGCGTAGAATATCTCAAAAAGTTCAAATTTCAATATGCCTTTGAAATTCAGTGTGCTTTGAGTTGAAACAGATGAACTGCAAAGAAAGATGTAAAAATCCTTTGTACTGCTAAGCAGTATTAACAGAGTAAAATGATGATGGGATTTAAAGACCCCCAAGGTAATGATAATTTAAATGGTAACGATTACAGTGATGAATGGCAGTAAAAGGTCTGCATCAACCTAATACAGTAAACACAGGCAAATGGATTTTCCAGTTCTTCAGCTTCTAACGCTACCCTAACATATCCTACTTCCAACTATTGCTTCTCAGTTTCTGAGCATACTTTATACTTGGCAGGGCAACTGATGATGTAGTTCTTTACCTCTGATAAATACTCTTCTCATCCTCTGCTTTCTTTTTTATGATCTCTTTTTCCTTATTACCTTACCATTAATCTCTATTTTCTTCCCGACTTCTCTTTCCCAGTGTTTCCTCCCCTATTTCTTCAGGTCTTACTAAATTTGATGTATCACAATATTGGGGAGAGGGAGTAATCTTCTCTGAAGTAGCATTTAACAAAGATAAGGTTCAAAGAGGGGCAACAGGATCTAATGTCATTATATATTTAAATACTGCTAATAGTGCATGAGCAGGCATGTCAGAATTCACCAGCTGTCCCTAAAGGTACAAGCCAGCTTTCTGTCTCCTCACATTATAGCCCAGTTTAACCTCTGTTGTAACACATCTCAGCACAGAGGAATCCACTAGAACTGGAGATCTAATTTATCTGCTTTCAGAAATATGTTGTTCTTCAGAGTTAGAAGTGTAAAGATTGCGTTCAGTGTTATAGATAGCTAACATAGCAGAAGTTTAATAGTGTTACAGTATTTGTAAAGACAGAGTGGATGAGCTTGGATAACAGCCAAAGGTTCTTCAAAGGTGTATATGTAAAATACATATGTAGATATATCTATATATCGAGAGATATTTATATATTAAAAATATATGTATATCATAATATAGATATATAAATAATATTTTATATATCAATGAACTATGATACCATAAAAAATAAGCGGAATTTGGCTTAAATTTGAGTCATGTAGGGGAAATAGTTCTGGACATAGAAACATGCAAGAAATTAAGCCACAATTTAGCAGAGGCAAGAAGATAATTGTGCTGCCTCCAGCTAATAGAACAGCTATTGAGTTGCAGCTAATAATATCTGATCTAGACAGTTTCAAATGTTTAGGTTAATTGGCACCTAAATGCAGTTAGAAAACAACAGATCAAAATTTATGAGGAGCTGCATTCTTACTCCCTGGCCCCACTATTAGGAAGCAAAAATAGGGTCTACAAATTAGAAAGAGAATGAATTGCTAGGTAAGTGTGTGAATACAAAGAATCTGGATACTTAATTTTGGCTGTGTTCATCTGGGTGTGCAACTTCTAGTGTTTACCTTTGGCTTTTTTCAGGCTACCACATGTAACATTTTTCTTGATTGATTCAGCGTCTGAAAAGGGTTTAGTCTTGTCTTGGATACCCATCTGGGACAAAATACTCTCCGGCAGCTTGCTGTGCCTGCATCTCCCAGACTTCCTTCAGACCTTCAGCAAAAGCAGTTATACATGGTAAAAAAGTTCTCTGAAATTTTTCTCAGACAAGCTGGTACTTTGTTAGGGCTTTTTTCACCCAAGAGAGATTATGTGACTGCTCACTTATAAGCATCCTTTATCTCCACGTCCTTATAATTTGTGCAGATTAATAACACATACTGGGTACCACATCTTCAGGAGCTCCCACAGCTGTGCCACATGCCATCAGTGGAAGATTATGGCAATGAAGTAGGCTTCAGTTCAGCAATCCAACCAGATTCATTAGTGAGTTCTGTTCTGATGAAGTCTCCGTTACAAACACAGAAGCCCCTGGCAAAAATTAACTTTGGTAAATTTGGGGAAATCTGGCTTATGCGGCTGGTTGCTGAAGGCAGAAACATATTTCACACATTATGCAATATATAACCAACATTACCACAACCAGAAGTTTAGAACTGCTCCACATTAAGAAGAAAATACTTCACTCTTCTGTTTAATCCTTCATAATTTTACTGTTAATAAAATGTCTCTGATTTCATCCAGTCTTTCACAGTGTATTTTCTAACACTGCCTTGCATTAGGCAGCCCTTGTCCTTATGTAAGTTTCTATACCTACAAAACTATTCCACTTAACTGTTTATAAAAACAACTTCTCTGTTCTGACACTGACAGAAAAGTTTCAGATAAAGTATCTGTCCCTCTTATTCTTTCCATGTATGCACCAGTGCTTTGGAAATGAAGCCAAGCCACAAAAATCAGACCCAGATTGCGAAGAGGCAGTACAGCTACAGAAGCAAGCTGTGATGCATGAGTGAAGTTGTGACTGGTGAAACTACAGCTGAACTTCAAAAGCCTAAGCACAAAAAGTCTCAAGATTGTTTTAATAAACTGGCCTCATCCTGAAGGAGAAGTAGAAATTAGAAAGGAGAAAGAAAGACGTAGGCACACGATCAGCTGAGGACATAAACCACGCTCAGGCAAACCAAAGGCATGATTTGATGTGGTTTTCTCTGCAGGCAAATTCTTTGGTATGTAACTCTCCCGCTCTGGGTCACTTTAGGCAACTTCTACCATGCACAAAGAGATTCTGGAAGCAGAGTACATGCCATGGAACAGCACAAACCAATTCATTATCGTCCAAACACAAAAACAATTGATAGGATTAATGAGCTACCAGTCCAACAGCTGAGAAGTTCACTGCTCCAAAGATGACATCCAACCAACATTTGCCAGCCAGGCAAATCATGTGAGGAGGTTTTTCTCTCTTTGTCCTTGGGACAGGCTGATCCTCAGTGCTGCAGAGTTGCCATCCTCGGTCTCCTTGTTTTCTCCTCAGGATTGTATATCTTTCCATGTTTGTTTTTTCTTTCGAATCCTTGAGCTACCAACTCTACCGCTCTCACCAACCTTATCTCTGCAGTTTCACCTTTCTTGCTTTGCATGGCTCTATTCTAGGTAGGCTTTTATAGCAGTTTTTCTCTCAGTTTAGCAAGTTTCTCAGAAGTCTAAGCTGGGGTTACACAAGCATGCTGTGTGCAAGCTGGGTCTTGGATCACAGACAGCTGAACTGCTGGGAGGAGGGTTACAGGTATGACAAGCTATTCTGAAGAAAACTATTGACATTATCTTATGAAGAGCTGTCTCTTTTATTGTCAGATCATGTTGCTGCAAGGGAGCAGAGAGCAACAAGACACACTTAATAAAATAAAAGAACCTCTTTGCATCTCATTCAACTCTGACACAGCAGTGATAGCAGCAGAGGATTCATTGTTTAGGAGCACTGATCACACAAAAGCAGACAGAAGTACATAACAGACCTCTTCATTTGTACTAAGAAGTTAAGCAACAATAAGCCTACTTATGCCTGCAGATGGTTCAGTGTCTGTAATGTTTGGCTTGGGTTTTAATGCAGAAATATCAAAAGCTGTTAGTGGCAATGCTGAATGACCTCCTGCCTACAGTCAGCGATTTTCTTTTAATACTGAACACATACTACAGAGTGACTGATCATATTTTGAGTCTCATTAGGCAGTCACAAATGGAAGGAAAAGAGGCATTAGCTAACTCTCTGCCCTGATGAGCAATTGCGGGAGAAACCACTGTCAGCCCTCATGGCTAAGAACCTGCACGCTCTGGGAATGCATCAGCACAGGAAAGGTTGCTGTGTATAACCAGCCTGTGCAACATGTGCCAGATGTGACACCGCAGGAAAAACACAGGAAGAGACAAAAAGGCATAATGGCTGTAACAGCCTTACATGTGGCACTCTGTCTCTCTTGTGAGATGAAGAAATTTCCATATTTTACCATGTAATCACATCTAACTGCATAAACCCACTGCTTTATTAAGTTGAATAGCTAAATCAGTGTTTTCCACCTTTTCTCAGTTGGCAGGCCCTTAAAAATGTTCCAATATTCCAATACTGTAAATGTAAACCAACTTATAATTAGTATGTTTTTCCCAGTTATTCTTCTGGATCCCTGAAAAGAAATACATTAACCTCAGGACAATGGGTCAGAAGCCACTGATCTAGACCACTGTGCTTGGGCTGTTCCCATTCACACCTACACAGGGATGCTAAAAGCAGCTTGCAGTAAAAGTAGTTAAGCATTTTCAAAGCCCTTCCAACTGCTGTGAAGAGAAGGAAAAATGACAAATGCAGCAGACATAAGGCACCTTGCAATTGACACAGAGAAATGTCCACTTTCCTTGCAAATTATTTACTTATAGCAACATATGATGATTTCTGAATGTTGCTTAAGAATCCTGCTTGCCCAGACTGTTCTGTGGATTCAGTGTAGCCTAGCAGACAGTTCGGGGATTAGCTAGTATGATAAGAAGGTAACAGCTAACCTTGAGTTACAAAGCAAAGAGATAACACAGACATCTTGGGGACTCCGTTATCTTTGGGAGAGCAACTACCTGGTGGAGACTGGCACTGTGAGTTGGGGCCCCGCCAGCTCGGCATCCCATTCAAAAGGTGAAAAATTACATGACGAGGAAGACTGTGGGCCTTCCTCCAGAAGACCCCTGAAGATGACCACGAAGAGGCCACGTGCAGGCGCAAAGATAACATAAACTGCTGACACAAGCCTTTTGAACTAACCCACTCAACTTACGCATATGCATGTTTGTATTGTGTAACCCTATGAATATGTATGTCTTAGTGTAATAAATACCTGGCTACTTGCTGAGATGGTGTGCAAGCTTTGTGGAGAAATCTCCTTGCACCCCGGCCGGAATAAACATACCTGCTTTATAACTCTATCCGAGTTGTAGAGTTTTTTTCCAAGCGTCACTATAACACTTTTTCTTTTTTTAATATCCCAGAGTCTTTCCACTCCTTACAGTAAGGTTTGTCTTGCCAGACACATTGTATTAAGCACTAGTATCAATAGATTTCATCTTGAATATTGATTGTCCTAGAAAATTAACAATGTTGTTTCTAGAAAACCATCTGAAATGCTGTAAGCTTGTGGAAATTGCAATTACGAAACAAAAATTCCTGGTAATTTAAAAGCTTTCTGAAGTAACTTTGAAGGAGTCTATATATGTCAGATTCCACCTGCCTAAACTTATGTCCACTACTGCTTTGAAATGACTGGAAGCATCGCTAATGGTGACAGAGCACAGAGCATTACCTGTTTATACCAATGGGTTTGACTCCTAAAATGAATTTTGAGCTGTAAGTCTTTCAATAGTGAACACATACTTGAAGATTTCTACTTGCTACACTTAACTATCCACAGTCTGTCTCCAATGTGCCTTATGTGATCTGAGAATAAGGAGGAAACTGTCTAATTGCACAAAATCCCAAGCTTTTATGAATTATTTAATCAGACAAAGCATATTTCCCTCAATTCATTACTTTATTGATGATGTTTGCTGATTGAAAAGTTACAGTAGCACTTGCCTCCACTAATCATCAGATCAAAGGCAGCTGTTAGGGTTTTAATTTTGGTAACACTTTTGAAGAATGTCTTCTGATTTGAGAAACCTAACTTTTCTCATCCACCTGGGCATTTCTTTTCTTCCTCCCTCCCAAGTCCACTCTCAAAAGGAAAGAAAAATTAAGTTGTCAAATCTTTCTTTCTCTAATTCTGAGACTTTTAAAGATGGCAGAGGCTTTCATGGGTCTTTTCAACTTGGTCTTACAACCATAAAAAATTGACAAAACTCTGCAAGAAAGAAAAATGAGTGCGTGATAAGATTTGTCAATGATTCAGTGGATAAAAGTGAACGTAACAGGACATATATATGCCTCTTTCCACTGTAAGTGAAAGAAAAACTCTTCAGAGTCACCAGCAAGAATTTCTCTGTTCCTCATCTTCCAGTCAGACCAGGTTTACAGCTTTCTCTCCCTGTGAGCAGAGGGATGAGCTCTCCTAGTCAGTCCAGCAGTATCAGACCTGATGATATTGATGATAGCCAATGATGTAATTTTAGACTCCTGTAACCTCAAGGCCATTGTAGACTAACTGCTACCACGCTTTCCATAACAGGGGAATCTTCATCTGTTCCAGATCTCTCACAAGTAATGTAACATTCACTGCTGTATTTCAATTTTCATACAGGTATCTATCCCCTGAGCTGGATGGTAGAGTAAAATCTGAGGTCAACACAGAACAAACTGCAGTGTGACCTTACATAGGAGATGTTAATAGGTCACTTGTAAATTATTGCTGCTCTCCTTAGATAAGCCAACTGGTGTCAGTATGCCCCTATTGAGACAGGTTTTTCAGAGCAAGAGGCAAAGCAAATAGTATTGACTGGAATATGTGGAAAACTTAATTGTAAATCCATGGCTGTGCCCCCAGGCTTCTGGTCCAACAAACAATTTCTCCCAGCTAGCCTTCTTTTTCCCCATATTTGTTTGAATTTCAAGCACCTGATCTCCAGAGGTCGCAGATTTTCCAATCAAAATCCCAGCAAATGAAAAACAGAAAGCAACAAAATAAACTACCTTGTTTCAGGGAAGACTCCTTAGGCCCTCTGATTTATTCCACTGCTGAACAAATGGAGCACCTTCGCAGGAGGCTTTGCCAGTTCTCCAAAATAACTGTGCTGGAAATTGTAGTCTGCCTTTCTTACTCTCTTCATCCACAGATGGAAGCTGTTCCTCCAGCGGGTCAAAGCATAGCTTTATCCCAAATTCCACAGTGGTTCTAGTCTGGATTCTAAACAAAATAAGAGGCTTGTGTTGGCTTCCCCACTCCTAAACTACCTTTCCCAAGGTACTTCCCTCATCCCCAGCAGCTGTGAGCCCAGCTGGGCCACAATTTAAAAGTGAATGTAGCAGCCTGATGCTTGCTCCAAGGGCTACTATGCCTGAAAAAGTAGGTATTTAAAACAACACATGAAAGGAACTATGGGGCAAGAAAAAGAAAGGGAAAAAAAAAAAAAAAGAGGAATGCTGTTTTTAGTGCTGAAAATACTGTGTTGAAGTAATTACCTTTACAGTGGAAAATAATTTCCATTTAGATGTTAAGGATGTAAAATGGGGCTTTTTGCCGTATCATTTAAATTACAAAATTTTATGTTGAGTGTCAAAGAAAACTTTTGATTTATGAAGCAGAAAAAAGGTGCATTTAGAAGTTTGAACTCACAGGTGAATGTAACTAACTCCAGACTGCAATGGTCTACAAGACCCGTAGTGCGTTTAGTAGCAGCAGGTCTTGCATTACAGGCTGTAATTCTTTGATCTCATAACTGTGGCACCGAGTATAGGAAATCAGTGTAAGGAATTGCACTTGCTCTCCACCTCAGCTGCCTAATGATAAGCTTACAGACAGAATCTGGGAAACACAAACCCTTTTGTAGTGGCATGACATGAGGAAACCTCAAAAAAGTCCCTGTTTCCCTGGGATATAACATTATCTTATGAATAATTGCTTTGGCATTGTGGAAGATGATAAAGAAAACAAAGAATTTGTGCTAATTTTCAAACCCAGCCAATTATGTACTTAACCTAAGAGCTTGCATTATTTGTCAACGTGCTATAATTGTTCTGATAACATAATGCATGTTCTGGACATTTTATGAAAAATTTCATCTCATGAGGTACAAAATGCCACTGGGATATGTGCTGCAGTCTAGAATAGTATTTAGATTTTAGAATAGTAAAAAAATGAGTAATACAATCTGACAATTGTTGATAAACAATGTGAAAATAAATGTGGAGCACACTGTCCTAATCAGTGATTCAAGTGACTGTATGTGTAGGAAATGATGCAAATAAACAGATACTCATTTTGGTCAATTTGGCCAGAAAAATGATCTTTTTAAAAACCACATGGGACCTCTTTAAGAAAGAAAAAGATATATTTTTCTCTATCTTCAAAAATGTTCACTTGGACATGTTATCATCTCTTTAAGCTATTTATATCCCTGACTTACTAAAACTCTAAAAAACATTAGAAATATTATATTTGTTTTGTCTTTTGAACCACCCAGAGTTCACCTTGATACTTAGTAATTGTGCATGTTCTATACAGATTTTTTTAATCACTCCTCATATGAAAGTTGCCAGGAAAAAAATGGCATCTTTTTATATAAGAGATTATGACTTTGAAATGTAAGAAAAGTGAAAGTGAAGTGAATTTGTAAGCATTCACTGAACATTATTTTTTTCAATACTAAATGAATGCAATAGAAAATTCTAATCTCTCAAGCCACAGCCATCATTTTAGCATGGCTCTGTGGATATTTTCCATAATATTAAGTTGGAATTTTTTAAGCAGGATTACACAGCAAATATTTTTGTCATAATGCAGATTTGCTTATTTTGTCTCCTGGATCAAACATAAACCCCATGTACATGTGTGCTGATATGGTTTATTCATATTCTATGGAAAAAAATAGTTAAAAAAATTAAAACTCTCAAACAAAAAAATCTTCAACAATAAAATAATTTTAGAATGTAGAACCTTAGAACTAAAGGAACCAGAGTAGCCACAGCATAAATGAATCTCAAACGAGGGCCCATTCTAAATGAAAAAATATTCCTTTGCAAGAAATTAACTGATGAAATATTATATCCATTTATGATAAGGAAAACATATTAGAAATTGGGAAAAAAAAACTTGAGAGTATTTATGATGAGACACTCTGCCCTCAAATAGTATGATTGCTCTATGTGAATATTTAGTATTGCAATAGCTCTAGCTACTATGACTTCTAAAACCAATTTTATTTAATAGCTCTTTTTACCCAGTTACAGATAACTCATTTCCCTTTAGAGCAGAATTTTCCTCATTACTTTTTCTCATTATTATCTCTTCCAAAATCTTTTCCATGTTCCTGTTTTGACATGTCTAGCCATAGTTTATAAACTTTGGAAGTTTAACCATTCTAGTAAATTATAATACATCTAGTAGATTTTAAAATAAAAACCTTGGAGAATTTGAGCAATCTTAACTTTCTACCAAGTGTAAAGCACTATCTTAAATCAGAATTAATCTATGCCTAGAGTATCCCCTGCACTTTGACATAGGAACATATAAAAATACTGTGAGTGATACAGTATACTTGTTTGTGAGTGATACAGATAACTTGTTTCACCTGACACAGTTACTCATATGGCTCCAGTTCAAGAAAGTTTCTCTGTTGAAGATGTTCATAGGTGACTAAAGTCAATGAAGTTGGGCAGATGCTGAAATACTTTCTTGAAAAGGACTTCAATACAAGCTGCAGCACTTCCCAGAATGGGAACTAATCATTATCAAAAAAACATTTGATTCACAAAAACAAAGTCATATATAAATACATAATTAAAAAAAAAAAAAAAACAACACCACAAAAACCCTCCAGCCAAACAAAAAACAACCAAAAAATCCACACACAAATAACATACATTTCCTGTGACTGTTACAGCTGAAATCCTGCAAATTCTTCCTCAAGTAATAAAATATTATTATTAATGGGAATAGATGTAATCAAAGAAAAAATGCTGGAATGTTAAGTTTGGTCTAGTCTTTGTAAAAGCAGGCAGACCAGTCACCAAATTGTATTCTAGATCCTGTTGCATCAATTCCTTTAATATTTGCTCAGGTGTTTTGCCCAGCATTAGACTTTGACTAACAATTACTGATTTCCAATGTCCCTTCTTATTCATCCATTCATGCTCATAAAAAGGTTTAAAATGTATTGATTACCACTACTGCACACCTCTCCATTTTAATTAGTGACCTGCTCTCACCAATTTTCTTCCAGTATCATCAGCATGTCTACTAAAAGTTTTGCTTTATCAAAAGGTTATATTTGTCCATAGAATTAGATCTGTCTGTGTTCATTGGTAAACTATGTTATACTTAATTTGCTTGGATGTTTAAACTTTTTTGAATATATGTAAACTCTAGGAACTCAAAAGGAGTTGGTAAGTATCGGTGATTCCTTTCTTTCAAATGGTTTTCAAGATCAAAAATCAAGTTAAAGGGTAAAGAAGAACAACAGCTCAATGCAGTGGTCCCTCACAGCCTTCTAAAACCAAGTTTTAAATCTAAATGTCTAATGAACTCCTCTGAGGATCTCAATGAGAGTTCATCAGTGCTACAGCACAGATCCATTACCTGGAGTAGTAAATAGCAGTAGCAGACTATTATTCTCTATTTAGACTAGTACTACAGAGAAACCCAGTATACTAGCCGCACTGAGAGAAAGACTGTGTGTAACCCAAATTAACCTATGTGATAGAAAATTCCAGTGGAGAGGCAATCTCTGTTTCAAGCCAAGCTTACAGGTCAACTTAAAGACAAGTCAGCACCTCAGATAAATGAAGGAACAATGAATAAAGAAAAATGATAAGGTAAGAGGATGGATAGCAAAGAGACAGAAAGTGCTGCTGTTAATGCAGCTGTAAAGAACTTAAGATTTTAAATTTATATGAAAGTCATTATGTGCAGCAAGAGAACAAACTAAAATATTCTGGCAGCAAAGCATGGATTCTGGAGAACAGGAGGACCTGGGACGACTGGCGCAGAATATGTCAGCTTGCCAAGTCTTGCTTGGGGAAACAATGCTACTAGTATTCCTGCATGGACTGGATGAAAACAATTAGATATTGGAATGCAAAAAAATGGGAAACTGAAACAGGCTTATTTGCTTAGTGTGTAGCTAGGATATTTAAAGAAACCAATCATAAAAATCAACATGGAATGATTTTTAAAAAACTTCACGTAGTTCAAATTAAATTAATAGATAAAAAGAAAAGGCTTGCAACTTAGGTTCTTAATGTCTCAGTGTCAAGTGTGCTAGGCCTAACCACATAAAAATTAATGTAATATTTGAAGATAAACACAGATCACAAAAATGGCAAAATATTGATAATCAAAGCCAATGTGTTTATTAGAGGTCAGAAAGTATAATAAAGAGAGAATCATAAAAATTCATGTGGAAAAGTAGACAAGATTATTAGGCCTCATACAAGACTATATGGAAAGAAAAACAACCCAAGGCACTCTCTCTTTAGGACGAAGAGAGAACTAAAGATAGTCTAGGTGTGCCCTCAAATTAACCTCCCACTATAGCTTTCAGTATGAATGAAGATTTTGAATATTAGGGCAAATCTAGCAAATACAAAGGGCAGGAGACAATGGAAGTGGAAGTTATAACACCCATGGTAAAACCGAAGTCCAAGAGTTGATGTGTTCAGACAAGCGTAGATGTGGAAACAATGGCAGGCAATCTTCACTTCAGAATTCTGAAATAACCAACTGGGAAACTGCAAGTCAGGTAGAAGAGATTTGTAATAAATCTATAAAATCAGGAATGGTATATATGTAGAACAGCAAAAGCAATTCTTATCCCTAAGAATATGGAAAGCAAAAAAATAGTATCACTAAACATGAGCTTTAAAAATATGCAGAGCTGCTGAAAGCAAACTGAAGTAGGAAAAAAAAAAGGCTTGGAAACATGGGTAAATAAAAAATGGGATAAATTTGTTTGGTTTTGGTTTTGTTTTTTTTTCAGAAAAGTAGGTTATTCTATGATAATGAATATTTCGTTACCTGCATTTGATTAGGTTACTAATTTTCTAAACAAATGAAATAGTCATATATCAGGACTTCAATCAAAATGTGATTGGATGTCATGTGGGAAAAAATTAGATAGGCTGGAGAAGACAATTAGGAAAAAGTTGTGAAGAGGGTAAAGTATGGTTTAACAGGTTGTATCAAAGTCTGGAAGGAAATAACTAACAGGGTTCATCAAAGATTGATCTTGGGACCACTAATATTCAATAAATTAATTAGTAATTCCAGCATAAAATTTAGGACCTTGCTATTGAAATATGCTGCTGACACAGAACCAGGGAGCAGTCAGTGGCATGAAGGATCTGGATAACATATCGGAACAACTGGAGCAATAGAGAGAAAATATAATTGTGATGTACTCTTGAAAATGGAAATACAATAACACCGTGTATCAGTGTATTGGGTTTGTGCAGCAAGGTTGTGGTAGCGGGGGGACTACAGGGGTGGCTTCTGTGAGAAGCTGCTAGAAGCTCCCCCATGTGCGGTGGAGCCAAGGCCAGCCGGCTCCAAGAGGGACCCGCCACTGGCCAAGGCCAAGCCCATCAGCGACAGTGGTAGCGCCTCTGGGATAACGGGTTTAAGAAGGGGAAAAGCTGCTGCACAACAGCAACTGCAGCTGGAGGGAGGAGTGAGAATCTGTGAGAGCAACAACTGTGCAGAGCCCAGAGGCAGTGAAGCAGGAGGGACAGGAGGTGCTCCAGGCCCGGAGCAGAGATTCCCCTGCAGCCGTGGGGCAGCCCATGGTGAGGCAGCTGTGCCCCGCACCCAGGGAGGCCCACGGGGGAGCAGAGACCCACCTGCAGCCCGGGGAGGACCCCACGCCCGAGCAGGGGGATGTGCCCGAAGGAGGCTGTGACCCCGTGGGAAGCCCACGCGGAGCGGGGGAAGAGTGTGAGGAGTCCTCCCCCTGAGGAGGAAGGAGCGGCAGAGACAGCGGGTGATGAACTGACCACAACCCCCATTCCCCATCCCCCTGCGCTGCTGGCGGGGAGGAGGGAGAGAAATGGGGAGTGAAGCTGAGCCCAGGACGAAGAGAGGGCTGGGGGGAAGGTGTTTTAAGATTTGGTTTTATTTCTCATTATCCTACTCTGATTTGATTGGTAATAAGTTACTATCTTTTCCCCCAAGTCAAGTCTGTTTTGCCCATGATAGTAATTTCTGAGTGATCTCCCTGTCCTTATCTCAACTCATGAACCTTTCATTATATTTTCTCTCCCTGCCCAGCTGAGGAGGGGCTTTGGTGGACCTGGTTTCCTGCCAGGGTCAACCCACCACAATCAGTGAATGCATTTCCAACAGAGACAGATTCAGCATTACTGGTATTCCACAAGACCACAAAACATCTAAATTTGGATGTCCACCCACATACAAAAAAGATTAATGCCAATAGGAATAGACAAAAGTTTTACTAGGCTAACACAGGAAATGGAGTGCTATTGCCTGAGAGACTCCCTGGCTCACGTAATTAATAAAATTTGAGAGGGAATCTGTACCTTATAAATTTTTTCAGCTACACAGCTGAAGGAGGAAGAAGAGCTCATTAGGAAAAAGCAGTGACTGCAAAAGGACAACTGTGTATGAAACCAGATATCAAATTTACTGTAAATCTAGAAACTAGAAGTTAGAAGGTTTCCAAATGCAGGAGGAGTGAATTTTTGGAACAGCTTCCTAATGCAGCTTGGGACTCCCCTGACTCCTAACTAGCTAATTTAAAGGCGGATCTTGAAGAGTTTCCAAAAAGAACCACACTGCACTGTCTACAGTCATGGGAGGTAGATGGAATGGCACAGGCAGCTCTTTCCAGTCCAGTGTTCCTAATATTTGGAAACAGAGTGATGAGTCTTAGGACTAAGAAGAGTAAAGGTTGATGTCAGTGTTTTAAATTGAGAGGAATGAGATTTGAGAATTGAAGTTGAATGACAGATGGTTTTGATGCTAACTACAGCTTTTACTTGCTTGTGCCTATAAGTTACTTGATAAAGGTATAAAAATTACTATTGACTTTGTGCATGAGCATTAGTGATCATGCGTTAATCAGATATTTTTCACTGTCTTGTAGCAGCCAAAATGGTTTATTAGGACCCTGAGCTCTTAGTTTAGTTTCTCCACAGCTGGCTCATCAATCCATTTCTAGAGAGATTAGGATTACTTCCTGCAGTATACTCAGTTATTTCCTGAGATGAACCAACTATTTGTCATAGTGCCTTAAAATTAGACCAGAAAATTTTCCCTTCCCCATTTAAATGATGTTTGAAGATCATGCTAACATGCCAGAACAAGGGAGTGCAAATCTCAGGCCTTACATTCAGTTCTTAACCAACACTACCGTGACTTTTCTGGGAAGTAATTCAAATAACAATAATACTTATCACTTACAGTGCAAGGTGCTTTTCATCTTCAAAGCGCTTTACAAATATTTACTGCTACTTAATCTGGAAAAAGTATGGTTTAAGGCCAGCTTCTGATAGCTTGTGTGACAAAGTTAATGTCATTTAAATCGAGTCTGTTTGTATTTAATAGGATAGGACTACAGTACTTTAGTTTAAACACTATTGTTCCATTAAAAGCCAATTACAGAAATTCAGCTTTCCTTGAATTTATAGACCACAGCTTTTCATTTTAAAAAAGATCTATCTAAATACTTCATCCGAATTTAGTCTTCATAATTCCAACTAATTGCATAACAGTCTTTTCACCCAGCTGCATAATGCAATTCGTCATGAGGAAAGAAAACCTCCGCGCCGCACTTGCTGGCAGTTCCGCCTGCGAGCAGCAGATAGCGCCCGAGATGTTTCCATTTATTCCAAGGACCCGAGACCGGACCGCTACTGCCGTGCGAGCCCGGCACAGGGCAAACTCGGACCTACCCGGCTCATCCCCGCACTGGGTGCTCAATTCCAGAGCTCAGCAGAGCGCTTCCTTGCAGTTAAGCCAACAGCTGGTTCATTTACATCTGCAAAAAATATAATTTCAGTACCATAGAAAACACCGTTTTTCGATACTACGCGTACACATAGCGGCATTTAACTATTTTCCATCCAGGATGTGAAAGCAACTTTGGGATTTAAATTCTAATAGGTAAATCCTAACATATTTTATGCTGATCGTTCTATATGAAAAATAAAATCAATTTGTACCGTGACAGGTTGAAAACTACTAAAATAAATACTTTAAAAAGAACTTTTAAATGCTGCTACAAAAAGTAACCACATGAATTACATTATAATATATTGACTCGGTGACCACCACTGTCTCAGTTTTTTCTCTGAACGTTGAATCTGCAGTAAATGAACCCATTTTAGAGTTGTCCAGTTTATATGTAGTTTCCTTTGCTATAGATCAAGCATCTTTTCTGAACCCAAATGAGAGAACGTGGTTCGTGGCTCAATCACATCCACATGATATGTTTTATGAGACACCTAGCAGCAGAGCTAGGAAAGGAACCAGTGGGATATAACAACTAAATAACCACAATCATTATCTGGTAAATCATGGCTGCTCTCAAGTGCAATGAAAGGGCTTGCAAAGCTCTTTCCACTGGCAAGGATTTTAGCGGTTGAAAACACAAAGGTAGTCAAAGTGTAACCTGAACACAGACCTAGTAAGAAGATGAGACAGAGCAATGGAGAATTAAGAGGAAACTAATCTGTGAACGACAGGCAGGCTTTGGAAACTGAAACCACTACCTCCGCCCGGCGGCAGAGAGCCGGCGTATCACATCACAGGTGAATTACCGATTCGCGAACGCCGGCACTGCCAGGCAGGACACAGGCGTATCCCTCACAGGTCACGGCGCTGCTGCTTCGTCCCTGGCCCTGTGGGAGCCACGTGTGCCAAACGTGGCCAGGGTTTCCGCTCCAGCCCGGCCTCCTGCACTCAAAACTTTATTTCCCCTTTCAAGGTTGCCGCGTTACAAGGTTGTCACTCCTACAGCTCAAAAGCGCAGGAACAAAAGTTTCAGGCTGTTCATGCCCATCCCAAAAATGTGTCCAGAGCATATTCATTAATTTGTGTTATTAAATGGGTATAACCTCAGAGTGACTTCTTTGGAGACGGGTTCTCCAGCCCTCTGGGCTCCCAGCACACCCGGGCACCATTACCCAGGCCCCGCAGTGTCAGCAGCTCGGCTCTTCCCCGCTCCCCTGCGCAGCCCAAGCCCCGCACAAGGAGCCCCCTTGACCTTGACCCCATCCCCACGCCGGCTCGGGGGGCCACCGTGGCCATCTGACAGACGTGGAGTGCCCGGGCAGGCCGAGGGGCCTGGCGGGTGGCGGGGCAGGCCGAGGGGCCCGGCCGTCCCGCCATGTCTCCTCACAGCTGGGGAGCAGAAACACGCAGAGCTGCCCCACAAGGGCCACGGCTGCCCACCCGCGTGCGGGGGCCAGATCCACCCCAGAGAAACGGAGCTGTGACAGTGGCTTTCCTGTAAAAAACGGGGCGTCAAGTCGAACCCTTCACCCGCCAGCGGCAGGGCGGGGTTCCTGAGGGCGGCAGAGCCGGGGGTCGCTTCCTCCGGGGCGAAGCCGGGCCCCGGCCCCGCGGGCCGCCATTTCCCGCCGTGGGGCAGGGCGGCGGGGGGTGGCTGCGGGCGGAGGAGGGGCCGCCGCCTCTTTAAACTTTGCCGGCGAGGGCCGCTCCCGCCCGGGGCACCGGGGTCTCCTCAGCGGCCGGCGGGGACGCGCCGCCCCCCATACACACTCTCCACAGCGGCTCTACTCAACTTGGGCCCGGCCGGGCGGCCGCTCCGCCCCGGCAGCACCATGGCAGGCAGCGGGGCGGCGGGCTCCGGCCGCTGGTATGTCGCTGCGCCGCCGGCCCGCGGCGGGCTGTGAGGGGTGTCCGTTCCCCCCCTCCCTTCTCCGCCCTCGCGGCGGGGGGGTGTCGCGGCCGCCCGGTCCGGCAGCGCCGCCGCCTTCCCGCCTTCTTCTTCCCGCCTCCCGCCCGCCATGGCCGCCCGCGGAGCTGAGCGGCGCGGCGCGGAGCGGCGCGGCAGTGCCGGGGTCTCGCCGCTGCCTGCCAGCGCCCCGTGAGGGGGGACAAGCGGGGCGGCGTGTCCCTGCGCTCAGTCCTGCCCCCCCACACCCACACACCCCCCCACCGCCACCGCCACCTCCTCCCCGGAGCGGAGATGTGCGAGACCCACGCGGGGGGAGTCGCCTCCTAGACCGGCAGCCAGGATGGTGCACCTGCAGCCCCTGCCCCTCGTCGTGGTCCAGGGCGTCCTCCAGCTCGTAAGTCTCCCTCCCCGCTGCCCCCTGCCCCCCTGCCGCAAGACTTCGAGGGGGACCCTCGCCCTTCCCGCCGGGGAGGGCGGCGCGGGCGCGGTCTCCTCTGGGGGCGAAGACAGGGCACCCCACCGGCGGGCAGCCTCCCACCGCCCGGCGCCTATTTTTATTTCTTGTTTTGTTTGGGGTTTTCAAAGCGTGTCGTTTGCCGCTCGGCGGGCTTGTTGGGGATCGAGGGGGCCGGGGTGCGCCGGGGGCCGGGTACCGCGGGCCGGTGGGTGCCGAGCACCACCCGACACTGGCCGCTCCCGAAAAGTTTTCCGCTGTCCTCAAGTGCCTCTTCCCGTGCGCTCGATATAGCGGGTTGCGGAGGTAGAGTCCCCCGCGCTTTGAAAGCTCCCTCCTCACTTTCGCCCTGCTGCAGCGCACGCGAGGGGGTTTCTTAAATTTATTTTTTTTTTTTTTTTTGCTCTGAACTGTCGCACCCGCCTGTGTGATGCTACGTTTCCCCTTTGCGTGCAGTGGGGGAATTCGGGGGCTGACGCGGTGACAAGGTGAAATGCGGGCTTCGAAACTCAAAAGCTGTGCAGGGGAGGGAGGCAAAGCGGGTGCGCGGCTGGAGGCAGGTACGCGAAGAGCACAACTTCTGCCTAAACCAGCAAATCGCCTCGTTTGGGGGCCACTGATGGTAGAAAACAAACGGTCTTAATGTTCGTGTTAATATGGCGGGAGAGGTTAAAAAGAGAAAAAAAAAATGTATTTGCAAAAAAGTTCGGCAATCTGCACTTTAACAAGGATCGTTAAAATGTGATTTCGAAATTATTGGGGGGGGGGGGGGGGGGAGTTTTCTTTTTACTCCCGTAATTACCTCTGATTCGTGCTGCAAAAGTTATGCCTCTCTTCCCCAGCTGCCTAGTATCCGAAAGTTTGCACTGTAGTCAATAGGGAGTGTGTAATAAACCTTGAAGGGATTAAATACCCTCCTTAAGAACTGGAGTCTAATATTACAGCGTGAGTTGATTGATTAGTTTTTGAGGAAGCTTATGTCAAATTCTAATCCGGTTTTGGATTGTGCTTGTCGTGTAATGTTTTTTGCTCCAGCACTTTATCATAGCAATGAAGTAGCGAGCTGCAGTCCTGCGATAAGGCACACATTTCTTTCACACTACTATCCTTTTGGACAAGAAAAGGCTGTTTACATTCTTCACATTCTTGCAGCCCAGTTTCCAGCTAAACAACGCGCAGGGGTGAGAGATGGGAAAGGAAAGCAGTAAATGGATTACGAAGTTGCTGAGCAGAAAGGAACTAAATAAAACCGTTCCTTCCTCACACCTCCAACCTCTCTCACTCGCTCACACCCTCCTTTTTGTTTTTTGGTTGTTTTTTTTTCTTGAAACAGGTATCAAAGGGATTGATTGAAACTTGTATCAACAGGGATCGGGTTTGTTACACAATGTTTTATGGATGATGCTGAGAAGTTGCTGGCTGTGGTTTTACACGCCTTGAGTGAAGGCTGACTGAAGAAGCAAAGTTGCTGTCTTGAATGAAACAAAAATCATGCATAGTCAATGCAGGTTTTCAGGTGGATATGGCACTCAGCTCACCCAGGAGTATTCATTTTTTCTGCATTCTTTATATACAAACCAGCAAAGTTTTGGAGTCAGTTTTATAGCTTATATAAATTAGTTTAAAAAATAAAACAAAATGAAAATGTGAGAGATTTTTGAGACATTTTAGGTATACCTTTCAATGCTAATCTATTACTGAAAAGTTCTGTAAATACATTTTGGCATACTATTACCAGAACATCTGGTTAACATCTGGTTAAAGGTACAGCTTATTATAAATCGAGTTGAGAAATATTTGATACCAGTGGTAATGCGTTGAATACAAGTCTCTGTGGTACTCTTTGTTCTCTGGCCAGTATTTGGAGGGACTGGTGGCTTCCTGGAATGTAATTAGTGGTTTCAGCAGGCAGGCATTGGTGGTACTAATTCTTCACTTTTTTTTTTTTAACCAAAGATCAACGTGGTTAATATGAATACTACACTAAAGGCTCACCATTTCAGCCAAGAAAGAAAAAAAATATGTATTTCAGTGTTGCAATCAGCAGCGTTCTATTAGCCCAGAAATACTACCATTAAACCCTTCCTGATGGTTCAATCTTAATTTTTTATGAAATCAGAGATGTTAGAATGCAAAATATTTTGACACTGTATTTTAGTGAAGGCAGAAGTACTTTATTAGATTTAACTTCAAATACTTGCTTGGTTTTCAAATACCAAAGCGTGGTATCTACTTACCCACTTCTTAAAGATGCATGAATGTAGGATAAAAACTGTGTAAAACTTTACAAATTTGAGGAGATGCTAAGGATTATGGCAGGCAATTTCACTGAATTTCTGAAAGCAGTGTTAGCTAGGTGACTGATCATATGCTGTATTTAATATTGTTCAATCAGAAGTTCATGTTTAGCACTTCTGTAATAGAGTGTGGATATATTTTTGTAGCATGTTCCTGGATTATTATTTTGATTAATAGATAGTGTACCAGTATACATGCAGAATGTGCACATATATATTTCTTAAACTACTTTGCATATTTGGGTATACTAAACAGTAAGAAAGCCTGCTGTTGAGTCAGGTTAAGGTGCTAACTTGCTTCTGTATAAATGCATTCATTTTAAGTCCGCTTTACCTTATATTGTCAATATAGATCAAAACAATATTTGCAATGCACAGTCAGTACATGTCTGGGCTATTATTGATAAGAAGACCAAAAATAGTTGTATTGTATTATCATTAGTAGGTACTCTTGCTTTACTATTATTTTTCAGTAGGCTTTTTCAACTGTCACATAATTGCTGAATGCCCTGTTAGTTATCCCTTTATAAATAAAGGTGTTCTACATGTTAGAAATTGAAAAGACTGAAGTATTAGGATTATATGGTTTATAATATGCCTACTAGTATTTTGTTAAGTTATCTTTAAATGCTTTAAATGGAAAGGGGCTTCTGCTACTTCCCTGGGAATATTACTTATCATTTTTTAAAAAAAAAAAAAAGCTGTCAGTATGCAGTATTTTCTTTTCAGGTTATTAATTTGCACTTTTACAATGTCATGTTTCATAACATTGTTCAAAATAGCTTATATGGGGTCTTCAAAATGTATGACATTTCCCCCTTTAAGAAATAAAGAGGAAAAAAAGATAAAGGCTGTATATAGGTTTTGAATCAAGAAGCAGAGTTTGCTTTAGCTATAGATAGGTAGTATAACCACTACTTTCCCTTTGTCTTGGCAAGGTATAAACACTCACAGACAGGACCTGTCATTCTGTAGGGTAATCGGGCACCTTAACTATTTGTTTAATTTTGCATCTTTGCAGTCTGAAATTAAGAAAGGATTGCAGCAGCATTTCCTAGTGCCTATAGCTAAAGTTGCATCAGCATTCCTATCTAGAAACTCTCTTCTAATATTATCATTAGGCAGAGTTGTCACCTTGTTAGAAACCTAGGAATCAATTAGTTTACAAACCCTTAAAAGCAATTCATTTTTTCACAGTAGTGTTTGTATAGATGAGAAATAATTAGGAAAAAAGAATAAGTATGTTATTATTTGAAGATTTTTTTTCTCCACCAAGACTGAAGTATAACATTTGAGTGAAATGAGTGAAATTAAATGACAGATTGTTTGTCTTGGACTTTTCAAGGGCTGAAATTTTTAACTGTAATGGAAAAACAATTTGTCAGACAATGAAGCCAAAATTTTTACAGATTCTTTTTTTTTAAAAAAACAGAATTTAAGGTTCTTAGCAACTTGAGCTGAAAACTTGCTATAGTACAAGATATTGCTTCACAAGCAGAAATAGCTTGAAAACTGACATAAAGCTGTATTTCCACTTAAAATATGTATACCACGTGAGGCATAGACACACAGAGGTATGTTCCTCCTGGCTACTTCTATTTTGTCTCTGTAGCCTTGCAAATGTGGTCTGTGTAACATGCCCTTGTAGCGAGAATCAGAAATAGGCACCATGCAAAACTCAACTGTTTCAGAAAGGTAAATGCTTCCCTCCGGTCATCTTGAATTGCACAGATGAAATTCCATCCCTCTTAATTTCAGGGAGATCTTTCTCATGAAATATACTGGGCCCAACATTTCATTTGGTTTATTTTGGTCTTTTTCTCAATGCTGTAGGCATTGTAAGCCTGCATCTCATTCTTGTGTAATAAAGTAATATAAGTAACCCAAGGAATGCAGGCAGTTTGGAGTTGAAGACAAATACTGGTTTCAGCAGTTTGAGAATTTATTATCCTGAATGAGGAGTTATGTCTTAAGGTGGATGTGGCTAGGTTTAGTTTATGTAGGAGGTTAACATGCAACACTAAACTCAACTTGTCCTTACATCACATCTTTTGATGTAGTTCTGTGGAACTGGTGACTGATATTTTGCAGTTTATGTGTAGGTTGACTGGGGTACAAAAAGGTTATAGATCCTGTGTAAAATCTGCACAGCAAGTCTGTTTGACTGCTGTCCAGTAGACCACAAGATACCCCAGGCTTCCCTAGCACAGGGCACGTAAAATCCAAGTCTCAGTCTTTCTATCTGTAACATGGAAAGTATTTCTCTGCCATCGTAAAGTACTTGGAGAGCTACATGTCAGAGATGTGCTGTAAGTACTTCTCCTTACCAGTAGCACAGTGTAACTGACAGGGAGGTGAATTGGAACGATCAGTGGAGCCCAAACACTAAACTGGGGTGCACTGATCAGTCCCACCTTTCAGTTTTGCTTCCTGAGCCTTGGTTTCTGCAAGAAGGGAACTCAAATGTGGGGGTCAAAAGCGAGCAGCAGAAACCACTCGCTGGTCTGGATGTTCAGGGCATCAGAGAAGTGCAGCTTTGCTCTAGGTGCACCAAATTCCTCCTGTACTCTCAAAAATTTCACCATTTATCAATACTTCAGAAACAAAAATGTACGAGGAGAAGCAAGAGCTGCTTGGCATGGCAGGGCATGGGAAATGAGCACTGGGCAGCAATGGTCACTGGGGTGCCAGCGATTCATAGTCTGTGGGTGAGGTGTTAACCTGTATTTGGCTCAAGTATTGAATGAGACATGGTAATTCTTGGGCACTTCTGGTAAACAGCTGCAATAAGATCGTTAGTCTATGTGGAATGGTTTTAAGATAAAAGCTGTAATTCCATAGGTGTGGGTGGCATCTTCCTCAGAAACAGAGGAGCTGTTCAGGTGCTCAGGGAGGACTGTTCTTTCAGTCTTGCACACGTACTTGTCAATGCGTTGAAACCAAATACAGCAAGGAAAAAGGAAGAATTTTTTGCCTTTATCACAAAATTGCTGTGATAAGTCATTATTTAAAACATGTACTTCACAGGAAGGACAGTGCATCTGTCTTCTAGTCCTGATTTTTGCCCACCTCTTTAACTCACCACTTTGCTATACCCATTATAAAGCAAAAATAGTAGCCTTGAAATTTTTACTAGATCAGATCTTGCAGAACTGGATCAAACCTAGCAGAACTGGAAAAGAGGAAAGTGAAAGTTCCCATTCACACAACTATTACAAATTAATCCTGTACTTGTTTTTCAAACATCCAAAGGCAGCTTTGGCCTTTCACTTCAAATCTTAAACATCATATGTTTCCCCAACCCCATTCATTGATCCCATTCTGTTTTCATTCTCTGAATTTCCCACCATGTTTGTACCTGTGGTTTATGTAGTTTGTTTAGGTAGTTAAAGAATCAGTCAGTTAAAGGAAATAATAGGTGGACCTGCTAGGTAGATTCTGCTTCCAGCAGAACCTCACTACTGTTAAGTAAGTCCATGAGAGTCATGTTTTCCCCTCCTAGAGTCCCCTCGCCCCAATTTAGCACTTTTCACACTTGCAGGTTTTCTCTGATACTCTATCCATATTCATCCCATTTATCAGTCGTTTCCTTGTGGCTCATGCTTCAGAAACTATTACTGTACTGTTGTAGCACTGAAAATGTGCTAGCATCTGTGCAGAGTCATGCAACACGGTCGTGCCTGCACGTCAAGTCACGCACTTGGGATACACCCTGCATTAAATGAACTGATGGAAAAGCCTCAACATAAGGCTGCAGCCCAGGAGCCTGCACCTCATGGCAGGACTCCTCACAGCACAGAGCATGGGCTGGAGCCTCGACATTCACCTGCTCCCAGGCTCCACATAACAGGCACTTGGGATGCTGGGAAAGCTATGGGCCCTGTGCAGAAATATGGGAGTTGTCAGCACTCTGCCAGGGGAGCAAGAGATGGGACAGGGAGCAGGTAGATGAGTTTCTGGATGAATCGCACAAAACCTGTGAGGTTTGCAGGTCAGAACTTGGAAAATGAAGTTAATTCCTTTCCTATAGGGAATCTCCCTGTGGGCTGGTGTTGTGTGTCGTCTGTAAGCTCAGTCAGAGTTAATAAAGGGGTTATTTCAGGATTGGAAGGACAAGGAAACAAATTAAGAGTGGAGAGGAAATAAAGGGCTATGAAGATGGGTCCACAGTTAAGACTAAGTAGTTTTGTCCTTGCAGCAGAGATTTCGATGATGGTACGATGCTCTGCTCTCCCTGGAATGGCAGTACTTACTGTAAATACAGAATTTGAACGACTTGACTGTAATTTAAGATAGAATTAAAGAGGTGTAGTTCCTTAGGTAGGTTTTCTCTTTGTTCCAAACGATTGGTAGTAATAGAAGCTATTATTAGCAGGGAAACAAAAAAGGAAAGAATAGGGAGAAATAAAAAATAAAACTAAGAATCTAATGTCTCTGAAATCAGTTTTCATGTGCATTGGGACCAATTATGGTTATTGTGTCATTACAGTGCAGAGTTGAGGGTACTTTGAATGCCCTAATTCTGCTTTTCCAGATCCAGCATGTTTGGTTTATGTTTATTATCAGTTGAGAATTTCCTGACTTTATAGTACTTGTTTTTGGTGATAACCAGGATTTTCTATTACCATGAATCACCAGTATAAACACAACCTTAATTTCATCTTGCTGTACCCATTACCTAGGAAAATAAAACACTCTACATAGAAGCACTTCTGTATTTGTGCTGTTACTATGTAGATTTGAAGGGCTTTTATGGTTCTGATGAAGAAGGATCTGGCTGTGCTTGAGGCTGACCTGAAGAAAAAAAAGTACAGGGACTTGGCTGAGGCAGTAAGAAGTGAATATAAGAGAAAGGAAGATGATGGAAATGAAACAGCCCTGTGGGCAGGTGGAGTGAGCCTGAGCAGGAGGAGGGGGGCAGACGGACTGACAGTAACAAGGAATATTCCCGCAGTAACACAAAGTTCTGCATGTGAGAGGCCATGGCGGGTCCTTTCTGCTGTTATTCTTCCCACTAGAGAGAATTTGGAAGTAAGATTTTTCCAACCAGCCCTTCCGTAGGGGAAAGCAAAGAAGGAAGATTTGAGCTCTGACTTACCCCATCTCTTTGATTGTAGAAGGGCAAGAATCTGGCAATGGCCATGAGCAGTTCTGGGTGCTGTTGCTGTTTTCACCCTGTGAACGGGTATGCGGATCCACAAAGCTCAGCACCCCAGGAGGGTAAAATATGGGACCTTGATGATTTTATTTTTTTGTGGGTTTTTTTCCCCCCACCACCTCTAAGGCTGCCTGGCTCTTTTCTCCTTGCAAGCACCTGCTGATTGCTTCTGTTATTTCATTCCGCGTGTTTGGAAAGTTGGAACTGCTGTTCCCCATGGGGCTTAGAGGATCTCATGGCCAGTGATTTGTTCTCCAGCCTTCAGCTGTAGTGTCTTCCTCCACCACAGACAGCCTTAAGCATACAAGCACATTCCTAAGTTGAATTTTCTCCTTACTCCAAACAGTTGGGTGGTTCTTAGAAGAAACCTTCAGAGATTGTGGTACAGGAAGCTTTATAGTACTCTGTAGGTGGACTTTGTGGTACTTTATAGTCAAGATGTGTTACATGTGCACCATCATTATTTTAGGAAACCCAAGGAACAAAGGCTGGCTCGATGTAACAGAACAGAGCCTCAAGGCACGTTTCTCAACTTCACTTCCAGTAGACAAGAATAATATTCTTCATAGCTGACCCTCTCCTTCACTGGCATGCCTCTATACAAAGACAGAGGCAAGGATGAACTCTGTCAGAGGAGAAGCTGGCTTCTGAGATATGTTTGCATCCATGGTGAATGGTCAGATGTTGATTAATGTGCCTTATTGCTTAGGATATTAACCCATTACTTTTTAGGTGGCACTGCACACATTTTTCAAGTTAAACATTAGTGCTGTACTACATGTTTTCCTCAGATAAAATTCTAATGTATCTACATTTTTAATGCAATAACACAGTAGTTTGGTATTTTTTGTCTCCAAAAGACAAGAAAATGTATAATTTAGAGTATGTATTTAAAGTACAATAAGCTATATATGGGTTTGAGTAATCGGAGCCATGTCTTTGAGGAAATTCAGGGTTTGTACTAAAGAGAATATGTGAGTGACAAAGAAATAGCTTTATCCTTACCCTTAAATGACACTCTGAGGACGAAAACATAAAATATCAAAACCCCCCCTGAATATTTTGACAATATATTTTTATATAATTTCAGGACAATATATAATTATAATATATTTATTTCATATGCTACAGGGCAGAGGTTGCATCATGAGGCCGTGGTCTACATGAGCTCATGGAAACTCCATTGTACTCCTTGGTTCATGGGGTTCAACCCAACTCCAGTCTGGAAGTCAGATATGGTAGCACAAGTCAGTGCCACTAAATCTTGCTGAGAGACCGGATTGGCAAGGTTTAAACCTAAATATGTCTAAACAGCCTTCAGATTTAAACGAAGATTTAAATGCAGGAGAATCAGTTGTACAACTGCTGGTTGTAGGCCATGTAGATGTATGTTCCCATGTGTAGGCCATGTAGATGTATGTTCCCATGTGTCAGGAAGTTAGTCTTGCATGTGAGAAACTAAACTCCTTATATAACAGATTTTAATGTTTAATTTGGGGATATTTACAAAAATCCTCCTCTTGTATTTTAATCTGTTATGGATTCTTAAGAAATGCTTTTAGTGTGGAGCCTCCTTGGTTTAAAAGCAAATAAAAATCTCTCTAAGATATTCAGAAACAATAAAAAAATAGAAAGTCAGGAGACAACATGTGAAATAACTTAAAGACGAAACTTCAATCTTCAAACTTTTTTTTTTTTCTAAGATTAAAGCACTTAGCTGCTGAATCTGATCTTAATTGTCCGGCAATAGGGACATTTTCTGAGTGACATAATGTGCAGCAAGGGAGGAATGAAGCCCAGTCCTTCAGTTTTTTGAGCAGAGTGTGCCAGAGCGAAGGCTAAAGCCTGTGTTGTTTTCCACTCATTAAACTAACAAAATGCTAATCAGCTTTGTGGAAAGATTCATCGCAGATAATGTTACTTCTGTCACTGTGACACCACTGAAGAGTTACTGGATGTGTTAGCCTGGACCACTTTAAATTAGATGATTGAAACATATGTGACAATTGCTTGCTAAATTGCACCTCACTTTCTTTTAAAACAGATTAAATTTGTCCATTGGTTAATTTCAAGTCTGTCACCATTCAAGGCAAGGAAAAGACTGATGTTAAACTGCTTATCGGGTCGGGACAAATCCTGTGATACAGCTGCAGTTGTATGCCAGACTGCTTCATCCCACTGCTGAACCGCTGTATAGTTTGCAGTCATGAAATTACTCTTCCAGTACTGGAAACATCCATTTTTGAGTTAATTTTGAGTCAAAGTGCAGGATCTTCTGTGCTGAATGACAAATCCATCCATCTTCTTCACGTTCCCCTGTTTTGGGTCTGCTCTCTGCTGTAAGGAAGTCTCTGGCCCTCCAGGGAGCTTTTCTGAGCTGCACTGTGCTGTGAGCTGCCTGCTTTGACACCACTTTTTCTCCCTCCCTCCCTGCTCTACCCTCCTAAAGTTTTTCCCAGGCAGAGGATGCTCATTTCCTCTGGGAAAAGCAGCAGATTCCTCACTTTCCTATTCCTCCTGGAGATGCCTACCTGATCCAAAGTACAGAGTCAGGAGCAGGTAGAAAGACTATCTTCCTTTCTACTGCCCAGCTTTTTTTTTGCTTTTTTTTTTTCCTCTTTAAAGCAAAATGTACTGTATCCGTGCAGGAAACAAATTAAATAAAGCCACCTTTCCAGGATCTCTTAGTGGTCATTAGTTCACCTCTTGCTGACAGCTGTCTGTCCCAACGCTGGTAGCGGATCAATCCAAAGGCTTTATCAGCTTTGAGTCCTAGGTTGTATAATGTACTTCTGGAGTGTTTCAATATAAAATTGTCCTTTTTTTAACTCGGTTGTTACAAGGCAAAATCTGAGTGGATATCCACTATTAAAGCAAAAGACTGGAACATGATGTGGGGGCTGTCATACTTTTTCTTTTTTAAGAAGCAGGTTTTACAGAACTGAAGATGCCATAGACACTGCACTATTTCTCTATAAAGCATATTTTTTCCTTCTGACACCCTCTCCCTCTCAAGGTCTTGCTGTGGCAGGGAGCTCTGGTGTGTAAAATTTAGATCAAGATCTAGAGATACAACAAACTGCATTTCTACCATATTAGCGTTCTAGGGGCGCAGAAGGTTTTTTGTTTCTTTACATTTTCTCTCCTTCCCCCTAGAACCCGAAATCCCAGATTTTTTCTTCTACAGCAGTTCTGATGAAATCATGACTGATGTTTTTCCTCAAAGTTCTTAAAAACTGGGAGAGCCATTCTCATCCATCTCTCTTTGAGCCTCTTATTGTTCTTCTTACTAAAACTCAGTGCCAGCACCTAACTGAAGCTAGCTTAAAATAATACCAAGGTAGTTGAGTGTCTGACAGGAGAATAAATTCATTTTTGAGTTAGGACCTATTTGATTTAAAATAAATGAAGTGCCTCTAAATGTAAGAATGAAAAAACATGACATACCTCATACTCGGATCCATTTTATGGTATTCACACCATAATCCTTTTATTCAGATATGCATGACCTATGTATTATCAGCAATGGGCAGCCTAACGCTGCTGTGACTAGGGAATTTAAACTCTACATTTTATTTAACAAAACCTTTTTGTGGATATTGAATGGGATCTGTTACTCTGCTTGCTTAGACTGAAGGTTCAGTGTTGCTGTTCTTAATACTTAATGTTGAACAATGGGGGAAGGAATGAATTTAAAGTAGCTAACTTTGTATTTATGACTAAGAATACCATTCTGCAGAATTTGACTTCTGGTGAGTTTGCAATATTCTTTCAGTAAAGAGTACAGTTATATTTTTGGTGGAATAACAAGATTAATATGGTGAAAAATACAAATATAATAGGTATTGTATCTTTCTTGAGTTTTGATGGATTGGATTGTCTTGTCCAGTTCAGATCAACTACTAGATTTATTTTTAATCAATGTCAGTAAAGCTGGTAACTGTGAAGGAGATTCAACTTTATGTTCTGTTTAGATATTAAAACTGTAGTCCCGATAACACAAACCAGTAGTCACTTAACTGATGTGTCCCATACCAATGCTATTAATATCCTTCTGTTCATTCAGGGAATATTGAGATAAACTGGTCTGTGAGTGCCCTATGTCCCAATTTCTGTCTCACCCACTACAGTTATTTAATAGAAATCGAATTATCTTTGAGATCACCAGCTCTGTCAGCTCTGATTGAAGTGCACAGAATGGTCAAACAGTTATTTGAGTGGGACTGACACACAGCTGACAGGCAACAGCATCAGAGGAAGCTTATTTTCTTGGCAAATGGGCTAAAATAATATTTGAAACAGAAATTAGTCTGAATGCCAAAACACACTTGCATCCCAATCAGAAGTTCACCAGGACTTCCTGGGGTGGTCACATTTCAGGGTTTTGGTTGTTATTGTATAGACACATAGAGGCTACAAAAGACATTTTGATCTTTCCTTGGCTTAACGAAAACAATGGACTACTGTATAATTCATTTGGTTCAGGCTCCTCTTCAAAACACTCAACTGGAAAAGAAGTAGTAATCAATTTTAGTGGGGCAAGAAAGTCTACACAAATAAAGGTGTTTGGTTTTTTTCCTCATTTCTTCAGATTGAGAATAACATGTTAACTAAACGTGGTCAGGCATTTTTCTACATTTCTGGAAAATTCAAAGTCATTAAAAGATAGTAGAGAAGTGACCTATATCAGAGTTTTGAATTAAACACCTGCAGTTTGCATATGGTGCCCGAGAATGAGATTCAGCAAGCTCCCCACACAGAAGGAAGGACAATACCTAGCAAGGTCCTGAGAAGAAAGGATCAGTAACTTAAAATGTATCCCCTTTTAGAAACTTCAGAGCTTTCCTCTGGGTTGCAAGGATGCCTTCCTTCACTCAGACTAGCAGACTTTTTAAGGGAAGCTGGTTAGCCTAACATACAACAGCTTTTAATGAATAAAGAGGTGATAATATCTCCATTCTCTCTGTGCAAATACGTCAGGACTTATCCCCTAATTAGGGTAGCAGAAGGGAAAGTGAGCCTGCATCTCAAGACAGTATCGTATTATCAAGGTAGACAGTGCTCTACAGGAGGGTGCTCAGTCCCTGCCCTCAAAGGGACTGAAAGCTGCTTAGATCTACCTTTTGGAGGAAGAGAGAGAATAAGTACAACTCTTTTTTTTTTTTTTTTTTTTTTGTGGGAGGTGGGATATGTATGTTCAAATTCAGTGAGAGCAGGAAAGTAACTTCCTTCTCACACCTACCAGAAGAGGTACTTGATCCTCCAAGGAGACACTGGATTAAAAAAACTAAAACCTAAACTAAACTAAAAAGTGGTGGAGCCATCACTGCAAGCATTTTTTTTCCTCTTTCTCTGACCTTTGTCAAAGGTGTGTGAAAACCACATCCTAGATTGGATCCTTCAACAGAAATCGATGAAGGAAAGCCCAGACTTGTATCCAGAGAGAGCCCATACGTGGATTAGGAGCTCAGGTGCTTGGCGAGGCATGCTCGAAAAGAAACTAAAGGGAATTTGCGTTCTTAAAACATAAGGACTACTTGGGCCATGTGTTTTACAGTGTGGTTTTAGAGGTTGTAGATTTAGGATCTAGGTATTTGTTATGAACCTGTGGAAAAACAGTACTTGCTGTCTCTTGAGTTCTTCATGCTCTTTTATTGCTTCATTTAGCAGATGGATACCAGGAAAAGCTACCCAATATCTTCCTGTGATGTGGGATTGCTCATACTGAACGCTTCCTAGTATTATTCCTTAGGTTTTTTTTAGACAGTCCCATGATAATCCCTAGGAAGTTTCACAGCTGATGTTATCACATTGTTTAGTAAGTTTTTCCTAATACTATACACAAAGTTTTCCTAATTCCTTCCTGTTATGCTTAGCTACCTTCTTTTCTATCACTCTTGAGACACTCTGCTCTAGGCTGCATTATTTGTCTGTTCCTGGGGACCTTTTCCTCAAAGAGCTACAATGTTAGCATTGTGAGTCACAGCAAGTTTTACCTGTTTTTTCATCTTTTTCTACTGATCATGCGTGTTTGGAGTAACTTGCGTCCTTTTTTTTCTTTCCTCTTTCCTGTTGATTTTCACCAAACATCTTGATGGAAAGATATCCGCAGTACTAACCCAACTTGTTAGGGTTAAAAGATACCATCTAAGCATAGAGGACTCTTGGAGAATTTGGCAATTTTGCAGATGAAGAAAATGGACTAGATTCAGGAGGAAGATATTATATTCTGAATAATTCTCTTGGAATAATTTTTCTACTTTAAACTGCAATGCTTTCACTACCAATTTTTTTTTTTTACCCACCTCTGGGCATGCTACCTAGACAGTTTGGGTTTTTTCTGGACATCAGCAGTGAGCCCATGAGGATATGTGTATATTCTGAAAATGTGAACTATGTAACTGTATTAGCACTATGCGCAAATTAACAAGCACAACACCAAAAGGTAGAATAAGCACAATTACAAGGTTTTGATCAACCCAGAGCTCAGGGAGAACATTCTTGTATCTAGCCAGAAACATTACCAATCTCCCTGACATATTACTGCCATTGCAAGTTCTTCAGGGGTGCCTTCTGCTTTGTGTACAGGGCTCAGCACACATCGGTGCTCTGAGTAAAGACAGTAGTGGCTGAAAAGAAAAATAACAGCAGGAATTACACATAAACAGATTGTATACCTAAATATTTTTCTTGGTCTTTAATTTCTGATTAAAGAAATATCCCATGAATTCCCGAGGGACACATTTCTTTGCAAGCAGTGACAACCTTTGTAGCTGTTAGTGTGTAAGAAAAACTTCTGTTGAAAGATGCTATTAAAAAAATCACATATTCTGTTGATACAAACCTGATACTGCTTCAAATTTCCTATTCCTGAAAGAAATACGTTTGGAGTACTCTGTAAAATAGTCCTTTTACTTGGAACCACCACCTGTTTCTCATACAAGTCGTCGTCTTTCATAGATAAACTTTCCATTAAGAGCTAGACAAGGTGCTAGTTTTTCTTGCAGTAGTCAGAAATAAGAACAATAAATGTGTGGGAGAAATTCATCAATTCGGTTAGAAACATCAAGGTACGTGCCTATCTGAAATATAGACAAATTGGTTCAGAGAAGGCTCCAAGTATAGAATTATTGACTCTGGAGGATTAGATACAGAATAACCTTCCTGGGCTGTGCTTTGTCAATATTAAGTAGTGTTTGCAAGGTGAGTAGTTGAACAGTCTTATTCCCCTCAGCAAAAATTTAATAGCAGATGCATCATAGCTTTCCCTAAAAATGCTTTCCTTTTATAAATTACACTGCTGTAAAAGTATATTAATGTTCTATGCATTTACTAATGTTCTGTAAGACAGTATAAATAAGAACAACTGATTGACGTAAACCATAAAAGTACATAAATGTATCTCTTCTTCCGATCTGGTTGTTCATTTTCTGGTTGTGGTCCCAATTCTAGGACCAACTGGTTGAGCCCTCCATATGGTGTGTCACAATCCTGGAAGCGATGGGGTCTGCCATACTACATCCATGTGGAGGAGATCACAATGAATCTTTTTTTATCTTTGTAAATATAAATACAATTCTCAGAAATTAACTTTTGAGAAATTCTTCTTTCACATAGTGCTAACTGTATGTCTGCACTGGGATATTTTTGAGTCTATCAGGCAAAAAAAAAAAATATTTTGTTTTCTTCAAAATGCTTTTGAGCCATGTATTCAAGAAGTGAACTGTCTTCCAGGCAACTCAAATAGGAAGCAGTCCATGTCTAGCTATATCACCAAGCAAGGAAGAACATCTCCTCCCATGACACATTCAGTATATATATGCAAGACGATGTCCTAGGAAGTTAGCAGATGAAAGTTGTCTAAGTCTCACACAATACAAATATGACTTTTGTTTCAAGGAATGCGTGCATTTGAAACAAGGAAAAAGAATTGCTAAATTCATTTATATGCTGCCATTCAAAGCCTATAATTGAGATAATCAAATCTGAGTCATCATGTTTAAAAAATAAAGCTGCTAGGATTTTTATTTTTTTTTTTTTAATGGATCATATCCAGTGTCTTGGCACAAGCACTTCTCTGATGAAGGAAAGACAGCATACCAGAAGAGTGGGAGGAAGGCAGCAGCAGTACCTTTTCTGGTAGCCATGCTTGCTTAACTTGGTGGAGGAAGTCCACCCTCCCAGCGATATTGCACTGCTGGCATAAATATGGCCTTGAGGAGTAAAAGCACACTACCGAAACTGAGAGGAAGAAGCAGACTGAAATACTCCGTGCCCATCAGTGTCTATTGAACTGAAAGTTGCATTTTCATTAATATGGAAATTCTATGTGTTTAATAACACCCCTCCTTTGGATTCTTCAAACTCAACAGCAACAACTTTCAACAATGTATTTTGAAAATAACTTTATAATGAAATTTGAAGCAAACAAGATTGTTTAAATCATCTTTGGGAAAATTAGTTTTCAGGGGTTTTATTTTGTTTATAATGTGTTTTCTACCAAAATACATCAAAACTTTTTCAGTAATGATAGTGATTGTGAAAATTTAAGCCTATAAAATCCCTCTGTGGATTCATTCTATAGTCTTACAGAAGAATGGGACCTCCAGTTAGAGTACAACTTATTAGCCACTACCTTCTGAGCCTGAGTCCAGCTGCTTTTTCACCCAAACTGTAGCCCACTCATCAAGGCAGTAACATCCCAACTTGGAGACAGAGATGGTTAGGAGGCTGTGTCAAAAACCTTGATAAAACAGATGATGTTCCTCTGCTCTCTCCTCATCTACAGATCTAGTGTTTTGATAAATATTTGGCAATTAGTTTTGTCAAGCATGGTAAATTTAGTAAATCCATGGTAAATTGATGCTGGTTATTCCAGTCATCTTCCCTTTCATCTGCCCAGATAGGATTTTAGAAAGGATTTACTCCATGATTTCCCCAGGGACTGAAGTGAGTCTGAGGAGCTGGTAATCTCCCAGATTTTTTTTAGTCTTTTTTGAAAATGGTCACTACAGTTGACTACAGCTGGGTTTTTCCTGGTCATCAGGGACCTCCCCCAGTCTCCAAAGCCTTTCAAACTTGATAGCGAACAGCCTCATAAGAACACCAGCCAGCTCTTTCAACACACTTGAATGATACCCATCCATCCCTGTGGACTATATATGAGTTCAGATTGCTCAGGGGATCCCTGACTAAATTCTCTTCTGAGACTGATAGTAAGGATTATGTAGGGAATAGAATCTAAACTTCAGAAGACTTCAATTGGTTGCACTTAGTTGTGCAAGAGTCAAATGCATCCCTTGGAGTTCAATACTGTATCACTGAGATAGGCACCACTGTTTTTGTTTAGTGATGGATACTAAATGATCATTAAGCCAAAATGTAAATAATCATCTGCAAAGGAATAGTTGTCATTCACAATTTTTTCTCTAAATTAACTAAAAGGACATGGTGGTTCACTTCAAGTCTCTTCAGGAGATCTAAGGTTTACTTAAAAGGGTAGGTCTTGAATTTGGTCTTCCAATATTGCAACAGAGAATGGCCTTGTAGAGGCAGAAGGAAATGTGCTTCTGGGGCATTGGAAATGTTCCTTGTGGATGAGGATGCTCCAAAGGGGAGCAGCAATGTACGCTCTCTTCATGACTCTGAAGCACTAGTCCTGTAAGAACTGCTTCATTCTCCCGTCTTTCTCTATCCCTGTATAGTTTGAACATGGTATACTTTTCCCTGAAGTCTACATCATCAGTGTATAAGATTCAGCAAAAATTTTGAGAACAACATTAGTGTGGGTTAGCGCCATTTTTGGAGTAAAAACTCAAGACCAGTTTGCTTAAAATACTGATTATTATAGTCTTTGCTGTGTTACATTTTAGCAATACCCACAGGTATAGAAATAATATATACTTAAGGCAGACACAGAGAGATGATTTGTAATTCTTTGTAAATCTCATCTTTCTGAATTCAGCCGGTGCTTTCTGGATAGCAAGTGCAGAGGTAAAACTGCCTGCCTATGCTTTGAGTCAGACTAACAACTTCTGCTCTTGCAAAAATGATTTGCATTTTTAATCATCTGTTAGTTTGTGTCCTACTTATTAGGGCTTGTTGATGAATTTTTAAATTGAGAACATCTAGATAGGCAAATGAACCTCAAAGCAATTATAACACCTGAAAATTTATCGAAGTGTAGTGATATTTTTCAGTTACGGAAAGAAATTATTGGTAACTGTTGTCAAGCACTTGCAGTTTTCTACCATACAGGAACTTCATTCTCCCCTCAGTTTGTTAGCTGATGTAGTGACAAGCTGCGGAGAGATGACAGATTTAGCCAAGGATTTGGAGTCTGAACACCTGTGTAGTGTCATGCATTTAAAAATAGAATGTGACAGCAAAACACATCAACCCTCTAATGTCCAAATGGAAACCACAGGGGTTTTTTCTTCAACTTTTACGCAGAGAAATAGCTTTCAATCATCACTGTCCAAGTAAAAATACAAAGCAAAAGCTGTTTTGTTGAAGTCCAAAATAAATAGGAATAAATAAGAATGCTAGGCACAGGTGCACCAAAAATATTCAGCAATCACCATTTCTTTCTTCTCGATGATGTTCTGATGGCCTGCATCTTTGAGGGTTGCAGATTATTAACGTTCAGTAGCAATTTTTTCAGGAAACACTTGCTGGCGGGTTAGAAGAAGACTGTTGACTAAAGCTACTTTGCATACCTTGACTTCTGTATGACTCATTCAACCCTTCAATGAAGCTATCAAAAGCAACCAAAACATTTTTTGTTTTGTATAATCTTCTCTATGAGACAAAAAAGCATAAACCAAGGGCAGAAAGATAAAAACAGTCTTGCTTGATTACTGGGTTGGAAGCGTGAGTTATGCTCTCCTCTGGAGGAGCCTACGTCATTGACAGTGTTTGAAGGGAACATCTCTGCTTTCCATCTCCTTTAATAGTATCCTTGAAACGTTAATCAAAACTAAAGCATGTAATCTTTTTTTTTTTTTTTTGTACAAAGGGAACTAGGTTTCCCAGTGTGTCTGAGACTCTAAGCCGGCTGCAGTCCTCGCCGGCCACCAGCATGCTCTGCTCTCCTCTAGGGCTGGGCACAATTATCAGTCAGCACTGTGGGCTGGCAATGAACCCAGTCCATCCCCCTTTTCCCATTACAGGGTGCTAACCTTCCAGCATGTGCTCTTGTTTCAGCAAAACCTTTGGTTTTGAAGGTTGTATATTTTTTCTTCATACTGGGTGCAATAATTTTGAAAAGGGTTTTTGGCCTCTTTTCTATTGCAATCCTATTAGTTGTGTTTAAAAGGACATTTATGCAGTGTTTTGGGACAAGGGGTTTATGTGAATGTGTGATGGGGAATTAAGGAAGGTCCCCATTTAGCTATTCTGTGCTCTCATTTATGTGTATGAGAAAGACAGAAATCTACTTTAAAATCAGATAAGAATTAGCATTTTGGATGATAAAATCTATCACACATGAATGGGTTGCTTCTTAAAATCAATGAAATAAATTAGACTCCCTGTTTAGGAGCATCTGGCACCCTTAAAACCTAGTTCATATAATGATATCTTTGTTTATTAAAAAGAATTATGTAACAATACGGTTGATTTATTTCAAGATGATTGGCTTAGGAACTTAATTGGACTATGCAGTACACCAGAGCAAGAAAAAATAATTTAATTAGCTCATTCATTTGTGGATGGCTGGAAGCACTGTGCATCATGCTCAGCTTCTTTAAAGGTGTGCAGCCATTTCATCCTGCAAGGAACTGAACCTTTTCAACTTCCACAGAAACTGTCTTCACACTTACAGGACCACAGAAACCAGCAAGAAGTTTCCCTTGAATACAAAGAGCACTCCATGACTGCTTGCAGGCAAAGGAACCTTCCTGGAGAAATAGCAAGACAAAAATGTGCCTTGAAGAATAAAACTTGTTTTCCCCCACTGTGGTCTCTCTTTTCCCTTGAGCTGAAACTCCCACCTTCCAACTCCCAACTACTATTAACACACCAGAAAATTAGCATGCTGTATCCAAGTTTTATATTAATCCTGGTGCAAAGTTTTATTTCCTCTATTTCCAGGATGATTACTTATACATGAAAACCATGCACTTGCAACACCGTTTGACTGCTTTACGAGGTTACCACCTCTCAGCTGAGACAGAACAGTAGTATTTTTTTTATTATTATTATTGGTGAACCTCTTAGTAACACAAAAGTAATGGAATTACTGGAGAAGAGAAGGCCCTGAGAGACCTTATAGTGGCCTTCCAGTACTTCGAGGGGGTCTACAGGGAAGATGGGGAGGGACTCTTTATCAGGGGGTGTAGGGATAGGATGAGGGGTAATGGTTTTAAACTAAAAAAGGGTAGATTTAGATGAGATATAAAGAAGAAATTCTTTCCTGTGAGGGTGGTGAGACACTGGCACAGGTTGCCCAGAGAAGCTGTGGCTGCCCCCTCCCTGGAAGGGTTCAGGGCCAGGTTGGACGGGGCTTGGGGCAACCTGGGCTAGTGGAAGGTGTCCCTGTCCATGGCAGGGGGGCTGGAACGAGATGATCTTTAAGGTCCCTTTCAACCCAAACCATTCTATGATTATTTATTGAAATGTGTTCAAATTACTTAATATCCAAATAATAATTTCAGAGTAGCATTTGAGGGTAGTTCAAATAACTTTCAAGATCTCTCCACTTTAAGTCAGTTCCAAATGCAGATTGTTGTGTCACCCAAGAGACTGCTGTCTTGGGGGCAAATTTCACTTAAGTGGAGTTAATCACATCAGCATAAGTTGTTTCTATACTCTAGTTTTACACCAATTTAAATAAAATTAGAGGTTTGGGTGTTGATTTCTCTTGTGTTGTTAACTTAAGATACTCTGAGTCCCAGATGATTTCTTTTTCCATTTCTATAACTGAATGCCAAACTCCCCATTTCTCTTCCACCCCTCCAAAGCACACAGAAAACAAGACAAAAACCTAAAATAAAATCAGAGTAAGGATTTGACTTAAAACATAAAAGAAATAGGGCTGAAATTCCATACTTATCGCACCCTGTTGTACCTAGATACTGCTGCACATCTGGTATGTGAGATAATGCACTGTTTAGAGACTGTGCTACGAACACAGAAAATTGGAAATGAGTTTCAAGTCTTAACGCTACATTTCTTTACTACTGGGAGCAAGTAAGGCCCTGTTTGTCACTCTTTTTGTAGGTTGTGTGGTTTGATTCCCTCTGTTTGTTTGCTTCGTAAATAATATAGGCATGAAGGAAATCAGAAAAGGAATGGTTCTGTAACAAATATTTTGTGCTGCACAACTGAGAAGGAGTTTTTATAAATTCCTAGGCTGTATACCAAGGTTTAATTTTAACATTAGGCACAGCAAAAAAAAAGAGATACTTGGTTGAAGCCATGGCTGGAGCAATAAAAAGCACATGTACAATAAAAAGCACATGTATCTTTTTCATTCATTTATCATGTAATATAAATAATTAAAACCCAAGACAGTGGTTAGCCATTCTTGACCTGCAACAGAGTATATTCTCTCCAGGCTACCTGGTGTTATAATTCAATTTTGTCACGATCACACATATCAGTTATTTGCATGAGTCTAGCCTGTAGCTATCAGACAGGAGAAGTTAAATCTGCAGCCAACATGCTTTCAAGTTACTTCTTACTGAAACTCATGGATGGCTGCATGGGTCTGACTTCTGGTAGGGAATGTTTTCCTGATACAGCCATACAAAACGCAAGATCTTTATAACAAAAAAATGACCCAGGTATAGTACATTTAGCTTTGGACTTAATGTACAGGAAATCAAGTATGTCTCTAAATGTAGAACATCAGACTTCATCTGACCTTTTATACTCACATTCTTCCAAATTAAATGCTTTCTCTTGGTATGTGTGTGCTTGCCTGAATGCCTGTTCACCAGTAGTGGGAAAGGAGAGGGCTTCCATGACAAGCCAGGACACAGAAGAGGAGACTGGCTGTCTTTAATGCAAAGCCTGTTATTAGTGACGTGCTCCCAACGTCCAGCACCAGGCAGGATGGCACTGGGGAGGAGTACAATGAACAGGGAAGCTGTTGGTGCATGGCCGACCCCCTGTTCCTGAATCCAGACCTGAGTGGGAGCAGCTCTCATACCTTGAGAGGAGAGGAACAGTGGTGGGAACATCACAGTCTGGCTACGAGGCCAGGAAAGCAGCATCCCAAACCAGAGAGAGGAGCAACCCTCCAACCTGTGCTACGTTTATCCTGTGTAGTGGCTATGAAGACAAGGGGAGAAAAAGCAGCTAAATGAAGCATGCTGTTGGCACCCTGGAGAAAACATCTCCTGAGTATTGAACAGCAATGAAGTGCACATCAAAATTGTTTAGACATTTTGATCCATATTCAGCTATCAGAATTTTGGCTGAAATTCAGCTGAGCCCTAAGCAAAGTCAAACACAAGCCACATACATCTTATCTACACTAATGAGGTGTTACCCTTTGCTGACTGGAAGGAGATCTGCCAAGATTGTCTTTTCTAGAGCATGATTTGGAAATACCAACTCTCTGTTCAGTGAAAAGTAATGTATTCAAGCTTCTTGTTCTCTGAATGTAGGTGATAACAATCCTTGTTTCTCACTGCGAGTCCAGCCATCCTGCTCTCCTCCATGAATGACTTGTGGATGGAAGAAGCCGCTACGCCTTGAACAGGAGCTGGAAGGTTCCCTGCCTCAACCCCAACCAAGATGAACAGGGAAACCAGATTTATTCACAAGTTTCTGAACCAAAATCCATAGCACACTAACATGCATATACTTTGCCTAATTTGATGGTCATGCCTGGTCCAGATTAAGTTTGTACCGGTGGGTGATCCAGGCACACAGGGAACTGGCATGGGGCTGTGCTCCCTTCATCCTTATCCCTGCAGCATTGTGGGCACGTAGGACAGACAAACAAGCCCTTCCTGAAATGGTTCATCACAAGCCACTGGCACTTTCATAGACATAACAAGTTATAATGTTATTTGATGTAACACAGTTTATTGGCCTGATCATGGAGAACTCAGAGATTTGTAAAATCACATTTTTATTACTGATTCAGTCATGCACATACATATTTATAGACTTTAGAAAACCTTTGTAATCGATCACATAGGGCAGCACATTCAATTTTAATACAAGGGATTGCTTCCTGTCCCTGTAGGACCACATTTTGTATCCACAGGAGGCAGTTTAAGACATTTACAACAGAGTTGCTTCTTTGTCTGTCATATGCTTATTACCAGCTTTGGTCTAGGCAGCAGTTACATTTAGATTTGTTTCCTTCTTTGATCTCCACAATCTGTATGAAAACACACATTAGACACAAGAAGGAATGTGTGACTTTTTAAGCCTGACTTCACTTACACAACATCAGTCCTTGTACTATCTGTTTATCAGCTCACATCTCACATGTCTTGCTTTAAAAAGTTGTTTTTCCTAACCCAAATTTGTTTGGGTTTTGAGATTACTCATGCCACTTGTTAATGTTCAGTCCCAAACCCATTCATAAATTGTGGTTAGGCTTCTTATACAGACTTAGAATTTGGCTATTTAATGAAAAAGACCTTATTTCATATTAAACCTTTTCAGACAGTGTGTGAATTAAGCAGCGACCTGTAAGTCTTAGTTGCAATTATGGATTCTTCCAAACTGGCTCGTTCTGCTTTTTAAAAAGTAGTGAGAACTAATTACTGCAGAGTGGCTATTTTCAGAGTAAATCTTAAATTAGCAAACTCCATTTTAGAAGCAAATTCATTATCTGCCAGGGAGCTCAAGACTATGGTCAACTGAAAAAGAAAAATCCCAAAAAAGGTTTCAACACCAAAGTGCAAAAGGAACGCTTTGGTTTTGTTGTCATGCGTGGTCAAGTCCAGCAGCAGGGTAGAGAGACAAATGGGTTCTTAGCAGAGGAATGTGGATAATGTAGACATTATCTAAAGTTTTGGGGGAAAAAATGTCTGCTGTGAGTGAAGACAAACAAGTCAACAGAGCTGAGATTTCTCATTAAATGCTTATCTGAATTGATCTCATTTTCAGGCCGTTTGAGGTTTTGCAGTCAAAGGTTTGGGGTCCAGCTGGCTATTGCAGCACATTTATCCACTGATATTTGCATTCCAATTTGCATGATTTGTGCTAACATAGAAAAGACTTTTTAAGGTTATGCTTTTATACAGACTTTTCTCTAGAACACCTTTAGTATGCATCTGAAAAGAACACTTCCTACTGTCTTGTTTCAAGGATTGTACATTTTCTAGGGTATACGTTTTAGACGTGTGTGCCTTAAAAGCAATGTGCTAGAGTCCCATTTCCCCTGCCCCCAGTCCTCCTGCAAGTGATTTATCTGCCTTTAGTGCTTGTTTCACCAACTGCAAGCACCCTGCTAGTACAGTTCTTTTATACAACCTGAAAATGTTATTCTTTATATGCCAATTGAAATACATCAAATGCATCGTGGGATGAGACCAAATTAATACTTGGGGTTATGTGCACAGTAATTCACAGCAAAAGAAAGATTGAAAGATGTAAAGATGCAGTGAATGTATTCCCCTTTTGTTTGATACAGATACGGCATATGTGGAGCAAATAGGTTTGAAATTATATTTTTATATGCAAATGACAGCAATTTGTATTAACTCCTATTGTGCTAGAATGTAACATTTTCATCTGATGTAAGCCTTTCTTTCTTCAGATCCTCTTTCTGTTCTTACAGAGCATGTACAAAGATCTTAGATATGAAATATCTCGGTAAATTACTGGAAGGGAACAAGCCAGGCACATGTTGTGACATTCTTCCAGTTGAACTAGATATCAAACTCATCTTTTCTCCTGTTTCTAAACCCAAGTCATGGATTTATTATATCAGGACAAATCTAACTAACTTCTAATTAAGCTCTGTTAAAACTTACATGGTGACTGGATTTCAAATTTGGACTTTGTAATTTTTAAAGTGTCTCAAACCTATCATTTTATTTTGGAATTAACATTTCTTGTACCTACTGCTGGTCTTGAATAGAACTAATTGTGGTTTGTTTGTCTGTTTCCTTTAAAAATTAATCAAAAACCACCAAGTGTTTATATTGATCAATAGCTAAAAAAAATCTAAGGACAGTGTTTCTATTTTAGAAAGCTTTTAATTTATTAAAATTAAATAAAAGATTTGACCAACTAATCTCAAACTCTTCCCCAAATCTTCAAAGCACAAACAAATTCAGGCTGAAAGGAATTCTGGTTTTCCTCTTCTTGGGGACATAAAAGATGGTTGAATAAATTAACAGGGATTAAATTTGGGTTTCAATAGGACCTTACAGTATGAAGTCACTGTTACTATACCATTATCCAGTGCACAATGGCTGCAGGCGTGGCTGGCTGCTGCTAGTCAAAGGCTAATATTGTTTCACCTTAAAACTTAATAATAAGGCAGCTTCAGTCAATGATTTTCTCTTCTTTAAGAGAGTAATTCATTTAGGAAAGCAGCATGCATGCATGTGTGTAGGCAGCAATAAAATATCTCAAAGTGCCCCAATGTGCTACCTCATGCTAAGTGGTTTGAAAAGGAAAAAGATTTTAATTTAATTTAGAAAACTGCCATGGTCTTCCAAGCATACTGCAGGGAGGAGAGAAGCTGTGAGCCAGCACGCCACTGCTCCCTCGGCAGGCATGAGGACAGGCAGCTCCCAGCCCAACCCCAGCTTCCACACCTGGCTGCGTGCTGGGGAGGAAGACAAACCTCAGCCCTGCCTTCATCCTGAATCGGTGCGATGAAGTTGTCTCTGCCAGAGCAGGTGGGGAAAGGCAGCAAGAAGAGGCTGCTTGGTACCCCCCAGCAAGGGAAGGATGTTCGGCACAGTCCTGTGAAGGCTACACACCCCTGTGCTAGCCAGGCTTTTCCCAAAGGGCCTCCACTTTGTTGAAAAGATGTAAGTGGAGGATTCTCCCCAGCGTGTGACCCTCACATCTCCCTGCCGTGCTTCTGGAGCAGCCTCGGCCCTGGCGTTTGTACCCCAGACCTCCCCAGACAGCCTAACCCGCAACACCTAGCATTTCTTGTTGAGCAGTAAGTCACCTTTTTCCTCTGTGTTGGTAGCAATCCAATGTACTTTTGTAATTCCCACATGTTTCTATCATAAAGCTTTTAAGCAAAAATATATTTTCTTAGGGACATGCCAAGAATGTATGAGCAGCTCTGTTTGCAGCCGCTTGTTTCTGACTGCCCCCCTCCCGATGCATTAACAAAAGCGTGCACGGGAAGTAGGATTTCCAGGAAGGAACACCATGCTTGAAGTAAACAAAGAAATGTTTTTTCTGGAAGAAAGCTTTGAACTTGAGATTACTAGTCATTCCTCCCCATCCCTGCCCAGCTGATGGACGCTTGGATACATCCACACATGTTCTTCAAACAGCAGGAGGATTCAGGAGGAATCACTAAGAGTCACTGAATAGCCCCAGGTAACAGGTTCTTTAGCAGAGGGGTATTGCCCAGTGACTTGGGGTGACTACAGCTTTCCCAAGACGTTGGCACAGAAAGCACTTGTGGCAGCTCTTTTCAACTGGGAGCTTTGCTGAGCTCTGTGGTGTCCCTAAACTGTGCTTAAAGCGCAGTGTGACAGTGATGCAAGTTGTGCTCATCCAGGGCCGTGAGCTCTTCATGGGGACCACCTCGAGCCACTTGGCACCACACAGCACGGCAGCTACACAGCGTGTCCTACCGTCCCTCCCGCAGGACCCTGTCTGAGCCAGGAGTGGTGCCAGGAAAATACCTCCATTTTTTTTATTGTTTCAACTGAGCATTTCCTCCCTAACCCGACAGAGAGTTATGCACCCTCTGACAAGATGCACTGAACAGTGAGAGCTGAGATAAAGTTCAGAAACTTGGAATTTGTTTCAGCTCACCCTCCCCTCGCTACACTTGTCTCCCATTAAAGGCAGCAGAGTTTGCAAGCACACAGTATCTTCCAGGAATGGGCTCTTTATCTCCATCACGTCAGTGACAGGTTGTTAGGAAATGCAGCCTGCAGTGAAGCAACACAAAAATCTTATGCCTTATTTAAATAATGGTGTTCATTGCCTATTAAAATGTAACTTCTTGCTTTAAAATAGGATTAATTAAAATGTACAAGAATGCAATTCGGTTACATTTTATGCTTCAGCCCCATGCATACTTTTCATAACTCATTCCCAGAAGTAATATTCAGGGCAGCATGGCATTCTCAGTTCTGCCATTAAAACCACAAATGACTATGAAACCTGTTCTTTTCAAAAACTTGGCTCAAGTATTGCCATTGTTAGATTTTTCATAACATATTACTTTGGTCATTACTGTTTTGCAAGATAATTGTATCAGTGATCTAACTTTTGACAGTATCCGAGGTGGCTGAAAATAGTTTGCTGCGGCACCTTTGTCTTTTAAAGGCCATTTGGGGCTTGTTATTTTAATCCTTGTGCAGCCTGATTTATCACTTCAAACATCTGTCAGCTGTGCTTTGTCTTGAAATTGATAGTGATAGTGTTACTGATTTTTCAACAGCAGCTGTTAGAGGTTCATTAGTTAGACTCTCAAAGGGAGTAGATAACTGTAATATTTTTCTTTGTTAATCATCTCTTACCGTTGTAATAATACAGAGCTTGAAATCTGCTAGAAATGCACAGCTTCTCTCTGTTTCTAACTTGTCAGAAGCATCCTTTTATTCATTTAATCTGGCTCAATTATTAAAACTCTCTCCTTCATAATGCAGTAAAAAATTGAATAATGGCACATGAGTAGGAAGATAGAAAAATCAGCCTTTGCTGTGTCGTACTTAGCGTGGAGGGAGGTCACTCAGGGTCTGAATTCGCATCCAAATATGAATCAACTCCAAAGAGAAGATTAAGGGCTGTTCTGTAATTGATTTTTAATTTAAAATTTACAAGGCATACAAAACCTTGATGACAACTTCGGTAAAATCAGGTCCATTTCTAACAGATACAGCAGTTTTCTGTTAATGCATTTTCCCTACCACATAAAATAGTCTTAGTGGTTAACTATGATTCTTAAAACATTTCCCCCAAAAAATCCTTGCAAGCCTGCCTCTAGCTGAGTGCCACAGCGACTCCTGCGAGGAGCTTCGAGGGACCTGAGCATCTGTGAACTCTCCTGCAGTTGAGAGCATATCAGTGCTACCGCTGGTTCAATCGACAATGCTCACCAACAGATAATTACAGTTTGAAATTAGTATTTTAATGAACTGATCTCGGCAAATGTAAAGTGAAATCTCCCAGGCATTAAAGAAATAAGCAGAAGGGAAAATTATTAACTGTAAAGTTCAACAGACTGGTGGTCAGCAGGTGCTGTCTTGGCAAAGGAGTTGAGTGTTCCCGTGTCCATTTGTGGTAAGAGGAGGCTTTTTCAGGTTTTGGCCCTGCAAGTTGCTGCTGTTCTTAGGGACCTGGTTTAGTGGGGGACTTGGCAGTGTTAGGTTTATGGTTAGACTTGATGATCTGAAAGATCTTTTCCAACCTCAGTGGTTCTATGATTCTAAGATAAGCATGTGTCTGCAAGTGGCAAGGTGACTTCAGTGGAGATTGAAAACATCTGGGACATCTCACAAGCTTTCCAGGTGAATAGGAATGTCTTCTAAAAATAACTAAATGCCAGATCTTCCTCCAAAAAGCACAAGTCTCAGTCCCATAGACAATACATGTGTCCATAACACCAGTGAAGCTCATTGCAAAATAGATTGCAAGAGTGCAGCCTGAATTTCAAGGAAATGTGACTCAAAAAGCACCTGAAAAACAGTTCCTTTTTATATAGTGTCAGAGCATGAATTGTGTTTTCTTCTTAGAGGTGGACAGGTGCCTTGATCTGGTGTGTATCAGGCACCATGGTCATGCCAGGTCTGGGGAGAGGGTTGTGTTGAGAGCAGAAACAAAGAGCTGGAGGTATCTGCTTGAAGACCCCCACCAAAAGAAATGTCCCCCACGCCACAGCCTTGCCATGTGCTTGGACGGCCAGAAGACACAGGCTATCACCAAACAGGACCCCACACACTCAGCTTAGGTTTCATCTTCTCCCAGTTACCAGGGTTAGAAACTGTTCTTGAAATAAATGTACATTGATTTTTGAAGTCAGAGTTTCAGCTTTTAGCCATCTATCTTCAGAAGCCCTTCAGAAGTCCCACCCAGCTAGATTATTACATTAGTATGTCGTAGACTCGATGACCTTTTATTTTATTTGCTGAAGGGACGGTCGATCTCTAACACAATTCAAGGCACTGTATAGTCAGTCAGGTGGGTCACTGACCCACTCCACAACAGCATTTCCTTGTCTGTCCTGTTATCAACCAAAAATTCTTCTACAACCTTTAATAGATTTTGTATATATATGTATATATATATAATTAAGTTTTCTCTATCTAACATGACTGAATGAGATATTTTTGTACAGGACTTTTTTTCAGATCTTTCACAGTGTGGTTTACATTTATATTACTTTTCCACCCTTCAAGAAGAGCTGGATGCCTCGTACATGGTAAAGAGAAAAAGTACTTAGTAATATCAGACAAAATTATGAGTCGTTCCTCTACAAACATACAAATAAGGTACCTATTTTATATCTCAAAGATGTCTATTTTAGATTTAGGGGAAAAAAACCAAACAAGTAGAAAGAGGTGAAGTCTTCAAGAACAGAACTGGTGCATGGTTTTTGGCAAGAAACATTCCTCAGAACAAATTTTCTGTTCTCTCAGCAAAAAGGTAGATCAATTCAATGCATGGATATAATTTGAAAGCTATCTACACTCTAAGCAATTTATCCAATTGAGGCTGGAGGGAACACTTCAGATAACCTAAAACTACTCGTCAGGCTTGTGGGAAAGATGGCACATACTTTCCACAAATACATTTTCGAAAAAGGAAAGCTTTGCAGGCTTTGTTTTTAATTTTCCCTCTTTTTTCTTCTGCTTCTTCTTCCTCCCAGTTTTGTTTCTTTACTGGAGTGCTGTTTTAGTAAAATACTATTTTGCTTTTCACACAAATTGGAGAATTTTAAAGTGGGGTTTTTTTCTGTAAAATATGATACTGAGTTTGAAGTATCTGTTTTGTTTAAAAATATGCAATGAAATCATATCCTGAACTAGAACTTCTCCCAACATAGCCCTTCATTTTAGAATTGTATTTTTGTCTGGGGGTTATTTGGATGTTATCATCTCATATTCTCATTAAAGAAAAGATTTTTACGTGTTACCTTCCCTAGCCTTTAGGTGTATACAGATGTAGATAGAGATCTTTTTCTCTCAGATCTTTTGAGGAAAAATGGCAAAGCACCTTTCAGCGGTGTGCTGTGAACCACACTTCATTAGCTTCCCGCACGCCTGCCGTGAGAGCAGAAGAGGAACTTGCCATATTATAGGATGGAAAAATAGTGCTGAGTCGCACACTGGCTTTCATTTTTCCAATTTATGTTTTCTGACTTACCTCCTGTGACAGTCTGAAACTCCTGAAAGGCAAAAGGCTAAAAAGTGAGAGAAAGCTTCAGGCTGTCGTGTCGCTTTCAGGTATTTAAGTGTTTACCAGTATTAGTTGACTTTCAGGCAATGATATGTCAGAGAGTATTAATATTCACAATTAATATATTGATATAGAGTTTTTGTCTGCCATTCCTCATTTTCTTTCAGTCACTTTCCTACTGCGCTGCTCGGACGCTTTCCCAGCAACACTGAAGAGCGATGGCTTTGGAGCCATCACCAGTCACTGATAGGAGGATGCGGTACAGTGGCGATCGCTTCCCTTCTGTCGGCAGGGATGCTTGTACAGCATTCCTCTGCAGGGGATGAATTTCTTTGTAGGATTCTTTACAAGCAGAAAATTTAATGGGCTGCAAGGTTCGATCATGAAGGCTTTTTTTTTTTTCTGCTGAAGCAGCTTGTCATTTTAGTTTTAACTACAGGAGACAGGACAAAATTGTTAAAGCAATCCAATTATATTAGCTATTGAACAGGGGATTTCTGTCCACCTTTCCCGAGTGAAAGAAAGTAGCAATAGCTGTATGAGCCTTTAAAACTTTCCAAATTGCAACCTCGCTAACATGACTGGGGGATTTTGAGAAGTCTGGATACTCTGCCACCAGCGCTTCTGACAATCCACTCCCTGCTCTGCAGTTTCCTCCCCATAAAGGATACCTTTGCTGAAATCAGCATGGTGAACCCCATAGTCCCTCTTTATGATCTGTTTTCAAATGAGACAGAAATCAAGCAGGTGAACCCTGAATTTCTAACTTCATTTTGTCTTTGCGCAGGAGTATTTCAAACAGTTTCTCATCACCCACAGGAGAGAGAAAGCCAGTCACAATAGCTAGCTGGTATTTATTTATTTACAGTTTAGCAAGGGAGAGGTTGTACGAGCGTAGGAAAGCATTTCGGGTGCCTGGAGAGCAAGAGCATCCTCAGTTACAAAGTTCAGCCTCTTTTCTGAATATTCACATCCCATCACCTCCATTAGCATGGCTAAATGGTGGCAGCAATTTCTGTGGAGTCTGCATTTACATTGAGAAATAATTAATTCCCAGCTTTTGACAATTGTATAACAAAACTGGAGTTGCTCAACTAATCAAACCAACAGACAGGACCTTCAGGAACATTCAGGTCCCGCTTTTGCTGGTGTGCTGTTTGCACCTCTCCTTTCTTCCAGGCTGCAAACTGCAAACGCTGCTTCCAGAGCTACACAGGACACAAAGACCCCGCTCTCAACCTCCAGTTGAGAAGTCTTTTGTCATTTTTATTGGGGTTTTTTTTTTTAAGTTTGACAAAAGTAAATCCCCGCTCACTCTGTTCCTCCCCACCAGCTCAGTGCTCAGAGGATTATATACAACACGGATGGCTCATGGCGTCCTCATGGGTCAGACCGGACTGCCACGCAGGTAGTTAGCATCACCAGGACCTGGGGAGCACCACCGGCAGCCCCCTGGGCTGGCTGCCCATCAGCCACCCACCAGGAAGGAGACTGTGTCCCTGAGCACCTCGGGATCTCTGCATCATACCCTGCATCATCAACTGCACCGTAACCATGGCAGAAGAGTTCAGCTCAGGAAGTAAAGCAAGCAGCCAAATATGTGGCCATGCTTTAACAGCCCCTTCATCTCAAATATTTCAAGTCATTTTTGTACTTTCTTCACAACCAAAATAAAATACAGAAGTTAGTTGTATTTCTTGGGAGCTTTCTTGTTATTTTCCCAGTATGAAAGCCACATACCCTGCTGTCAGGCCCTCAGGTATTCACATACACTTTTTAACTTACAACTCCTCTATACTTATCGAATTTAAAATACACCTTCTGAGAAAAAACACAAACTCCAAACCGTGGCAGGATGTTACATGCTGCCTACAAAGCAGAGTACACACTCAATTTTCACTTGCTGCAGCTACTGTTGTCTAATTCACGTTGGCACAGCGGCTAGGTGGCTGGGAGCTGCAGCTGATTGCAAAGTCAGGAGGAGGAGGAATCAGTGCAAATTTCAGGACCTGTCTGGAAATGAAAGCGTTTTGATTCAGTGCAGAGCAACTCCTTGTTTCTTGGGGCAGGCTGACCTGCACAATTTTGTTTTCTCAAGGGAAATCCAAAAGCTTCCCAGCATAATTTTGGGGAGAAGGGATAAAAAGTCAGAAATTTCCAAACAAAAACCTGAGCATGGGTTTGGGCAGCTGAAGATGGAGGCATCTTTAAGGATTTTTCTGTGTGGTAGCCTAAGTTGTTAGTTCACAGCTTTCATTCCTAGCAAAAACTGCAGTGTATATGAAAGTTAATTCACCTTACAATTATGAAAGCACACGGGCTTATAACATCTTGAAAAATAAGGCTGTAACTAGATGAAACAAACATGGCTTTTTTATACAGTCCTGCTGAAAGAAGATGTTGCTTAATTCCTGAATTCCTTGAAGCATTCCTGACAGCAATCACATCTGCTGCCATAAAACCCATCATGGCCTCTGCCTTTGGGAAAAACATGTTTAATAATCAGTAAAGTTCAAGCTCAGCTTGTTGTGATGAAGTATTAGAACTCGTCATCATTTTCTTGCAAAAAAAAAAAAAAAGAAAAGACTATAATGGAACACAATTTTATGTTTTTCCATTTAATTGATGATGGGCTGAGTTTTTATTAATCTTTCTGGGCTCCAGTGTAAGGTGCTGAAAAAGCTAATATGAGATCATTGTATCTGGTTAATGTGTGTGCTTTGCAAAATTGATAAGGCCTGTCAAGACATAAATTATTTAAAATTTGATAAATGTGTTGAAATCATTGAATTTCCAAACAGACAAAGCAGAGCTATTTCTCTTCTCCCCCTGCCCCCCCCAACCTGAGGTTTTTGTGCTCAGTAATGCTGTGTTATCCTTGCAGCACACAGCTTGGAAGACACTGAAATTAGCAGGAGGAAGCCAGAGAAGTATCCTGTGCTGCTGCGGTGGTGACACGACTATAAACCCATGAGATACAGCCTCAGGGGTGGAAGTAGCAGAGTGAAGAGACCACTGGAAGCCTCTCCCAGTATGAGTTTTTCACTGGTGAAACTGGGGACAGGAGGAGTACCACCTCCCTCCTACCACCCCTCCCTGTCCACCAGTGGGATCAAAAGCTCACAGCAGCACCAGTGAGTTGCCAAATGGTGCTTCAGAGCTGTTTATCCCAGCAGACCTATTTATTTCAACTAATTGCTGAGAGTTTTTAAATGATTCCTGGCAGGGGTGAAGCTATAGAAATGATTGCTGGTGATTGATGAGTAACCTGAAGAAAATTCCCAAAGCATCAAACCGATTAACTCTTGCACTGCTAAACCTGCTTTTATTTAGTGCCTTGCCCCCAGAGAAAGGCATGGGAGCAAGTTCCAGATGAACCCAAATTTATTTGGGCAAATAGAGAAAAAAAAGCAGTTATTGATACCAGTGTCTCATCAACACAGGCTCATTTCTCAGAAATAGTTCATGGGGAATGTCATTTAACGCTGTGCTGCTCTACCATGGTCAGGATCATTCATGGAAGGGAAAGGTTTTGAAGAGCAATCACCATCTTTCAGAGAAGTGCACAGGAAGAACCAATGGTTTGAAGTTTAAAAGTCCATAAATATAAACTGCATCATACTTTGGTTTGAGCTGTTCTTGTGGTTAACGTAGCAAAAGAAAACAGCAAGGCATGTTGTGGATTCTGTACATCTCGATGGGTCCAAGATTATGTTTCTTACTGGAAAGTATCTACAGCCTAATAGGAATTTTAGGGTAACTGGGTGACATTTTACAGCCTCTGTAATATGGAAAAAGATTAGGTGATTTTTTCTGTTTGAAAATTGATGGTTTGGAGGAAATGGGAAAATGCAGGTGCAGCAGAGGAGAACTACAGCAATAGCCATCTATTTAAATGTATACATTAACGTCCCTAAGCTAGTATTTTTCAAATACCCTACGAGCAATATTTTCCACTATAGAGAAGCATTATAGTGAAATGGGAAGATGCTGAGGAAGTAATTTTTTTCCAGCATGTGCTGCATTCTTTTAGTATAGATTTTTTTATTTCCCGGAAATTGCTAACCAACGTGAATAAACAGCTGAACAAAGAGCGTCAGCCCATCCTTGCTAATAGCAAAAAGCTGTCATCAAGCGAAGGGCCTTGGCGATGTATAGAGGAAAACGAAGCATTAGAGTTCGGTTCTCTTATGCTGCAGAAAGCTTTATTCAAAATAGAAAAAAAAATCTGCATACGCACAAAAAAGGTTTTACATTAACAAAGCACAAATATTATTCACATTTCTGAACAATGCACCCTTATTCCTGCTCCTGTGCTGGGCATTGAGCAGAACCAGGCGGTTCTTTGTTAGACACCTTTTACTGAATATTTGCAAAACACAACAAATGTACTACCCAGAGCTTGCAAAGCCCCCTTCCCTGCAACCAACTGAGCCTCTGTCAACCTCTGAATCTCGTTCCTGTAATGAAGTCAGTGAAACAAGACAGCAGTAGGATGAAGCAGAGTCAGGAATTAAGGCTGCACAAGATAGGAGAGTCCTACAGTCTGAGAACTATTTAAAAGAGGAGGAAAAAACTACTCAGGTTAAGTGTAAGGTACAACATTCAACAGTGGCTAGTGATTGCTATCTGGTCCTTAAACAGGAACATTACATCCTTATGATTCAACATATTGATGATTTCGTGTTCCCATATTATGAAAGGTGTTTCGTTGCCACATGAAATTGTCTACGGCACTGTAGCTCTGGGGACATGTTTCGTTATCTTATGAGTACACCTCATTCGGTGTAACACATGGATAATTAAAAGTAGTAGTAGTTTAGCATGATGCAACTTTGCAATTCCACCGTCGTGGTTTTGAAATAACTGTGCCCTAATACCTTATCGATGTGACAAACCCACCTGGTTTTAGCATGCATTAATGTTTCCCACCCTTCAGCCATCCTGAACCTTATACCTACATATTTCTTCTTTTTATATCAGAGCCTTCTGAAAAAAGCAGTTCAGAAAGCAATGCTCTGCTATCTCATTTGGAGTGAGAGCCCCCTGAAGAGACATACATTGAGTATTACCAGTAACACATGACTCAATGCCCTCTAGATCTCTTCATAAAAGGAGAGGGGAGAAAAGCTAAAGAGCCATTGCACGGATTTCAATAAACATTGCAAAAAGAAAAGTAGCCCAGAAGGACAATTGTGTATGTTTCTGTGCCCTTGCCAGAGGACACTCAGAGCTGGGTGCGGACACAAGCGAAGTTAGAACCTCCTGTGAACCAAGCAGCTTTGTTTCTATGTATTTCTCCTTAAACTTTCTGACCGCAGTTCCCTCTGGCTCAGTTGCTAACAGCAATACCAACTATAGGTGCCCACAGCTTTGAGTGGTCATTAGCATTTTAAGTAGCAGATCATTCAGCCATGCAAACACAGAGGAAAGTTTCCGGTATTTCAGCACTGCCAGCACCCTGGTCCCAGCTGGAATCTAGCAATGCAGCAGGAAAGCCTCCTTTTTGTGCTTCTAAAGGCCTCAGGTCAGTTTTGGGGTGAAGGATGGGTGAACGTGTGCATCAGTTCTTGTTTCATCTGAACAGAGTCACTTGTCCGCAGCAGGGGAGTTATTTCCCTGGCAGTGGGGTTGGCCAGCTGTTCTCAGCATCACCCGGCTGATTTTGAGCTTGTGAGCAGGCTTAAAAATGGCTGAAGAACCATGCATAAACATGACATTGCTTCACCAGGAGCCTTCCATCACAGCGGAAACGACGCTTCCCCCAGCATCGTTATGACAGTGCTATTTGTGCTGGTACAGATAAGCATCTGTCACTGTTTCCATTAGAATCTCCTATTTTCCTGGGTTCATAGCTCAGCCATAAAAAAAACGCAGTGTAGGTGCAGAAAGTTGACATACAAGGTCTCAGGCTGAGAGTGATCATTGTGGCTTTTTTTTTCCCTCTCTTTCGAATCCGACAAAGAAGATAATGTATTTCTGCAGACACACCTGACCACTACATTTTGATCCAGCCATAGATTTATTTAGCAATAGTGATGGCCGCCTTTCAACATTCAGGTTGTGGACGTTGCCATGATGGCTGCCTTTCAACATACCATGTTAATTGCTGCGTTAGGAATGAGCAGGAACAACACGCGATAAGTGGGTTTGGGCTCTGGTTTGGAGCCTGTTGCTAGAGAACAGGCCCCAGTGAAGATTAAGGAAGGGGTTTGGAGTTTCCCATCCTTGCCAGAAGATGAAATGAAAAATTGAAGATTATAGAAATAACGATTTATTATTATAGAAACTGTATACTGCGAGGAACTAACGGCGTAGAAGACCCCTTTGGGATCAGTAGCAGAGGGAAAAGCAAGCCCAGCATTGCAGTTCCCCCTGGGAGACAGGCAGCACAGAATCCCACCCCATGCATTAGCACCAGCCAGCGACTGCAGACAGCGGCACACGCTTGGTGTTTTGGGTGCTTTAGGCAAACTTCCACCCCGTCATCTTGCTGTGGTTGCCCTCTGGGTAATCAAAACCCCACCCTGTGCAGCAGTAATGCTGGGAGCCCACCACCCAGACCCTGGCATGCAAGATGGACGATGAAGCAAGAGCAGCGCTTTGCCAGGAGGAAGAGGCAGCAGCAGCTTTTCACTGGAGATGAGGGCAGCACAACTCTGTTCTTTCTTCCTGCCATTTGAAGCACCTTTTCATTCTGTTCCCACATTTTGTGAGAATAATTGCAGCTGAAAGCTTTTCTTTGTACATTAGGATGATGGTATAAAACAGTCCTGAAGAGAACAAACCCTGAAAACACATACTCCAAAACTTACATTCAAGCTTTAAAGGACATAAAAAGTTAGATGATCATTTCTAGCCTGTTGAATCAGGGATCCTGCTTCTGACCTCTCGAGCATATGCTTGAGTTCTGCAAATTGGAAATCTGCTATTTACTGAGACCTGCATGTATGACTGTGAACTCTAACACCGCTCTGTCGCTACCAGAAGTAGTTATTTGCTTTCCGACTGCAAACAATTTTGCATTAGATTTGCTTGGCCTAGTCACGTTTCTGAAAAATGATGAGAGGTGCCGTATGGCTGGGGTTGCTCACTTCTTGAAGGTTAGGCCTTGCTAATAACAGGCAGCTTAACAACTGCAACCAACACACCCAAATATATGGTTATTTTTGCGATGTGTCTCAAACTAAGAGCACAAATGGGCATGCTAAGTTTGGAAAAAATGGAAAAGGCAAGACTAGAAAAGACAAATATATAATAAACATTTTAGTATGCAACACCAGAAACAGCTGAATAAGACAGGATTTTAAGCCTAAACTAGTTGGGAGGTTAAGTGGGGAGAAAAACAAAGGGGAATGGAAAATTCTGTGTTTCTATTTCACTCCATCTTTTAGCAGAGGTGCCACTGTGCTGTTCAGGTTTTCCATCATCCTTAGGCATACTTTTATCTAACAAATTTGTGAGCAAAGACTGTCTGCCTGCTCTCACACATCGCAGCCCTTGACCTGTCCAGAGATTTATCCATTTGTCCCAGTGGGTGGCTGCTGTTGAGCTTTTTGCATCTTCTGTAAGTTATTCTGAGTAAAATCCTTGAGTTTTCATGGGGCAGCAGAAATTACTGATTACAGTAGCCCCTGTGACTGGGCTGGTTCAGACCCTCTGGGTGTAAAAATAAATATTAATGGCTCCTTTTGTATCTTGACAGTTTTATTTTCAGACTTTACATTTACAATTCTTTCTTTCTGTTTTGAAACAGGTACTTTGCGACATTAATCAAGTTGTACAAGCCGCAGACGTGCTGGACTGGGAAGACAAGGATGCTGCAGAGACACTGGTTGACAACGTGGTCCATTCCAGGATCATCAATCCTTTACGCCTGTTTGTTAAGCCATCCCCAGTACTGAAACATGGCCAGGTGTCCTACTCGGACAGCATAGAAAACTTTTGGGATTGGTTGTCCAACATCACGGAGGTTCAGGAATCTCTTGCACGAACTAAACGCAGACCTATAGTAAAAACTGGGAAATTCAAGAAAATGTTTGGATGGGGTGACTTCCACTCTAACATCAAAACTGTTAAGCTGAACCTCCTGATCACAGGGAAAATCGTCGATCACGGCAATGGGACCTTCAGTGTTTATTTCCGACATAACTCCACAGGTCTGGGAAATGTTTCTGTAAGCCTGGTGCCACCTTCCAAGGTGGTCGAGTTTGAATCGTCTCCACAGTCAACACTGGAGACCAAGGAATCCAAGTCCTTCAATTGCCGAATTGAGTACGAAAAAACAGACCGCGCGAAAAAAACTGCCTTGTGCAATTTTGACCCCTCGAAGATCTGCTATCAAGAGCAGACCCAAAGCCATGTCTCCTGGTTGTGTTCCAAACCATTTAAAGTTATCTGCATTTACATTGCTTTTTACAGCGTAGATTACAAACTGGTGCAGAAGGTCTGTCCTGATTATAATTACCATAGTGAGACTCCGTACTTGTCCTCTGGCTGATACAACCGTGGGTAACTGTAAAGATACAGCATCAGTCATAAAAATAAGCATTTCCATTAACCTTTTGGAGAAGAATATGTTTTCCTATCAGGTTAAACAGTCTTTAAAAACTGTAGCTGTGTTTGTGCTGTATCGTAAATAATCCCAACTATTTATGTAACAACCATTTTCATTTGAGACCATTGCATTTTAGCTCTCTCGTCATTAATAAGGGAGCTACCAGGCAGACACATGACAAAAATCAAACAAAATTATGTCTGTAATGAAAATCGATCTTGAAAATCAGTTTTTTAAACTAGACTCGATGGCAAAGAGATTGTCTTTTACTTGAATTGGACAGCACTTAGCAGGATCCTATTTCTCATTGGGAACTTTAGATGACAATATAAAGAACAAATGATGAAGCAGACTCCCAGCTGCTTATATACAAAATCCAAATAAACAGCTCTCCCACTAATTTCATAAAGAATGTTACGCACACTGGGCTCAAGAAATCAAGTCCAAATACTACAAGAAAGTGCTATTTCTAGGGGGGGAAAAAAAAAAAAAAAGGAAAAAAAGGAAAGGCATCTGCATTTCTATGAGTTGTAGTAGTTGTACGTATTCATTGAAGTGAAGAGTGAGTAGTTCTTCCTTCAGACTTCTTACCCGTGGATATGCAAGGATGTAATTAGACATTAATGAGCTTTAGTTTATTAGACCCACCAGGTGTGCAGGTTTGGTGTGCATTTCTTCCTTCTGTGGTCACCATTGGTTTTGATTCTTCTCAAACGTTTACATATACACCAGTACTAGTTTTTCAGCGATAGAAAATATATGTACCTCGGAAAAAGATAATCTCTGTTGAAGTCTGAAAATGGTAACGGGCTGGCTTCCATGTAAAGGAAGCAATTATTTTGCTATCTAGCCCTCTTAGCACTGTACTGCAGCAGGAAAATACACCACAGTGAAGGACAATACCTGAACAACAACAAGCTTTCTGCTTCACGGCACCCAGTTGTCTTCCTTACTACTGCGTTGCATACCTTAAGTCAAAATATAAGCAATGACAAATGAAGAGAATGACAAAAATCTATGCATCTTTACCTCATAAAGCAGATTTCAAACAATTGCTATTAATATAAAAATATGCCAGACTTTCCCCTAGCACAGAATAGCATCACCGCACCACAGTTGGTTCCACGAAAGGAGGGTCTGGCCGTGGTTTTGCTCAGCAGGACAGAGGTTGCTCCCGCTGCAGTCGATTGCGGTGAGCTCCAGCCACGCGACCTCAAGCATCAGCCCCTGCACTTTCCCTGGCTATTGATTTTGCTGCTGCTGCCAATTTGCTGTCGTAGTTCTTTGCGACAGTTCGACGTCCCAGGTCCCATGGAAGAAGCTGGCTGAGGAAGCGCTTTTTATTGCTCCAATCAAACTTACGTGCGGGGTCCAAGAAGTAACATACAGCTTAAATAAAGTACTACCAAAATACTCTGTTCAAGTGGTGTGGACTCAGACAAACGACTATGACAGCTCAGAAAGACACACTCATGAGATTAATTCCGATTTCCTTGGTAAAGTCTCATACAAAAATTTATTCTGTTAAAAATAGACTACAGGTAACTGGCTGATTTGTTTTTCTCTTTAGGTGACAAATTTAAATGTGTTGCTTAGTTTGATCAATAATCTAAATGTTTTCCTTCATCTTATTTCATACAGTCTCTCCTGGTCTAAATGATGTTTTTTAGTTTGTCTATTACTGTTGATTCCAACAAGATGGTCTACTTTGTATTCTGTATAGCGTGTCCTCGTTCTGGCTGTATATAAGCTTGGATTTATTGCTATGAGTTCGGTGGTTGGTGCTTTTGTAACTTAGCTGTAAGCCATGATTTTATTGCCATGTATTTTTACTCAGCACCGTAGGCAATTAAAAAAACCCCTACATGCTATTTATTGTAGAGGATGTGGAAATCATGTATGTATATACACTTAAATATGTGTACATATACAGAATATACGTGTACATGTATTTGTATGTAAATAAAGAGAGTTTGCTAAATCTGGCACTTGCTTGTGGCATTTTTTTTTTTTTTTAAATGTTGTATATATAAAGACACAAAGAAAAACTAAGGCACTGCAACACATCCCTGAATGTTTTTCCCCAGCTGGAATTTGCTTTTCTAGGAGATATTTAAGTATGCACTGCAGTGAACTCTGCTGCAAGCCTAGGCAGAATAGGTTCAATATCATTTTGTGATATTTGAGAAATGAAGTGCATGTTTTGACAAAGACAAACACGAACTGTTTAATAATTGTGCAAGGTACATTAAAAGTAAAGGGGTTAGTCCAAGTTAAAAAACATGTCAGCTCCTCCCAAGCAGGAAGGTGCTGGGAGAGGGGGCAGCCCTCTGCCACTTCAGGCCTTGCTCGGAGTTTCTCATCGAAATGGGAGCTGGATCCTCCCCCCGCACAGATGTTCTCTCGTTGTGACACAGCCACGTCCTGGGTTGAGGTTTCCAGACCTCAGGAAGACAAACCAGGGCCTTGAGCAAACAAACACCACTCTGGAAACACCTGGAGCACCTGGGCCACGTGGGGATTCACACAGAAAGGCTATTAAGAATCAGGAGACAAATATTTAAATAGGTTTAACACCTGAGTTTCCTGAACACAGAAGACGACACGCACCCAACGGGCAGCTTTTGACTTGAAACAACTCTCGAGGTCTTCAAGCAAGGCCGGGGCTGGTGACACCACCGGGAGCCGCAGAGGAAGGGAGCGCCGGCAGCAGGAGGAGAGCGTTAACCCAGACTGTCTGTCCTGCCACCCTGGGACCCAGCTCCAACCACCTGCAGCCCATCCTCCCACAGAGCACAGCAAAGAACTGTTCTCTCACCTGTAAGTCCCCCCCCAGAAGCCCCCAAAGGACAGAGGAGCATCCATCAGCAAACCCACCTGGCTCCCTCCGCACCCAGCGAACACAAGACAGTTCGGCCAAAGCCAAAAGTTTGATGAAAGAAAAAGGTGACAGCACGGAGAGGCTGCCTTGGGAGACTTAGCAGTTGCTTAACATAGCCCAAACATTTTCCCAGGGAGAAGCAAACCCTCAGCAGCAGCATCTGACGAGTTTCCCAAAGATTCAATGCTGGGGCAGAGGGAGAAGCTCACACCGCTGCCCTCCCTCCAAGCCCCGGCATAAGGCAGCAGCCCAGCCGGAGAGGGAGGGAGCCTTGGTACAAAACCCATCATGCCAGAGAACCCCCACCACATTTTTTTTTCCAATCACAATACTTTAAAAATCAGCTTAAAAGCATTATGTTGTCTTTTTTTTTTTCAGATCAATTTTGAGAAAGTCACTGCAATAAAGCATTTACAATCTCACTGCAGTCAAAATCAGATTAAGAAGAAATTATTTACACCTAGCAAGGTAAGCAAAATGCAATCCAATGAACCCAAGGAAGTGACAGACTTCATTAGGTCAAATTTCACACTGCACATGTAAACAGAACTAAATTTGACTTAATTTCACACATTTCAGTCCATAATTTAGAAAACTTTTCCTGTATAACAGGTGACTATTTTAGACAAGTTTCAAATTTCAATGATTGTTCCTCTCAACTCTTACTCAAAGGATTTTACAATAAAAATTTGGAAGGTTAAATGCTACTCTTTGAAAGTGTCCCAAGTGGGCAATAACAACTTATGACTGCAGCAACTTAATGTAAAAGTTTTTACTATACATACTTTAATCCAAATCTCAATAGTATAGATTTGCATGCATTTATAGCAATGCAAATATGTATTTAAACTCCTTACTAAGTGCACTTCCTATTGTTCTCCCCATCCCATGGATATACATATAAAAAAAGATCTGAATAAAAAGCTGATTTCATGATACACACATAAGCATCAGCTTTTTGCCTTTAGACAGCACATCACACAGTGCTGCGGGAACCACGAACATTCCATATTTTCTCTTTAATCATTTCAACTTGAACGGGGAAGTAACTTAAGTTTGGTTTTTCTTTTTCTTCTCCCCTCAAGAATTCCATCCTTTGGATCCTCAGCCTTTCCATCTCCTCGTAACCCCCAGTGGTGGTCGGATCCTGCCGCGAGCATCTCGGCCTCTCAATCACCGCAGCGCCAGTGATATTGCGCTGGGACCAGGGGCTCTCTGCCCGCCTCACCGCCTGCCTGCCAACTCCCAAGCTCTTCCATCGAGCGGCCACACTGTACTACAGCAGCAAGCAAGACGGCAAAAAAGCAAAAAGCTGAGCGTTGTTTGCTTTGAGCTCCCTGGGGTTGCTACATTTTCTCTTTAGAGAGAATTTACTAGGCAGTGCTAAAAGAGCAAAGCCCTGAATAATCCTGATGCAACTGGAAAAACTCTCACAGCAACTAGGCAGAGGCGTTCAGCACAAACGGGCATCCTGTGCTGCTGCTTTTTATTTTAAAAGTTGTAATTCAAGGACATTAGAATTTGCTATTTGTTTTATGCTCTGTTGACCAGCATAATACGGATAATGTTTTATTTATAGTATAATAATGATTCATCATTACCACTGTCCCTATTCAAATATGCACAGTTGAAAAGACAATAACAAGTTGCAAGATACTAAGCTCAATGAAACACACATCAATCAAGTAGATTCTTCTACTGGATTCAGGTCTCTGGAGTTAGGGAATAAAAGTTAAACCCCATCTCACTAGGCGGCTCCCTGCTGCTGATGTAGCCCAGCTTACTGCGCATGCAAGGAACACACCAGCTCCACGTGAGGGATCCAAGGGACTGGTTTTACAGAAGAGTTGAATTTTCATGAAACATCCCACTTCGGTCAAACCACACCTCACTTGGAGGGGTGTTGAGCACAGGTCTGCAAGACCTGTTCAGATCTGCAAGACCTGTTCAGATTTGTGATCAGAAGCAACAGAAACTGAAGGGAGTCTGCTGGATGCTGCCGGCAGCACGGCACAGCAGCGTCATCCTGCCGAGACCGCTGCGATCAACCACGTCACGCAGCTCTCCAGCCCAAAATACCTGTGGGTTCTCAGTCAGAAGCAAGCCTCCAGTTGTTGGTGCTCTCAAGCAAGAACCTCAGTCATCTTAGACTAAAATTTGAAGGGGAAAAAAAAAAAAAAAAAAGAAAATCACAAAAAAATGCTTTTCCAAAGATGCAATTCAGTCTCCAACTCAGCACAAATCCAGTACCAGCTGCAGCCTAATTAAAAAGCAATTACCTTCATGGGAAAACAGTTTACTCAGGGAAGAAAAAAATTCTGCCTAAACAAATAGGTAGGATTCTAAAAGACGACTCCAAAACAAATGTCAGCACCTTCCTATTCGACCCAATCAGGTCAAACAGACAGTATTTCTTGCACTGCTCTCTGGTTTTGTCAAGTCAGAAGGAAAAAAAAAATCCACTAGTTCAGGGACTTTTTCATGTATTTTCTTCATCTTATGAGGAGCGTACATCTGTGATTCCTCACCTAGGCGTGGGAAGCTGAATTGTACTGAGGGTTCATAGATGATGAGCCTCCTTTCCTAACTACAAGGAAAGGAGTGATGTGGGAAGCACAGAGCTGGCACAGGGGGAGCCTGTTGTCTCTTCTGGCTTGCCAGTAGGCAGGACTCGGGGCTCTCGCCCAGAGCTGGGACATCAGAGCAGGGCACAGGACACTGCGGGACACAGCCTGACTGCAGCAGTCCAGCACATCCACAGCAGAGGAGCAACCGCGCAAAAGCTGCCTCTGAACATCACCTCAGGCATCCCACCACCCCCCTTGCCCCTCTCACTTTAACTGTCATTAGCAAACAAGACAGCTTTATTACCAGCCTGATCCCAGACTAGCATCTCACATTTCAGTCATCACCCTGCACATCTGCCCTTGGCAGCGCTACATTGTAGCCCCCTCAGATGCAAATCCCATTTCTCTATTCTCTTGCCTCATTGCCAGACAGTATGTGGCTCTTTCATCATTATGCAGTCAATTAAGCTTTGGGTACCTTATCTTAACAGCTCCAAATAAGCTGGTGATCTTCCTGAAAGGTGATACATTATAATTGGTTCCAAATTGGCAAGAAAGAGAATAGTGATATATGAGACTGTGAGGTTATTTGAATTAGCACTTAAGTTAAAAATGGCCAAAAGCAGCACCTAAAGTTACCAGGGTGTTTGCTTAGATCTTCTAGTATTGATCAGGGTTGTATCATCTGTTACAGCCGGTGTTACTTCCCAGGAAACAAGACTTGGGATCTCTGGTTCTTGAGATCCTACAGAAAGCAGCGATGCTGCCAGCTCCCAAATACAGGCGGTGAAATCCGCAGATCCACCGTGCTCCCTAGCGCCAAGACACATCAGGAGAGAGGGTAACGAGTGCCAAAGCCTGGCACGGGGCACATTTCAGGCACCCAGACTCTACAGGTGTCCCTGGTACATGTCAACAACTTTTCAGAGTCTACAGCTCAGACAGTCCCAGGCAAGCTCAAAGCAAACAGCTCCCACTTCCTTCCAGCTGGGACTTGGGAACAGCACAGCAGGTTTCTTGCACTGCTGCGATCCTCACTTTCATCCCTGTGATTAAAGTGATAAGCACCTCAGTAGCCAGGAGAGCCAGGTCTGGATAAACATCCCAATTAGGAGGTTTTTACTTGGGTGGGCAGCAATTACATCCCCTTCTGTCCACATTTTGAAAGCCCCTGATGAAATGCAGCTCATCCCAAGCTCTTCTAGAGAATGACAGTGGTATGTCCCAGCAGAAAGGATTTGGGGCCCTCCACCCCAGACAAAACACCCCTGCTCGCACACGGGGCGGATACGTGGCTGCTGCTCCCATGGGTGCGGGGAGCGGGCAGTGGTGCAGACCAGGAGACCCCGCTGCAGGAGCCAGCACGACCCCTGCTCCCGGGTACCAGCACCCTGAGCCAGGGCCAGACCCCCAGGGCCAAGCTCTGGGCAGCCCCCAGGAACATGCCAACAGCAGTGTTACCTACTAGTTACCTGCCTAACAATTCACCTTATTTCCTTACTTATAGTCTGTTCTAAAAAAAAAAAAAAAAAGATAAATTTAAAAAAATCAGTTCAGGTTTTCAAAACATGTCAAGCTGATTTAACTCAAACATGAGCACTTGTGTTTCAGCTTAGTCCAAGAACTGATGAGTGAGGAGCCTTCAGTCTATTCTAAGCCAACAGTACTGACGCTCTTCCACCACCTTTTCTTTTAAGGAGTGTCTGAAGCACATTCCACAACGGCAGGTGATGCTGAGCAGACTTGCACTGCTAACCTGGGATCCCAGCACAGAATATTTAACACATTTCTGAGCAGGTAAATCAAAGGATTAAAAATATTTCACGTTGCCATATTGAAGATGATAAGCAAGCCTATTTATTATATAGTACTTAAGACTACTTAGTTCCAATCCACTTGTCACGTCAGATATATTTAACTGTAGCTTTTCTGACTTCAATCATTGAAGATTTGGATTAGTCGAAGTACTCGGGGAAAACAAGACGCCTGCTCCCCCGAGCTTCCTGGAGGCGATGCCATACAGGGCGATTGCTCTGTCCTGAGGGAATACCCTCTCTCTCCCACTTCCTTCTCCTGGTTTTAAAGTAAATATACCATAAATATTAGACCCTCAGTGTTTTGCCACAGCCAAGCACAACCTGATTGCTCAAAGGCACCACAGAAGAATAGCGGGCAAGACAGTCCAGACCCCTTAGGTCAGCCAAGTTCATTGGTGTGTCAAGACATTAAGGGATACTTACTTTATTTGGCAAAAGGAGTAGAGATAGAAATATATTTTGATTCACCACACCAGTTATCTTTAAAACTAGCACAGCCCCTTATTTAAAATACGAGTATTGAATTGTGTTGCCAGAAGCAGATTAATTGCAGCTTCCAGGAAAAAACTCTGAGCTTATTTCACATTGACTTTTATTCCCACTTGAATTAAGTTCCTTATGTTACACCAACTCATTTGAATTTTTTGAATTGGTTTTGCATAGTATCATTTACTGATGTACTATCTTTAATTACATAACACACATACACTCTCCAACTGTATTATTAATGAAAGTGTTTTTAATTAAATGGCTCTCAGCATAATATTCAGTCATTAATTTCACATGCTCGGGATGTGGAGAGATTCTATTCTGATGGTCTGGGGAAACTCTGTACTTTAGATGAGGGATACTTCCAAAGTGATAGTTTTAGAGAGAAGTTGAAAATCATTATGAGCACTGAATTACCCTCTCAGCAGCTGGTACTGCAGTTCTGCTCTACTGGGTATTATCTATTCTTCAGCTCAAGTGCTCCTTTTGCTCTGCCATGCTTCACCACTGGTAATTTTAAAATGCCTCTCACTGGATTCACATATATTCCGCAGCGAATAATATCAGAGTTATCTTTTAGGAACAATTTATACTTGGACAATAGCACTAAGGCTGCACCTTTTCTACAAGGAAAAGCTCTGCACCCTCCTTTCTAATTATGTCGCCCACCTGCCTCCACGCTTAAACTTTCAGTGCTCTTTGAAGTGACAAAGAGCATTCATGCCCTTGGGGATTGGGCATTTTTTTTGCCCATCCACCAAATGGAGGCACAGACACACGCTAGTACATCACGCAGGCATTGCTGTAAGCATCCTTAACGTCCACCTGCTGCAAAGATTGACAGTTACAGCCATGAGACAAAAGAACAGCATTAAAACTCTTTTTTTCCCCAATACTAGCACAAATTTACCATTGCCTTATGCAAGGCAAGTAGACCTCTTCTCCAGCCCAGCTTGGGAAAGACAACCCACCTAAGCAGTCCTGCACAAGCTTTTCCCTTCTACAGTCTCCAAGAAAAGATTCATTTTCACCTCAGTTTATGCCTTCTATTTACTGATTAAAAAGAAATCCCTACTTTTAAAAAAAGTTCTAGGACAGCATTTTCCAGGAAGACTTTGGAAGTCTTGGAAGTAATTTTTCTGTCTTTCTCGAAGAGCTGAAAGGAACTTGAGAGTAACATGATTGCACACTACTGTACATGTTTGACCTGTTTTGTGGTAAGTTTGTCCATCTTCCTCAAAGGCAACTGCATGTAAAACAGTATTCTGGTAGGACTGTTCCTGGGACTCTTGTAATCAAGTCTCTAGTCTCCAAGCAACTGAGTCCTAGCAACACACAGGCCCAGACTTTTGTTTTTGAGTAAAAGTCTTTCCCAAAAAACTGTCCTCCAATTTCTTAGGCTTAAAAGCCTTCTCCCCAGTGCTAACGCACTTGAGGAGCAGCTCTTGCCCATCCCATTCTCCTGGAAGCACAGCACCCTGGATTATGTCTTACCTACCAGTTCCTCTGTACTTCAGCTCAGGTCCCTGCTGTAAGGCTCACACTTTTGAATTCCCCTCTCTGCTATGATGCCCTACAGCTACTGTCCTCTTTGAGCATAAGGCTGGGCCTCCCAGCTCTGCTCCTGTAGCTTAACTGCAGCAAGATACCCACCACAAGCTCTTGTAGTCTCCACCTCACTTCAGCTGAGCAAAGAAAACCTTATGAAGGAGAAGACGGACAGGGAGGATATAGATTTGAATAAATGCTCAGAAACGTTCCATCAGTAAGATGAAATAAATCATTTACTTCATTGGGAACCAAAAAGACTGAGAGGACTTTAGCTAGTAAGTTCCAAACCTCGTTAAAAATCATAGCAAGACTCATCTGAGAGTCACCACGTTTTAGTGTGCTGATTGGAGAAAAGCCATGGGGTCACACCACAGCTACCTATGGGCTAGCAGCGGCAGAACCTGTATTTACAAAGCCTCACCATTAAAGGTGATTGCTTCACGGGGTTTTTAATTGAAGGGGAAAGAAAAAGGGTGAACACAAAAAAACTTAATAAAAATCTACTGTGTCAAAGAGATACTATACATGGACCTCCAGTGCATTTAAAATGGAGTCTAGAGAAGAGAAATAACTAATATTTTTGTATGACAAGACTAATGATAATATATGTCCACATTCCCAGCATTTCATGTCTACATAAAACATTGCACCATAATGAAGATAATTGAAAGTATGACTTTCATCAATATTTAATTAGCGTTTGGTGCTAACTCATTATTTTGGCACGATTAATTTGTCATCTTGCTGTATGGCCTGCACAGATTTCCTTCTAGAGTGTTGTTTTATTGGTGGGACTAAGTAACACTAGACACGTGCACCTTCCCTGAGGCTTCTAGAGGACTATGAAATATGGAGAATATGACTGACATTTTAATCTACTGCAAGATACAAAAGTATAATACTGAAACTCAAAATATGCATGTGTATTTGGCTAATGTATTTTTCTAATAAGGAAACTATTCTACTAAACTAACATTTTCAGAAAACAAATTGTATCGTCATCATGCCTGCCTTTTCCTCCCCGACTCCCCTGGCTTATGTACCCAAGTAAACCAAACCAGCAGTGCCTTATGTTAGTCATCTGAAACCTCAGTAACTAACAATTTTAAGATGATTCCCCATAAATGTGTAGAAAACTCTACAAAAAGTAGCTCTTCAGATGATCACAGAATACAAGATGACTCTTGATGACTGGGATATGCTTTACAAGAGCAGGTAGACAAAGGACAAAAGATGATTCAGAGTCATTTTGTCGGTCAGTCCAACTTATAAAATTAGAAACATCTTAGTAGCAGACATAATGCAAAGTGCAGTTTTCTTTCTACATCCTTAAAGCAGTGCTCCCCACCCGGAGGATACTACACCCAGCTGGTAAATGAGGTATTGCCGCCACGAAGGAAGAGATGCAAGGAAGAAAGTAGGCTAACAGTCCCAACGGAACAAAGTTGAAAATGCACTGCTTACACTCCCAGATGTTAAATGAAATGCCTGAATAGATCCTGAGCGTGCTGCATGCAGGGATTTTCTGAATTACCTTGAGTCAACATGGAGCTTGTTTCCAGAAATGGAGAGCAGCCATATGCATGCTTAGCTAACACCTCATCTGGCCTTTTCCAGAGATGAGGGACCACAGTTGTAACATGTACAACAGGACTTTCAAAACTGTTGCAACACATTCAGAATTATCATTTATTGGAAGTTTGACCAGTTTTAAGCATCTTAAGTTGGCTGCACGCCCAAAATTTGAGACTGTTCAAATCATTATTTTCCTATACTTCAGACATTTGAATGAAATATTTAACAAAGCTTTAATGAGCGTTATAAATTATGAACCGGTACTGACAGCTGTAAGTGGGAAGTTTTAAGATCTGCTTTAAGAGTTGGTTTCCTTTACTTTCCACATACTCACTTTTTTAGCAAGAAAAATCCCACCCAGCTGATTGAGTTTTAGAATTCTCCTCACTACTTGCAATTTTTAAAGGAAAAAGTGGGATTTTTTAAAATTATTTTCAAGTGAAGGCAAATCTAATGAACAGATTCTGTAACTGTGTTACTTTTGAAAACTAGTAAGATAATAATACTCACGTCTAGCATGCTAATGTAGCAACATATTCGAAGAACAACAAGTAATCACTCTAACATTGAAAAATGTTTCTCAGCCGGCTTGGCAAATCTCATTTTTGTCATGCAGGCTCTTGCACGTGCTTTTGTTCAAATCTCCTTACTGGGCTCCAGAAGGATACACACCACGTCAGCACACAGCTCCTGAGCAAGGACCAAAGAAAGATCCTGTTCCCCTCTGAATTCCTCCTGCAGATCTTCCCAAGTGCAGTTACTGTAGCTCTTCCACACACCTACTCAGAAACAGGCTGTTGACCACAGCACTCACAACACAGCCAGAATCTATTTCTTAGCATCATTTGTCTTCACCTACTCTCGTAGCAGCTGTTACCCAGGAGAGTGGGAGGAAAAGAAAAAGTTTTGCAAGGTGCAAATGGGAAAGAAGAGCACTTGGCCTGCAGTGAGAAAGCATCAAATCCTTCCAGCTCAGACTCACTGAAAATAAAAGCACTCATCATCCGTGCACATTCTTATCAATTATTTGATGAATCCTCCATTTTGAATATTTGACAGAGACACAAAAGAAAAGAAATCCACAACATAAGTTGCAACTGCCCCTTTCTTTCTCTGGTTTGCAGAAGACATTCCCACCTATGACTGCTCATACACAACAATGAAGTGTGAACAACCTCTTAACAAATCCTACTAGACATTTTTGTTGGGTGTGCACACACGTGTGCTCAGAGTTAAGTGTACTTCAGGGAAATTAATCCTAAATGCACTGAGCTTGTAATCAAGCCAATAGTATGTTCAGCTGCAAATCCCAATGATGCAGCATGCTCCAATATATTTACATTACATGTAGAGAACTGGTTAGGAAAAACCCAAGTGTTGCTACTGGTGGAAAAAAGTACTGATTGTGACAGCTGAAGAAGCTGAAGACTAGATACAAGGTATATACTCACTGTGAAAATAACTAGAGCCATCAGGGCTCCAATACAGTTTTCACTGCTCAACTGCTAATTCCTACTGGCCTGCTGGAGAGCACTGGCATGGACAACACAAATGCCCTCCTCCACCCTCAACTTCACTATTTAAGCTAAAATTGCTGAAGAAATAGCTTTGACAAGCACATACAAGGATATTAAGTGTTAGCAGACAAGCAGTGATGCCTCAGCTCTACCCAGCCATGCCCTTTGCTTCTCTCCTAGGCAGAGCATTTCCTCTGGGGGAACTGGCGTTTCCCTTACAGATGTTTAAACCCTGTTTATCTCCAGAAATAGAAGCCAGTTCTGCCACTCTTTCGCCTTATAAGAAGCAAGTAGAGATTACAAAACTATGCCAGCACTATTGATGATTCATTGATAGGAATCTCTACCTACAACTAAATAAGCTTCTTATTTTTATTACTGATGTGGTCTCAGTGGCACTGAACATTGCTGAGCCAGCCCTGCTTTTTGTGTGTTTTTAAAGAATGAATTAAGGAAAGCATCTACGTTAGGAGAAACTTCTTTTCATCTTTATAATTCATGCTAAAACAAAAAAAGAAATTATTGTTAAAGACAGCCTCAGTGCAAGCGCCTTCCTCTACACATTTTTATCTGGAGGAATCAGGAGCAAATGTTTAGTTTGCTCTCTGCAAACAAGCAATGTGGGAAGATTATGGACTTGCTGATAGCACATACTTAAAAGTAAATACAATGACTATTCATGGGATGACTACTATGACCAAGAGCGCAGAGATGATTATTTATTACACAAAATGAGATCAACTTAGAAACGCTCTTGGTTTTATATCACATGGAATATCCTCAACAGCTGATTATACATTTAAAAAAACCCAGACCTTTAACATTCCTCATCTTAACATAAAGTCATAAAATACCTGCACTTTTTAACTCTTTGTTTTTAACTGTCCAGAATATCACTTTATTGGAAAACTGCAGCTGCCCACCCAGTGCATACCTCGGTTGCTTCACCCCCATCTCAGCACTTCCTGAACATCCATATTAACAGTTTTTTCAGGTTAATTCTTTCAGAGAGCGAGTTTCAATATTCTGCTTAAGTACTTTGATTAAAATTTGTACAGGATATTCACAGAGGTGAATATAACTGGGGCACACTGTCCCAGTAAACACCATATATTTAACTAAACAAGTGGCAAGATAACTAGGATGAAATATATGTTGATTAAAAAAAGTAGTTGAAACTGCAAACACTCCATTTCTTTGATAAAGTGTCTAAACAAGTAGCCTTTTTATAGCTAAGAGATGGTAATACCAGACATACAGACCCCGCAACTCTTGCAGGCTCCCAGAGCTCAGACTGACTGATTCCAATGCTCCTGCCCATTCCTGCGGTGACCTTAACCAGTACCACAAACACCACCAGCTGAAAAGTCCTGAACCAGTTACAAACAGAACCCATCCTAGTATATATACCCAAAAGCTTTTACGAATTGTACTGACCATGTATTCTCCTAATAAGCATCCGAAATACCCGTCTTCCAGACTGCAGGCAGGAGAGCTGTGAGTCGGGGCAGTCCTCTTAGGCAGAGGTGGGGCAGCCTTAGCCTTGGCCTCTGATAACTGGGCAGCACCAGGCCCAGGAACTGCACACTGACAGTTTACAGTGAATCATCTCCTGCGTTTTAACATCTTCAACACTGCATCTAGCATCCTGCTCCCTAAGCCACTTAAATGAGGTTTTAACTGGCTTCTGGAGCTGTACACCTTGCAGCTTGTGGCTGTTCAAATCCACACATTTTTCCTCAATCTTGTGAAAGAGGACAGACGTTGCGCAGAACACGCATCGTCATTTTTGCCCCCCTGAATCTTTATGTTGCCTATCCCCATATTCTCCAGGTGCAGAAGGACACTGAAATGATCTAGAATCAAATGGTAGTTTGGCCAAGATCGGAAGCTGAATACAAATGTGTAACATTTCACCTCAGACCTCAGCGTGATACCCGCCTATAAATCAGTCACGCTGACTTGTTTGTTTTTGCAGGGTCCCATCTTGCATGGCATTCATTATAGCCTCAAGGTATTTTTCTGCATTAATAGCTTTAAAGCATCTCCTTTGCACAAAATCTGTTTCAACTGATTATTCTGTCAAATATCAAGTTCTATTTCTTCAAGTTGAATCTTTATTTCCTGCCAATCTATTATGAAGTTTTATCCTACTGCCTTTTTCTACTACTGAGAAAATACTGCTGTTTGATCTCAGTTTTTTCCTCTGGATGAGCATTTGTATCAGAAGAGGCAAGACTAATTAAGCACAAACCAAAATTGAGGGGTTTTTTGCGTCAAAGGTTAGATACCTGCAGAGCAGTGTGGAAAGCTTGAGCTCCTATGCAGATAAAAAAGCAATGGCTTTCAAAACTTCATGCTACTGATTTCAAACACAAGATTTGTATGATATAGTTTGATAAATCCCTCCACATGTGCATGTTAGGAGCAGGACAGAACTGAATGATAACATAAAGGAGGCATATAGAGACTAAAGAAAAAAGCCCCAAAACCCCAACTCTAAAGAGCAGACGCCCTACAGGATTTACGTGGTTTTGCCATCTTGCAGATCTAAATGTTTTCCAAAGCCAGCGTAGACTCAAGGATGAGTCTCCTGATGACAGCTTTGCATTCCTATATTCCCCACCTAGTCACTAAAGAGTAGCTGGGAAGAAGCTGCTTTACAGAAAAGATCCAAGACCTGGGTTATGCCCAAATTATTTCTTATAGAAAAAGTGTATTAAACTATCTACCATATTCTCCCTGTTCAACTGAAAATACAAAACTGAAAATCTGAAAAACCCCAACACTCCAAAGAAACAACAGACAAACCTGGCTCACCCACATATACAAATCTACTTTTTTTTTTCAGAAACACTGGAGCCTGAATATGCAAATTATAAGAATGTATTAATTATCATTAATCATTCCTTCACAAAGACTAGAACTAATTGGAGAAATAATTTGAGAAAATTGAAGTACATGACAGAAAGCATTAAGATTCATTAAGTTTCAATTCTCTGGTCTGTCAGCTTGTCAAAAGTAGATGCCTGCTATTCTAGCATTACTGGTAAAACACTTCATATTTTTCTAATCTAGTATACAATTTAACCCCTTTTACAGTTTGTTCTGAGATTAACTACATCTGACACGATACATTGTTTGTTAAAAGGCACTGTTACAAAGAAATCTGTATCTCCATTTCTTTTAATCAGGGAAATTGAACTTGCTGAAATTTCATTATAAAGCATTTGCAGGTTCACTATTTTGTATTTATTTATATTATTTGAGAGGTGCCAGCACACATTCTGAAGAACAAAACAGAAAAACAATAAGGCATTTGAAAAAAAAGCTACATTTAGAGATACCCACACTGCTCCATACCTACACCTCAAACTCAACCAGAAAAGCCCATAAATACACAACAAGTTCTGGGCATTATTTGTCCTAACGGTTACAGCCACGAGCATTTGAATATCTATAAATTAACAGCAAGGAGGTAGCTTAGAAGCATGTCTGTACATACACACAGATGCCCCAGCAATCTAAATCAAACAGCATTGGTTAAATTCAGCTGCACTTTCAGCAACCAGCTACGCAGCTAAAAAAAAAAAAAAAAAAAGAACCAAAACAAAACAACACACTCTGCACCTGCTTCCCCCCATGCCAGTCCTTATAATAGCAGAAGAGAAAGAGACAAACAAATTTTATGTCCCTCTACTTGTTGCCCTGGGATAATCCTCCCCAGGTAAATCATACCGGTACAGAGTCTTTTCATCCAGCAATAATAAAACACAGTCCTGCTGCTAAGGGAGAAATAAAGTCTTGGTAGTGTAAGAACTCCCACGTGTGTGTCTGAAAGGAACAGCCCATCTGCAAGATCTGACAAGGACAAGATGCAAAATTTTTTCCTTTTAAACCATATGGTGTGGGCTTTATGGAGAACATCACAGCTCTTAATTTGGGGATGGCACAACTACCCTAGCAAGGTTTAGTCTTTGCTGACCACAGTAGGTAAACGTTTGAGTTGTGTGCTTCAGCGGCAAGTAGGTGGTTTGTTTTAAAATTTCAAGACTTTATAAACTTAACACAGCTGGGTTAGAAACCTGTGTAGATAATACATAAAATAATGGTAAAGCTTACAGAAAGTTACCAACTTAAAAATGAAAAATTTAAATAGTTTACTTGCCAGTTATGGTTAGCTTGCAGTTAAAACTCCTATGCTTTAAGAAGTCACTCTATTAGATTTTTTTTTTTTTGGCATATGCCTCAAAATTTACCTTTATTACCTGAAATGGCTCAGTCAACTATGCAGTGAGAAATGTGGGAAGTCAAAAACCATAACTGCTTAAGATGCAGCACAAATTGCCTCCGTTCTGATCAGCAGTGTGAAGTCTGACATAGTGCAATTTATTTTCTACATGACTATCACTGCCAACACATGAAACATGCATAAGTTTGGCAAAGCAGAGACTTTTCACTCATTATATACATACCCTTGACTGAAATACAGTACCTGCACAAAAATATTGTTATGCTGCAAACTGTACTAAGAATGCAAGACAAAAATGTTGGTGTCAGGTAACATTTTCCAAGGAAAACCGCTCTCTGCTTTACAGGACTATCACCACATATTGCTACAGCTCAAAGTCTCCTTCAAAATACTTTAACTGAGAACTTAAACCACTCTTGGTAGTTTCTCTGTAAGTCAAGGCCAAACAAACTCTGCAAAATTATTTTTTCCCCTCCTGAGTCTCGAATCACAAGCACATTTCTGTTATTTATCCTTGACTTATAAGAAACCCAATTTTACACTTAAAGCATCAACTTCACATAGTGTTTAAAATATAACTTATGTGAGAACCACTGGGATGCCATCTCTATTCCAAAGCACTCATGAATTGTCACAACTGAATCGGGGGTTTTTTTTGCCTAGATGCAGTGCTTGTAGTAGAAAAAGCAAGTCCTCTGCATCGCACATCTGAAATGCTTCATTCGGCTTCTGCACTTGTATTTCTTCCAGCTTTCTCTGGGAGAACAAAGGAGGAGTCTTCAAAATTGATGGCAATAAAAACACGTTCCTCTAGTGGAAAATTACCGAGAAGTTTGCAGAAGGATAAACTGTTCAGCACTACTCTAATTTTAACAGCAATTAACAGCATTTCCTCTATTACCGTACTATGACAATGCAAAGTGCAGTTATTTGTGTATAATGGAAGTAGTTTGATCATTAATATAATTTACTTAATAAACATGGCACGTAAAATTTGTAGTGGAATGGGTAATACTCTAACTTAAATAGTAACAGAAGTAATCTAAAACATAGAAAAACGTTTATATTAAAAGGTTATATTCCTCCATATAGAACACAGCTAAAGTTACTGAATTCTTCATTAAAAAAAACTAAGTTAGGTAAGATCCTAGCATAAACCAGAATTTCTCATGGTAAAGTCAAGATGCAAGTTGTCATGATTAGTCAACAACAACTATGCTGTTTGGAGAAGTGGCACAGACACACTTTAATCAGTATTTCTCACCTATGACTGCTCAGGCTGCACTTTGAAATACTTTTCTTCTAGTGGCAGTAACAGGGACTGCTTAAGCTGGCACTAGGACATCAAAACATGCCTTCAGTTTATGGCAGGGCTGTACAGCGAGAGATGCTTTTTACTCTAATAGCATATCTTATAGCAATCGAGATTCATTATTCAAGCTTTCTCCTTTTAAAGAAAAGGACATACATTGGACTTCAAATGAGAATTCTCAGAAAGCTGTTAAAGTTACTAGTAATATTTTAGTTAAACCAAGATTCAGATAGATTGACACTGTAAAATACTTTTTTTTTTTAACAGAAGCATTCAACTAAAAGGAGGAAAAGCTTTATTTATGTGCCCAGTTTCCATAAAAAAGACTATTAGAATTCATTTTAGAAGGAAAACAGGTGCTTTTTTAAAATCCATGCTAATTGTTATTCAGCAAAATGGATTCAAAGAAAACTTTTGTGTGATGACAAGATAAACATCTCAGAAGAAAAATTACTTCAGAAAGACTAAGGATAAAAATATAGCCTTCTAAAAAAAGAAATAATGAAGTTTAATATTCCTTACCTAAAAGTTGAGGCTCAGTTCAAAAATCTGGACTTGCACAAATAATTTTGATTACCATTCACAGTGGTAACCAGGCACATTTACCTTGGAGGTTACTGAAAATGCTTGTGAAGGTGTAAGTTACATCATTGATATAAGCCCCACGAGGAACTTTTAAGCTGAATAACTGTGGAGTAACTTAGGGGAGGTATGTTTTAAGCAAACATGGAGAATTCTGCATGTACCTACATACAAAACAGCAATGTGTTACGCTGAGATACTCGTGACAGCCCTGTGATGACAGCTCTGCGTCCCTATTGGTCATTTTAGGATGAACTGCAATGGTCGGTTGTGGCACATTCTCGCCTAGATAAGACAAGGCAGGGAACTGTGTGTGTTCACATGGCCTGTGTCACTTTTTATAAAGTAACTTACCTTGATACCACCATTTCCTGGAGTTCAGTGCGTCCAAAGTCAAATACATAGAGTAGCATATCAACAGTCCTACGTATCTTTGCAAAATAAACATATCAAACCCCATGAACTACCCACATAGATTATTCTTACATTCCACTGCTCCCACAAGAAATGCAAACAACATTCCTGTTGTACGTGGTCATTATAAGCATATACTCAACAGGAAAAAAAAAAAAACACAACAGTTTTCAATGGCAGAAAAAGAAACCAAATCTCTTAGAAATCACGCAGCCCATCTTCATTACCACAGGATCAACTCTTCTTCCCACTGAGTATCGGTTCTGACAGAGTGTTTGCACAGGCAGTCATTTCTCAGGTAGGCAAGTTATAAGCTGTTCAGAGACCTAAAGTTATTTGAAAGTGTCAAAATGGAACAATAACTAAGTTAGTGGAGATCAGAGCAAGACTGCAATACGATCATCCCAAAAACAGGTTTCCAAAAGGACAGCAGTATATTTTACAACAGACTGACTGGTAAAATACCCTTCTCAAAGGTGAGAAGTGAGAGGTAGCCATTGTGAACATATACAGGGAAAAAAAGACAAATACAAGCCACACAGACACATTCTCTATAAGTAACAACTTTATTGTAACTTGATGTGCTGAAACGCAAAAATATTTTCAGCAACAAGGTACAAAAAGTATTTCACCATTAACATCAGCTGATAAAAAAAGGCTGGATGGTTTGATACAACTGTTTACATATCTGAATTCTCTTAATCATTTCCACCCCAAAACAGGTCTAAGTCATTTCACTGGTTTAATTTCTAAAATAGGACTCATTGATCTTAAACCTTCAAAAACCAGGTTACAAATACGGTGAAGTTCCTTGCAAAACACTTGAAATAGTGAATTCCCTTTACAAACGTAGTCCATTTACTGTAAGCAGAAGCCAAGTTATGAGACTAAGTCAGTGTCTTGCTAGCTAAGGAGCTAAGCTCTGCACTAAATATGCCATCAACACCAGACAAAAGAGGACAGTTAACATTCCATTTGTCAATTACCAAAAAAATAAATCAATTAAGCTTAGTAACTTTAACCAACCGTGAAATCCAACAATATTTCAGGTAGCAATACCTCACATTTGCAACTCAGTCTTTTATGAAACACAGTTTCAAGTACTGCACATCATTTTATTCTCCCAAGGGAGAAACCTTGCCATGAGGATTTAAAAGGAACATAATCTCCATGTAGATCTTCTGCTGACCTTCTGTGCAAAGGTGAATTTTATGCTAAATACTTAACGTTTAGAAAAACATCAGAAATAGAGTAACTTGTAAAACTAACTTTGAATCCACGATTACCACACTTTGGCATACACTTATCCTGTAACAGCAGATATTTTCACAAAAATATACCATTACTCAACTTGTATCTGTAATACTTACTCCACCTTTTTTGTGTGGTTTCTACCTCAGTGAAAATGAATTTAGGAAGCAAGAATCAACATGCAACAGAACTCAAATGGCTAATTTGTAACTTTTCTGTCTCAATTGTGTATCAAATAGCATTCTCCTTTACCTTTAAAATACCTTTTAAAAAGATCTTGTATCCTGTTAAATCTTCCCTTCATTGCAACAGTTTCCTAAAAAAGGCACAATGTGTTCATACTTCTGCATGCAGTAAATGGACTAAGAAATAAGGATTATTTATTGAAGCATCTTCCACCCAAAGCATCTCCTTAGGAGAGGTTCAAATGGAAAAAAAAATACACAATAGCATTTTAACAGCAAATTGAGTCCTTATTTTTAGAAAGTCATTCTTGACAAAAAACACCGCACAGTCATACACACACGCGCACGCACACACAGGACACATGCAGGGTTCTCCCCAGAAAAGTATGGAGGCGGTGGTTCACATATATCTGAGGGAGTACTGTTGGCAAGCCAAAACATGGCACCTTCATACGTTATATTCCTAATCTGTATATAAAACTAAGAAAAAACCCCTAAGGTTTCAGCCTGAAAAAACTGTCCATTGTATTAGATAGTTTTATACCTGCTGCACTTCGAACTGACAACTGAGGTTTTGAAGGGCAAGCTCTTGAGACGTGGGGAATAAAAACGAGCTACTGAGTCTGAAGGAGAAGGTTGTAATTACCAGCTATCCCATTCCAGTGAGAACACTGCATGTAGTTAATTAAAGAACAGAAGAGGTGAATAATTAGTGCACTCACTTAAGAATACAGCAACTGTTTTACCTTTTTCTTAAGAGCTGACAAAACTTGAAAACATACATAATAAATAAAGTCAAATCTAAACAGATCAATTATCATCTTGTTTTTTTTTTTTTTTCTGTTAGTGTAATATATGGTATACACTGCCTGACTTGAAAAATGGACACTCTACGATGTAGATAATATTACGGCACAGTGTCTGACATTTTTTGGTACAAAGTGTGCTATTAAGCTTCTAAAAAAAGTTTTCATAAAAGTCCTTAAGCTTCCCATTTGATTACTGTATGTTGTTACTTTAGAACAAGCTGAACTGGACAATCATTACAGCATTAAATATTCAAGTCACTTTGTATATTAGAGCTGCAAGTTTTACCAGTGATGAGCATGACGATATATAGTCCTAACGCATTACACAGTGCAGCAAAATCATCATTATTTTGGAGGGAACAATTACCTTTACATCTTATTGTGAAGAATGCTTATGAGACCTTATTTTAGATAAATATTTAAAAAATGATAAAAGGATAAATCTCTGTAAATATATAATTTGATGCCTTACGTAATACTAAAGTTTCTGATTTTACACTTTATCCATCATAAAGATTTAGTTAGAAGGTAAGAAAATGCATGTTTAGAGGTTATTTTATTCTTCAGAATTGGACTGGGCATTTTTTCCAATTTACCTTCGCTAATGGTTTACTAGATGCCAAAAGTATAAAACTATATACTCTTTCCTCTCAAAATTTCCTTCAGAGCAATTCAGATGAATCTTAATGAAATGAGGATGGAGATAGATTTTAACAATCTGAAATTCTTCCTCTCTCCTCCCTGCATAACTTTTTTTTAACAGTCAAACTAAAACCCTTATGCAAATGTTTATAAATTAGGTGAGATCTCCTCCCGTTCCCCACTGCTAAACCCAAGTCTTGCTAAAAAAGAAATATAGCATATTATCACTATTACAGTAAACTCAATGCAATAACTCAGGAAACATTTAGAGTGTGCACTACTGCAGACTTTTCCTCCCAATTGTAAACAAAGCTATCAAACACTGAGGATGTTGATATTAAAGCTAAGGTTCATATAATAAAGAACTGGCCCATGACAAGCAGTTTACAAATGTTTCATCCTTTTCACATTATGCAGAATTTCAATACCATCCACAATGCTAGTACAATAACTGAAATGCAAGACTGAGCAAGTCTCTTCTTGCAAATACCATCTGACATTTCAGGGAAATATTCCTCCTGATGCGTACATAACCTCCAGAGGTGTTAATGGAAGCTGTGCACATACGTCAAGATAGGAAAAAATCCCTTCAAAATTTTACCATTCACATGCCTTTTTCAAATAAGCGAAAATATTCTGTTACTTAAATATGAAAGCTCGCAATAGCCACCTTCAATTGAGTCTTAAAAAGACATGCCTTTCTTTTCTAACAAAACTAAATCCCATGTGGCTGTGGGCATCTTAAAATGTATCTAAAAAGTTAAGCCACAATTACCTGTACCTCATTAATTCATCAAAAGCAAAATATATATGTACCACACAACATACAAAAGTTACACATTAAAAGTGCATATTCAGAATCCATTTGGCCCATTTCTTCAATTTACATTTGGTCATTCTATGCATCCTTTACTTTGCTATGTAACCATACATGTGGGATATATTTTTTCCATATACAATACTATTCTGTTTTCACATTGAACTCTTTACCTCTCGTTCAGTTCTGCATTAAATGTAAACTAATGATGGACCGTAAAGAAACACAAGCAAGAGGTTTATTCTGTGTTTCTTTTTACCGTTTGGACAGCTTTGACACACACACAATAAGCATTACAAACTGTAATGAAAATACATTTTTGGGCCAAACCATTGCATATTTGCCCCCACAATGAAAAATAAATTATGTTCAAAGCAGTATATTGCCATAAATAGCCTGTAAGCATCCGCTGAAGGTAAACAGGCTCTCCCTATGTTTAGCACTTGTCTAGGGTACATTATGTGCCTCTGGTTCAAGCGCTTTTAATGAGAGGCTAGTTAAAACCTTCCAGTTAGCACAGGACCAAACTATAATCTTTTTTTTCTTTTTCTTCTGAAAATAATGGAAGATCCCTTTCAAAAATTAATCTTCAGTTATCAACTTTACTGCATTATGGAGCTAGTGCAATCCTGCAGAGCCTAGTCAAAAAGACAAGGCACATTAAAAAATAATAATAAAAAAATCAAGATACATTAGACTATATGGACTAGAGAGTCATTGAAGATAATTTAAGGCCTTTCAGTGAATTAGAGTAATCAGTCTAATTTAAAGCTGAGGATTAAACCATAAATTATCCATCTGAAAAGCAAACAATAGGCTTTTTCAGCTTCTGTTCTGTGGACAAGGATAACAAAAACTCTTGTTATGGTTTGTGAAAACACCTCTGGACATGGAGGAGTAGAGTCAATTCGATTTCTCTAAAGTTCATGGAAGATTTCATGACTGTTTTAGCCGTTTGCGTGGAATGCCAAACTGTGGACACTGTGCAGATGCTAGTGCGCGAAAGGCCTCTGCTACTAAGTGAGGGTGGGAGTGGATCATGGACTTCCAGCCTGCTGTTTCCATTATGTCTGTTGCTTGGCTGAAAACAGAAGTATTAAGAATAGTCACACAATTTTACAAACCAAATACACAAATGCACAGTGGAGAAGAGCAGGCAAGGCAGAACTACTACAGAAGAGCAGTTGAGCATTATGACACAACAGACTTTATGAATGCCAGTAAGGATGCCACTGGGAAGTAGCAGCAAATTGCTATTTGGGTATATTAATATCATCACATATAGGGCAAAGGGTACCTGTTCTGCTCTACTCAGTACCAGTGAGACCTCAGCTAAAGAACTGTGTCCAACGCTGGGCACCATGTTAGGATAACCACCTTGCCATTGCTCAGGCAAAACAGTAAAAATAAGAGGAAAACTAGAAGAAAATGAGGTCTAGTGCAGAGAGGAAAAGCAAGGGAAGACATGATAATCTCATTACACAGAAGAGCATGCTCAGTTTGAGGAGAAGGATGACAAGAAGAATCAGCTGAAACGGCATAAAAAATGATGTAGTTCATATACTAGAAAAAGCCATGAAGACAGATTAGCTGGCTGACTACAGAACCCTTCACTGGGAGCTTGCAGTTTCAGTACCAGTGGAGCATACTTGAGAATATTCTCTTTCTTCAGTACAAGATCATGGGCTACATTCAGAATGACTTTCAGTGGCCACTGCTGATTTCTAACTAACACAGAAGCAACAACACATTTCAGCAAGTATCACACTGACATCCAGGAGATTAAAAACTATATATTTACTCAACATATATTTTTACTTTTTTGTGAAATAATGTAAAACAAAAGCATAAAATTCACTCTGCACATGAAGAATATTACACCGGTTGGGATGCATGCCACATTGACACAGGATAAATTTGTAATTTGGAACCAATAGTTTATGCATCAATCCCAAGTTTCCACTGCCCTGCATTTTCAAAAACCTTTCATGAGCACTCTCATACCGTTTCAGGAGCGCTGTCAAGCACAAAGTTAGCAGCTGAGCTCTACACTACATGATTTCTAATTGCAGATTTCTAATGCAAACCTTTACTCTTCTGCTGCAAGTCAGTAAAGCTAAGTGCCTTAAGAAACAATACCAAACTTCAGACTCCCTGGTGACCAGCCAGTAAACTAAGCCAGGCCCTCTCATGTTATTTCCCTGATTTATTGTAGATGCTTTAGCTGAAGCAAAAATGACCAGTATCTTCACTAGCAATTAACCAAGACAGAAGTCAGCTCAGTAAATTCCAAATCACTTGAGAAGGAACACATTAACTTGTTTGTTACATATTCTGACTTATGTTCATTATTTTTTCTACTGGTATTCTACTATTTATCTTCTATCCCACTCCTCCTTTCCCACATCATGTTTAATCATTAGGCCTGTGAAGACTTTTTTTTTTTTAGAGGAGAAACACTAAAATTTTAAAGTAACTGGTACACACAGCTTTCTCATGGTCAGAATATCCAGAGAAGTTAAGTGCTCTGCTGTCCTTCTACTGTTTCAGCCTACCACTGGCTGTTCTGAAGCTGGCTGTCTTCTATTCCATGATTCACCTGAGCTGTTCTAAATAGATGCTGCAATCAGCCCTACAGTCCGAGCCACATATTCTCCACCTATTTCCAGCATAGACACAAGCCCTTACAGAGTCAGCCAGATCAGAGGGACCTGACTAACTAGTTGTGTGGCCTCAAGAATACTATGCTGGCATGTGGGAAGGTGCACAAACATGTCACCGAAGGCAAAAAGAGCACCTGCCCTCCTTTCTTTGGAAATACTGCAGGCTCAGATTGACCTAAGCATGTCTTGAAACCACACTGGGGTTGCCGCTCCTCCAGGCACAAACCTGGTTAGTCAAGAGAATGGTTTCTTTTATAAGGGTTGCGGCCACCATCTCACAGCACTGATATGTCGCTAGGAGAAGAGGAATGAAACCCAGCTATTGTCACGCTGATCTCACACTGGAGGGCAGATAATTCTCCCTATCAGTTAGAGGGAAAGTCACAATCATAACTTGGGTAGCATCTGCTGAATCCTGCTTTACTTACAGTCAGTGACTGGCCTCAGTAGTGTGGAAATGAAGCAACAGTTCTTAGGATCTGCAGTCTATTTAGCAGTGTTTGTACAGAACATCGTGAGGCAGGGAAACTTACTTGCTATTCCAGTTTTTCCCATCTTTACACCCGAGTTGTCTAAGAACACTGCACCTGTAAGAGAGAACTGCGCTAATATTGAAAAGGTACACCCAGCATAAATACAAATACATTTAGAGTCTCATAAATATTACTTGCCTGTTAATAAAGTCTATTGCTTGTGCTTTTAACTGTTCAGCGCTGTGCAAATCTGCGAGGATAAGAATGTCAGCAACATTTTCTACCGAGAGGTTACTACAGAGTGCTTCCTCACACATGACCTTCAGCCGTTCCAGTGCATACTGATAAAAGAAAAAACTACACTAATCATTCTTCAAACTCATTCTTTCTACCGTTATCGCTACAGTTTTTAAGACCATTTCAGTCACAAAAATGCTTGGTGCCTCCCAAGCTTAACATCAAACTGCTTCCAAACAGGTAACTCAAAATTCAATATGCTGCACTGAAGAGTCCTCAAATAGTAAGACATGCATTAGGTTTGACACAAACTGATCAAATGCTTTACTGGGAGAACTTTTATTAAAACAAGAAAAAAACCCCAAAGCTCATTCAGAAGTTTGTTTTCCTTCAGTTTGGTAAGGGAGGAAGAGCAAGGAACAGACATGGGCTCTTCATCAAAATCATCATTAGACAGGTTTACATCTCAAAGTGAGGGGCAAGAAATTACACAATGGAAAGTTTCATGAAACTGTCCAAGGGAAAACATATTAGCCTGTTTGAAACTAGCTTGTTCCAAGTTTAGCCCCACTCCCATCTCCAAATTCCTTAATTTCTTCCACACCTTTGACACAGACTACCATAAAACTGATGTAAAATAACTGCATTTCTGCATCATATTTTGCATTAAACTGTGCTGCTTTTTTGAAGGATGTCATAGTCTGAACAGGTTTCATTCAGCTGTATACATTTCTACTGAGATCTTATCCATCTAATTTAGCACCCTTAAGATACAATTTTCAAGTCTGAAAAGAATTTTAGATACATAGGTGGCACATATACTCAAGTTGCCACTCATACATTTGTACTAGCAACTGTTCTATGCAACAAAAAAGTGCCACTTAAGTCAAATTACTGGGCTAACTTCTATGTATCTAGACCTATGCATTTTTATTTCAATTTATTACTATAGTACTCCTCAGGACACCTCTATTTAGAGTAAATAAATATTAATTACAACAAATCTATACCTCCCAGGTATTACAGCAGTGTAATGCCTTTGGTAATATGCAGAACACTCATTTTTAGATTATTTCACATTCAGAAGGAACAGCAGAAAGTTTCTAGCAGTTTAGCTGGTACAAAAAGCTATAGGGACATCCTAGCTCACCATTTTTATTTCCTGGTATTGCAGACAATCGTACAACTGTATCTTATAATATTCTCTATATTTATCAATTATGTCCTAAATATGGGCCAGCATTCATAAAATAACACCATTTTCACCTTCCTGCTTGGGTGTACTGAAACTTGACAAAACACTATCAGTTTTGGAAGATGAGATGCTGGCAGTGAGAGGTGAAAAGAATGCTAAGTCACCAAAGCCAAGGAATGACAGGTCAAGAGATCTTGAAAAAATAGAACATATTAAGCTGCCAGAAAAAAAGTTGTAATTATTTCTCAAAATTAACTACTGGGATGACTTATGTTATCTTAAATGACTTGTATTAGGATTGATGATGAGAACAGGCAGCTTTCACACTAATGTTTTACAGATATGATTGCACAACCAATTCAGAAATTGCAAAGGTAGTTTAAGAAATTGCCATACTCTCAGCTGAGAGTAAAAAAGTTTCAGATCATATACACTGAAAGTGAGTATTTTCTGGATTCTAAACTACTTATGTCTCCTCAGGGAAAGACAACTGTGTGTCCTCTGAGGATAGCTAACTAAAACTTCAACTCAAGCTCTAAAATAGTAAAGAAAAAACAAGGTATTGGGTCAAGTTTTTAAAAAGTTAGAAAACTGTAAATTATTATATGAAAGGGAATAATCTCACTTTAATTGATGTGCTGCTATAAGTCCCCCTTATCTTAAAGGTCATAGTAAAAAAAGTATTTCACAGAGCAACAATTTAAAGAGTAGACAAGATCCCAATACAGAAGTGATGAAAGAACCATTACATTTGTAGGGAAGACAAAAAGATGAACGTTCTGAAGCAGCAGTACTTTAGGGCACACAGTTAATTCAAACACTTGTATAAATCCTCTTTAAGAATAAAAAGATCTAGGGCACATTTAAGACTAATTTTCCAAATCATATTAAAAGGTCCCCAATTTCTAAAAAATTTCAATAGTAAATATAATTAAAGTCTTTCTTGACCAGAAGTTTCAGATATATCAGCCTTCTACTGCTAAAAAGAAGTCTATTTCCCATCTTTCTTCATTTCTAATAAGATATGTTTCTCATATTTAAAAAAAAGACAAAATATAGATCAATCTGAAAAACTATTTTTTTTTTAGAAGAACATTCCAGAAGCAAGCATCAGGTTTGAGAACTTAGGAGTCAATTACTTACTTTGTCTGCAGCTGCCAACAAATTGTCAGCCATTTTTTCAAGGTTTGGTGCTTTTCCTGTGTAAATGAATCTCATCATTTCTTTAAAAACTTCAGGGTCTACATCATTTATTTCTACACGATTCTGGTAAAGAAGAAGAATCAATAAAAGCCTCTGGAATTTAGCTGCAACTTTACAGTGAACATAATCAAATGCCATCTGCACGTACACTACACATTTTCATTTGCCATCCATCACACAACATCCTTACAAATTTAGGTTAACGTTCAACAATATTAAGCAGAAAGTAATCAAAATCAGTAGCTCTTAAAAGTCAGGTAGAAATCAGCTGGAAAAGCTTCGGCAATAAAAAGTAATTGCAACTTTTTTTTCGAGAAATGTCTGACTCTGGACTCTATTGCACAGGCTGAACATAAAAATCAAGGCAGAGTTTCAGGAATATTTAAAAGTGCTGCTGAGTTTCCCACCCGACAATGATGTGCTTGGAATATCAGCAGAGTGGCAGACAGAACAAAGTGAGCCGTTTTTGGCTCGACTTAAATTGAGTCAACACTGCCTACGTTTTGTTCTCAGAATCCAAAAAGCAAACAAAGAAGCACATCTAACTGACATCATGTAGCTGAAGACTATCTTAACAAAACTGTGGTATTCCATGCTTGGCCCCATCCCCTAATAGTATTCTCTATAAGCAACTAACTGTAGAAAACTATGTCAAAGATGTAGAAGCAAGCACCAGACTTTTGAATGAAGTACAAAAATTACAGGCTATCAGCAGATGAGATGTACACGTTCTGGTTTCCTACCCCCTGAACCACACACAGTATTCAGGAGTAGGTCTGCACTGGAGATTTACTACTAACATGAAGGCGAAGGCCCCTGGCATGGCACATTACTGAAGCTGGGACATCTCTGGGTTTCTTTCAGTCCAGAAATCCCAATAAAATGATTCCAATATTCCAATTCTACCTGTAAAAGTTTCCAGATTGGAGAAGCACAGGGAAGAAAAATGCCACGTTTGTGAAACTCAATTGTACTACAGCACCATATCCACCTGATGTATTTGTTCACACAAGTGGCACCCTTGCAGCCTCCAAGACTAAGTCATGATCATCTATTACTATCCTTTAGCGAACTGATCGGTTCCTTGCCTTTTCGTGGATTCTGCCTATAACCAACCCATTTTAGATAGTCATCTTCATGGAAGACACAAACAACTCCTCACCGTGGGAGATATCAAGTGCATAAAAGCAGAAGCAGCAATCTGTGCTGATGAAGTACCTATCCATCCAAAACACTTACACAGGTCAAGTGCCCGCAAAAACTGTGAACGAAAAGGAGTGCTTCACTGCCTCAGGGCTTAACTTGACTCATAATTCACCTGTTGTTTTCTTTGTGTCCTAGCTACCATATAAAATGTTTTAATACACTATAGCAAAACCTTAGTGAGGTCAACCACCTTACGTGAAGGCATAAACTAAAGCAAAAAGTGGCAGAGATTACTAGGTCAATCACATCACAGCTAATGTTAAAAACAAACCCAGACTGATCTAGGGCAGATACAAGTACTTGAAAGAACAAATCCTCCAGAACCTCTCCACAGTCAGCCCTATCTACTCTTTCTACACAAAGAAACTCCTACAGAACTCACCAGGAGAGCATGGTTCAGTAGTACCTCCACCACTCACACACACAGTACGTGTCTTCCTCAATTTGCAATCCTTCAAGTTTACTGCAACTTCTCCCTTCTTCGCAATGTACAATTTTTTACATGTAAAGTTTTCACTAAGGCTTACCTTTTTGCTTTCCTCCATTTCATGTTCAAACATTGCATTAAAAACTGGAGATCGTGCTGTAGCAAGAAAAGTAAATATTAAATATAATCATATTTTAAACTTTTAGCAAAAATTTAGTTACAAAATAATAGCAATACAAAAGTAGAAAGTACCTGCAAGGACAGATTTATGAGCTTTGAATTCTTGTCCTCCTACATAAAAACTGCAATCTGTAAATCTTGTTGTTTCCCAGAGATTCCCTAAATCTTCTGCTAGGCGACATTCAGGTACCTTCAAAGTGTTTGTATTAGACTGTCCTGATATATTTACTGAGTCTTGGACCACGCTTACCTAACAGAAAATCACAGCAAGACAACTCCTTCATAACTGCATGCCAATAATAATTAAATTACAGTACCTATTGCTAGAACTTTGGCAAAAACAGTGGTGTTTCTGGCATTAGGCCAGAACTAGAAACTAATGTTTTACAGTTTACTTTTAAGTAACATAAAACAAACAGGGCTTTACTTAAGAGACTCTAACATTGTGTATTCATCCAACCAAAACAAAAAGAAAGAACACAATACCACATGCCACCTGATAAAAATGCCAAAGTAAATAAGGACAGATATGGTTCTTCGGATACCAGTGGGATCAAAAATAAGAAGGTTAACGTTATTTCAGAGATAAAGAGTTCAACACACTTCACACATTTAAGGAAAATGTATACAATTTAAATTCTGAAGAGATCATCAGGATCACAAGATCACAGAAAAGAATAATACACAGAAATTCTGAATAGTATGATATTCTTAATTACAGTAAGTTCATACTTAACCTGCAGTGTGATAATGCAAACTAAGTGCAAGTAACATAGCTCCTTCATTATTTCATTTTGATGTGTCCAGCTGAGTCAGGAATCGTGAGGATTGTCTTCCAAACAAGATTAAAAGCCATTACTTTAGAAATATAAGTCAATGAAAAACAAGATGTAGTAGGTAAGTAGCTTCAATAATGAAATGCATGCTCACACGATGTAATTTCTGCACAGAACTAGTTAAGAAAGCTGTGAAATAAGTGCATCTGAAGTGAATATATTGCCACTGTACCCACATTTAAAGTCTTTTGCATAAGTAGCAAATAGGACAGTAGCATTCTTACTTGCTTTTTTCAGATATCTTTACATACTAAGTCCTTTTAATCAGAATGTTGGGAAAACAGAAGAGCTCAGCAGGTTTCCTTTCTGTTGTCTGAGAGCACACGCCTGAGAACAAAACCTTCGTAAAGAAGAGAGCCATACTACAAGATCTTAATCACTGCATCTCCCAAATACAGAAAATTAGGATTATATATTGAGAGAAAATGCTGATACTGTTAAGATCAGCGCTTTGCTTGATTTCCAGAGGCACAGCATCTGGAATAAATCTGGCATAAAGCAAAAATAGCACAGCTAAGCTTCACGGAAAGTCAGAGCACTGCAAACCAAACTCCAGATCAGAAGAGGAGGATGATCCAATTAAAACAGCAGCTTGGGGATTTGAATCATTGCCTAATTCCCTGTTTCATCCCGTACCCCCTTGTGACTATAAGGAATTCCTTTATATCTTCTACCTTTTAAAGGAAAAAAATACCCCAAAGCACTGCGAAATTTCCCTTTCACAGTGAGACTATACATTTATAACATTGAAAAAATCCATAGGCTATTGTGTACTCTATTTTACAGTTTTTGTACATACAGAGTGATTTCAGGAGATATACATACACACAAATGGAGTTTTTGCTTAGCAAAGTCTTCTGTTGCCAAAGGAGAGTTCTGCTTCTCCAGAGACTTGCCTTAAAGTTCATGATCTGAGTTGTCCTCACAGCATCCTCTTGTTAGCTACAGACAGTGCCTAGGAAGGTCATCTACACGTTCTGTATGTGCACTCAGACTGATCTCTGATGTTCCAAGCTTCTGTTTTAGAATGGTTTCTCATATATATTGATAGTTGTGCAACACCGTAACTTGCTATGAGCCATCCTTTTCAGATACAACCCAAGCAAAATTTTAATTCAAGTCTCCTATATCTGAGTGGCTTGGCATGTATTGTCTGTAGATAGTAACAACTTTTAAAGATTCTAAATACAAACACTTAGAGGGGTCTAGTATTTCATATCTCACTTGTCCAGATGGTATGCTTAAAATCAAGTGCATACTTATTTTTTTTTAAATTTATTTAAATCAAGCTGAAATCCAATCAAGTTAATCCCATAACCACTGAAAACTCATTTTAGGCTAAAAGGGACTGTTTTATGATTGCCTCAACACCTGATACAAATCCTTACTTCAGGCACCTGAAAGCTGGGTTTATAAAAATCACTCACAGAAGTGAAGGCATTTCTTCACTAAACTGCAGGATGAGGAGAAGATGCTAGAACTAATAGCAAACGACCTATCTCAAAGAGTAGTAGCAATCTAGCCAGGACTTACAGGCACTCCACAAGGTCTGATTTACTTTACTTAAGAAGCTATCCAGCATGCAGCTTTTGCACGGCATGCACACTTTAGGGGCACAGGTCCTGTTTGCACTGCATACCCTCATATGTAAGGGTATATAAAAATGTATAGACTAGGACTTAAACAAGTTCTGCATGTGATGACAGTTAACTGATAATGTGTATTATTTTCTTGGTTTTGAATCTGTGGAGGTCTAATAGTAAAGATGATGTAAGTAGTAACTCTATACTACTCTCTCAACCTAAGCTAGGTAAGAGATCTGTGAAAGCACTTGCTAGGAAAGCCATCCCTGCAGAGAATCTACTATTCTATTAGCAAATTAAAATACTTGCAAAGCTTCAGTAATTTCAGATTATGTGGAAAGTGAGAACCAAGTGAAACAGAGATCAGTTTGCTTAAAAAAATAAAATCATGAAGTTGTAGTTAATCAATAGGTTGCTTGTCAGTGGCAACACTAGACTTTGCAAAGTATTTAACCTAACAACCTTTCAGTTTCCAATCCAAGGACGTATTCAACCAATCTTAAGAACATCCTGCAACACAGAAAGAATATCTTTGCTGACAAGGAAGACCAAATGATCTTTCTGCAACCCAACAGGGAAAAAAAGAAGAGCCAACTAGCACCGTTGGTACTCGGTGACCTTTGCTAAATACCTGCTATATCTGGTAAGTTTTATAAAGCCAAGCACCATATTTTTTTAAGAAGTGGTCAGTTTTCCAGTTAGGATACAAGTAGGAAGGCAAACACAGAAATTAGAACTCAAAAGTTTTAAAAGGCAAAAAGTTCAAGCTTGTCTATGGAAATAGGTCCTTCAAACAACACCTGTTATTTCTAGTGACAGCTGAAAAGCTAGAAGAACACATCAGAAAAAACAAACTTTAAAATTATTTGGATTTCCATTTTTTTTTGCTTTAGTAAAAAACAAGACAGAATTTATTTTAACATGCTCACTGTACACAATTAAATGCACTTTCTTCATCATTTATAATTAGGGTACGTCAAATACTTTACAAAAGCCACTCACATTAAAACACTGAGATGTTTTGTAGGGAAACAGTTGTATTTAAAGATTAGCATCAAAATCAAAATAACATTATTTCTCTCTGGAAAATTAAACATTTGTTCTATTTATTTTTTTAACAAACAAACTTTATCTTTAAAACTAGATATTGACTTACTTCCAAAACCAAACACTATATTTAAAGCGGTTCATTTACATCAAAGTAGTCATTACAAGGAAAACTTAAAATGAGAAAATACTCAAAAGTATCTTAACAGAACCATAAAACACTTGTTACATCTGCTTTTATCACCCAAATAATTGTATTCATAACAAATTTATCATGCAGCTAATTTAACTTGTCTAAGTGAAAATAAGATGCACTATATTTGCAATATCTAGTCTCAGGGGCCACATTTCAATTATTCTTCCTACATAGCATAATGACATATAATTAAATTGTAATCTTGCCAAGACAATTTTACACATTTCCTGTAAATACACAGATCAAAGCAAACTTATTAGCAGTTAGAGCATCTATCATCCTCCTAAGTCACTAATCACTTTATGGCAGCAAAGATAACCAGTCAATGTATATTTAACATACACTGTACTTACACTGCAACTTTCTCTAGTTTCCATTTTTAACACTGAGTAAGCTTTTTACTGGATTTTAATATGACAATTTAGGTTACCAACATAACCGATATTATAAAAGTGACCCATAATACATCATGAAGTTAAATTTATACCTCGGCTCTCAATGTTAATTCTCAGTATTAAGCAGCCCTCCAACAGGATACTTGCATTTGTTCAGAAAACAAAATGTAGCAATTACTATAAAGTGTTTCATTTTCTGGAAAGACCTGTTCATTGGTTAAAGCCATCAATTATGATATTCCAGGAATATAGATTCTGCCAATTAGTTGGGGTTTTTTTTAAATAATGCAAACCAGCATGTAGACATTCCTTTTGCTTACCCAGTGAAAAACAATCCTATAATTCTGAATACAACTTATTTAAATAAAAGTGACCTCAGTAAAACAGTACTTCTACAGACAGCACATTATCAGCCACCTTTTGCATAAATAATTCTACAATCAATTCTAATGTAATCCTGGCAGAGTCATGGAGAAGCCCAACAGTTTAGAAGTGATCAGTTCAGACTCATTCTACACTTCAGTATACACGTATCAAAAAAGAACACAAAATACAATGCAGACAAAGCAAGTAAATGTGTATTTTACCATTTCTAGTTTATAGAACACAACTTTTATAGTATATTACTGTTTAAATCAACATAGCCTCATTTATTAGAGCAGAAAACATTTTATTTAAAAGTTTACCACTTAAAAACCTATACCCACCTCACAAAATAACGTAAGCTTGTCATCTGGTAGAAGGCCATTAGCTTCATCTAGTAAAAAATCTCTTCGGATAAATTTCTTAAAACCCCAGTCTTTGCCTTGCACAAATCGATACGCTCTTTGGCTTTCTGATAAAAAAAAAATATGTACAAATAAAGGAAGTTAAATAAAAATATTGACAAATAACAACACCTAAATTCTATATTAAGGCTAAGTGTTAATCAAAAAATGAATCAATTTAACACATTGGGATCATGTGTCACATTTTTAGAAAACTCACAACTGATTAAAACTTTCTTTAATGTTAGAATAGTGTTATTTTATAAAACACTTGATAGAACTTAGTAGAGCACAATTTGCAATTCAAACTGTATCATCTCCTTAGATGTTATCTTAGGCACCATCCAGCAAGAGAGGAGTTTTTCAGTTAATGTTTAAGAACGCCAATGTGTCAAAACAGAAGTTGTTCACAGGGAAGTACCATTACAATGAATTTGTCATCACAAATGCATTCTGACAACACTTCTCCAGTTGTCATAACAATCTGTTTTGACTCCTTCCTGAAATGGAAAATCTTGTTTCACAGGTTGCACTTATTTTGAAATACAGTAAAAGCATTTAAAAAGCAAAACAGAAATAAAAGCTGTCAAGTAACAAACTTTTTTTTGGTCATAAACAGGTATTGTTTATATTTACCTTTTAGCCATAGTTATGAGAATATTTTTAATTCATCAGACTTGCTGTGACCACAGAACCCTTTTTTTCCAGTTCTGCTGTTCACAGCCAGCAAAAGGGTTCCCAAGGTCGTATCAGTGCAAATACATGTATAATTCAGTAAGATTAGTTATTTCACATGGCACATTCACTGTAAGGTGGCCACTTGTTCCACAAACTGAACCACAAGAAAGAGCACCATGTCGTTTTACATGGAACTGAAACATGGAAAAGAGGTTATTTGGGAATGGCTTTGAGAATATATGTAGCATAAACCATACTCTGAATTATATTTAGAAAGACCATTCAAAAGGAAGAAAGCACGAATACTTGTGAATACCACTAGAGGTTGGGGGGGGTGGGGGGAGAAATCTCAAGAAGAGTTTTCTAAAGACAGAACTTCACTTCCATTCCAAAACAGCTGGGCAAGAAACATGTCACCATGTCACTTGCTGCATGGATAGATACTTCAGCTTTCTGGAGAGCTATTTAGAAGTTTAAGTCACAAGTTTTTTTATAAAAGTATTTTTCATGACAGAAGCTGTTAAAATATCATTCCTTCTCCAACATCCAAAATAAAAGACATCGGGAGAGTAAGACTTCTCTACACTACATAACTTGGTAGCATCACTGAAACAGACTTGATCATATAACACACCACACATGTTAGAAAATGTACATGTGTAATACACTATCCTCCCTGCCAATAGCTGGAAAAATTATATTCACAACAGTTTTTCACGAGGATTAGATCAAGCAAAGTATATTGTACAGGTTTTGAATATATTTGAATACAATGAAGAACAACCCAGGAATTGACAATGCAGGAGGTGTCTTTATCCCTGTCACCTTTTCACACTCACATCTTGAAACAAAAAAAAAAAAATCCACGCAGGGCACAGAAGCAGAGGAAAATGCATTTACTGAAGTGCAGCGTAGGCTTTGAGGGTGACAGAACAAACACAAAATACTGTTCATATTTTTAAGCCTGCATGCCAAGGAAGAAAAATTACCATTTTAAAAAACATTGTTTAGGTTTTTTGGCATCTGGATTAGTGTTTTCACATTTTTACCAACTTGCCAAAAACTCAGAGCAAACCTCATGAAATTGAATGAAAAATAAAATCAGAAAGTCACATTAAAAAGGTTCAAAAATTTCTTCTCTAGATCCAACCTAATTCTTTATTCTGCAGACTTAAATTTTACTGTTATCAGCAAGAACCAGTGTTAACCCTCTGAAATTAAGTGATCAGTAGCAATTTAAATATACAAAACCACAAAAATAAAGCAGCATAAAAGTGTAAATGTATTTTTCTCCTTTCTAATAAAGTTAAAATGTTAGTTTGTTACCTCTTTTATACACAGCTTCACCACTTGAAGCAGCAGTCTATGCATGAATTATCAATTTACAAAGGACATCTAAAGTCAGGCATCATTATACTGTATAAATAAAAACAGAGCATCTCCAGAAGCAGATGGTAAATGGCTGGAAAGTCCAAGAAATAAAGATTTCTGTTGGTAATTTCCCAAAATGAAAAGATGTTTATAATTCCTGTAGTGCCAAATACAGGACAGCTACTATTGCAAAAACTGAAGACACATCTACTCATAGGATTTTGGGGTTTTAGGACCTTGTGATTTTTAGGTTTTAAAAGTAACACTTGGCAAGTAATCTTTAACAGTGACTCTCTGAAGTGCCCATTAACTCATGTACACAGCATGGAGAAGAAACAGGAGAAATCAGAATTCTGTGTGCAGTGGCAGGGCTCGGATCTCCTTGGCCTCACAGAGACACGGGGAGTAGCTCACACGACCGGAGCACTGCAGTGGATGGGTACAGGCTCTCTGGGGAGGCCAGGCCAGGAAGGTGAGGCCAGGGAGCTGCCCTTTACTTGAGAACCGCAGGAATGTGCGGAGCTCTGCCTTGCGATGGATGATGAGCCAGCTGAGAGTTTCTGGGTCAGGATTAGAGGGCAGGCCAACGTGAGCAATGTTGTGCTCAGTGTCTGCTACAGACCTAACGATCAGGAAGAAAAAGGTGACTGACGATTGGGGTCCTGGTGGATGAACGAATGAGAGCAAGCAATGGACCCCCAAGGCAAAAAAGGACCAGCAGCATCTAGATAAACACTAGAACGGGTTGCCCAGGTAAGTTGTGAAGTCCCCATCCTTGGAGATGTTCAAAGCATGACAGGTCCCAAGCAAACTGCTCCAGCTGACCCTGTGTTCAGTTTTGGGCCCCTCACTACAAAAAGGACATTGAATTACTCGAGCGTGTTCAAAGAAGAGCAACGAAGCTGGTGAAAGGTCTGGAGCACATGTCGTACGAGGAGTGGCTGAGGGAACTGGGGGTGTTTAGTCTGGAGAAGAGGAGGCTGAGGGGAGACCTTATCGCCCTCTACAACTACCTGAATGGAAGCTGTAGAGAGCTGGGGATGAGTCTCTTTAACAAAGTAACAAGCAATAGGACAAGAGGGAATGGCCTCAAGTTGTGCCAGGGAAAGTTTAGACTAGATATTAGGAAGTATTTCTTTATAGAACGAGTTGTTGGGCATTGGAATGGGCTGCCCAGGGAGGTGGTGGAGTCCCCATCCCTGGAGGGGTTTAAGAGTCAGGTTGACACAGCGCTGAGGGATATGGTGGAGTTGAGAACTGTCAGTGTGAGGTTAATGGTTGGACTAGAGGATCTTCAAGGTCTTTTCCAACCTAGATGATTCTGTGATTCTGCTTTCAGCAGCGGGTTTGGACTAGACAACCTCCAGAGGTCCCTTGCAACCTCAATAATTCTGTGATTCTAGGGTTATCTCAAAAATATTTTTTGATGCACACACTGCAGTCATTTAATTACACACACCAATCCACTACTGGACTGGAAGACTGTCTCATGCCAAAAGCCACAATCTACCAAATTTGTAAAAGTGTAGCTTTGTTCATATAAGCTCCAGAACCAGGAGGCTTACAGGGACTGAAGCAAACAACTCCATCAGTGGAAGAGGACAGAGTGAAAAAAAAAAACATATTTACTTTCCTTCCAAGAAGTCTAACAATTTAATTTTTAGATCTGAACTCAGTTTTGTGGATTTATTTTAAAGATTACAAGTGGGCCTACTTATACGAGGAGAAAGTAGCATGAACTTTGGGTATGAGTACTGAAGAACTATAGATTTTTCCTATTCAGAACTTGCAACAGAACAGACCCTGCAAGATCTCTTAAGTACTGGTGTAGAAGAAGGGAAGAAAAGTAGACCGATTCTTCACATACAGGACTAACAATAGCACAAAGTCAGTGTAGACCAGCATTAAATTACACATTTTTCATGAGAATTCCAGCTTTTCCAGAAAGCGTTTTCAGTGAAGGCTGTGCTTATAAGTTTGAAATGAAAAGCCATATATTTTTCATACCAAGAAGGCAATTAAATCAAATCACCAATTATTTCAAAGTCTTCTAACTCCTTGGGTGCGTGGCTCATGTTTTTAAACTGATTAGAGTGTAAATCAGCTGAAATAGACCAAAACATTGTGAAGGAGTATCTAAAAAACCCATGCATGTTTATCCTAATTAACTATGGAAATCAAACACTTACTTCCACTGTAGCTAGAAACAAGCAAATACACCCCTACTAATAGGAAGCAAGAATAATCTGCCAGAAAAGCTAAGTGACAAGAATCTGGAGTTAGTAGGGTGCTGTAATTTATACTGCTCAGGACAGAATTAACACAGCTCAGCAATCAGAAATGTGTGAAACATGAAGAAGATTTTTTTTAATTAAGTTTGGAAAAGGATATTAAAAAAGATATTTTAAAATTTATCTCAACATTAAATTCTGTTCTCAACTGAAAAAAATTACAATGCTGATTTTCTTTGGGATGTTCTTACAAATCCACATGCAATACATTAAGATTCCCTTACCCATTGCTTTTGTTTCTTCTCTTTTAGCATTCAGCAGGGAAAATTTGAATTTTGCTCTGACTTCACTTTTTGGACAACTGACTAAAAGCAAATATAGTGACAAGTAGTCTTTGCTTTCATCATCTAATCCCTTTGGATTCACTCTCAGGCACCTGAAAGAAATGCAGAAGTTGGACATTCATACAATTGACAAATCATATCCAGAATAAATTCTATAAGATACAATAATATATGCTACTGAAACAGATGTTTCCCTTACAACTGTTGAAACTTTGACATTAGAACCAATCGATACCTACAGTAAAATTTCAAGAAATGTCTTGTTTAGTATTTATTTGCAATTTAACTTTGCAACTTTTGTGAGTGGAAAAAAAAAAGAAAAATCAAAGCAGTTGCTAGAATAAAGACCTTACCACTTCATTTTGTCATTTGGCCCTGATGAAAAGGTAGAACTCTTTAAAACTTCACCCATTTCTTCTCGGCAAAAACTGAAGTTATTAATGGTCCACATGTAGGAAAATTTTACTACTTTAACCTGAACAAAAGATGTAGAAAGTGTCAATAAAATGTAACTTACATATCAAGCATTAACTATGAGAACTAGAGACTGACAGCACAACTCAGTAATTTTAAGTTGGTTTTTTTTTAAATTATGACTAGAAAATAAAGCCATAAAATAAAGCCATTTATGTAGATTACCTGTGTATAACACCAGCTTTCAGCCACAGGTCCACTGGACATCTCCCCGGGAGGAGGTGGGGTGGGAACCCTTGACATTGCCACTTATTGCAGGTTTATAGTATCAAGATAGCAATCCAAACTTCAGTACTTCTCCTAAGAAAAAAGTAATTCAAATATTTTGTTCACCCCTTTTAAGTGTGAAAAAAATCCATATTTTGATACCCATATTACCGTGTTTACTAAATGATGCATCTGAAAATTAAACTTGGAAAGAGGACAATGGCTCTGCTATTTAGACAAGCTAGGTGTCACAGATTAATGACCATGTGTACTCAAAATCTGCAGGCTGAATCCTCATGCAGTACTTTATAAAAGCAAGCGCCTATACATCATACAATACCACTAATGACATTATTTCAACATCACCTTTGCAAATTACCACCTTGATCACTCCAGTCACGTTATAACTTTCTTCAGGATCTTCTCCTTTGATTTGGAGAGTAACTAGGGCCTTGTGAGCACTCAGTTATTAGTATCAATGCACCTGTTGTCCACACAGGCATAATTCAGAGCTGAAAGAGCACCGAGCCTCCTGGGAGAGGAACAGGTTCAAACAATCGTGGGATTTCTCAAGGGAGGGTAAGAAATTAAACCTGCATTTAAAGTAGCATTTTCTTCACACATCTTTCATGGTTGCCTTGTATCTAACACCAAGAGATTCGACTGAAGAGCTATAATCACCACAACCATGTGTTTGTTCCCTATTGAAGCACAAAGCTGAAAAACAGTTTAAGTCAACTCACCAACTCTTAAGAACTTTCTAATAGCAAATAAAGCAATTTTGTTACAGATTATCACCTAACAGAGCACTACAATTTCTCCTGCCCATCAGAAATTGAGTCACATGCCCAGATTCATCACATCTAGCTACAGACACGTAATTAGCCAACTTGCACCAGCCTTTGTACACAGCTAATGAAAGAAGGTGGGCCTGTCAGTGGGTAGCTCTGGGTTACCGGGCTGACTCTTCTTTAGGTAGGGTTTGCCATCATCTTTAGACAGGTTCCTGCCAGAAGCACAGGTTCTCACGTAAGCAGCTCCATTAAGTTGCTAAAAAGAAGTGAAATGAACCCTGAACAAACCAGATGAAAGTCACAATTGTTTCTGCCACAAAACATTTTCTCTCTTAGTACAGAAAGTTTCTTTAAACATACCCTGCTATTGCTAGAGCAAGATAAGACAACTACAGCCTTTCTGCAACATTTGAGTGCTTGTGTGATAGAACAGCATTGTCTTACTCAGAAGATGTGACTGCACATCACTAATCATGTTGGAACTCTTCCTTAAGGGATGGGCAACACTTAGAAACAAGGTTTTATGCAAACATTGGTAAGACGACACTGCAAGACCATATCCAGTTCATTCACGATGTGAACAAGCTTATTGCTTCTATGGGAAGAAAAATTCTCTGAGAATCACTATGATCCTTGGTGGATGCTTTCTCTCCTGCCTTTCTGGCACCTCCTCTCACTCACTCACAATATGAATTAGCCCTTCCACATTAAAGCCTGCTGACACAGGAATCGCTCTGAATCACTGATGTTTAAAACCTTGAAAACAAAACTAATTCTCAGTTTTTATCACATAAGGAAGCATATAATCAGATCCTTTAATGGACCTCTACTAAGAGATCTACTATGACAAGATAAAAAAAAAGTCATTGAATAGCTCTCCTGCAAGATGTTGATCATCGAGACATTCAAGTGTAATCACAAATACAATCCAGCTGTCTCTCATATGTGACTTTTCTTTCCAAATAAAACTTGTATTTATTTATGGCAATCTTCAGTACTTAATTAGCATTTTCCATAAATGAAAACTAGTAACAAACAGCCACCCTAAATTTAAGATAATGGCAGTTGTTTGGCCCATTTTTTTAAGCAGGAATTGCATATACTGCAGAAGCTGTGTTTACAGGTTTACAATTTGTTTGTACCACCCAGAGCAAAATTCCTGTGACGGATACATGTGAACATCCCTCTTTCACAAAGCAAATATTAGTATTTATATTACCACTACCTTTGGAAGCACATCCTATTCAATGGTAACAACTGAAGATGTTAGGCAAATACATGATGGATTTTATATAGAACCGTATCCTGGAAGTGTTAGAAGAGCCTACATCAGCCTTACTGAACCTGTTTGCTCTTCAATTCTCCAAAGCTAAAACCAAGAAGAAATACAGCCCATTCCTTATTCTGTCATTGGCATGAGATGTACAGGACTGTCTCAGCTCTCATCTGTTCAATTCTTTCAGTCCATTAGACCAGTCAGCTCCTAGTAACCACAAAGGAACAGCAGATCTGAGCCAAGTTTGCTCTGAAGGGGTCTCTAAATTTAAAAAGGCCAGAAATAACTGCTGTTTAGCGTCCTCTTTGGAAAGTGTCTAGTGACCTTATGCTAGCCACCAGTAGTTATCTGCGCCCTCCTGTCTCACAGCTAAATCAGCTTGATTCACTGAGAATTTAACTCTAAGCAAAGGTGGTTATTTTCAATTATTTTCAGGTCTGTCTGCTGCCTTGTCTCTGTTCTACCCAGGGCATTTGTACTTCAGAGGCTGCTTCCACCTGCTGCGTGGCTTTTATTATTTATTTCAGGTTCTGACAGAAGCCATGATTTTACATAAGTACACTTTTCAGATCCTTCTGAATAGCTTCAGCTTTTTGTAAAGTTTTCCACTGCAGCATTAGGATCAGACAACTGATTTTCATGAGCTCCTGATACATCTTTGAGGTACAGATTTGTATCTCTTTTTCTAGCATGTATTTACTAAGCCAAGCAAAAGTTTAGATTAAGAAAACTGGGAGAAAGCAATGACTTTGAACAGTTTGGTATCATACTGGGAGCCTGTGCTGAGAAGCAGTCTTTTTTATTTTTTAATATGCCTGGATGGATAATTTTTTAAAAAGTAAGAAACCAACCAACAGCAAACTGAACAATGGAGAACAAATAAACAGAGCATCTGATGTTTTCGGCATGTCTTGAGAGACTGCCCGAGAACAGCACGGAAACAGTTTAGCAGTACTGCTGATCAGACCCTCACTTTATTTAATCCATTAATTGGGATTTGGGTGGGAACATGGGGCTATTTACCAAAACTACAAAGCCAAGGAGAACACAAGCTTCAAAGATGTTACCATGAAGTATAGAGGTATTTGAGGAAGGAAGGATTTTTTTCAGTCGCCAGGCTGGCACCCAGACCGAATGGGCCACCAATGGCTACCAGGGCAAAGTGGACCTTGCAAGAGCAGACTGGAGGTGAGAAGAAAGATGCACCTACACACTCACCCTTTGTTCTACACAGGGTATTCCGCTTGGGGAGAAGACTAAACACTACTTGAAGAAAGTGTTTATGAATCATTGATTAGCCACAGTCATCAGCTCTGACAAAAAGATTTTTCAAGTACCAAACCCTCATCACAGCCTATTAGATCAAGTGGTTGGGAACAGACAGAGCTGCAGTTCACAAAACCAGTGGGTAATGACTGGGCAGAATTAAATCAATGAAATGCAGGAAGACAGGCCTGTTATCTGCAGGACTAAACAACTTGGAGGGACAATTTTCATGCTAGAACCTGCATTTATTCCTCTGCAAGCTATCATGAACAAAGCATCAGAGGTGACAGGACATTATCAGGTAATACCTCCGAGAGTTTTCAGGCAATGCCATGCCTGTCAGGACATGGCTTAAACCAGTCAGCATGGCCATTTCACCAGGCAGAAGTCTCTGACCATCAGAGGAAACATGCACTGGGAAAGCTAAAACAAGTTTTAATGTATGAGGGCAAAAGAAGTTTCTGGCTTCCAAAATGGAAGTTAGAGATATGTTTTTAAAGTGTGTCAAGTACCTTTTGTTGTTTGTCTGGGTTTTTTAATGAAGTGATAAACCCATACTGAATACAGTGCAGGAGTTAGTGATGATTTTATGCTCAGAGTTTGCTTTCATTGTCTTACTTCAAAAGAGGAAAGAAAAGCTCAAAAGTATTTTACCTAACCTGTACTCCCAGACCCCAAACATGATGGGTTTAGCACTTCTACACATCTTAAGGAAGGTACTGGTTTCACCTACTAGTCACTCTGCCAAACAGACCAGTCTCTGTTAAATCAGGATCTTCATGGAGCTGGGTACTACTTGCAAAGCAGTAGTGGGCAAGTAGGTAGAGATAACATGAAAAAACGTGATTCCTCAAAGCACATTTTATTTAGGAGTCAACTGAAGTACCTTCCTATTCAAACAAATACTTGTGTTAAACTTCAAGCCATCTGAAGTTGATTATCTCTGATTACTTGCACATAGAGCATAAAGAAAGCATGGGCTAACTTCCATGTGTTGGATTTGTGTGGTGGGGTTTTTGGTAGCAGAGGAGGGGGCTACAGCGGTGGCCCCTGTGAGAAGCTTCTCAAAGCTCCCCCAGCTCCAAGTCAGACCTGCCTCTGGCCAAGGCCGAGCCAATTAGTGATGTGATAATGTATTTAACAAGGGGAACCTGAGAGGGGGTTGGGGGGACTTGTGAGGAGGAGTGACAAGAAGGACACCTCTGCGAACACCGAGGTCAGTGGAAGGAAGGAGGAGGAACGAGAGGATGTGTGCTGAAGCAGAGACATCCCTGTATCCCATGGTGAGATGCAGGGCCGCCCTCCTGCACCCATGGAGGTCACTGGAGGAGCAGAGATCCGCCTGCAGCCTGGGGAGGACTCCTGGGATTCTGTGGGAAGAAGACCACCCCCTGTTGTAGTTCAGCACTGGGAGGACTGCAACACACAGAGGTGACCCATGCCAGAGCACCTGGAGAAGAATGCATCCCTTGGGGAGGACTCAAAGCAGAGAGAGTTTGTAAAGGACTGTCTCCCATAAGGAGGGACACCACGTGGAGCAGGGGGAAGAATACAAAAGAGTGCTTTTACCACCACCCTCCACCTTGGAGGAAGAAGCAGCGACCAGACTGAAAACCCCATCCCCTGCCCCCACACCACTGGGAGAGGAGGTAAAGAAATCGGGAACAGAACTGAGCCCAGGAAGAAGGGAGGGGTAAGGGCAGGTGCTTTAAGATACGGTTATGCTTCTCACGGTCCCATTCTGTCTGTTAAGTGTTGTTACCTTTAGTGTTTTAAATTCAAGTGACATCCTTTTTCTTCTCTTAAGGAGCCTGTCTTTTACCTGTGACGATTAATGGGTGAGCCACCCCTCTCTGTCCTTATCTCCATTCCTGAGCTGTTCGATTCATTTTCTCTCCCTCCCAGTGCCATGGGGGAAGGGGTGAGTGAACCACTGTGTGGTGCTCAGTTGCCCTCTGGGCTCAAATCACAACACTCCATAAAACATATTTATGCTAAATTTCACCAAAAGCTGTACCACCTCTCTATTTTCATAACTTTTCATAGATCTTAAGATTCAAAGCTAATTCATATACCAATATAACATGAATTTCATCAAACCTGTTATCTTGTTTCCCTTCCCAGAAATTGAATATTTGTCAACATTATTCTATATAAAGTTACTTTTCAACCTCCTAGATCTAGACAACAATACATTCCCAGTCTCTTACATCTTCTGTTGGAATCATCTCAACTCTTTCACTGAAAAAACAACTAGCTCATTAAGAGAGTACCACATGCATATAAACACACAAAGAGGAATTTTCTACTCCCCCAATAATAAACCCGCAAAACACTTCATAAACCTAGTTGAAGAATTGCCTTAAGTGTTAACGTGATCTTTTGCCAGCTCTCCTGTCTAAGAGTGGAAGCTCAGTAAAACAACTATATCCTAGTAGTTATTTCAGAGTAATAATAGTGTAACAGGTGCATACAAGTAGGTGTGCATGTTCACCAGTGACCATAGCAATGTCTTATCTTTGTATTTCAATAACATATTACAGTGAACAAACTACTGGCAGGAATGGCTACATAAACTGCCTTCTGCAGGGTATCCAGCACAGCCTGAAAGTTAAATCCAGCCTGCCAGAACCTAACCTGCAGATCAGTTCACCAAGCAAAACAGTGACACTGTCCTGCTCCTTCGAGAGCAAGAAGCGGGTTGTGAACCAGATGATCAGTCCCTGCTGACCCTCTTCTCTCTGTTATCCCTTCTTTACAGGGTTTGAGCCTCCAGTATCAAACTGTTTCCCTCCCGGGCTGCCCACATTTTGGCACATCGCAGGACTTCCAGCATCTCATCACATGATATAACTGAACATGGGTGAAGCAGGCACAGCATGGGCTTATTCTCAAGTCCTGTCCAGAAACTGAGTAACAAAGCAACATTAAACAGTAATGTCATGGTGCACTTCTAAACCAGGACAGCACAGAGTCTCCACAATGCCCCAGAAAGAGGCTATGGAGCCTGTCCTGCCTGAAACATCAAACACACCTATCCAACAAACTACTTCAAGCATTTAACAGCTAATGTAAAAGTGAGAGTAACTTACTAAGAGCAACCAACATTAATGCCTTTTAGCAGTCTCTAAAGAAAGCCTAATACATGACCATGCCAATAAATCCCACATGCATCTATTGCATATTCCATTTGAATGGTGACAGTCTTTTCCTGAACAGGGCTGAACATTCCAAGAAATGCAAAGTTGTTATGAATTAATTTTTTTTTTCCTTCGGAAGTATTGATATTTCATGACTGGCTGAAATAAAAGATCACCTTCTGAAGGTTAACTGGCAAATAACACCCTGTTCCTCCAAACTTTTTATTCCTAGTAAATACATAATTCAGAAACTAACCACAGTTTGTCTAATTGTACAGCCAAACTTTGGGTTTTTAAAAAATCTGAAGTGAATAAGCCTTCCGTTCAACAAAATCAGTTTCCAAAAACTCATTCAAAATAAACATGCTCTAGCTACAGTGATACTGATTCCATTTTCTCTCACTAAATGATCACCAGTGAATAAGTATTATAATACTACCTATCACTACTTGTTATTCAAGAAATCAGCTTTGTTTTTCAAATTACCGAGGAAGTAAATTCTTGGGAATAATATTGAATTGCTTTAAGGTTCACTGTCTTATCAGTTCTTGGGTTAGTGAGAATACAAGCTAAAGACAAAGGAAACAAGCAAACCAGATCAAAACTGTTAAGTCTGAAATGAAAGACATTTTAAGGCCCAAGACTAAGTTACTTTTGCACTCTCCCCATCAGAAGCAATGCTCCGGTTGACTTGTGCAGTTCTAGGTAGCATCAACTTACAAAGGCCAAACTGTTAAAAAGCCAAGAAAGCCCCTTTCTCCTTGGTCACAGAAGGACTTGTGTAACAGCCACACAGCATCTGGGTCCTGCTTACCCAGTAGCATGAAAATCCCATGGCTGATTAAACTGGCTTGAACACTGCTCAAATCCACACAAGAGACATTACCTGGATATTTTTTTTTTAAGTCTCTGAGATTTGGTGAGAAAGGTAAAGAGAGAAATTTACTGGGTTTTCTTCTGTTCAGGAGTTTGTCTTGTAAGTCAATTATGCTTACAAAAATTCGTAAGACATTAGTAGTAGAAAAAAAAATCTGAACTTTGTAAAAGATGGGATTGTTTATAATTAGCAGGATTTGCATCTCTTCACAATTGATCTTTTTGAAAGAATTGCTGCATATTTCCTATACAGCTAACTAGTAAACTAAATTTTCTGCTGGATGATACACAACACAGTGACAGACATTTGAAAGGTCTATAAAGCTTAGACAGTTTTCCAATTTGTTCAGTATCATCATTTGCTTCTCAGAGAACAGACTCAAGATATACCTAGAAAATTTAATACCGTGTTCAGTATTTATTGAATTCAATCCCTATCTATCACTGCAACATCTGAGTGAGCAGTATTACTAATACTTAAACAATTGCAGTCATATATATCCACTTCACTAAGTTAGAAAAGCTACAGGTTGAGGATGTACTACATTTCACATTATTAGGAGTACTTCTAACATACAAAATGTTTCCTTTTGAGGGCAGTTAAGGTTTCCCTGTGCATAGCCCATGACTCTTAACACTGAAGAAGCGAGAGGTTTACAATAGCCAAAAGGAAGGGGTTGGGTTTTTTTAAGAACATATTTAAAAAATGCTTATTTATGTTTGCTCTGGAACCACACAATTCAACCAAGTTTACACAAACGTAAACCAGCTTTGGGGCTTAAATCATAAACTCTGGCTGCTCCTACCTGCTTCAAGCTTAACATCTCACCCTCGCCATCCACCGGCTCCACTGGAAGCTACCGCCCAGCCAGAAGAAACACACACACTTCAGCACCCACACCACGAGCTAATTCATAACCCTCTCCACAGTTCTCCAGTGAGAAAAAAAAATTATTACACTGGACTGGACCATGACAGCTGAGAAACTACGTATACATCCCCTGTCACCCCTGCTCCAGGGACAGTAAAATTCCAACAGAGATAGGGCAGGTTGCTGGGGTCAGAGACATCTTAAAATAGCTGCAACTAAGACTCCAGGATTTCAAAGCACATCCTCAAGGTGGCTCCAGCAGAAGAGCCCCAGCAAGGCAAAACCCAGCACATATCAAATGCCCAACTCTTCATAAGGATGGTGTTTGTAGCTATAACTGATAACACTGAAGTCAACAGTCAAAATTAAGCAAGATTATACTTTTAGTTGTAAAAGCTGTAACACTGAGTACACGTAGTTCTCAGGTTTTTTCTTTCCTATCTTAAGCCTTTGAAAAACAACATTGAATTTTACTGCAGGTGAGAGAAAACCTAGTGCCCAGCACAGCTTGAACCATAACTGTCTAGTTTACATCAGCCAATCTTATTAATAAAAAAATCCCTCAGCATTAGCCTTGCATTATCATTCTGTAATATAAGAAACCATTGCGCTCCTTATTAGATAACCTAGACCATTCGCTACACGAATCATATATGTATTTCCCTGGAGAAGAAATGCAAGATTATTTCTTACAGCATATTTCAATTTCATTGCCCAGTCTAGTTTTATGGGACCCCGAAGATGGGTATTTCCACCACAATTCCTCTTGGGAAGCTATTCTATTCAAATAATCTTTTGCTGTTGGGTTTTTTCCCTGGTATACAGCCAAAGTGATCTTTTCCCCTCCTTAGTTTCACTCCATTATTCTTACTCAAACAAATCATTGACATGTGAAACTGTATTAAATGAAGACTTTTTTCCCTAAATACTTCAGTTACACACAACCAAGAGACCACCAAATTGAATTTCATTTTTGCATGTGAAACAGAAATACCCATACTGGACAACAGAAAGTTAACTTCAACTGTAACAAAAAAAGTATCTTTCTCCAGCAGATTCAGTTAGCTTAGGGTGTTTCATTTTGATTTTCTTTTTAAACTCGTTAAGATTTGTGAAAAGCACTGGACTATACTCTCTGCAAACAGATGCTTTCATTTGCTGCAGAGAAGTTGTACAGAGCAACAGCAGCATACTGCTCTCCTCATTCACCTCTGCAGATTGTTATCACCTGGAAAGTTCACACCGAAACAGTACAACATTTTGGCTTTCAGCAGCCAAAAGCTCATACTCACAGATGTTATCAGGAGGGGGTTCTAATCATTCATTTGTTGCCTTGTTACCTATAACTTCAAACAGTTGACACATTTGTGCACACAGGTGCACCTTCACTGAAATTTTGTGAGAGTTACAGCTCATCTCAGGCCTGTTCTATGCCTCATACCAGAACAGTCACAAAGAGTAGTTAACACTTTGTGCAAAAAAACCCTGATGCTTAGAAGCTAGGAAACTGAGAAAAACCTACACATTATTTCCAAACCCCAAAACTCAATTCTGCCAGTGGCCCAACCTGCATTTGATGCTAGTTGACCCAAATAGTCATGAAATGAAACTAATTTCAATGGACTGGGTTAAATTTCATCCACAACAACTGCTTAGACAACATCCTAGGAAAGACAGGTAGGTCAAGAGGTAGAGCTGCATGCTCACTTGCTTTGGTCAATATGGAGTTGGAATCTCTGAAAGCATAGTTATGTGAAGCCCTGATGAAAGCCATCAAAGCAAGCAAAACTTGACATCTCAGTCTTGGACTGTAGCTAAACAGGTTCACAACCACAGAGGGAAAAGAGAAAATCTTAAAAGTTCATAGAATCTCAGAATACCTCGAGTTGGAAGGAATCCATAAGGATCATTGGGTCCAGCTCCCACCTTTAGTCCAACAGAGTCTGGTTTCTGAAGTTCAAACACAAGTACACAATCTCTCCTATTTTATTGTTTCAAAATCATCCACATATCAATTGTTTTGCTTATATTTTTGGATTTAAGAACAATTTTAAAACTGTCTGCTTAAGTCCATTTTTCTACAACAAAAGTATTCAAACCTTTGCAGTTTCCTATGACTTTTCCCACTTGCAGCAGTCTTACTTTCTCAAGAAAGTTTTCAAAGTATCTTTTATCTCTCTAGACAGAAAAGTTGAACTCACTCAGCAGCCATAAATTTTAAAGTTATGGGTTAGAAAGAGTAAGTCCTGAGACCAGAAGTAGTATTCACATTTTTTCCTCACAAAGGTTATTTCTTTAAAATTAGTTTGAGCATGAGAAGATTTCTATAGCTTTCCATTTCCACGGAACCATTTAATGCCTCACAAGTAAAAACTACTCAGTAATAACCACTTTTTGCTCTGCAACACCAAGCCCCATTGCTTCTCCCGCAGTCGAGACTGCAGAACTCACCACTCTGATTTGCAACCTCGGACTGCTTACACGGGGTGAGAAGGAAAGGGGATGGTGCAGCTCACTCCACATCAGGCTCCCCCGCTACAGGTCTTTCTCCAAAAGGCTAACATGTCACCTACTCACTTGACAAAACCTGTGAAACCTCTTTGAGGGTTAGAACTGAGGCCTAAGACCATATTCAAAACTACAGGTAAAATGCTGTCTTGCTAAAAGCCCTAGTTACCAAGGTGTGAGTGTGTAAAATCTTACTCACACCCTGTTGAACAGGATGTTTGCTCGCTTCCCCCACCCCCCCTCCTCAGCACAGTCTCCTTATGTCATCAGTTTGTTCTTCTACAGGTTGATTGTTTTACTGAAGTTTAAAAACAACAGCAAGGCAAACAACACAAACAGGCTGGCGTAGGGCTGTCAGGGTGGCCTGGCTAATCTGGGCCCAGTTAAGCAGATTTCAGCTTGACAAAAGCAACAAGGTTGATAAAAGGCATTAAGTTCCACCAGACCAAACCCTCTTTTCACAAGCTGCTTCAGCTGCCTTCAAGACTCTCTTGCTGGCAACATGCTCCACAAACCACTACGCTGTGAACGACTACCGCAACCAGTGGTCCGGTCCTATGACCAGAAGCTGTGCCTCCAGAAACTGTGCTGCCCGCTGACATCTACGCTTGAATAAACCAAACATCCCTCCTCACTTTGCTGATGCCCTAGCACAGTCGGGCTTGCCAAGTCCTCCACTGGCTATGGCAAGTAAATAGATTTGGTTACATCTTCAGTGCTGTCAAATAAGGCAGACCAAAAGCAGACGCAAGTCTGCTGCTTTTTGCCTCCATCCACATAAGATGTAACCCTGGTGTGAATCATCCTGAGGAGGCCACCACGTTAAACGTCATGCAGTGCAACGCCTGCGGTGCCGCCGCAGAAAATTGCTTTCACAAAAAAGAAAAACAAACAGAAGGAAAAAATGCAATTTAATATCAGGAAGTCAAGAAGTCAGCTAACACCAAGTGATGAGCCCATCTTTACAAGTGACTGAAAAACTCTGTGAAGTCTTAGACACTATAATTTATTAGTTACCCAGACTAACATTTGATGATGCTACTGCCATATATTTTCCCTCTCACCACTCAGTGACCGGAGTCTCACAACTGTTGGAGGGGATGGCACATTTCCGAATGCAACTGGTATTTGAATTAATAAGAACTATGCCTGGCCTGTAAAACGATATTCAAAACTACTGACTACAGAATAAAGGTTGATTTTGCTTGATAATCTTAGTAACAAAACTAATCATAGCAACTAACTCTGGATACAAAGTTTACCACATACAGATTTTGAGCACACTACTGCCTATGTAAGCTTTTCTTCCACTTCTACTTATATTATGCTTTCTTCCCCTCTCCCATCTTTTTTTTTTTCCCCTAAGAACAAGCACACTTTGGTAGAACATTATTGTTAAGCTGTCTTTTGCCATAAGCAAGACAGGAACTCCCCTAATCAGAAGCCTCTTGGTGGGATGCAATAGTATTAATTCAAGTGTTCCAGGTGTATTTACTGTATTTTTTTTCCTCAGATTAACCACCTGCCCAGCGTATTCTGCAAAACATGCAAAAACATATGCAAAATTCTTCAGTATAAGAAGTTTCAGTTTCTTATAAATTATATCGCCCATTGCAACACAAATATTATTCTGCTGCCATTTTGAATTTAAAAAGTTTTTTTGCTATACGCACATAAGTAACAAGCAAAATCTACCTTGACATATTCTGCAGGGAGATCAAAAAGCCATCAAAATTAGATTTCATACATTCTACTTCTCCAAAACCACCATATGCCAAAAGGAGTACCAGACCTGAGGGCAAGATTGCACCAACTTCGACAGCCAGTACAGCAGTGTATTATATTAACCTACAGTTACCCAAAGAAACTAGATATTTCAGACAATTTGGTTTGTAGTGTAACATTTCCAGAACTGAAGTAGTATGACTCAAGTCTTTAAATGAGTTCATACAGACTGTAAGCAGAACTTTCCGAAAGAGTGAAAAACACCTAAAAATAGGTACAAATCCAGATACATGCAAATAATTGCTGCAATTAACTTCTCACACACCACAGACAACATATTAGTTGAAATGATGTATTTTGTCCTCTGTTACAAGAGGATATGTAAATATCCTTGATATGTAAATATCAGTGTGACCACTGGTATATATGATGCTCATAAAAAGGAGTTAAAGTTTAATATTTTCATGATACATTGCTCCATCCCAGAAGCTGAAGCAAACTATATTAAGAACTTGTTATCTAATTTCATTACAAAACTGTTCTGATTTTACCTCCAAGAGTTGCAATTACGAACAAACAAGTGACTCTGAAATTAAACTCAGTTAACAAGGAATCCATCTGTTTAAGAAAAATTGCCACCAAAGAGTGCTGTTTTGTTGCTGAGGTAATGTCTACGGATTAAGTAATTCATAGCCCTATTGTGTTAAATGCTGCAGACAGTAAACAAGTACCTCCTCTAAAGAACTTTAAGAAATTATTAGCTAATTAATCTGAATCATTAGATTAATACATTAAGCGCTCAAAACAACAAGTGACTTGTATTTAGGTTTTATTTCAACTTACACCAGTGATTTTTTCACTTCAACTCCATATATTGAAAACGGCTGTCCTTCACAGGCTACAGACCATGCTGATGGAGAAAACAGGTCCGTCAATTAGAAACTGAATATGAATAAAAAAAGCCAGGAAAATTAAAACTTTTGGGAAAAGTAGTTTTCCAAAGAAAAAGTCAACATGGAACAGAGAACTATAAAGTATGACACCAGAGGAGAAAGTTATACCAGCTATTCCTCAGGCCAGAACGAGTTCTGCACCTACACGTCATTTCGGTTGTTCAGGAAGCAACAGCTGATGCAACCAACTCCAAACCCTTTTAGAAACACCCAAGTCTAGTTTTCCAAACATTTAATACACAAGGAAACAAGCCATTTGAAAGAAATCAAGTGCAAGTCATCACTCCCCCCCCCATTCCCTTCATCTCCATTCGTAACTCTACTTATGAACTGATTTTGCAAGTGACCTGACCAACTGGTAAGTGAGCTCTTGGGAGGGGATAAACATTAAAGGAACAACCAGGAAGGAGGCCAAGAGAAATCTTGGCTCCCAAGTTTCACCCAGTGATCCTCTCCACTGCACAACAGAGGCAGGTACAACAATAAGAGGTTCCCACCCCATGAACTTTGGAAGTTTCCCAACTGCTGGAGACATTTACTCCATGAGCAGCAGCACTGCCTACGCCAAGAGCTACTCGGTTGCAGTCTCCCTGGCACACAATTACTTTTTCTTTCTATAAAGCTGCCAGTCAAATTACACATCAAGTGATAATTCACCTTTGAACTACTTAAGGAGTCAAGTCACAATATTGTGCAAAGAGCAAATGTCACACAAACTAAGGTGGATGGAACTGGCACAGACTGTTTACCACTCAATTGATAAAGTACCACTAATTAAAGGCTAAGCAGCTGTCTATTTCAGAGCAATCCTACAGCAAGAGTACAGTCAAACTAGAGCTTCCAATAATGCTTACCAGCTAAGTGAGCTGAGATCTGAAGTTTAATTCAAAAAATTGTCTCAAGAAAACCTTCACAGACACACAAGTAGTAAATTACCATCTTGCAAGTGCTCACAAAACCCACCAGCTTCATTCCATATATTTAGCAATGAAATCAAGGGAGAGCACACTAGACATTGCTAATGCTTAAAAAAAAAGGCTATGAATGCCTACAGCAGCCTCTTTTATAGAGATGAGAGCTCAACACAGAAATTCTCCCCATTCACCTAGCATTCAACTTTACATGAAGTTCACTTTGAAATCACAGTCCATCTTTAATCCCTGAAGCAGCAGCATGGAAAAGAAACTAGCTTTTCACACTAAAGCAACCATCAAATTCTGGAAATAACATACCACATTTGGTTTATGTCACCTATTTTTGATGATTTCCACAGAAAGAAAAAGACAAGTAACCAAAGTGGCAAGTGTAATGTTTTTCACAAAAAAAAAAAAAATAATCAAATGATAAATGGCTTATGGGAGATACCAGGCAGTATCAAGGATAAGTAACCTCATTCGGGGAATTTGTACCTGTGAGCTCTCTACATTATTCCATGCCAATGAGTTTCTGAATCAGCTGAAAGAGTATCTCACTTTCCACTACATTTCCTACATGCTATATGCAAACACTGATCACAACAACGTTGACAGATACATGCTTGCTTGCAAAGTGATTCCTTGTAAAGAACGTAAAAAAAAAACCCTTTATAGCTGACAAAGAATAATTTTAAACCAGGTTACCAAAAACCACACTGGAAAGCTATTCAACTTGGGTAAAATGCAATCAAGAGAGTTGAGGTTTTTTTTCTCTTTAAGCTTGCTCCAATACTGAACATATACTCCTGCCAAAATTCTGGAACAGCTAAAACATTACCAAAAAAACAAAAACATTTATGTAAAACAATACACAATCTATAACATAGTATACACGCTAGTTAAGAAACCCACCAAACTAGGGCAAGTGACCATCTCCTCTCAGTAACAACTACTACAACACCTAAATGACACTATGAAAATATCTCCAGCCCTCACCCAGTCGCAACAATTCCCCCCTAAGCACTGAGCACAAACTGAAAGGAGAGATTTCTTATTTCCATTTGAAGGGACAGTTTCAATAGAAGTCCTTTTGATATGGGTGGGACAAGAAGACATAGAAACAAAGGGCCATAAGGACATTAACTGGAAGCTTCTCAAGAAATCAAAGCAAGGAAGAAGTCTCTTGTGAATATGCACGCATTTTGCAGAGAGAGGAAAGGGAAGCAAGAGCCAAGGTATGAAAACCTCTTGAGGAGCACATCTCTGATGTGATGGAGCCGGCATTAGACAACGACTGAGGCAAGGGCCTTCTATTTTGTCCTAAAAATGCAGGGCCCAGGACGTGACAAAACACAGAGCCTGTTTGCCTACCCAACTGCTCTTCCTCCTCAGCCTGATGACCTCTGTGGAGTCAGGGGAGGGCTGGGTGTCCCTCCAACTTCACTATGCTAATAGACTTCTGAAACTATGTAATTCAAACAAGTTAATATATCCTCAAGTACATAATTTTCCTGCCCTATCATTAGTTGGACTGTGTGGCATATTAGGTGATTTGATGGAGATGGTTAAGGAAACACTGTGACTCTTAAGAAGGCAAAATGCTTTAACATCGTTAGTGAGGGAAGATGTAAAATAAAAAAGTGAGAAGGGAACAACACTGACACTTTTCAGAGTCTTCGTGTTTTGATCCAGGGCACCATATTTTAAAGATCACAGGAATTCACGATTACAGGTATCAGGTTACTGCTTTTAATGAGTGTAACAATCTCATTGAGGTTTCCTTACACTTAACCACATTTTGCTAAATACTCTGGAAGCAGAAAGGGAAGCATGTTGCAGACTGCTTTTTACAAAGAGACAGAAATGCCTGTAAGGGGCATATAAGCCTGCCACAAAAAACTGCCAGAAAAAAAATACCACAAACATCCACTTGTCATCAACAGGGGGGGAAAAAAACAACACAAAAAACCCAAACCAAAATGAGATGGGGTAGTTTTGTAATGCAAGACACACAGAAGCCTGCTTCTGAGCATACCCCAGAACCTAAAAACAAATTAACAGGACAAATATCTAACTACCATCATTTCTACAGGGCATAAGATATAAAGAGAAAAAACTGAACAGATAAGGTAGAGATGTGAAGAGACTGTATATGAAAGAGTGGGAAAACAACAAATGCAGACAGAAAACCAAGGAAGAATGAATAAAAAGAGAAGACAACAAGATCTACACACAAGTCGTAACTACACCACCTATTACTGCCCTCAGCTATTTCTTTTCCACTTCAGCTTAGACTGTTAATGACAACTGGTTTCATTATCTCTCCTGTATATTTATGTTTAGGTGCTTTCAAACACATAAAAATTAACAGATAAACATAACATATAGAAAAAAAGAAAAAGGTAGTTTTATAATACGGGATTTCAACTGAACATCCAAGAACTGTAAGCAGTGTGCACTGATAGTTGAAATCAGTGGGCCAGAAAAAACTTGGTGGCTTTTCAAATTCATTTTATATTTGTCTATAGCATATACAAGTTTTTAACAGCAACAGGTAGCTCACAAAGCCTATGCAAGTTCAGAATGAAATTCTGTATTTTCACTGACAGTTTAGAAGCAGACCGCAAAGTACCAAAGTTAAAAGTTTGGCAGAAAGCTGTTTCAAAGCAATATAACACCAAGCGTATTTCTGGATATTTAAAATCTCAGGTTTCCAGAAGAGAGTTAAAAGTAGTTTATGGTGATGTACCAAACCCTACCATGTTTGCAGCTTTATAGACAAAGGGCATATTGTTTAAAAATTATTTTCCCTTTCCCAAGCAAATACCCATTGACAGAGCAGGGGGGAAATACTGTGCAGTCGACACACACTGGAGATCCTTCACAAACATTTATGTTTGTCCTAGTCACACATCCCAGAAGGCCAGGATAGAAAAGCCAGGTAAAACACTTTTAGAAGTGACAGTGACTGCTAAGTGTCCCTCTAAGAATGGATTTTTACTTCCAGAAACAATAGATTTTTTTAGTAAAAACAAAAAAAGGAAGAAAACTTTTTAACAGTTAAACAAAATGCGTTGGCAGTCATACAAATGGCTCAGCTTCAGCACCACTGTGGTACAAATTCCTCTAACCATATGGGATAGCTATCAAAATAATGCATTCTGCAGAACTGATAAGAATAAGGAACGACCCAGCTTGACTCTCACAGCTTGTTCTTCCTGACAGGAGGTTAGAAACAATCCTTTTTGTTCAACTACTATTTTTATAACTCTTAACACCATTTTAGACAACAAGTTAAGAATATCTTCACAAAGCAAAGCTACGTTTTAAGATAAAACATGGTGAACCCATCAACAGCTCTCATGCTGTTTTCCTTGGTTTGCTTTTTTCCATTCTTCACGCTCCTCCTCAACCACTTCTGCTCTCGAACAGCCTTCGTGTGACGCAAATTTCACCGGACTCCGGTGAATTTCAGTAGTGACATCATCAGGTGAAAACCGGTGTTAGTCAACTCCACTTCCTGACCACGTATAAAATGGTGCACGCAGCACGGATGAACCAACCATCAGCTTTTCAACATTATTCACTTGCTGCCACAGCGTCCCCAAAAAGTTTGCCACGGCCTAAAGAAGGCAGCCAAAAACCCTTTTTTTTTTTTTTTTTTTTGCCTTCCAAGAGGAGAACTCCCGGAACAAACTGTCACCTCGCAGTTTCGGGTAACAACGAGCACAGGCGGAAAATAAAAATGTTCAAGGCTGCCTCGCACGAAGGCGCTCCGCGGCCGCGCGGCTGACAGCACTCCCGCCAGGGCCTGCGCCGCCACCGAGCGCGCCCGCCCCCCGTAGGGATTACATACGGGGAACACCCCCGGCCGGGCGGTGCGCGCCGGGCCAGCGCCGGCTCCGCCGGAGCAAAGGCGACGCGCCGGGCGGGCGCGGCCCTGCCGGCAGCACCGCGGTTCGCCGCCGCCTCCCCGGAGAAGGGCCCCGCAGGCCGCTGCCCCGGGCGGGGGGCCCCGGGCCCGCCGCGCCCCGCTGGCGCAGGCGATGGGCAGCGGAGAGCACAACAAAGGCCGCCCGCCCCGCGCCCCGCCCGGCAGCAGCGCGCCCCCCGCCGCCCACACCCCACCCCCCGCCCCCCCCCGGGCCGGGGTGGTACGTACCGGAACGCGGAGCTGGCTGGGCGGCGCGGCGGGTCTCATACTGCCGGGGCGGGGGAAGGTGTGACGGTCACCGATGCCCGGCGGGAGGCGGAAGCGGCGAGGCCGGGCGGTGGCGGAGCCACATCGCTGCCCGCGCCGTAGACCCGCTGCCGCCCCTCCCCACGCTCGGCACCTCGCGGCTCCCGTACGGCCCCGCTGCCGCCGCTCCTGCCGCCGCCACAGCCACTTCCGGGCAGGGAGGGGTCACGCCGCCTCGCGCCGCGCCGCTTCCATCCGGGCCCTCGCGCGCGGCCCCGCCTCCTCCCCCGCGGCGCGCGGGGCGGGGCGCGAGACCGGCCGTTGACGAGGGCGGGGCGGAGGGTCCGGGCGGCTGAGGGCGACGGGCGGCGGCCGCCAACCCTCCCCCCCGGTGCGAGCGGCTGTGGGAAGGTGCGCGGTGCCCGGAGGAAGCGGCGGGCGCCTCGGGGAAGGCCCCGGGTGAGGGGAGGGGTGGGCCGGGCCGGGCGGTGCCGCCTTGGGTGGGGCCGGGAGCCCTCCCCTGAGGGAAGTGCCCGGTTGTCACCCCCGGTCGCCGGCTGGTCCACGCTGCGGGGCAGACCTGGGGCTTCTGAGGTCTCCGTCTTACCTTATTCATTTTTCCCCAGATGAAGTTAACCTGAAAATGACACTCGTGAGCTCCATCTGCTACCAGGTATGAGGAGCTGGCAAGAACCAGCCCTCAGTAACCGCTCCCCCATGGACAGTGCTGATGTGGGTTTTCTCAGCATCTTACCGGAAGCACAGGTCGGCTCCTCGCTGTCTCTGGCGTGGGCTTCGCGTCCTTCCCCGAAAAACTCCCTGACTGGCGTGCTTCAGTGTCCTCCCACAGGTGTTCACCACCCAACAGTTGTTGCTCAGATCTGTTTCCTTTAGCCCAGGTAGAATTAATTTCTCTAAATCATCGACATACCTTCCTAGCTGCTTCTAAAAATAAGTGGTGTTATAACTAAATTCTGTATACAGTAATGCAAACCTCTTTGTGGAGGCTTGGAAATAAGCGATATGTTTTGTTTTTCTAAGGGCCAGGTCTTTGAGGAACATACCATCTATGGAGACAATTACGACTCAGTGACACCTTAATTGTCTCTCTTGAGAATGAGCCCTAAGAATACATATACGCAGCATTGTGCTGCGTAAGGATACCCAAGCTAGCAAGGTCTCAAAATCAATACAACTGCATTAGTGAGGCAGAGTGCCCTGGATAATTCATCCTGCAGAGAAAAACTGCGGTGGCAGGGCCATACTGCTTTTGATATTACTAGTTCACTCAGAACTATTTCAGGAACCTGTCCAACATTGCACTGTATTTTCAAATGGCTCAGCAGTTTTTGTTTGTTTTTAGTCTTTCATACCAGTCCTTGTAGGAAATAGCTTTACAGCCACAGCCAGGACTTACTCCATTTAGCTGAACAGGATGTTTGGAGGAGGACCAGGCTGTTACCTTTTATATGTCCCATTACTTAGAAGAAAACCTTGGCTGGTTGTATGAGACACCAGTAGAACACAGACTATCAGGATTCTTGGTATTGTGAGCTGAATAGTTCAGTGCTTGGAGATGCTCTTGCAAGTGGGGAGTGAAAAATGTCCACTCTTTCACAAGGCAGAATTCAGTCTCTGCTACTGGAAATTGGGTGCATAGGAATGACTCGTAACTGAAGAGACGGTAATGGGAATCTTACGATTTAAATAGAGAAACTTAGCGCATAGGAAAAGCAGTGAGCCAAGTGAATCTTCGTATATAGTAACTACCATCTCCCTTAAATCCCACTCTAGAGAAAGTCTGCAAAGATGGATCATTAACAGAAGCTGTGAAAAACACATGCGTATTTGTCAGCAGACAAAAGGTGAGATTACAGCTCATGCATCCCTTGGGCTGAAAAGTTCTTTTGCTCACCCTCAGATCCATAATATTCCTGCGTGTGTGGGCAAATGCCACAGAAGGGTGTGTAAATGGTTGCTAAGCAAAGCAACTAGCGCTTTCCAGATCTGGAGTCTCCAGTTGGTTTTAGCAGAAGTTTAATTTATTTTCCAGTACTTTTCATCCACTGCTCAGTCCCATTTCCTCCTATTCCCCCTTAGATTCCCATTTTCGTACCTGTGTTTGTTTCTCCTCAGCACTAAATTAAAGTGCACCACATAGCATCAGCCTCTGGTGTGACATTAAGGTGAAAAACTGTCACGCCAGGATGGATCGGTATTATTTGCATTATGGCAGCACTTAGTGGGTCAATTGAGATAAGTGGCCCTTTATGCCAGATATTTTACAAAACATATGAGACAAACAGAGTTTGTAATCTAATTAGGCAGGACAGAAAATGGTAGAGAAAAACAAGACGGAGTGAAATGATTAAGCACGCTTGCAGAGCAAAGATTCTGGCAGAGACCAGAGGGATGACCAAACTTTCCTGGGTCCAGAGTGAACTCCCTGGATTGTACTTTCTCAAACCAGGCTGGAAGCCCCATAGGAGTACGCACTTACAATATACACTACTTTCTGGCAGAAACTTGGGGGTATTTATACTTTTCAAAGCTTTTCAGGGAAGGGTGCTGTTACTTTACTGTCTAAAAAGAGATTAAAGCCCGAAGAAGAAAAACACTTTTGTAGATGTTCTTTCCTCCCAGCTTCCACTGGGACAGAGCAATATTTCAACATTATTCTCACACTAAATCCAAAACACAGCACTGTATCAGCTGAAAGGAAGAAAATTAACTCTGTCCCAGCCAAAACTAGGACACCACTGCACTGTGGTGGTGCAGTGGGAACCACTGGTGTGGTTCTTCATTGGGAAATCAGAAAAAAAGAGAGGAGAGGGGAGGGGAGGGGAGGGAAGGGAAGGGAAGGGAAGGGAAGGGAAGGGAAGGGAAGGGAAGGGAAGGGAAGGGAAGGGAAGGGAAGGGAAGGGAAGGGAAGGGAAGGGAAGGGAAGGGAAGGGAAGGGAAGGGAAGGGAAGGGAAGGGAAGGGAAGGGAAGGGAAGGGAAGGGAAGGGAAGGGAAGGGAAGGGAAGGGAAGGGGAGGGGAGGGGAGGGGAGGGGAGGGGAGGGAGGGGAGGGGAGGGGAGGGGAGGATAAGGAATAATTTCAGTTGGAAGGGACCTGCAACGATCATCTAGTCCAAGTGATAATATTCCTCTACTACAGTCAATCTGGATCCCTTCTTGAGGGCTGACTTTTCCAAACACCTTACCTCACAATTCTTAGGGGTTTCTTTACAGAATGCTCCTAGATAGAATAAGGAAGCACATTAACATACCGTTATAAAAGGATTAGTATTTGGAGATTTTAAGTGCTCTAGTCTGAACAGGCAATGCAGTCTTTCCTCCTTCCAGGGTGATCAAGTTTCAGGCTGTTGGGACTTTCCCCTTAGATAAACCCCTCAAAATACAAATTCTGTCTGCTGTATATTAAACACCAGATTTCCTGTGCTTCTGTTTGAAAGATTTTATTCTAGGTTATTGACCAGATTTCCTCACTCTTGTTTTGTGATATGAGGTGAACTGTCTGAATTCAGCTGCTGTATATGATGATGTTAACTCTCAGATCATGTAAAATAGATTGTTTTCAGTATTAAGCATATGGGCAGTCCCACAGGCTTAAAGGAAGTAGTTGTGTATGTAAATGTGTATTTAAATGATTTTCAAGATGAAGTTACAAGTGGATGTCATTCTCCACCCAACAGGTAGCCACATTTCAATGGAGAAATGATATATTCTAATTACAGATTCATTATAAACCTCTTTGAGATCTTTTTGGTGAAGGAAGCATTATACACACATACATATGTGTGTAAGCACATTGCTGCAATGTTTTCAAGATTCACAACAGGATTATATCACTAAAATAAGCTTTTTGAAAGAAATTCAAGGCAAGAATATTAATTTCATCTATTTTTTAAATCAAGTTAATAATTTTTATTAACTTATGCTAGAAAAATCAATGGCAAACAACCCAAGATAATGTTAGTGTCACATGTTTTCTATTTTTCTTTCCTGTCCATTGTCCAAATGAGAGCACTTTCTGGTGGAATCATGATAAATCCATAATATCTTATTTTATTCTACCCTATTTACTTTTAAAAGAGCAAGCAGACAACATTGCAAATGCACTGCCAAGATGTATGGGTGATTTTGCATTAAGTAAATGCAAAGCCTGGTGTAAGTAACAATTTTATGGACAGTTTTAAAAGTGTACAAAATTTCAGCAGGGAAGTTTTTTGGTTTTTTATAATATAGTGGCTTTATAATATAGTGACTAAAACTTTGGAATTTGCATTGCTTTTTGGAATTTGAATTTCTAGGGTATTAAGGCATTACCCAGTTTAGATTGACTTTTCCACCTTAACTTCTTTTTATAGTTTCTGTCTAGATTTTCTTCCTGAAAAAGAAAATAATAAAACCTGTTAAGCTGCAACAAACAACTCATTTCTTACAAGTTAGTGATACAGCCCTAAAATTATTCAGTAAGGTTTTAACAGAATGGGTCTTCACTTGAAAAGGTCAATGTTTTGAAACCAGCACTCTTCACTGTAAAATATATGCTACTTTTGGCAGAAAGGTTTTAGCAAAAATGAAGTTTCTTCTGAGGGAGGAGGGTGAGACTGTATGAATAAACAGTGTTCCGGTGGCTATAGCAAAGAGCCTACTGGTGTTGGGTGGGTCAGATTCAAGTCTCTTTTTCCTGATTCAGTGAGAGTTTTGATCTCCTGTCTTTCACATCAGAGGTAAAATCTTAACCACCAAACTACTGGCTGACACTCAATTGGAATATTCCCTGTATTTCCCTGTTTATACTTTGTATAAACAAACATTAATTTTAGCAGAGACATGAACTTGCAACTTCCAGTCTTTGCCTGAGCTCAGCAGCTGTTCTGTGTGAGCTTCCCTTTCTTCTTTCATCAAAAACAAATAAATAAACACTTAAAGGATTTTCATGCCAAATGTGAAATGTGAAAACATTTGAGTTTTCTAACTTTCACAAGACAGCCAAATGTTTCCCACACAGTTTTAGTCAGCTTTGCAACACATTTTAGTTCAAGGGAAGTTTATATGGTAATAGCGTTAAAAAAGAATTATTAAATAGAATTTGCTTTGTATTGTCATGTTCCTTTCCTTCAGTTTCTCTTTCTGTGTTTGATCTATTCACTGTTACACCTTAAAATAGATAGTAAGGACTTCAGAGCAGGTATGATATGGATATGGATATATCCATTTCCTATGGATATTTCTTTAATGCAGAATGACAGAAAAGTCAGTGGAGACTGGTTGCAGCACTACATGACATTAAGTTCTCTGCAGAATGGCGGGCTGCAAATTGCCACCCATCTTTGGTTAGTTCCTCCTTAGCGTTCTCTAACATGTTATCACCAGTTTTTTGTCCAAAAAATTCCCAGATTCCTTTCAGTTATCTACCCCTACAAATATACTTTTTTCCTTATTTTTCCTTCATGCATGTATAAGTTGTTGAATTCATTCATATTTTCTAGAACTCCATAACTGTGACTATAACTGTGTGCTGTGTCCCAGGTTCTTTCTACCGTACCCTCTCTTCACTGCCATTGCAGTGTCATTGAGGATCACAAATAAGATGGCAAACCAGTGCTATTATTTGATGTGCTCAAGAAGACACATACCTGACAGCTACTGCTGCTTCCACATTCATGTTCCCTGCTGCAATCATGACACATTTACAGATCTTTCAAATTAAACAACCCTTTCTCCCCCCACACACGTGTACGATGAGATTTTTTTTCATAATGGGAAGTGATAGGCAGACTAAATAGAGGAATCAGTACTGCTGACTGTGTATACAATTAAAAACACGAACTACAACAGCCTTTGCGCTTTGTTCAGATTTCTTTAGAAGTATAGTTTCCCAGGCTGTAACGTGGAAACTAAATACATTCCTGGATGTGGTAAAATTTTTGTAATAGTCTCGAGTGGGAAAGATGATTTTTTTGGTGAATGCAATATTCTTTTCAGATCTCGCTAACGGAGGAGAAAGCCTGTTTTAAGTTCTTTGCAAATCACCATTCCTCTCCTTTCCCAAAGAGAAGTAAAATCAAACTCTGTATTTTTAAACATAATACTGAATCTTTCCTCCTCTACTTCCCTCTGCTCTCCAAAAAGCAATGAAACACGAAGGGGCATACTCTTCTACAGACTTTTTGTTTCAGAGAGTGTGCAAGCTACTTTTCATACCAGAAAGCAACAATAAAGAGCAAATTTTGCTTTGTGGCTTATACTCATAAATTTGATAATGAAGCCAAATGCACAATTTTTCCTCATTTCAATACCAAGTAACTCTTAAAATGCCTTTAAAAATCACTTTCATAGAGGGAAGAACAAGAACGAAGTTCTGAATTTTATGTGAGCCCCAAACATCATCATTTATAAATTCAGGTAAAACCAGCATCTGAATATAATTCAGTTGTTGCAGAGAGATACAAATAGATCCACAGAAGAATCAGTAGATTCTTCACTGAAAGAAGATCAACTTGCTAAGGCACATTTAGAGGGAAAAAAACACACCTCAATTCAGAACGTAAGGAAGAGAAGTTGTTTTGAACTTTATTATCCTTTTTGGTTTTGAGATTCTGTGGTGTTGCCTCTTGAAATGGCCTCCTGCTTCCTCGCTGATAAACAAAATCCTTAATTATACTCCTCACAAGAGTACTTTTCAACATCAGTATTCTCCCAGTTCTCTCGAGTTTCATGACAGGATGTGGCTCAGTTGTCTCTATGCATAGTAAATACCCAATATTCCTTCTAACTTAGCGTTTTATAGGACTAAGCTGTCATACTTTGCGAACCTAACATTTTTAGCATGGAACACTAAATGTATAGCTTTGAATAATGACTAAAATAAACCAGCACTGTCATTTCAGTAAAGGCCTATTTTTACACCTTCCAAATATACAGGACAAGTAACTGGATATTTACTGATTTTCACACAATTGATATAATTTACCCATGGATTTATGAGGTCCACATGCAATTGCCTATTTTGTTCAATTCTGCATATTTCACAAAAAAGTTCTTGTATTTTTCTTATCCTTTTCTTTTTCCCTATTATGCAAATTTTTGTAGGAAACAATACATATGAAAAAAAAGGATTTGGGGAGAAATATTAAATTGAAAGCTCATGCTTTCATGTTTTATACTGAAGTTGACCTCTGTTCATTCAGAAGGTTAATTAACCCCTACATGAAACATGCTTTTACTGTGTATCAAACAGCATGTTTGTTTGACCATAAATTCCTTTTGGTTTTTCATATTTTTTTCTGAGAAATGCAAGCATTCTGCTGGCTGTTTTTTCTAATTTTTCAATTTTGCCATCCCACCAAAATCATAATTTACACAAGTTTACTCAATACCATTAGCTATTATTGATCTAGTCTTCGGAAAGTCTGAGTGGTTAAAATGTAATGTTGCATCTATCCTTCAAGTAAAGATAATCTGAAAGTGTGCTGGACCATGTGCACTAGATAATAAGCTATAATAATATATGTGTATAACAGTAGTCAAAGTAACGTAACCAGTGCAATAAGTATGAGTTTCTATTAGAAAATCTTCTAAGCGGAATGGTTCCTGAGTTTTGCTGAAAAGATACAGGCTCACTGAATTTCATCTCTAAGAAATATTGGAGATTTGCACAATAAATGATTCACTGTTTGCTATGAATAGAAGTTAGGATATATAGCATATGCTGAATACCAGAAAAAAGAAAAAAAAAATCAAACACCTTTCAGGATTATTGGAAGGATACCAGTGCGAATGATAAATACCAAGTGGAGAACACAGAACAGCCCAGTGATGATTTCTAATAGATGCTTGATATTTGACATTTTGACATGGCTAACTTGTTCTTTTTAAGGCAATACAAGGGTTTCTTATCTATTTTTATTTATTTTGGCATCTATTTAGACTTAACACCTTTTTACAGATCAGTGTGTGCTTTAAGTACTGTAGTTCTCATTAGCACAGATTTTGCACTGTTGATGTTTTCATCTAGTTCCTTTCTCCTTGCTGGCAAGCATTTTGTGTCTCAAGACGTATTACCATTCATAAGCTGAATGAAGCTGAATGGCTTCTTTTTGCTCTGGGATTTGAGAGACCAGCATGGAAGTATCCTATTCCTAGAGCAAAAGCTCAGATGAATATTCTTTCTCTGTAGATAGCTTAAAACTGCTGGTCAGGAAAAGGTAGATCAAGACAGATAATGGTCTTCTGAGTCAGATTTTCTCTGGTATAAGAAATATAAAGTGATAAAACTGTTAGAATCGTTTTACAATACTGTAATTGGATGCAAACTTCATTTGAGATTTTAGCTTTCAACTGCTTTACCAAATTTACATAACACAAATGCTAATTGGTGAGCAAAATTATACAGTAAACTCGCATGCACATTACACTTAGACAAGGTCAAAATCCCACTTTTATCAAAAGGTGAAAGTAGCTTCTTTTTTTTTAAAACAGTCTATTGACACCATTGATTTGGAAAGATGTGATATTTTCAGTAATTATACATCATGATACAGCATATTTGCATGCGGGTTTCATTCTGTATCTATTCATTAAAAAAGAATTTTCCATGGTTTTCCTATACATATATTAAAAGCCCAATTTTCTTGCAACTTGAAGTTGAGTTGCTTAATTTCTTTCGACTCTTTCTTTATACTTCAACTACTTTACATTAAATACTTGAAATTTAGAATCTGATCTTTTCATGTGACTCTTTTATGCCTGAGTATTGATTTCAACAGAATTATCCATAGTGGTATAGAACCTGGTTCAGTAATGGTCATTTCTAAAAAGCAGGAATTCACTGTGGAACAATTGCAACATACTGTATTGAAATTCAGAAAATGTAAATAATAGTTCCTTAGTGAGTCCTGGTGATAAAGACCAGATAGCTACCAGACGGACAGATAGCTTGCCCTTCAGTTGTTGCATAATTGGAATGTTATATGTCCTTTGAATTTTAGTATTTCAAGGTGTTTTTACAAGCATATGTGGTAGTTAATTAAAAAGGAAAAGGTTAAATATGTTCATTCTGCATAACTACCTTGAATTGCCTTTAAGTGCCAACAAAAACTTGAAGATGAAGTGTGTTATCTCAAAGTCATTGGCAATCATGGCTGAAACTCTAAAAAATGTCTTCTAAGAACACAGTCAAAGATCAGATCTGTCATTTAAAACATCTGTTTGGTCCTGCAAGCTTTAAGACAACAGAAAACAGCAGCATTTCCTCAAAATGAAGAGATTCAAAGGAAGCCGTGATCTCGTAAACATAGAATAGCTTGAGGCTATCCAAGGTTCTCTGAGTCATATCTCCCTAATGATAATTTTAAGGTCACTGCTGAATACAGTCAGTTTATTTTGAGAGGCAAGAAACAATACCTGGCAAGAAGGAAACAGAGATCTACTGGCACAATACATAACTCTAGTTCAGTTAATCAAAGCGCCTTTGAAGTACTTTTGATTTGTAGCTTTGGTATTCTGTTGTTCTAGAAATCTGCTCTAATTTTTCATCCAGTACTCTGTGAAGGAGTCTATAAATTCCATAACGTTTGGATAGAGAATGATTTAGTTTTAGTACTTTGATCAGTCTTTGTTGACAAAGCTTCATCAACCATTACTGAGATTATTTTTTTCTACATACTGTTGTCAGTGTGGTTTCTCTGAAGCATCTTTTGAGCGCCTGTATGCAAGTGGTTAGTTTGCGTCAACGGGGAAAAAAAGCAAAACAAAAAGCTCAAAACACACTGGAGGAAAACCTCCCATCTACAATTTAAAAGAAAATATGTCTGTCACCTATGCTGAAAACAGTTTATGGTGGCATGTTTTGCTTAATATAAAGAAACCTATAAAAGTAGATGCTTTCCAAAGTGTTACTTCTAGTCCTGAGAAAAGAACTTGTCTGTCCAAGTTAAGAAAAGGACAAATAAATAGGGTTAACCTGCAGAATGCAGGCTACAGATTTTCGTTTGATAATTCTCATGTCAAGTCTTGTAACACTTCACCAAAATCCTGTATGGATAATAAGTACATCAGTTTTTATTTCAAAGATTTTACGGAAGGAAAAGACCTTTCACATATGTTAATATCTTGGAGTTGTTACAGGCTAACTCAAAGCCTAGAGCAGTGGGGGAAATTTAGTGTTGGTATGATATCTTTGTCTGAACAGCTGCATAGAAAGTGAGAGAAAATAAATCTTTGTCTATAGAAATAACTTCCATAGATGTGTCTGAGAAAGCAGAAAGCCTAAAGAAAACCTAAAGCTAATGACAAGAGTTTTTCACCAGGTGTACTATACACGTACGCACATGCAGATAAAGAACATTTTTAGGCAGTCAAGGCAAACCTTTAATACAGGAGGAAGTTCAATATCAAGAGAAATTGGAGTTGGTGCCAGAATGAATACTGTAATGCTTTTTAATATGTTTTAATTAAAGGTTTGCCCACAGTTTTAAGAAATGTCTGTGTATCCATCTGCAAAAATTCAGCTCTCTATGAAGCAGTTCTATTGTAAAGAATCTACTTCTGCCTTTAACAAAAATTTGTAAGTTCTCACCTTCTGATGTGGAACAGAAGGATCCACACCCTCTAAATACTTCCCACTACTAGTTTTCTAGACATGTGGTCCTATCTAAACTCACTAGTGGCATCCCTAAACTCACTATGGCATCCCTAGCTTCTACCCTTGTGAGCTCAGGACTGCATGCCTTCAGTCCAAGGAAGGACTGTCAACACTGAGCCCTGAATTTAGCAGAGAACTAACTGTGCTTTTACTCCGTCAGTACTATCTGCTTCAAGTAAATTGACTTTCAAAAACTCTGACATGAAAGCTCATTCTAGGCAAACTTTAAGTAATTATCCAAGATATGATGAAGATAAATAATTTCAAAGACTTGTTTTCCTTAGCAAATCCCAGATGTTAACAGCATGATCTCTTTTCCAGTGAAGGGAAAGAATTCCCTTGTACTTGCCAGCTGTTTATCTCAGTTAATATTACCTTTCACTTGCTTTTAGTTTCTTGACTACTCATGTGCATAGAGGTGAATAGGTCTTATCTCATAAGTGTGTGCACCTTGTCTCAAATGCTTTTACCTAAGCTTGGGAATTTGGCTTTTTTCTACTTAAATGAACAGGCACAAGAGGAACTTAAAAAACAACTAGTTCATGAGGGTTCCTCATCAGTGGCAAATATGTTTACTTATGAAAAATGTGGATGGTGACATTGTGTTTCTGTTGGCTTATTTAAAAAGATAAGTCTATCAATATTTTTCTTTGAAATAAATAGAAAACAGTGTTTTACATTGTTAGCCTCTTTATCAGAGTATTTCAGTTATTGAATGGTCAATATTACTTGCTCTTCTCTCTGTGCACTGAATAAAAGAGTACAAATACACAACAGGACTTTCAGAAAAAGAGTACAAGAAGAGTGGAGGTTTGTGCAAACACATTTGTACAGATAAGGGATGCATCTGAGGACCTGACCCCAGGACTTCAGGGTACAGAACTGCCAGAATGGTTCCTGGGAGCAGTTAGGGACAATGCTGGAAGAGAAAAATCTGTGCTCCTCATAGTACAACATTTTAGTTCATAGCAAAGTTGCAGTTATACAGTATGGCATACTGGTTAATAAAGCCTTAATTATCTCTTTTTAGACCCAGGCAACCTTTGAAGTGTAGGGCCCATTTCTATGCTGTTGCTGACTGTTGTGTCTTACCTGAAAAAAAGCAAATTAAGAAAGGTGTTAGTACTAGCCATGAAGATAAGGCTTAAGTTGAGCAGCAATAATGGCTGAAAACCTGCAGCATTTCAAGCTTTTCCAATTCATATGCTATAAGGAATTTTCACGCAAGTAATAAATTGGATGGCACTTAGATGAGAAGTACAAGTTGCAAGAGAGACGAGTATAGATGAGACAGCACAAATCTATATGCACATGACTCAGACGTTTGCCACAATTCTAGGAATTCTGTAAGTAGTAGATAAAGAACAATTTGACTGTAAAGCTTGAGCTCTCCCTAAAGAGAGAGTAAAGCACTCCCTAGATGAAATTTGGTGTCATCGAACAGATTCATGACACCACAACATGGCAGGAAATGCAGTTATCAAGACAAAAATGCAACATCTACAGACTGGCCATCTGGTCACCTGGATATCCAGAACTTGCATGATATCAGAAACAAGAATTAAATCTTACCATAAACCATGAAAATGATGATGAAATTATAAAGATAAAACTGGGGGGAAGCAAGGACATAAAATGATTGACACTGTTACTAGGAATAACTCCTGAAATACTGGAATGGGTAATAAGTGTGTGATGAGAACTGTGACCTGAGACATAATGAGGCTGTAGAGTGAAAGGGATCAAAACATTAATAGTGATTAATGCAGAAGAAATACAGATGTTCAAGGTAAAGGAACTGGGAAGCAGAATAGGCAGACACTATCTGAGAAAGCAGACGTTGCAGTTCAATGTAGAGAAAACAGACAAAAGGCAGGAAGTAAAATGCTGACCTTGTGTGGGCAAAAGTGTCCCAGTGTTTGCTCCCTAAAGGAGGTGAAAGCTGAAGCACATGCGAGCACATACAGAGACTACCAAGAAAGAACACAAGTTGTGTGACAAGATTGTCTCCAAGGTTTTCCATATGCACATTTATTATCCAGAAAAAGCTGACTGCTGTATTTGCCACTCTGCTGTAAGACCAGGAACAACTTGGGTTCTGGCTGACTGGCAGATCTGTAATCTTATTCCAGCAACACTGATAAGCAACTGATATGTGACCATGAGAAGAGAACTTCAGCATTGTGAGATCAGTGGACTGGCAATCAGAAAAATTCCTCACAAGATGATATGTTGTTTCCTGACTTTTCTAACAACTGGCACAGAAATACCCCATCTTCCAGGAAAACTGCCTCCCAAAACAGCTGAGTTGTCTCAGATGAGCCATCAGCTTGACCCACCATAGAAATGTTTCACTTTTTTTTCTATCATCAAGTTACATGATTTCATCTTTTTTCTTTTTCTTTTCTTTTTTTTTTTTTTTTTTTTTAAACTGACCTCTAAAATGTTTCCTAATGAAAAACCAAAACTAAGGAATTCTATAACAGACACAGAATGTTTCTACTATTCCAAAACGTGTTGAATTCTCTCATTACCTGCCATTTTTTTAGACACACCTAGACAGAATTAGACTTGAAATCACAAATAACTTTGGTTCTGTTCAGTATTTTGGCAAATAAATAAGCATTTCACCAAGGGAATCAAGGAACATGTGCCACAATAATGAAAAAATGTGCCTTGACAGTGAGTAGTGGACAGAATTCAGTGCTCTGGAATACGGAACTGATTCCACTTTCCACATGAAAGACGGGAGAAAGCCTGAGTTTACAAAGCTGTCTGGGAGAATCAGAGAGTTTGCAAGTCCTCTGTTTTTGAATGTTTATGTAAACAAAGCTCTCTGTGAATTACTGTGTTACTTTCACACCTCACATTTTTACAAACCCAGTCTCTGCTCTAACAAAATCTCACAAGTGACACAATTATAAAAGTAGACTGACAAACATTAAAACTGACAGAATATAAAATGTTCTCGGTTCAGTAGCTTGGATATAAACTAAAAGCTAAGAAGACAGCACATGTTTCTGCACTTGAAAAACTTCCCCCAGAATCTTCTTTCAGGGACAGCTTGAAAAGACAAATTGTACTGGAGTTTTTCAATCTGTCACAGTAGAGGACAGCTTCTGAGCTGTAGAGAGATGCCTTCAAATGAATCATATATCATTTTATCTGAGAATTTATAAACCTTTCTAGTTCAGATGGTTTTTTTTTTCCTCTCCCTTCGAATATCAGTGATACACCATCCAACTCTAATCCAAGTACATACTACCAAAACAACTATATTAATCCAAACCAAATTTTGGGGTACCTCATTAGTTGAATTTTGTACATTCTTTTACACTAGTTCTCTCTTCAAAATTAAAATGTCAGTGTAGAGCAAAGTGAGAAAGCATCCATGCTTTAATGGGAACTCCAGGCTGAAGATGATAACCCATACTGTATGAATCTGGAATCCAGGCTCAGTGGATCTCATTAGAAAAAAAATACAGTACAGGTGAGAGGTTATTGTCTCCCTTGTGAGAGAATATGTATAAGACCCTACACAACAGGTTAGTCTTAAGTCTAATGAAAAGCTCTACCAACTTCTGACTTAAAATATGTGGATTTAACTTGGGAGTTTTTCCTGTTTATGAGAAATCTGCATCAGTGCACAAGAAGTGATAGAATCTCATCATGCTCTGGCATGATGTGCATAAAATTGAAAAATAACAGTGTTTTCTGATCAAATGCTGCAGTATAAACAGAACTTCCTTGGTGGCTGCCTATTCAGTACTCATCTATGATCATCTGTAGGGTTGTACTTTCATATGAACTCTGTTCTAGCATGCAGTCATGGGTGATATCCTTTACAGTTTGGTAAAGTTCTTAAAAATTACCATTTTGGAACTCATTTTCTTCTTCTTGTGATTCCTTTTGTCAGGAACTATGCTAAATGCAGCTTTTATTTTCTGTTCCTCGAGGAAGTTCATATATATGTTATTTTTCAGTTAAACATTTTGATTAACTGAATCACTAAGACTTTCTGTGAAGTAAGTGAATAGCGATATTCATGTTTTATAAATGGGGAAGCTGAAGAACAGAGAAGGAAAGTGACTTTCACGGTGAGCGGTACTGTCAGTGGCAAGGCTGGGAATAGAAACCAGAGATCTTTACTGCCAGTTCCACTCTGATCGATGGAGACCACTATTCCCCCCATCCCCACACAGAGCTACATAAAAACAACTTCAGCAGAGCAAAATCAAGCATTCACAAGATATGAAATGACAAACTAAGGACGCTTATGTAACTTCCAGTTCCAGTCTGTAGGCGCCTGTTCTAGGCATATCTTTCCTACCATCCTGTTTTTCCCCATACTCCAGTCAATGTTGAGCATCATCTTTTTCCACAGATACTGAGGACTATACATTGCCTGCTTCCAGTTCAGCTGCATGACTCTGTCCTATCCCAGAGCACTACAATGCACTGGACTAGCTGTAATAAAAAAGTCCAAATAGATCTGTTTAAAAGCACTGGCTGATGCAGGGTCCCACCATAACCCTTCCCTACTATTTTTCAGTAATTATTTTTATTTTTAAAGTCAATATCCTTGTGATTTTGCACTGATAGTATGATAAGCAATGCATTAAGTCACCTTTAGCAGTTTCACGCACTTTTATTGCAAAATAGTAGAAGGTGATACTTTGCAGTGTTTTGGAGAAAACAAAAAAAAATGCAGATCTTAATTCTTTTTCTTCTGAATTTTCAAAAATTAGAAAAGACTTCAAGAAATGGACACATACAGAATTCAGCAAATTATCAAAAAATTCAAAGAAATTGTTATTAAAGTGAGAGGGTAGACAGCCTGTAATGCCTTAAAGGAAAGAAAATGTGTAGTGAAGTTGTGATGGTATGTAACACACCACCTTTCCTTTGGGATGATGATTTAATGGTGTAGTAAATGAGGATTTTGAACTCCTAATGCCATATTGGAAAAGAAGTCTTGTGTTCCAGCTGCAAACCACCATCTTGCATAAACAGCATTTGCTAGTTAAGATGCTGTCTGTCTTCATGTCGTAGTAGAAAACTATCATAAACATTATCACTGGTCTGGGTAATTCAAAGGAAGTGCAGTTTGCATCCATGGCTGATGTGGATCAGATTTATATGGCAAAATGATTTGATACTGTACAGATTTGGTGTTAGTGTTTGCGGAGTCACAGCTTGGGTCAGAGTGAACAGTAGTGACCAATTGGGAAAGAATCCCAATGTCATCATTTCTTTTACCATGGTAAAAGTCTCATCCAGACATGGTTCTGTTTCCATTCCCTTTCTGGCTCATTTCTTTGACCTGTCCATGAACAGTTTTTTTTAATATGGCCCTTGGTTATCTCTTAGGCCATCAAGGCGTCTGTCTGTTCCCAGTTGTTGGTCTGTTCTTGCTCCTCTGTTCTCAGTCTCATTCTCAATGAATAAAGATTTCTTCTTCGTTCTGCCTCCAGTGTAAGACCATTCCCTCTCAAAAACCTGTATGCCAGTAGGATCCTTATGCAAGGTGACAGGAAGATTCAAATTCCTTATATTGGTGATAGGCAAATAAGAAGTAGGTAAATTGCTAGGGACATTCTCTGTGTTTAAAGTTTTAGTCAGAAGAGCTACTTTCTGAGCTCTTACCCCACCTGCTCTAGGACAGACCTAGGTGTTTCTTTTAAAACTATACTCTTGCAAACTTTACACCAGACAGCAAGCAGAGCTTGCTGACCCCTTACCAGCATGTTAGGTCGAGGAATGCCACATAGCAGCTTCTGTTACTGTTTGGGGGCGGGAGGTGAGCTCAGTTGTGCAGAAAAGCTGCATGAAGTGAGCTAAGGCATTAAATAACAAGTTTCAGCCTAGAGTAAGATTTTTATGCCTGAATTATAAACCTCCTGTAATAGAAACTGTAAGGGAAATTCAAACAGGCTATTAATTGTAGCAGTGCCAATATATTAAGATGAATAAGATTTTCTAAAGGTATATACTAAGCAATTTCAGTTCTTTTTATTTGCTTCATTAGGACTGAATTCTTTGTAGATGCATTTTCAATAAATGTGTGTGCTGATTTAAGAGCTCCTGTATTGGAGTCAGTCACCTCTGCCAAGGCTCAGAAAGCACTACGTTCCTAATGCCGCTGGGGTTATACTGCTGTTACATGCTCCACTATGCCTTTGGCTTTCTATAATCTACATCTGACCTGTGGTAAATCTATGCTGACTGTTCTTACCTTCAAGGAAATGAAGGGAGATTAAGGCTTCTAAGGGTATAAAGTTTTGAAAATGAATCTCATAGTCCTGAAGCCTCTTGGCTGTTTTAGAAAATGGTACAAGTCCGCTGGTCATGATACTTTGTTCAGTTGACGAAACTGTTGTGAGGAAATTCTGAAACTTCTCCTTTGAGAAGGGCAGTTTCAGTTGTTCTTGGTCAGTGAAGGTTTCCCTGAAATCCTGCCTGAAATTTCAAACACATAGAGAATCAGTCCAGTATTACCCATGGCATGGTGGCTCTGTCACACAGCAAGAGAAGAAAGCTGACTTAAGTCCCTTCGCTGCCAGGTTCAGATCAAGGATTTGAGTCTCAGCTGAGACTGTTTTGCCATAGCACTCGCTTAACCTGGTCCATTTTTTTTTAATTTTTACATGAACTAGGACAGTTCTTAAGAAAGACATTGAAAAAAAGGAAATGAGGATTAACTTTTAATTTAAAAAAATCGTTTGAGTGGGAACTCTTTTATCCAGATCTCACTCTGCAGGAGTAGATTGAGTGAAGTTCACAGTACACACACAAATTTGTTAGCCAGAAATCAAGGCAAAAAACAGAGAAAGCTTAACCTAAAGTGATAGTCCTAAACACATTTACAAAGGACACACAGCAGAATACTAGAGTGAGTTAAGAACTGTGTCTATGAAAGCAATTCTTGTCATTAGAAGAAGAGAACAATATTGTTTTCATGAAGAATCATCCGCATTGGGTTCTTTTCTAATTGTGCATGAAGTAGTAAGGTTGTTTTATTCCGTTACTGGTTCTCCTGTGTTCTTACTATGCCAAGCCTCTGCATATGCTACTGTAAACAGAAATTTTTTGTTATATCACTGTAGAAGTGCTTGCCATTGTATATCTGGCTGGTTTGGTATATCTGGGGAACAGGCACCTCTGCCAGAAAGAACTGAGCAAAAAAATATCTATCAGCAGAAATGGTTCCTTATTTTTCCTGAATATTCATATTCTCGTGGGAAGCATTTCCACAGACTTTCTTTAGAGGAATGAAGTGCTTGGAAAGCCTAGAGGAACAAAAACCATTTCTTCTAACTAAGCATTCCTATATTGTTAAACATCATTTTCAGAATGTACAAAAATATCAGCTACTTCATTTGACTTGTTCCATAAAGTATTTTTTTTCTGCCAACCTGTTCTTTCCTTAGCTTCTCTGAAAAAGATATTTCCATTCTGAGGTCAGTTGCAGAAAAATTAAGGAATCCCATCGATGGAATAAAAAGAAATATCAATTTTATAACAGATGAAATTAGACTAGCACAGAAGAAACAAAACCATTTCTCTTTTGTGTTTGTCAGTGTTTCGTTGTTTATTGTTATTAAGGTGAACCCAGAACAATGCTTATTTCTGTCTGTCCAGGACCATCTGCAAGACAGTAACTTCTCACTGTTTCCAGCTGCTAAGTACCTACCCCACCACATTTAGCACTTTGAGTTCCAGGTGGTTTTTCTCAAGAGATCCAAAGGCAAAAAAGAAAAACTGCTTTATAGCTACCGGGCTACCAGAATCAGTGAAGCTATTCCAATATATAAAAGCTGAGGATCTGGCCTGTAAGAGGCAGTGGTGTCCATCAGGACAAGAGCTCTGTTAGGAGGCATTTATACTGCACCAGATATGCTCCCTCTGCTTTGTTTCTTGCTCATTTTCTCTGCACTGAAATCATGGTGCTTCTTTCTTAACTGCTATTCATTGCAGGTCTCTCCTGGAAAAATATCAGTCATTTAAAGGTTAATAGAATGCTGATGTCACTGTAATTAGAGCAGAGGAAAAACATTTCTGTAATTACTGTTAATGCTTTCTTGCTGTTCACTAATAAGATATGGCCCTCATTCTGAGATGGAAGGTGGGTGTAGTGAACTGTGTGAGCGAAAACTTGTGACAGGATGATCAGACTAGTGCAGAAATGATGCCTGAGTCACTTTGGAGCATGTTGGAAATTGGTCGTTAAGCAACCCACCTGGGAAAGATAGGAGCCAAAATGCCAAGGATGAGCACGTCATAAAAATGTAGTTTATGGAACTGGCTAGCCTGACAAAATTCAAGACATGCAGTTAGTCAAAATTCATTTTTTGATTTTCACTACGCTGCGTTACATATAAACCCATTACTTTAGGAGGTTTCCATTTTCAAAGATAGATAGTGACAGTGCAGAGCTGTCCACACAAAGGAGCCTGTGATAGTGACTGCTGGGACAGGACTGGAGCTCGGTTGCACCCAGATCATTATTCCTGAAGCACTTGGTTGGTGCTGTGCCTGGTCACATGCACCAGCAGCTTCCCATGGAGTGAGTTAGTGCCTTGAAGTGCACAATGAGGTCTCCGTTCTGCCTCACTAGGTGGGAAGTGGCGTTTCAGAGCTCAGTGGATTAGCTGTGAGCAAATGGAGTGGCTGAGCTTGGGAGGTTCTCTGTTCTGCTGATGGGAGACCTCTGCCTGAATGGCTGGAAAAGACCTCTAGCTGCTCTACTCTAGGGTGCCCCAGGGTGGAAACAGAAATCTGTCCCACTGATTATTACTACATCCAGATAATGGGTCGAACTATCTTTATGTGACCTGGCCAATAGCAGTTTATCCATAAGAACAATCTTTACTACCTAGCAGGGTGCTCTTATAGAATAAAGAGACATTAGGGCCATGTCCTGGCTGCCCTGTGCTCTGCAGGTTGTTGGCCTCCCTGGCAGCGCTGAGGGACACAGCCTGTGTCAGACCAACCTCTGGTGCCTTGCTTCCAGTGCCTAGGTTCACTCTTGGTTTAAACTAAGATATCAGGGTGTCTGTGAATTCAGAGGTTTTGCCATGAGAGAAAGAGTGCAGTTGTGTGATAAAGTGTCCCAACCACAACTATATTTTATATATGAACACTTCTCAAATCCCTTATTACCCGTAATATCTTTCTCAGCTGTTAGTTCAGCATGTTTTCATTTCTTTGAAAGAAGGAAAGATTTACATTCAAAATCTGTTAAGTTACAAATCTTGCCATTTTGACTTCAGATTCTTAGATTTCTGAGCTCCCACTTTACATTTCACTACCCGTGGTTTGTCCTGTATGGCTGACTTGATCATGAGGAAGATTTCTATATTTTGAAGAACTCACATTTTTTGATAACTTTTTATACAGATCTTACTGGTCAGTCATACTGTTTTAGTCTAGTCCACTTATTTTCTTTCTGGATTATAGGTGCTTCTAATTAGTCAATTATAATATGATTAAGCAGTCTCTAAGCTGGTCCTAAACACTATAATTCATATACTTTTGCCTTTTGAACACTTTTAATAGCTGCCTTCATCTTGTAAGTTTATTTCTTCTATTTTGCTAGTTTCTAACATGGCTTTTTTGAGGATCATCATCTTAATTATAGAATGTGGTCAGCAAGACTTACTGGCTGAGGCCTGTGCTCCTTGAACAGCTTCCTTCACTCTGTCTGTTGTATTTGTACAAAGCCATAGTGTGGACTTATGTTATTAGCGTATAGCAAAATTTTCGCAAGGCAGTATAATCTCACAATGTATAGAAGCACTTTTTTGCTATATTTTTAATGTTGATGGAAATTAAATTTATTGTTATTGAAATTTTTGTAATGTTGAAAGAGCATAAAAGGAGAATAATTTCTGCATTGTAGAAGTTGTTTCAAGGGATGTCAAAAAGTTCCTTTACATGTCTTCCAAATGGCTGGTTTATATGCATGTACCTGAAGTCACCCACTCCTGGATGGCCACTACCCTTCATTTCCTTCAGCATTGATGACTGACATTTCTCAGGGGTCGGTGTTGGGACTGACGCTGTTTAACATCTTTGTTGGCGACATGGACAGTGGGATCGAGTGCACCCTCAGACAGTTTGCTGATGACACCGAGCTGTGCGGTGCAGTCGACATGCTGGAGGGAAGGGATGTGCCATCCAGAGGGACCTGAACAGGCTGGAGAGGTGGGACCATGCAAACCTCATGGAGTTCAACAAGGCCAAGGGCAAGGTCCTGCCCATGGGTCGGGGAAATCCCAAGCACAGATACAGGCTGGGCGAGGAGGGGATTGAGAACAGCCCTGCGGAGAAGGACTTGGGGTATTAGTGGATGGAAAACTGACTATAAGCCAGCAATGTGCGCTCACAGCCCAGAAAACCAACTGTGACCTGGGCTGCATCAAGAGAAGTGTGGCCAGCAGGTCAAGGGAGGGGATTGTCCCCCTCTACTCTGCTCTTGTGAGACCCCCCCTGCAGTGCTGTGTCCAGCTCTGGGATCCCCAACAGAAGAAGGACATGGACCTGCTCAAGCGGGTCCAGAGGAGGCCACGAAGATGCTCAGGGGGCTGGAGCACCTCCCCTGTGAGGACAGGCTGAGAGAGTTGGGGGTGTTCAGCCTGGAGAAGAGAAGGCTCTGGGGAGACCTTATAGCGGCCTTCCAGTACCTAAGGGGGCTACAGGAAAGCTGGGGAGGGACTCTTGATCAGGGGGTGTAGGGATAGGATGAGGGGTAACGGCTTTAAACTGAAAGAGGGTAGATTTAGATTAAATATAAGGAAGAAATTCTTCACTATGAGGGTGGTGAGGCACTGGCACAGGTTTCCCAGAGAAGCTGTGGCTGCCCCCTCCCTGAAGGGTTCAAGGCCAGGTTGGACGGGGCTTTGAGCAACCTGGGCTAGTGGAAGGTGTCCCTGCCCATGGCAGGGGGTTGGAACTAGATGATCTTTAAAAGGTCCCTTCCAACCCAAACCATTTTATGATTCTATGATTGAATATATTTTTTCTTCTCACACAAAGAAACCTTTTTTCTTTTATATAAGTATGTGTATATGTATTTAATGGACAGAAGTTTAAAACGGGTGTTATTTTACCAGAAAAAGTGTTTGCACACACCTAAGACTTTAAGAAAAAGTCTGTCTACAAATAAGTCATCATATGAGTTTTGCTGACTTTAATGGAGTTGCATTTGCACAATTACTAATGAAATTCTCCATTCTGATGGATCCAGAAATCATCAGGCTACCACTGAGCAAGCTGGTGCAGTGATAGGGCAGAGTGCAATATTGTGAAGACATACTAACTTCCTTCTTTAAAGGAATGTAACACTGCTAGCATGGCACTGTGCTTAGGCTAATTAGCTCTGTCCCGCAGAGCTGGCTCATTCAGTAGTAGCTCAGGTATCTCTGTGTCCTGTAGTATTGTACAGTGCAGACATGCCCTAAGAAACTAATCAATTAAGAGTAGAAAAGAATAAATCTTGCTATTGCTATTTTTACTATCGAATATTTCCCAGACTATCTCTGTTAGACCCGCTGTTAGTCACCTCATAGCTTGCATGTGTCACGGTAGATGTGCATTTTTAAAAAAGAGTTTGAAAAAAAAAAGCTATATGTTTCAGTTCAGAGCTGGCATCCCCTGGAGGAGCTTGGAATGAGAGAAGCAGCAAGTGCAGGTGAAGGTCAGAAACACTGGAGAGAAGTTGGATGATGTGATAATAGACAGGAGCAGATAACAGTAAAAGTTTCATTGCAAAAGGAACAAGCATGCTAGATTAGGAGGAAGATAAATAGGCCTTTGAAACTTCAAATCTTCTCCTTTCCAATTTAACATATGAAAGTGAATTATATCTGAATGCTTATGGGGATCTAAAACTGAAAAATAGCCAAGGTTCTTTTCTGACTTTTTTTCAATGTTCCAGTAGCTCAGTTTTCACTTTGAAACACAAGTGGCAAGCAAAATTCTCATAATGTGATCTGTACATTTTAGAAACGCATGTTCTCCAGAGATGATTATTACAACAGCAAGTGTTTCTTTCTTGTATCATCCCTGCAGTGATCAGGACTCTTGTACGGTCTCCGAATGTCGTACCAAACTGCTCCTAAGTGATTTTAATGATTTGGAATTGCAAATAAGTTATAGTTTAACTGTACTAAGTCAAATATAATACTGAAACTACATCCTTGAGTATATATTTCTGTACTACTTTTAAGTAGACTAAACTACTTGATTTTTAGCTGGTGGTGTGTCTGTAGTCTGCATTAAATTGTGATCATGGTTAAAAATCTGACAGACCTGAGATCTTCATGGTCTCAGGCTTAGTACAGGCCTTTTTCATACTGACCAAACTGATAAAGAATTGTAACATCTGAATACTTAGCATAAGTTTATTATCTCTAGTTCTTTTTAATCTGTTTTGACTGAGTGTGACATGGAGTATGGACCAAATAGGTTAGACATTTCAAATAAAAACAGAAATTGGAGGAGGGATACCTCTTTTATAGATCCAAGATTTCTTGACAATTCAGGTAATAAATGCATGGGAGAATGAAGGATATCCTTTTTATCTGAGCAAAACTTGTATCTTCGGAAACCAGGAATCTTGCCCTTCAGTTAACTGTAATTGCTGTAATTCACTGCAAATATTAAATTGATCAATTTAGTACAGTGGGAAGATCACTGTTCAAAAGGTGGTTCACGCCCTCACTTTTAGGTTCAGTTTCCAGCTCCAGCTTTTTCTAGCTGTCATTTCTGTTTAGACTATATCAGACTAAATGGGAAATAGTCAATACATGCGTTGTGACAAATCTGCTTGACCAGAAATTACTTTTCACTCCCTCTTCTCATAGGACTAGGTCCTAACACTGTGCTCATTCAGACAGACTTTTCCTCTGGTCAACAGGGTGAGTAATGGTCCTGACCTTAGTGTTCTTCTGTCTCAAGGGCAAAGCACAACATGGCAGCTAGGTGAGTCAAATATGGCTATACCAGAAACTGGAACTGTCATGTTAGGCAATCATCAGTGCTTGCATTGCTATAAAACTTAAGGAAGCTGTGGCCACACAGAGATCTTCCCTGTGGGGAGTATTTTCAGAGGACCTGTGGTTTGCTCAGACTCATGGAAGGGGGTTGACTCCTTCAAACTCCAGGTGAGCAACCCTTGGATGTGTAGAATGCTTATTTAGATTGTGGCTGGACCTCGAGAGAAAGCTTGTGATCTTTGTGAAGGCCATCTCTCTACAAGTAAGAATGGTAGCAAGTTGCCTGACCAACATTAGTAGTTTTCAACAGAATAAATTCCCAGCCTTCTTCAGGAGTACCCATGCATACTTCTGAGGGATAGTTTACCAGCAAGTTGGAAGCTATGGTATTGGTGTCTAAGTTCTCTTACGCCTTGTTGAATCTTTTTTTTTTGACATGCATTTTTCCCCCTCTTCTTATTTCTGTTGTCCTCTGCTTCTTGTTCCTCTTACTCCCTTAACCCCAGATTTGTGAAGATATGGTGAAAATATGCAGCTAATGGTGCTTTGTCAAGTCCTTGAAAACAATGTGTACATATCTTGTTCTTTTTATGAGATGTTTCATTTTAATTTGGTACAGTATGGAAAACAGTGGGTGATGTACAGAAACCATATTGACTGACATAAACTTCTTAAAGGAAAATCTGATATGGATTTAATGCACATGTTGATGGAAAACAGCATTTCATTTTCTCAAATTCACAGCTAATGGCATGGAACTCTCAAGGACATTTAAAACAATGAGATAGTTTTGTAAAAGAAATTTCACGAGTTAAATCACCAAATACCTTTAAAAGCAGTAAGTGTTCATTATTGCTCCTCCTCTGAACCTGTGAATAACATTTTTACTTCATTTTTAAATGCCCATACTGCAAGATTATTTCAGCAGCTTCATGTTCAGTTTTCTATCTAGCAGCAAGAGGAATAATTTGCCCACACAAGCTCTCCACTTTCATGGTGAGTAAGAATAGTAATAAGATAATAGTTTTGCTACTGCAATTAAAGGTGAAAATTATTTCTTTTAAATTTGCAAATATTTTCAGTTGATACCGGGCATAAACTTACAGACAGCTATATAATCGCTTCGAGAATCTACACTAATTTTCAAGGGTCACAGTACTAGCATAAAGAGGGAAAATGAGATGTAATGTACTCAGTTTCTGTAATACCTACCTTCATAAAACTCCTATCAACAGATCTGGTATTGTAATGAGGACAATTGTCCATATAGGCAAAAAGATTCTGTACCTTTTGTTGTAAACTGAAACTTATCTTCATATTTTTGCATGCACATTTGTTAAATGCAGTAGTCACTCCAGCTGAAAATCTTTTCTCCTGTACCTGTTCCTGGTTGTCTAAGCAACTAAGGAAAAATGTGTTTTCATTTGTTTCTGTCTTAGCACAATAATTACACAATATTTTTCATGACAGAAACTCCCAAAGCCCTTAGTAATTCATTAAAAAATCCCCAAGAACATGGTACAAAGGAGAGGAAAATTTAGCAAAAAACACGGGATAAAAATCTGTTAATGTTTCTGCTATGAAGTGATGCCTTCTGTGCCTTTAGACTCGCACTATTTCCCTTGACAAATGACTGCTCTGTTTGCATGTGCTGGCTTTTGCCTCTTTGGATAGAAAATACTGCTGTGGTAGTATTAATAGTGCACCCAAATGGTTTAATCGCAAGAAGGGACAAGAAGTTTTCTTGTAATTGGATAAGAGTATCTTCCCCTGGCTGAAAGTTTAGCTTGTGGCCATTTATAACCCTTTCTATTTTCAGCTGAAACCTGAATCCTTGTTGTTTACACGGAGAATGCTGCTTTCTGTTAACATTCCACTATAATTGAGAGGAGGGGTTGATTGTTGAGAGTGTAGTTATGGATCAATATTACGCCTCTAAATTTCTCAGGAATACATTCATTCCTGTCAAATTCTTTACTGAAAATACCGAGTATGTTCAGTAGCTCTATAGATCCCTTGACATGACTGTGATCCATAGACCACACTTTGCGAACCACTACCCGAAACCATAAAACTATATGAAATGCAAATATTAGTAGGAATTTCTATTACAGCTGTATTATGTTGCTCAGTAGTGTAGTATCATGCTGTTTCTTGATCCCAGTATAAGAGAATTTTCTTATCTACAAAATAGTAGTAGAAATGGTAAGTACAACCACTGTACTCGGAATAAGTATTTTAATCCACAGCATGACTGTTATACTGATAAAAAAAGGGCTATTTCATATTTTTCTGGGTACCAGTGGACGTTTGTTTCCACACTTTTCACTGCAGGGAGATGGTTCTTTCCTACTATATATATGAGCTTGTATCAGATTATAACAAAATATTTTTGACTTTATATTCCTAGTGTGCTTAATTATTATATAAGCAAGGTTCAGTATATATCATGAAATCACAGCCTCTTTCTCGCCTCACTTTAGTGCAGCAAAGAAGGGGCAATTAAGCTGGAAAAATAAATGTATATTTCACGAGAAACTACAGAAGCCTGAAATGCCCTCTGTTCACAATCTCATAACTGAAATATGTTTTTATTCAGTGAGGTTGTATTGGGTGCAGAGCATGAGTCTATATCATACTGAAGACTCCTTGTTGGTGGAGATAGCTGTTGTGTAAATATTCTTCAGTTTTAAGACAGGGAGAAAAGTATAAACCCAGGATCAAATCCTGTTAAATGGCTTCATGTTGTTGTTTAAGGCATGAGGACTGTAGCTAGTTACAGATTTTGATGGATGCAGTGCATAATTTGTATTTTGCCTACAGCACAGCATGAATTGGAGGACCTAAGTAGGACACATGAAACTGGCTGGTCCTTTATTTTAGTAGCAATTCTGTCATTACTTTTCCTATGCAAAATTGTACAGTTTCCCCCAAATGAGTTTTAACTTGAATTGAAACCTCTTCTCAGATACAGATTTGCTTTAACCATTACTTTCATTCTCTTCTTGTGTATGTGGTGGGCTGCAGTTTTTTTCAATGACGCTTGGCTACCTCTGTCACTAGACATTTAACCTTTTTCTAAAAACAGATGTGTGAGAAGGCCTTTCATGAGCTAGCAGAGCTTGCTTTCAAAACTCAGTGAGTTCCCAGTCATACAAGTCCTCTGAAAGATTCATTCAAGTCAATAGGGGATTTAAAAGTGAAAGGGGAGAAAAATCAGGTCAGCAAGAAATTTGAATAGAATGATTAAATCAGTGGGTAATGCTGTGGTAAAAGACAGAGGTTTCCAATTCTGGTTATTATAGATTGGGAGGTTGAGATGCTTAATAACAAGGAAGGAGAGTATTGCTTGAGAATTGGATTGAATTGGCAGAGTACATCCAATCAGTCTCCTTCTAATAGATTGGTTGAATATGTAATATAACATGATAAAGGTGTTTGGTCTTTCTGCTTTTTAATGGGACTACTATGAATGTAGCTCCAGAGGAAAAGATCATTTGTGTTTCGTCTCACCAAAGGGATGAAGTAGCTAAGCATGCATTTGATACTGTGTGCTTTTGTGGTTTCTGTTTTAAAAGAACACTGACAAAATCTAGGTGGACCTGTTCCGGAAGGTCAAGATTAAGTCCTGATACAATGGTCAGTACCAGAGTCTGTATGACCAGTTATACATTGGTATCAATATCTTCCAGATGATGGTTTACCGTCTTTTAAGTCCTAGCTTTTACAATATTAAAGACATTCCCAGCTGCACTGAAAATGGACACAGACAGGAAGGAGTGCGATTTAGGTATTCTAGGAAAAGTTAAAGTTGACATGAAAATCCTAGCTTCTCTTAAAACCTATTTATAGGGGAAATATACAGTCTTGCTGAAGTGTATGTTATGTGGGCTTTGGATCACGTGAAGTGGATGTTCCCTGGGATTTTGCCATCTCCAGATGAGATAAATATTCTAGGCCTGTGATTGACTTGTTCCAGGCATGCACAAAATTACAAACACAGTGGAACCCCAAACTTTATTGGGGAATCTGGTCACTACTTCAGTATAAATATTCAACTATGGCATTATATATGCACCCAGCATGATGGCATTTTAATTCTGTTCTTAGATGGTATGGTACTGTCACCCCATAGAAACTAGAGATTAAAACATCTATGCCAGGCTGTACGTTCCCCACGCTACATGGAGGAAAAGCCATCTGAAGTAACTGAGAGCGCAGAAGTGACAGAGGGTGCCTAGATTAAAGTTTGATGGCAAAGGTACACACACCCTGAAGATCTGACTCGTATCGCTATCATCTAACACTTCAGAGTGCTGTTCAGCGGAGTGTGAATCGACAACATGCTGTTTACTCCTCCTCGTGCTAACTCCCTGCGTGGGCATGATTTGTGTATATATATAAGTGGACTTTGCTATCGCCACTGCATGGGGAATGAGTGCAGAGCAACCAGAGATCCAGAAATTTGTAGCCCAGCTTATTGTACACTAACTTCCTTATGAAGAGAGACCCTCCCCTAATCAAATTAAAGCCACTGTAATTGTTTGTGTCCATGGAGAGGTTTCATGCAGTTAAATAAACTGGAGTAAAACATGTTAACTTTCCCATTTGTCCCTCTGTAGGTGAGCCCTAAATATCTTTACCATTTTTTCTAACAGCCTTCACAAATCCTTCATGAGCCCAGTTTCCTGATGTCAGAACAGGACTGGGATCTGCAACCCACATCAAAGTTACCTTGTGGGATTTTTCTTTGCTTTTCATAGTTGTGGATGCTAAGCTTCGATAATGTGCTTAGCGCTGTAAGTGGCAGTAAATGTGACACTTCCTGGCCCAAGGATTGTGCAATCTAACAACAGACAGACAGTGCAAACTGTGCTGGGAGACCTGGGGAAGGTACTTCTTAGAGAAATGTTTCTTTTTATAAATAATGGTTGGGTGTCTGACAACATTTACATTAACATTGGTTAGTATTTATGGCTTCAAGAAAGATGAGAAGGGATTTGCCTTCTGCAGATTTTATTCTACCACATGCAGAGGGATCAGATCATTCGGCCACTGATGCTGTAGTCATACAGGTTTCTTCTTTACCTTTTTTTTCATGTGGTATTTGATCTTGCTTGTTGATCCGTGCTCCTTACATTTTGCACATGGACTAACAGGCTTCTCACAAATGCAGAGTTACGTCCTGCCAAATGTGTAATTAGTACAGTACTGTAGGCGCTTCATTGCATACTAAGGAAGTTTCCCTGGCCTTACATTGATGTCAGACATTGCTGTACCAACAAATCATCTCCAAGAAAATAAGCTTCTTTAGTCTATGGTTATTAGTAAGTCATTCAAAGTAAAATTGATATATTTGGGCTCTTACTTCCTCTCTTTTAGATATGTGGATACGTGTAGGATTAAAACTTCTTTTTCTATTAGTGATCTTCTTCTTCTAGTTAAATAAGTATCTTTTTTTAGAAGGGACAATTCTATCAGTAGCAAAAGGCGTAAGTAAAAAACTTTCAAGCACAGTAACAGTGCAAATTGATAAGCTCTTTTGGGGCTGATCTGGGGACAGAATACACATGAGGAAATAATTTGTCATGTGCTTTATTAGGAATAGATTTAAAAGCATGGTATCTCAAATCTGGGTCATGCAGTAAAAGTGAAAGAAATTGACACAAGGCCCAAGTAAAGTCAATGAAATTCTCACATTAGGAGCTGGAATAGGCCTGAAGAGAAAACAAGAGGGTCTTTGGGGTAAAGCTGGTTATGACATACTTCACTTTGCTCAAATTCTTTTGCCCTGTTTGAGCTTTTGTTTCAGGTACAGATTCAGTGCTTGCCTGTATTTTAGCCTTGATTCTAGAAGCAGCTGAAAACTCATTGCTTCCCATTGCACACACGTGAGAAATCAGTTCTCAGCACACAGTAACTTTTTTTTTATTTTGATTACTCTGAAGAACGTGGATCTCACACTTACAGTAGTGATGCAGTCTTTTACTAAATCTGATGGGACACATCCAGTCCAGGCTCTAACAAAGGAATGTATTGTTGTTTAAGTGGCAAATTAGTAGATAGCTTTACTCAAATGGCAGCAATTACTGTAGTCATGATTTGTCATAATTAGTTTGAGAATATTAATTATCAATCTCTCCTCAGTCTATTTACTCTGAAATAGACACTAACCACTGATAATGACCAATTTCTTATGGACTGGTTTGTATTACCATTCTTTCCCATATTACTGCCATTGCCTTAGGCTTCACCTGCACTGGGTGGCTTCAACTAGTAACACTCTTGCTCTTTTGCAACAGCTTCTGTAACTCATCTGCTCTGGGTTCAGAGAGTCCTCACAGAGACTGGTTTTACCTGCAGATGTTAGGCAGTGTTGTAAATGAGTGTTTTGTTGTCTCCTCTACGATGGTTGAGTGGGAGTTCATTTACAGTGCACCGTGGGCTGCCTCTCTGGGATTGTGAAATCCTCCACATCAATTCAGTTGGTGCTCTGCACCCTGTCAAACTTTGTTTCATGAACTTGGCATTTGTTTTAAACTTGTGTATTGGCTTCTCTTTAAAAGAAGAAAGCAGTGCCTCTACAGTCACCTTTTTTCCTAGTACTCTGAACTACCATTTCTTGTGATTTCTGACCTGTTTTTCAGCAGAAAAGGCAATTCCTGGGAGGTTATGTTTCTAGCTACTTAGCTCTAGAAGCAGACAATGGAATTTAATTAAAGATGAGCACGTTCTGACGATGGGACACGCAGGCTTTGCCTGGCACAACTGGCAACACCCGCATTGCCACAGCTCTGCACCCGCCTGGCCTGAAACAGGGTGGACTGCAGGTCAGAGCACCCTTTTAGACCATATTGTGGCTCCAACGACAAGTCTCAGCTTGATGCATTTTACCTTGGTGAGCCTGTGAGTATCTTGGCAGAGGTTTGCAGGCTCTGACTCGTCGATTGCTAAATCTATCCCTCCTCTGTCAGGCAGCACAGACTACTCAGCAGATCTGAGCTCTCTGCTTTTGTTTCATGGGTTGCACACTGCTGTACATGTTCGAGCCAGACACCAGCAGCCCATTCTCATGAGTGGGTGGCAAAGCTTTGTCAACAGAGGCCAAAGAGAAAATACTAGTGTAATGTGGGAACAGAGCTGGTGGCTCAGCTGTACTAAAATGAATCACCAATTCAAGTTCAGTCCTTCATTTTCAAGCTGGCAAGGACTATGAGTGCTGATAAGGCAACATACTCAGCTGGTGCAAACGTGCCTCATTTCACTGTAACTCAGCTGCTCTCCAGCATGAGGTACATCCAACTTCCCGTGACTGGATTGATGATTCAGTATGTGAGTTTTGTGGGTTATGATGAAAGGGGAAGTTCAAGGCTGTGAGAAAAAGAAGAGGAATTTTCATTTTTGGAGAGGGGCAAGGAGGACAGATTTTGAGATGTGGTAATAAAAATACAAGGGAAAAACATACTTTGCTGTGACAAAATGTTGTCCTTCACTACTCTTCATTTGTGAGCTCTCATTTGAGAAGAAACTGAGAGATGGGATTTACAAAGGGGCTTACATATAGGTTGCTTTTTCACTAAATATATGCTGTTGTTGACAAAGCTTTTTATTTCATCTGATAAAAGTTAACAAATTTCAACCTGTAACAAGACAAATTCAGCATGAGAGCAGATCACTGCAGCTGCTAAAACTTTGCCATGTATATCCATAGAGTCAAGAGCTAGTCTTTTAAAAAATGCATATTATGTGGTTTTATCTTGAGAATTGAAAGGATAATAAAGATATCAAGCATTTTTCTAAATTGTTAAAGTTTAAATCTCACAGTGACAGTTAGGTATTCCATAAGTAGCTAGAGAAACATATATGACCTATTGACTCTTTAAAGTGTTTTGTTACAGTTTGACAATCATTTTGGAATACCGGGTAAAGGAGTTTACACCCTCAGCCTTCATGGTCACACCAAAGCAGAAACCACCAGGAGGTTAGAGAGGTTACAGTGGTGCAAGTGAAGGCAAATAGTTTACAGCTGAGAGTTGTTTGTTGCAGTGAATGTTTTAATTTCCTTAATCCAGAGATCATAAAATGGCACAGCAGATAAAACATTTGATGTGTATAAAAGATTAAGTCAGAGGCTGCGGTGTGTGTCAGTCTGAAACATATATACATAAAAGTCATGGTTGGTGATGGGAGTAATCAGTTTTTCCTCTCTGATTCTGGTGATCCTTACAAGCTTGCCTGGACATTTTATGGGAGAGAAAAGAGCTCGGTTGATATGGAACCACTAGAAGCACATCTCAGAGCTTTCCAGATCACCTAGAGCTGTAGTTGCTAATGGGTTGTTATCCTCTCCTCTCCCTTGTCTTTGACTTGCAGCCTCTGCCAGTCCCTGCCAAAAACATCAACCTCTCAATCTGAGTTTGCTTGCAAAACTACCAAGGTTTTGCTTGTTACTTCACCCCAGAATGGTTGCAGTGAAGCAAAATGATCAGTGCAAGTTATCTGGGTGTGCTTTGTTTTAACCTGTTGGCATTAGAGAAGATTCAAATAATCCAGCAAAGTTTCCAGCAGTCCACCGTGCATAGTTTAAGAAATCACTTTTAAATGCTTCATAAGCTATCGCCACGTTGTATGGTTTTCAGCAACAAGTAGGTAGAACCATTAGCAGGGCTGCATATTCTATTGGGCAGCTGGTCTCTGAAATTTTTGGAGGCCAACTGTGCAGATGGACCCAGAGAAGATAGAACAGCTTCTGTGCCCAGAGGAGCAGCCAAACTTTTGATGTCCGAAACCTCTCCATCCCCACCGTTAAATTTCTGTAGTGATTTCCAGAATCCAAAACTGAACACTCAGACTCTCTGCTGCATAACTGCCTCCACTGAAAATCCAGTTGATACTGCAAAGTGTGTGTGTGCACATGTGCTATGCACCTGAAAGACGTATGTCTATAAGAGAGATAGTTATAAGATTTGCCTTTTCAAAACTAGTTGCCGTTATCAGGAGAAACAAAGGGTGCTGCTTTTACAGCATCAGCTATCCTGCTGTATGGAGGGAAAAAAACATGGCATGAATCTGTGAAAAGCTGGAAAGTTTACAAAGGAACAATCCCACGGCTTCTAGCAACAGCAGCTGTGCTGTGACATACAGACTGATGTACCAGTTGTCTGATCAATAGGTTTTACTTCTAGGACTATTATTTCTTGGCAGCCAAGCTAATGTAATTACGTATGTTTTCCTGCAACAAGCAAACACTTTATGTGGTTGAGGAAACAGCTGCAGTACATTGAAGAGCTCATTTGCATAAATATGAAAGTGTAGTCACAGAATTACAAAATTACATATTGTGTAGGGTTACATGTTAATGGCAAGGATTATAAATACCTATAGGGATTATAAATACCTATAATGCCCTTTTATTTAAAATTAATTAATATTTAGCTATTTTGAGCATTGAAAGACAGTTTGTCATCTGACTATTTAAAAATGTGGCTGTTTAGACTAAAAATATCTTTGAATGTGACTCTGAACTGGAGATCTTTGCATCTTTCCTTATTTTCTATTTTGAGCTGCTCTTCAGAGCTGGAGACACACAGGGAAACCTTCAAAAAGAATTGCCAAGCCAGATAAAATTTGCCTCATTTCTTTCAAAAAACTAGACTCCTTGTTTTTAAATTCATAGATAAGTTTCTGAAACAACCTGGTAAAACTTCTCATGTATGAACTAGCTAACACAGAAACTGTATCCCAGGTTGCAAGAAATATGCAGACTGTTAATGCATAGAATCATAGGATTATTTAAGTTGGAAAAAAACCTATAAAATCATCGAGTTCAACTGTTATCGTAGCACTGCTAAGTCCACCACTAAACGATATCCCTAAATGCCACATCTACACATCTTTTAAACACCTCCAGGGATGGTGACTCCACCACTTCCCTGGGCAGTGTGTTCCAATGCTTGACAACCCTTTCAGTGAAGAAATTTTTCCTGATATCCAATCTAAATCTCCCCTGGTGCAACTTGAGGCAGTTTCCTCTCATCCTATTGCTCGTTACTTGGGAAAAGAGACCAACACCCACCTCACTACACCCTCCTTTCAGGTAGTTGTAGAGAGTGATAAGGTCTCCCCTGAGCCTACTTTTCTCCAGGCTAAACACCCCCAGTTCCCTCAGCTGCTCCCCATAAGACTTGTGCTCTAGACCCTTCACCAGCCTCATTGCTCTTCTTTGGACACACTCCAGCACCTCAGTGTCTTTCTTGCAGTGAGAGGTTCAGGTTTGGACCTGAACACCATATTCAAGGTTCAGCCTCACCAGTGCTGAGTACTGGGGGACAATCACTTCCCTGTCCCTGCTGGCCACACTATTACTGATACAAGCCAGGATGCCATTGGCCTTCTTGGCCACCCGGGCACACTGCTGGCTCATATTCAGCCATCTGTTGACCAACACCCCAAGGTCCTTTTCCACCAGGCACCTTTCCAGTCACTCTTCCCCAAGCCTGTAGCGTTGCATGGGGCTGTTGTGACCCAAGTGCAGGACCCAGCACTGAGACTTGTTGAGTGTCATACAATTGGCCTCAGCCCATCGCTCCAGCCTGTCCAGATCCCTCTGTAGAGCCTTCCTACCCTGCAGCAGATCAACACTCCTGCCCAACTTGGTGTCTGCAAACTTACTGAGGGTGTACTTGATCCCCATGTGCAGATCCTTGATAAAGATATGAAACAGAACTGGCCCCAATACTGAGCCCTGGGGAACACCACCTGTGACTGGCTGCCAACTGGATTTAACTCCATTCACCAGCACTCTTTGGGCCCGGCCATCCAGCCAGTTTTTTACTCAACGAACAGTATACCTGTCCAAGCTGTGAGCAGCCAGTTTCTCCAGGAGAATGCTGTGGGAAACAGTGTCAAAGGTTTTATTTAAGTCTAGGTAGACAACATCCACAGACTTTCCCTCATCCTCTAAGCAGGTCACCTTGTCATAGAAGGAGATCAGGTTAGTCAAGCAGGACCTGACTTTCATAAACCCATACTGACTGAGGGTGACCAAGGATATTTACTGAGTAGTTACATGAACTGCTTCCAGAAAAGTCCTAGTGACAGAACAAACATTTGTGCAGATGTGTGTCAAAAAGAACAGATTTGGTGGAGCGAAGCTTAAAAGTTTCAGTCCGTCATCTGCTTCATTTTGTGACCATACAAGAGAGATGTACAAACCAGAAAAGGAAGGCTAAAATGTGGAGGATATGGAGACAGCATTAGCCTGTAGTGCCCTATATTATATGTGGAATTAAAACGTCACACTGGTACAGTTGAGTTCCTGCTTGGCAGGGACATGTCATGAAAAGGTTGCAGCTTAAGTGGTCTTTAGGCTGATGTTTTTAAGAGGAAGTTGGCACCAATTCTGGGTTACCATAAGACAAGGAGGCTGTAAACTGCACACACATCTGCAGTGGGGACAGAAACCTTTCAGAACAGAGCACCGCAGGATGATGGGGCCATCAATCATGAGATCAGTCCTCTCTGCTTGTGTATCCAGAACCCTGTGTGTTCACAGTGCAGTCAGCACAATACGGTGCTGACATAGTGAAATGGGTCTAGCTGAAGCTTTCGGTGCTGTCCCTATAGAAATGTGTCAGTTTGATTTCTTGGATGGTTTTATGCAGATTTGATTGACATGGTTGGTTTCAGGTGACAGATTCAGTTGTGCAATTTGTTCAGCTCTTCATGGAGTAAGAACAGAAGAATGCTTCAAGTGTCATGATAGCATGATGTGATGAGCTCTAACTCATCTAGTCATGATATTTCAAAATATATTGCCACATTTTCTTCCAGTTGTTCATTCTGCCCATCTGCTGGATACTACATTTCTTGCCGGCAGCCGAAAAATCATCCTCAGTGCCCAGAGAGCGATGGTTTTTTTCTGAGTTGGTTTTTGCTGACAGTTTTAACTTGTATCTAGACTTGGCACTGAAGCAGCTCAGGAGGATGAACATGTTCTGTTGAATGATACTGCAGTTCTGAGAGCTTGTTGATCTCAAAGAGGAAGCCCTACTTCTGCCCCTGTCTCTTGGTTTCGTCCTTTTCTTTCCACCAGCCTTTGGGAACAGATCTAACATTAACCAGAAAAAAAATTACCAGTGGTTTTGCCAAAGCAGCATGGGTTCAGTGGCTGGAGAGCACAATGAGAAGCAGAGGAATAAGGAGAAAGATGGAGGGTACCAGCCCTCCTGTGGGTGAGTTGTTAAACTAGCCTATTGAAGAGATTACTGATTCAGCAACATGACCCTACTGTCAGCTCCAGAGAGAAGATGGTAACCCAGATCTGGAGTGAGGAACTGTCTAAGGCTCTCAGAGCCATCTTCAGCTTTTCTGGCAGCAGATTGCTGTAGCTATTGAATGATTTATTTGCATCAGCACTTTGGGCCTTGAGGAGATAAACTCTTACCAGTCAGATAATATATTCTTGGTACCTTGTGAAGAAGGTGTTGTACTTCATAGGGGTACCCACTCTGATTTGAGCAGTACAAAATGGATCACAGGAATTCCACTTGTGCCAGAAGAAAACAGTAGAGAGAAAATGGCATGCTGTGGGGTCTGAAGCTGTTAGTCTGTGTTTCCACATTAGCTAGCACACTGGATGTGTGCCTGAGGATGCTGTGGTCAAGAGCAGGCAGACACAGATGAATTCTGCCTCTGCCATCTGAAGTGCTAGGATACAAACCACTTTGATTTGGAAGGTGTCAAGTGTTAGGGTGGATGTGCAATACTTTGAGAAAACTGAGTCTAGCTTCTTTGTGTGGAGGCCTGTGAAGTGGTTGATGAGCCCGTTCCATGTGGCGTGTTTGAGAAGCTTGTCAGTAATCTCCATAAAGTGTTATCCACAGCCACCATGAAAGGCAATGTGAAAATGTGGTGATGAGACCTCTCTAAAGGAGAGACTGGAAGGAGCTCAGATCATCCTTCATGTGAGCTGCCACTTGCCCTGAAAGGGCAGGGTACATGCCTCTTTGGTGGTAAAACAGTCATATAATGAAAGTTCCCACTTTCTGTTTCAGAACAGCTGAAGAGACTCTTCTGGCTTTGTGTCCGAACCTGAACAAATGATGGCAATAAGCTGGCAAAATAACGAATACTTTCTTGGGTCAGTTTATTTTCCTCTGAAAATTGTAAATGTTTGATTACACAACCTGCTTTTCTTATGACACTGCAAATATAAAGGGATTACAATTGTGCTTAATCCCACTGAAGTAAATGAGTTTTCAATACTGAGATTTAATGGGAGTAAAGTCTAGCTTCTAGAGAAATCCAAAGTGAGACTAAAATGCTAGCAGTGGCGGAAAAGATAGTTGGATAGGCTCATTTTTCTGCTGAGGAAGAATGTGAGAGGCTGAATGGTAAAGGAAGTGCTGATAGGAAGACTGGTCATCAGGGCAATAAAGAAAATATTTGAATATACTTTTTACTGACCATGAATCTTGAGCAGTGAAGATATTTTGCAGTCATTTTTCTAAGTTTAGATTGGAAGTTAGAATTGGAGGTGAGTTGTGGAGTTATCAAAGTCTTGAATTTATGAGCAAAATTATATATTTGTATTTTAAAAGCCTTTTAAACACGTACTTAGGGAAAATACTCTCTTTGGAGGCAAAACTGGCTTAGGACATTCATGAAACGCCTGTCCTCTTTGATTTCTTTCTCGTAGCACAGAAACTACCTAGTTGCAACAACATAATGAAAGGTGAAGGAATGTATGGGGTGGGGGAGATTGGGAACTTTTAAAACTGCCTTTGCAACTAAGAAAGGGTAAGGGTGCAGATCCACATCAGCTTAAGTTCATTGGTTCTGGGGCATGCCCTCTCACCCATATGTTCCTTACTTCTTTCTTTGTGCCAGCAGTGATGCACAGGAAGCTGATTCATCTACCATTTCCTGTGGCAAAAAAAAAAAGAGCTTAAGATGGCGATGGTCCCTTATTAGCATGCAAGTATGTGATGAGCAAACTTGTTTCCTCAAAACACTTGTTGTTACCTCTGAAACTGCAGTGTGATGAGACAATCAACGGAGCTTCTGTTTCCTTGGATCCAAACTGACACTTTGTTATCATCTGAATTACTGATCCCATGTGAATTTGCTCTGCTGGTACAAATTTCTTAAAGAAAATATTGATGAGCCAGCTCTCCACTGGCAGGCTTCAGGCTGGATCAGATGCCACCTCTCTTTCCCCACACGGCATGAAGCTGGTCCAAAAGCCTAAAACTTACAAACTGTCGTGTATCAGTTTGGCAGATGTAGACCCATGTGCCACCATGCGATCCAGGGCAGGCTTGTGCTGGTGGGTCGTGTGGGAGGGCACAAAGCTGATGCTAATTTGTCATGGAAGAAAGGCACAAACTGCTGTCGGCATGGCAGAAAGCCTCTTCCTCTGCTCTCTGTGTCAGCAGAGCCTCCCCATGAAGATGCAGCACAAACCAGCAGCAGGAGTTCCTCTGCTGGCCATGCCTGCACAGGCACTGCTGCTTGCATTGCACGGGGGCTTTTCCTGGCAGGCTGCAAGTGCCAGGGGCCTGGCTGGGCTATAGCCCGCTGCAAATGCAGCATGAGGCCATGGCCAGATGATCACTGCAAAAACAGATGTTGCAATCAAGGGTTACAACCTCTCTGTTGTAAAAGTGCTGTCTGCATTGCTCAAACAAATTAAAGATGCCTGCTCAACTTACCTGTATTCACACTTCCCACAGAGCTGTGTTGGGGAGAGAAGAGTGTGTTGGAGGGTTTATATTTGTGTCTTTAACGTTGACAGGAAGCACGTACAAAGCTTCCCGATCCTTATATACTTGCCTTGATGCTGAGGTGCCTTCAGGACTTGATACAATTTCAGAGTGAAATGGTTTCCTTGAACTTTGCTGTCTTTTTCCTGGATGTTGGGCTGGGAGCAATGCTTCTGTGAATGACCTGCTTATATCTCTCAGTGTGATTTTCAGGCTTGAGAAGAGTTAGTGGATACTGAAAATTCCGGGTTTAGAATGCAAGTTACTAGAATGAATTGGAAACCTGTAGAAGGGTCCAGGTTTCATTTTGGGCTGAAGCAGATAGACTGGAACAGTAGGTATTTATAATAAGCTAAAATGAACTACTCTAGGAAAGTAAGAGACCAATAAAAAGATGTGGAATTAAAGAAAAGAGAACAAGTGGTAAAGATGAGAAATGTAAGTTGAAATCGTATGTATGGAAGGTATATGAAATAACATTGCTTAATATAATGGCAATAAGTTAGTGTAGACAAAATCAAATGTACATATAATGAAGAAAGATGAGTGAAGTAGTAGCAATTCTCTTGTTGCTCAGAAAGGGAAGCAGAAATCTCTATATGTATTCAAAGAGCATTAATCTATTCAATATGCCTCCTGGGTACTCTTACAAGCTGCAGGAATGTGTATCTGGCTTCAGAAGAGGATGCTTGTGCTTTTCAGATGATCTTGCTGAGACGAATAAACAAATAGGGCCGGGAGTATGGAAATGATAGGTTGGTAGGGTCTTTTTGGAATTTAAACAAGTATATTACTCAGTATGGAAAGACTGTCTGAGAATTGATGGAACCCTGTGGACTTACTATAAAGATTGGATGATGAAAGAATGATAACACATGTGAGAACTGAAGCTGGAAAGGCATGCCGGTTAAAAGTGAGGCTGCCAATGCAACAGGATTGTGTCTTGTTCTCCAAGATGTTTGAAATTCTCGAGCATAAGCTTCTTAACACTTGCTGGAAGAAGACATGCTAAAGATTACCAGCCTGAAGGTATTAGGGTATGCAAGGCATTAGGAATGGTAATTACCGTGACCTCATACATAAATAATCATTTAATAACACAGCTGATTTCTGGAGCCTTAACAGTGTGCTGTCAGTGTAGAAAATACAAGAAGAAAATTTCTTGAAGCAGGAAATGCTATCAATCTACAAACCTATAAAGGAAGGAAGCTCTGAAAAACAAAACAGCAAACATTATCATGTTCCATAAAAAGGCAATTGAACAAGAGATGCTGAATAAGAACCTATAGGCAGGTTTTCAGATTTTGCCAGTGTGAAATGCTAACGGTAAGCTCCTAAACAGAGCAGGCCAGGGTTTTGATGATACTGGAAAATATCAGCTCCCACTAGATCAGTACATTTTTGGTACCTTTTCAGCTCAGCTGATTTCTAATTAGGTTCTGAAATATGAACATAAAATGCTAATTTTAGACATATTTGTGTTTGAAGAGTGGGACTTTATCCATACAATTACTTAAAATGTGTGTTTTGTTATCTTGTTTATTACTCTGTTGTCTGAAATCTCATCAATTTTCTGGTTAGCATCAATTCTGGCAGTGTTTCCAGAGCCAAATATAAACTGTACAACATCTCTGTGGTGTAAGATGTGTAATGACTGGTAATTCACTGTGCAGTTTGACAATAATTATTCATAGCTTTAACATTTGCAACTTGATAGCCTGTTTTAACAATATTGTTAAAAAGGTTCTCAAATAAACAATTCTGTAACTAAGCAATCATAATGAATTTACAGCATGTGTGATATGTACATTTAATTTTTAATTTAAATGTAACTCCAGTTGGAGTACCTCTGAAATCATTAGTGGAAAGACAACTAAAAGTCATAAATGCTATTAATTGTGAGTAGGAGACTATTTTTAGTCTCTGTTCCCCACTATCACAGAAGACTTGCATTTAACAAAATGGGGGTTGAGAATGAGTCCTAGATCCTTGGTGCAGATTTCTACAGGCAGAGATATTTTTTAAAGGGCAGTGCATATCCAGTTAAAACAAAAATTTATTGGAAAACTTTAACACGATTAAAATATGTAGATTTTGCTTTTTAATGTATAAATTTTCTCAGTTACATAGGATGCAGTTGACAGAAGAGTTAAACAATGGAGTATTGAGTACAACAGAAGTTTACATGCCCGCACTAACATTTTTCATCTCTTCTTACGCAATGTTTAAGAAGTGTCTTTTCCAAGAGCAGTACTAAGCTAGAAATGAATTATCCAAAGGTGTGGGTTTGTTTGTGGGGAGAGTTGTTTTTGTTTTTTAAACAAAACACAAGGTATGCATAAACACATTCTCACACTACTCTGTGAGCAGCTGCAATTAAATGATTTGTTAGTTAGATATAGAATTACATAATTTACACCAAATCTAGTAATAATAATTTCAGAATTTATTTCCATAACCTTTTGCTATCTTTTGACTCTTACTTGTTACAGAGAGGCCACCAGGAGGGTTGATGACTATTCTATTCAATTCACTTTGTTTCAAAGCTCAAACCACTAGTGTCTGCTTAACATTGTTCATTAATTCCTCTGAGTTTCCTTGCAGGACAGTAAGCTTTTCAAAGAGCTTACATCATACTATTGTTCTATAGAAGTCTTCTTTTTTTTTTTTCTGAGGACACTATTTTGTATGTTGAAATGTAATTTCTTTATAGTTTCCATTTTCACTGAATTTTCCAATTAGTGTCCACATCAGCTGAAGCCTGTGAGAATTCTCTGTGAATTACAATGTCATGCTGAACTGCAGAAGTTATGAAGGTGATGTGTCAGAAGATACAAAGCACTTTTCCCAAGTATACATCTGCAATTGCATTTATTTTAAAACTTGAAATAAAACTTGAAATTGAGGTTTTCTTAGAGCTTTTTTCTAATCTGTGTTTTTCAATCTCGTCTCTTTTTATTTGCGGATCAATAATATATATTGTGCCCAGAGGGTACATTTGTTTGTGTTACAGAACATCTCATGAGCCGTCATTTCCAAGCTGCTGGACTGCAAAGCCAAGCTGAGTAGATTCTCTAGTTTTCTTTTTAAATGTCACCGACTTCATTTCAGGTTGTGGTGTGGTTTTTTTTCTAGTATCTTGACAGCTTTCTCTTTGTAAGTGTCTCTTCATTCATTTAATATTTCAGTATAACTTATAATTTTCCACATAACAGTTGAAGGGCTCTACTCCTCTCACTCCTTCCAGATAGAGAAATCCTGTAATATGATTTGGGGTGTTAGAAGGTAGGCTGTTGAAATAAATGCCTGAAGGGGCTGGATGACTTTGCATGTGACCAGTGGCTTATGAGTGACTCCCGAAGTGGTTACATCTGATCAGTGCTTCAACTCCCACTGGCTTGATGGACATGGGGTCAGAGTCTGCATAAAGGAGCAGGATGACATCTCTGCACTCCTTCAGGATGTGACAGGACCACCATTGTAATCATCCAGTAGAAAGTGGGCAGCTGGATAATCCTCATAGTCCTCAATACCCAAGTGACAGCTGTAAGACCTTGAGGTGAGGAAGACAGCTTTGATCACAGGTGAACCTTCCACTCCAGGATAATTGACACACCTAAAACGGGGACAGAGGGGTCACTAAAGGGGACCATCAGCAGTAAGTCTCTTGTAATTCTGCAGTCCAGTTTAGATGAGTCACAACAAAGTTCCCAAAGTCCCAAAGCAAACACTGCATTCAGATGTCTCACCTTTCTCTTCAGATACATATCACTGTTGTGCAAGTCATCATTGTCCTCTGTGGTCTTCTAAGGTTGAGGTTTCCATTTGATTTCCAGAGGCTATTCCTCTGGGCCGGACACGACATTTGTGAAGCCATTAACATATTGTACCCTGATTCAGGGATTGTATACCTCTTTTCATCCCATTATGTTCATAGTTACACCAAAATCTTCATCCTGTGCTTCACTGGGGCTGCAAAAGATCAGAGGCAGCTTACAAGTAGCAGATAGCAGCAGAGGGAGTTCCAGCTCCCTTTAGAAAAGCACAGAAGGCTTCCTCCTTCCTCTTCAATAATGCTTCACCTACACTGAGTGTCAGACACAGTACAAGAACTCTTGAAATGATGTTTGAGGATGGTTACTGCTAAATCAGTCACTACCATCATTATCAGTTTCTGAAGTTATCAATGAGACTACTGATGTCAATAATAGATCATTCATTCCAGAAGTACTCAATCAATTTGGTTGGTATTTAGCTTGTAGAGGTGAAAAAGCTAAATCGGCCTTCAAATAGATAACTACAGCATGTTAACTGGGATTCTAACTAGGATCTTTGTTTTGTCTTGTATTAGTAATTGATCACAGGGAAAAATTAATAGCATTCTTGACTCCAATCCAAATTCTTCTCAATTAGAGATGGCCATATGATTTGACACAACTGGGAGAGGAAGGGAAGAGAGGTAAGTGATAAGGTGGGAAACTCCCAACAGCTGACCTGCTTCTGCCAGGTTTCTGTTCTTTCAGATCCGTTTGAGAAGGTCCTGTCCCCTGCTGTGTGCATGGACCTGTTCTAACCACGGAGGGCAGGAACCTTCAGCAGTAGGTGAAGTGGGAATGAAAGGCTTGTGGCAGTGAGAAATTCTTGCAATACTAATAGAAAGCTAAACTGATTCTTGTACTGAAAATGGTAAAAGAGTCGATACGTTAACCCTGACTTTTATCCTTTCCATCCTGGATAATGGATCCTTTTTGAGAAATATCTTAACCTTGAATCCTGCTTAATTTAAACTGTGAGCTGTACTAAACCTTTCTAAAATACCACTCAAGACAGCTGGATTTTACTAGAGAGTGGGGGAAGAGAGAGTTCCCTCATCTGAAGATATGTTCTTAGTACAAACTGCTGTTTGAGTGAAGCAAGTGGAGCTGAATAGATCCCACTTTAAAGACAAGTCTAGTTATCAATTTCCTGTAGACCACCGAGAGTACGCTTATATTCTTTCCTTTCACCCTGAAATCATAACAGTTCAACACCTGGTATAGAAGTCAGTTGTTAATTACCAGAGACTGGAAAAACACTCCTCTTTCTTTATAGACAGAGTGACTGCTGAAATACTTGATATACTCTTGATATATCTGAACTTGAATGCGTCTGGTATTCAATGACAGCAGACTTTGACTCTCAAATGCACTCCAGTGTTTGATTCAGTCAGGTCTTGGACTATAGTGTAAATAAAGTTTAATCTTTAAATAGAGTTTGTATTTAAAAGGCTGAAAATCACAATTAAATTATTGCATTCAGCCTTCTCCAGTAAAGTGCTTTCTAATATCTAAACATCATATTTGCTATATTTATAATATTTATCTGCTTCTGAACTTGAAAGCCCAAATAATTCTATTCCTTGTAAGTTCAGAAATTATTTAAGATACTGTAGTGGCATTTTGCCATTTTCTTAGCTTTAAATAGCAGAAATTGATGAGAAAACATTGAAAATCAAAAGAGCAAAAATGTTTTTGACACTGATCAGCAACATTTCAATTTAAGGTGATGTTTGTGGCTTATAATGTACCTCCACTACGACTTGTGATTTATGGAAGCTGTTTTAATAGAAATAAGAAGAGAAACAGACAGCTATGATAATTTTGCTCAGTGACATTTCTTAAAGAATATTTGGAAAAATATATTGAAGCAAACAGGATTAACTCTGCTCTCAAATAATTTCTGTGGAAATGAGGTAAAGCTACTTCAGGATATTTAGCATTTAAAAGAATGTTTTGTCTGGTAGCAATGATAAAAATACAGCCAGTTTCATGTTCCTGTTTGGCAAGTTTTTGACCTCAGTGTTTTAATCAGATGCAAAAATTTTTCTGTAACCTTGCATCTGAAACAGTTTTCTTCTAAATGTATGTTGCAGTATAACAACTCAAGAGTATGTGAGAGGGGAGCAAGGTAAGCAAGAAATTTATTTCATGGAATAGTCATAGAATAACCTGAATAATTAGCTGATAGAAAATTTACTATTGATTTGAGCAGCTCTGGCTTTGGACATACATATAGTAGACAGCTGCCTGGGGCAGAAAATCACAGCTTGAAGCTGGGGAAATGGATTTTGCTTGTAGGCCTGACTTGGATCGGCTCAACAGTGGTAGAAGGACAGGACCTCTGGGCACAGTCCTCCTTGATTAGCTCTGGATACCAAAAATTAATGACCTTTTTGGTCCTAAAATCAGACAGTCCGTGTGCTACCATGACTAAGATCTGCGTCCCTCTGCAGTAGTCTTTTCTCCTGGAGGGAGTCTAGGGAGGGAAGGAGCCCAGGAGCAGGAATACTTTCTCATTTTCTTCTGTTTCTCTAAGAATCCCAGAGGAAAAAATGCTTTATAATGCTTAGCTTGTTGATTGATTTTGAACCTACCCACAACACACTGACTTGGAGAAGTTACAAACTAGGAAAGAACATTTTGTCAAAACAAACTGTATATGCTACCTCTATTTTTATGGTCGGATCATGAGTTCCAGTAAGGGCCTGAAAGAAATGCCCATTCTTTGCAATTATTCAGTCTTAAGGAAACCCTTCCTTGACACTATACAGAAAACTTACCAAAGATTAGTAACATAAGATTTGAGAATACAAAAATCTCAGTATCTATCAGTGAGAAGCCTGTCTGCAATGACTTAGGATAGGGATTTTAAGCCTGGATCTGTTTTGTTGCAGATCTCAGTTTTTATAGCTAAGCTTGCACAGAGAACTTGTTCCAATAGCTCATTCCCTCTGTTAATGTCTCTAGTCTTGTTCTGTTGTACAAGTCTTTGCAATTCAAAATTGCTTATTTTTTTTTTTTTTGTAGGTGAGGAATGGAATAAGCTCACATCAAAGCTGTTCTTTCATCTGTCTATTTTGACTCTCAAAGATGAGTCAGAGGACACCCACACATATACTTAAATCAGATCCACTGTTGTGAATGCATTTGGACCATCCATTAGCAATAAAGACTCCATAAAGGAGGCTGACAAACTAGCCAGACATCTGATTAGGCACAGAATAATTTCAATGGCTAATCAAACGAATGAATCCTTACTTGATTACATTTCAGTTTTGTATCAGCTAATCATGAATCCAGAAAATACACTAATGGATGCTGGTTTCTTATAGCACCTGTTCACAGGTACAATTGCTGTAATTTGGGAAGAAGAAGGGAGGGGGCAGCACTAATTTCCTAATCAAGAGCTGAGACGAGTAGCAATCTCTAATATTCTTAATGCACTATGTCTTTTTTTTTCTAGAAGAAAACTAGAACTTTTCCAGGACTTGGAGATAATTCAGCAGTGGGATGCTGGGATAACTGCCCCTGCATCTCACAGTGCACATTTTTTTACACGTATATGTTATTCCTTAGGAAACCTCCTGTATCACATAGTGAAAAGAGACCTCCTTAGGACATTCTTAAGAAAATGAGACAATATGACCTTTCTCCCATCCCTCAGGTCTCTTTCCATACTCACTGCTTAGCAGATATTAGCAGGGACAAGAAAGGTCCCTGCAGAAAAATAGAAAAATTTTGTAGCACATGTGTTTGCACATATCCACGCTCTTTCGGTACTCCTGGTGTCTCAGAAGCTCTGGTCTCAGATATGAAGATCACAAGTTATCACATGGGGGAGATACTTCTGAATGCTCTCCACCAAGGTCTATGACTTAAGATATAATAAAAAACCTTAGGAACCATTGCCGTTCTTGGAGGAAATCCCATTGTGCTATATGATAGTATAGAAAGCAGCAGTCCCTCCCCAGAGAGCCTACTGTGTAAAACTGTGTACATTTTCTTTTCACATAAAATGGGGAAATATTGGGGAAGAAAGGGTTCTGCTTTTACTATAGCCTGGAACTGACAGTTCTTTGTTGTATGCAGATAAGAGTATTGGTACTAAGTTATAAACAAGATCTGACATTTACTTTCACAATGAATCCCACAAAGCAAAACAATTCTTGAAGTTTTTATTTATTACACTGCCTCTGGTAAAGTATCTCATGACAAACAGACTGAACTAAAAGCTGGGGCCCAATTCCTGAAAAGTAGGTCCTACCCTTACAGGAAGCTAGCCTTCTGCTGCTGCATAGCCCCACAATTTCACCAGTGTCGGGAGAGCTACCCTGCATTTGGGCTAGTATGCATTAGGCTGAAACGATTGCTAACAGAGCACAGTACTTACAGGAATGTCTTTATAACATCTGCCAATCAATACTGTCCAGTTCTTTGAAGAACTCTTAGTTTAATGCTGCTTACCTACACAGTAAGTGTCTCTGAAGTCTAAGTAGAGAAAATAGAGAGACTAGGGGCAGCTGGATTAGCAGTAATAAGCCACGGTCAATCTACTGCATGCATTTTAATAGCTTTTGCAGAAGTGGAGCACTAGATTCTCTGCTGTGTAAATCAGTATAGATCCATTGAAATTGCCAGAACTGTGCTGATTTATACAGGCTGAGGGCTGTCCCCAAGACTTCCAGCAACAGCTGTTTTAAATGGTTGGGTTTGATCTGTCTTTTGAAATACTAAGACACCAGATAGATTGCATTTAAATTATCAGCGCTGATCAATATATGAGCTATGTCATAAATCTTTCCTAAACACCACTCAGCTGAATTTCCCTTATTGACTTAAAATACATTCATCCTGAATCTTCTTTAACTCTTCATACAAGCTCCTAAGTTGTAGGAAAATAAAGTTGTTGAAAAGGCAAACATAGATAAACACTTCATTAAAAAGGTATGGTGTTACCATTTGTCATTTCATTGCTCATATAAAATCTGTGTCTAAAAATAATTAAAAAAAAAAAGAAAAACAACACAAAAATGCACCATCTGAAGTGCCTAAAGTTATCTGAGAGTAAAAACTTAGTTGCTAGAATCACATCTGGTGTTGTGTTTAGGATTTTTTCCTACCTCTGTGCTTAAAAGAAGGGAACAAAGGGCCCATCCTGCAGAGAACCAAACACTTTTCCAGAGGTGCTAAGTAAACAACTGATCTCTTTCAGAGGCATTAAATATTTCCTGGTACCTCAGAGCAGATCCTTTATGTTTCTCAGGATCTCTCTGTTTTATAAGCAGAACAAGTTGTGTTCACCATCATAAGCAGTTTTTTTTATTTATGAAGTTAGAGGTTAAGAAAATATGGTAGATTTTTACTATAAAAACAGTTTTGATGTTCTGGAGGATTTCAGAGCTCTAGGAAGGAAAATGTTTCTTTCCATGCTTTCATAACTCATAGTCTTCCCTTCATATTTTTGGCCTACTTATACCTTTGGTGTGGTCTTTTGCCTTCTTTCTCACCTGTGTACCTGAGGGCACTATCTCTGTGCTGTGCAGATCACTGCTCCTCACAGTCATGCATCCTGAATGCCATACTTCTTCACTGCTCTTCCTGTCCTTTTATCTCTGGATGTCTCTTGTCATGATGCTCTGACCATTGTGCTAACACTAATCATTTGGTTTCTTCCAGAACTCCCTCATCCTTCATCAGTACCAGGAATATTTTCCCAGGCATGATTTTTGAGGTCAATGATGTGATTCTGTTTCAATTCATCTCCTCCGTTTCTTTCATGAGGAGCTGAAGGAATAATTTCTGATCTTGCTTTCCTAGAGATTCTTGAAAAAGCAGAGGAAGGGAGTAAGGCAACTGATAAATATTGGTTGACTTTGTTTAACTTTTTCCTCTTCATCTTTACATTAGCAGAGAAACAGGAAGCACCAGGTGTAGGGAATGATTGCTAGTTACAGATTCAAAAGGATACGATGTCTATGAGCACCCTCAGTTTCATACTTGCTTCATGTAGAGAAAATAGTCCACTGGCATGCTGACTAAATAATTTGTTTTACACAGTACCTAGCAAATGGTGGTCATGGACCAGAACCCCCTGTGCTAGCTGCTCTGTTAACAAAAGAAAATAAAATTAGAAGACGGTCACCACTACCAGAGCTTAGTATAAGTATAAGACAGGAGACAACAGATGGAGATGGACAGATGGTGAAGTGCAAAGAAACTACTAAACAGTTGATAAGCATGAAGGCAAACAGTATCAGCATACCAGCTGCCTAACATTTGTCCATTAGAGATGTCAAGCCAAGGAATGGTATAAGAATGGTTTTGAAGGATAATGTAATAGCTTTGTGGATGGTTGGGGAAAAACCATCCCAAGTGGGGATGGCAGCAGGGAGTAGTTTATCTGGAAACCCTGCTAACACAGTGGAGGCAGGAGTTGTCATTTCCAGTGAGAGCATGAAAATGAGAACAAGTAACTTGCATTCAATGTGACCAAGAAGTGGGACCTGTGAAGGGATGAAATAAAGAGGGGTAGCAGGGTCACAGTAAGAGGCATGAAGACTTATTTTGAAGATACAAATGAGGTAAGACTCACACTTGCAAGACCAAACCAAAAAAAAAAAAAAAAAAGAATAAAAAATGCTGAAAGCCATAAGTTTGAATGATTTTTAGCATGTTATTAGAAAGAAAAGGCAGTTTCACAGTTCTTGTATAGGAAGAATCAGAAAGGCTTTGACACATCTTAGGCTCCCTTTTTCAATGTTTGAGTGACAGGCAAAAAACATCACCAAGATCAAGAAAAGGAGTAGCAGGGTCACATGTAGTGGAGTAAGGAGGCTAACAGCAACATTTTAGTCATCCTTATTGTAACATAATAGCTAAACATTTGTAAGGAGATGTCAGGAAGAAAGGCCAAGATACTTTATGGGCTCGTAGAGACAAGTACAAACTGGAGAGGTGGATATCTGTGCTACATGGATGGCAGTCCACATAAAGAGATCATTTGAATTTTGCTCACGGATATAATTACCCAGAGAGAAGGCAAAAGGGACCAAGTCTGGGTGTTAGGGAAACCCTTTGAAGAAGCTGGAGTCCCAAGAAGAATGACCCTTTAAAGGACATACTGAGTGAACAGAAGGCAGTGATGGATGTTGGTGGAGGGCAAGATTTCACAAAATGTGGTAATTTACATTGTAGCTGGCTAAGAAGTCAGGAAACTCCCTTGATGGTTAAATGACTCCATTGAGAGAATTTGGCCTTACACAGATGATGTGGGTTGTATTTTGTTGTTTTTTAATTCTCTGTGGTATTTTTCTTTTTTTATGAGAGACTGCATAGTGGTTAGTCCATTTAACTGCAGCTGCTTACCCTTCTCAGAGGTGTTTTTTGAGTGGAATAGATTAAGAATTTAAACACAGGTGATAGCAGCATTACTTGGAATGAGCAGAAATGTAATATTTATAACACAAGCATATTGGCCTTTGGGTGGATAAGTGGTTCATAAAATTCAGTGCAGCATAATGTGAAGTAATGTAACCAATTACTAAAAGAATAAGCATGAAGATTGCAGCCTAAATAGGAACACAACATGGAATTCATATTAAGAAAAGAACCTAGAAGGGACTGCAGATAATAGAGTAAACCATTAGCACTATTTCCTGGTAACAATAACAAAAATGAAGAAGAGCAAACAAGTTTCTGAAATATAGCTCTGGCAGTGTGGTGTATAAAGCTGCAGGAATTATTCTGGCATGCTACTGGTCTCATTAGAAAACAGCGCTCAGTTTTAGCCACTTCATTACAGGAAGACATTGAAAAGTTGCGGCAGGGGGCATTCCAAGATGATTTAGTAACCAAGAAATCATTTATGAAGAAAGTTTGGACATATTTCCCCTCTGTAGCTAAGGAAAGGGAGGATTCTTATGCAAGTATGCAAGATCCTGAACAAATGGGAATGGATCAGTGCTAAAATATGGTTGTTATGGTCATATGCAAACTTAAAACAAGAGATCTTGGATTAATGTTAGGGAAGAAAATGCAAGCAGATTTTCAAACAGGAGGAGACAGAGTTTTATGCAAATAATGGAAATGGAAATAACCTTATATCAGCTCACCTGAGAAATATTTGAAGAACTGACTATAAATGTGTAGAAGGGATTGTTCATCTTATTTTTTAAAGGAATAAATCATGAACAAAGTGTTAGTTTTTAAATTTGCTACATACTGATGAAGAAACCCCCATATACAATAGATAGAAACAGATCTCTGTCAGCCTAGCACTTAAGACTGCAATTTCCAGGAGGCAGAGTTTTGCTCTCAGCTACCTAAAAAAAATTTGGCCTCTCAAAGGAGACAATAATATGTAAAATCTACAACAAAATATCAGGTTCTAAATTCATTACAGCTATAAGTGTTCCTGGTATAAGCACCTGGGTTTCCTTGTATGGATTGCTATTTTTAAAATGAATCAGGTTGGAGCTTTTCTTTTGAGATCTAATAGGGAAAATTGTTCAGAATACAGAACCTGAAGACCAGAATAAATTTAAATATACATGGCACTTCTGACCATCTAGATGTCATTTCTTCAGTTTAGTCCCTCAGATAATACTGTACTGGTAGGTCTGTACAAATACCTTCAGCTGACAAGAGGTATTAGATTTTGTTTGTTCCCAGACCTGCACTTTACTCAGATTACCCTCTCTATTGATTTACAGTGAGCCTCCTAAGCATCCTCCCACAACAAGAAGGAGAGGGAGTCTATATGCATGGACACCTTTTCCATAGAGAAGAATGATGCAGCTCCATCCATACTGCTGCTCTACCTCTTTTCCTGGTCCAGCTCTGAGCTTTTTATCTAAGTAAGTGAATTTGGTGGTGGACAGAGGAAGGTGGACTGAAAAGCTGTAGAGGAATGGTAGGGGCAGTGATATGTGCCACCTCAGAGTTTCTGATGGAACCAGTACAGTCAGACTTCCCTATATTCCTTTAGCAAATGGGATGGTTGGCTCTCTTTCCTTTTGGCCAAAGGTACTGCTAGATAAATACAGCGACATGCTAGAGACATACAGATCCTAGCATGAGTGGTGGCAGAAAAGCCAGTAGTATGAATAAATGTTAGGAGAAATGATAGAAGAACATTTTGAGTAAAATGTGTTACAGATTGTATATTATTTAAAGGACAGTTTTTTGCAGAACATTAAGATATTCTAGATCTTAATTTAATGAGCTGGTATCAAAGGTCTGCACACTGATGGTTTACATCCATTAAAGTAAATTTAGGGTGTCTGTAAGAAAATCAAAAGTATTACTATGTAGTGAATTCACATGAGAGGAGCCCACACCAATTCTGTTAACTCTTACGGATGTGTTATATCCCATTCACTTCAATGGGACAGATAAGCCTCATGATTAAAGGTCTGCAGGAATTATCCCAACAGACTTCCCTGAATGCTTTCAAGCTTTTCCTCTCAAGCTGGTGAAAGTTTTCTTTGAATTACTGGCTGCATTATTTAGCCCGTGGGTTTAGATGCAGCTAAAGAAACAGATTTTAGCACTTATATTAGAATTATGGTGAAATATGCAGTTACTATTCAGCCCCTGGACATTAAATCATTAGATTGTGCTGTATGCACTCAGCATTTTGCACAGATAGTTGTGGTGACAGTTAATTTGCATGGGAATGCTTGGAATGCTTCCATATAAATCTTCACGGAAGTCTCATAGACTTGGAACCTGTTGCCATTTATTTTATTGGTAAAGGGGCAGACAATTTTTTACCGAAAACAGGGTGGGTTGTTAAAGATTAAAAGTGATATTAAGATGGCCTATTAAAAAAAAAGAAAAGTAGTAATCTCTGTTTATGGAAGACTATCGGGTAGGTGTTTGCAGATTTATGTCTATTTTTTTGTTTGGTTGTCTGGATTTGGACAGTAATGTCTGCATAACAGAACAGATCAACTGCCAGCAGGGAGTTCCTCCAATCACATCCACAAAGGTGTGACTTTAAATGAAACTACAGGTGTCTAAATATTTTTGTGGCATATATTCTAGTGCATGGAACCACCACTGTAAATATTTAGTTTTTTTAAAAACATAAGCCCCCTTTACTACTGTTGGTATCTGTGGAGACTAAAGTCATTTACAGATGCCTACTTGCAGGTGAAATAGAATATTTCAGCATTTGGCTTCCACTCAGCCCTGAAGGGGCTGCCTTGCTATCTTCTCTTCTTTGTTGACACTGTCAAGAATTGGACCATTTACACTGATGCTTTTGTTTACTTGAAGTGGTTGTATTTCCCAGCCAAGTGCTGTCACCAAGCAGACAAGTTAGGCTCCTGCTATTTAGTGAAGCTCCCTTACCTCCTTGGCAGGCATTTTGTCTGGAGCTAGCTCCCAAGAGCAAGTCACACATCCTCTGTGTGTGTGATCCCAAAGATCCACCTGTGAATCAGGCGCTGCCTGTTGTGCCCAAGGCTTACACAGATTAGGCTCCTGCCGTTTGCTTTCCCCTTGGGATTGGGATTTTTACGTGGACTTTCAGTTCTCAGCACTGATACAAAGTCTTTGTGACACTGGGGAAGTGGAGTGAACTTTTCAGTGTGATTATCAATCAAACGCATTTAGTGACAACTACTTACATCACATGCTTTTTCTTAAGTACACTTTTTGTTCACAGATTTATATAAAAAAGTCTTTGATGTTTTGGGGGATTTTGTTACAAAATAACTGTGATATGCTGTGTACTCTTAACATTATGACATTTTTATATTCTCCATGTCCTTTACCAGCTCTATGCAGGATATGGGCTGCTTAATGAAATGTGAAATATACACTAAAACTCTTTTTTCTCATGCAGTAAGATAATATGATGTTACATTACTCACAGGTCCAATTTTAAATTTAAATATAACTTCATTTAATTTTACCTTGCAATCAGGTAAATTAATGAGAGAGAATCAAAACAATATGCTGTAATTACATTTGGAAATTATTCCTTCTGTCCTTCAAAAGTGTTCTTTCTGTTTAAGATATTGAAATTTGGTGTCTAAATATAAAGTGCAGTAACATCTGGTACTAATTGCTGGTTTAAATAATATAGACAGATCTTCAGGTATTTCTTGCTTTTGAAAGGAGGCTTTTAGTAGGATGTTCTGAGTCAAAGGTTATAAAAAATTTCATGCCACTAAAAATAGCTAATATTCCACTTGTGTTCTAGATCTAAATGATCTTTTACATAAAAGACTTTGCTCACTAAATTATAGTTGTTTTAACTTACTTTATTTGGAAAGAAGAACCAGGTTGTATACCTTTTATATCTGCTGTTCATTGGTACACATGAACATAGTGCAGGAGAATGTTAGAACCATTTATTTCTGAACTCAGAAATTGTTACTTTATCCTCAAGATCTCTGATTTTCAGCACCGACCCTTCCACTTCCAAAATTACATATTTGAAGTCTTCTATTTGCTTTCACTTTGTCAATTATTTTCCCAACAAAAGAAGTCAGTTAGACAAATAGATCAGCACCAGTGCTAAAGTGACTTTGATGACTAGCAAATGAGCCAAAGTCCAATAATTATTCCTGAAAACTCTTTGATATATTCACAACAACAACAGATATATTTGAGGAAAATAATCAGTGGTCCTATTGCTTCTCAGTTTTGTGTATTTTCTTACTGCAATGCCTTCATATGTTTTGGAATAAATTGTGTAAAAAGAACTGAGTGAGGGTTCTTCACCCCTTCTGTGGATGGCTGTGTATGTGTAAAGCACATGTGAAGTGTTACTGGGTCACAGCAGAGTTATATGTCTAGTGCAGCGACTCATGCAGGCTCGCCATTCTCAGTTGGCCAGGACCCTTCAAACATTAGAGGGAAGGTGAAACTTCAGCTGACACCCGTTTTGTGTGGATGCTTGCCAGGGCCCCAAGAGTGCTCATGGGCCTTAATGGCCTGGCTCTCCTGGGATCTTACCCCTGGCCCTGCCCCTGGACCCAGCCACTCCATTTAAGCTCAGTCCTTGCCTAAACTATGGTTCAAGTGTGTCTGTTTCCAGTCCTTCCTTCTGGATAGACCTTGGACCCACACTGTAGGCAGCTTGTCTCATGGATGGATGCCTCAGATATACATTATAGCTTGTCTCCAGCCTATGAGCTTTTGGACTTTGAACTCATGCTGTAGCCTTGTCTCCAGTCCTGTCCCTGGCCCTGTCTCCTTTCATCCCTGACTGGGCTCCCTGGATGGACCCTGGACCCGGTTTATCACTTGCCTTGTCTGGGGCTGTTGATGGACCCTGTTACCAGCTCCTGGCTCTGACACCATGGTCAGATCCTCCAGGACTGTGTCCCTGTAGGACAGTTGTAGAAGGAAGCATGCCACTGATAACTGAACCACTTATGACTATGAGAGCAGCAATCTTCAACAGCCAGAAAGGTTGAGGCAACTCTGTGTCTTGTTAACCATCACTGATAGTTGATGCTAATGAAAGAATGTAGCTAGGTGTCAGTAAGGACATTCTGCATGTTTTGTGATCAGTGATAACTTCCTCTGTCAGCAGACACTACTTTTGTCCATCTATCCTCTCCCACTCCATGAATCTATCTAATCCATTTTCTAATAGGGAGGTCCACAGCTTGCTTTAATTGTGGGAGGTAGCATCTTTGGTTGTCTCAGTCTGACACCTGCTGCTTTCATCTGATGTTCCCTAGGTCTTACACTGGAGGGCACATGCAACAACCATTCCCTTCTCAGCTCAAACTGCTCTGTTTGTCTCCTCACTCTTCTGGAGCAGAATCTAGTGGGCCTGACTCTTTTCTTTCACACTGGATTTATGCTTAGATTTATATTACATCTAAGGAAGAAATTCTTCCCTATGAGGGTGGTGACACACTGCCACAGGTTGCCCAGAGAAGCTGTGGCTGCCCCCTCCCTGGAAGGGTTCAAGGCCAGGTTGGACGGGGCTTTGAGCAACCTGGGCTAGTGGAAGGTGTCCCTGCCCATGGCAGGGGGGTTGGAATTAGATGATCTTTAAGGTCCCTTCCAACCCAAACTATTCTATATTTGTATGATTCTATGCTACCTAATCATACCAACTGCAAAGGTGCTTCAGATTTGGGTTTTAATCCAGAAAATAATTTAAGCATATGCAAAACTCTAAAAATGTTAGGAACTCCCCCAACTTTGAGAACACTCCAAATTGAATTAATCCCATCTATACATCTACTTTCCCTCCTTTTAATATGGGAAGGCTTGGCTGAAAAAGTGGGTTTATGTTTTGCTGTGAAGGGACTAAGTTTCATGATCATTATGACCTTTCCGAGGCATGAGTTAGCTTGCTTCTGATGTGTTCAGCCACCTGTATAAAAGACCTACGAATTCAACCTCTTAGAGCCCACTCGACCTACAAATGATTCATTGTCCCAGTCAGTAACATTTATTAGTATTCTTGAAAGAATCTCCTCCCTCCCCATCCCACTGACCCCAGGCCACCTTCATGCAAGCCTGCACTTCATTTATTGTCAGAAATTCTGAGAAACAAATCTAAGCAAAACAAGTTATGACCTGATCTCTCGCTGATCTGTTCCATACTTTTTCCACTTAGGCACAGGAATGAATTTGAAAACTAGAGGGAATTATGAAATGCAGTATTAGTGCCTCATGCACCAAAAAGTCATAAACTGATCAAAGGCAGAAAATGCTTCAGCCCTGGTAAGGAAATAAATGCACTGATCCAGATGCTACATGCACTTTGGTACATTGGTCTTAGACACTGTGAGATTTTCCACTCTTTATTATGGAAAACTCTTCCAAGTCTGTCTGGCAGTAGCTCAGATCAAGTATAATTCTTCTTTTCATAGCCAAAATTTACCATCTGACATCTACACATTGGACATTCAAGAGAGAAGCTCGTACTATCCAGCATGAAAATACTGACATGAGGTATCAGTTGTGATAAAAAATAATAGCTCAGCATCCCACACGGTGGAGAGGAATACCTTCAGCTTTCCAACAGCAAATCACTCTCTTAGAAACTAGCCAGCCATCACTAATTAGTTCCTGTGCTGTACTGATGGCTACATGATCACTCTGAATCATGCGAGAGCAGCAGACATTAAATCATCTATACCTACAGTAAAACATCTGCAGTCAAGCGAACTAAGAACAGCCTACTGTCCCACAGCTTTTAGAGAAGTCTTGCACTGGTAAGGAACAGCCAGATCAATTACAGCGGACCTGCTTTCATGCTTTCTCTTTTAGTTCAGACGTAGAGACAAGTCTCAGCTACTTATGGGATCTTTTTCTGTGTTTTACCCCAGTTAAGTAAGAGCAGAGTAAGGGAGGATATAAATTTGAGATGAAAACTTAAGCTCTGAACTCAGAGGTAGCTTAAGAGATCAGAAGCTTTTTTAGCCCTGACCCCAAAGCACTGAAACACCAAGGGCACCAACATTTTGGAGGTTGGAGATTTTAAAGAGATCTATCTGTGGCCAATACATGAAAAATCTGAGCAGTTTTCCCAAATCTTGGATGATTTTGTCTAAGGCAGGATTGTCTTTTTGTTTCGTTAGGTTTGATGAAACTTTCCTGAGACAGTCTATCATGAATGAGGCTTGTATTTTTTAAATGACACAGCAAGTTTGTTCCCTTACAAAGGTCTAGGCATAAATGACAGTTCTTGTTAGACAACTGCAGGTGTGCTGAATTTGAAATGTATAAATAAAGCTGTTCTTAAATAAATCCTCTGCGTAGGATTTGCCTGGAATGCAATCAGGAAACATCTCTTTTCCTATTGTCTGGAAGAGGGGCTTGCAGATGGTCATAGATTTGTAATTACATCTGCAGATCCACCAGTTGTAGTGGCATTGGTGCTGATTATTAAGAAATCTCTGTCAGAATCAGTAATTGTGCTGAACTTTAATACAGCAACAGATAAACTACAGAGACACAAGGAAAGAGCTTGTGAGGGAATGAGAAGAATTTGCATGTCTTATGTAGCCACCATTACAACCAGGTTTTTTTCTATCAAAAATTTCCAAATGCTGTTACTTACCAGGCTAAGCACCTTAGGAGGACTGCAAATCTAGTGAGGATCCTTTTCATCTTCAGGCTTCAGAGTAAAACCTGGATCATCAGAGGAGTTAAAAAAAAAAAAAAAAACAAAAAAACAAAAACACCTTCTTTCGCTTCCACTCATCATTTAATAAGACACTAAAAGGTGTATGATATTTTTACATCTCCCTTTAAAATGTAGAAGAATTCTAGTCAGAAAGAGGTCTGAGAGATACAAGGATGCTGTTCCAGTAGTGTGGGCTATTTCTCTGCTCTGGTCATCTAAATTCAGAGAGATGTGATGACTCCTTTTTTAGAAGATATAAAACCATTATGCTTTCTGCCTTGCTAAATTTCATGGGGAACCTGGTAAACTATATATTTCCTCTCTCCTGTTATTTCTAGTATGATAAAAGATTACTTAGAAAAAAAAAAAAAAAAAACCCAAGAAAAAATAAGTTACAGGGAGCAATTAATAACTAAAAAAAAAATCAGGTTTTAACTGCTCAGCCACCTGTTCCTATGTTGAATACATTTTTGTTTGAAATCTAATTGACAGTAGTAGTCCTGTGACTCTTATTAGTTATCTAACAATCATTCACATCCTGTTTTATTTTTAATGCTTGTTGTGTTATGCTCTGCTGGTACGATTTTGTTTCAATTGTGTTTTTTTCTACTTCTGCACAGGGAATATAGATTATTGTATTGCTTCATTGGATCCTAGAAAGGTCTGTCTTTTATGATTGCTGAAAATCGGTATACAGAGTAGAAAAAGGCACTGCATATTTCAAAACAGTAATTTCAGTCACTGAGGCTATGGTAATGAATGTTGGTGGTTTGAATGCTCTGATAATGATAACATCACTGCTGCAGGATACACAAATCATCACATATTCCCATGTAGTGGCATGAAGTAAGCAGCTACTGGGTTTTTTTCTTTTTTGTTTGTTTGAGAAAAGTAAGGAGAATCCTGATCTTAAGGACCATATTGGTTTAGATCACTAAAATCTTGACGCCAGCAAAATTAAGTGCTTAAACCTCATTAAAGCCACTGAAATCTAAGCTCATGCATAACTTGAGTGCATAAATGTTTTCTTGGATGGTGATTTTGTGAATAAATTATTTTAGAAGCCAGTTGGAGATGCTTACATTTACACTCAGTTGTCCATTTTCTTCTTGCTGTCTTGAACTTTCTGTGCTACTCTTTTAGTTCTTCGTATGACCTGCTATAATTTTCTTGATAGCCAAGTCTCTGCGAAGACCTAGACTTCATTCAGGGATGTATTTCAGCACATTTTTAAGTTCATTCTTTCAGTGGTTATTTAAGCCCCAATATCACTGAACTCAGTGCAACTTTAAGTACACAGTTAAGCAGTATTGGTTTAATTTTTTGAACTGGGGATTTAGGTTGTAGGTACATGTCTTCTGGGAGTAACTTGTGGTTTACCATTTCTGGTGCCTGGTGGCACATCACTTCCTCTGCTCTCTTACCACCATCCATCAGGTGTGAATTTCTGTGCATTTCTTTATCTAGTTTAAGTCCAAGGCACCTGACTTTGTTAAGCAGTTTAAATGGTGAGTAATTTACTTGCTTTGATTGAAATGAAGGCAGTAAAGCTTTCAGAAGTGTTAAAATGTACCTACTGGTAATGAGAAATTGGCTTATGTTGCCCAAATTAGAAGCTGATGAGTGGTTTTCTTCCATTTTGTTAAACCATATTTCAACAAGAGAAAGAATGTTCGTTGCTTGAACATCTCTTGCATGTTCAAGCAAGAAGCTTAGAAGGTGATCAGGGAGTTGATGGTGAGCAATGTTGGTGCAGGCTGAGATCAGTACAGCCCGCACAGCTGCATCTGGAAGGCAATGTAAGATCATAACTTCAGAGTGTTCTGCCTTGCAGACTAATAAAATGCTTTAATATTGACTAATCAAAACAGTCGGTGGTTTTGTAACTGAAAGCAGATTGTGTTTTTTATTTCCAAGAGACTGAGGGACTGCTGGATGCCAGATTTCTGTCTAGTTGATTTCTGGAGGGCCGTGCTAGGTTCAGGCCCGAGATGCGGCCTTAGCAATCTTTCCTACGAACTGAAGACATGTTTGGATCTAAGGATTTCAGTATAATTAAGATTTGAGCAACATGTGAGTTTCTTGCCATGAGGAGGTTTATTCAGCTCCTTTGAGTAGGTCAAGATTTAAATACCGCTTTTCATGTTATTTCATATATTTGACCTTCCACAACTTGTGTTCCAAAGAAATGTCTTTGAAAATACATCTTTCAAGTGTAGTAATGTTTGTATCAAATTCATCTGAAGCTTCTGTTGCCCTGGAGGCTGACTGAAATGTGGGTCAAGTCTGACATCAAGTGGTCAGACACACTCTGTTCCCAATGGGACTATTGACATAGCGCTGCTCCTGGTGTCTTATAAGAAGAACCTTCCCCTCCACCTTTTCTCTCCATGTTTTTTCATCTGTTAACATGATTCTTCAGTGCTCTTTCTACTTCCATTTCCACCAAGGTCATGGAGTATCATTGCTGACAGGTACATGAAGAATCATATTAGTCTTGCATTAGATATTGCGGCTGCTGAATCTGTCAGCAGAATGATGGGATCATGTAAATAAAGTCTTCTTGACATGACAGTGCACATAAGACCTTTACACACTCTGCTTTGTTTCCCCAATATATTCTGACAAGATCTATGTCTTTTTAAAAACACTCCTAGCTCTTGAGACACCAAGTCCTCCATCTGTGCAGATTTTGAGGCTTATCAGTAACTGCAAGAGGACTACTTAGCACTCACACATTGCTTCATGTTGTTAAAACACATTGCAAATGCTAATTTCATTCTCATTGTTCCACTCTGAAGGAGCTTAAAATTATTTATTCCATGATATAAGAGCAGAAGTGGGGAGAGAGACCAGAGAGAATTTAAATCTTTGACCTGAGATCTTATGTTTTCCTAGGTGTCTGTCTCAGGTTCGGTCCTCTGGCATACTGAGATGCTACCTTCATGTTTTAAATTATATTTGTACCCATATTGACTCAAGAGCAGCTCAGGAATACAAGGTTCATGTTCAGTTCTTAGTGCTCCCTCCCTCCAGGGTGAGGAGTTACCCTTCAGAAACCGGAGGAACATTTTTCATCTCTCTTCTCAGTGATCATCAGACTTAGTGTGACCTGTTCAAACAACTGCAAATGACAGGTCGTAAGTTGTACAATATAAACTTTTTATCTGCACAATTGATTAATTTTTCACTGGAACATTAGTGTGTTTCTATACCCTCTGAATAAAGCAAACAGTACAAAGATCATCATTTCTGCATACCTTATAATCAAGTCAGCAATTCAAATACGAACTTTCAGTTTCTCCCATAAATGCCCCAGCTTGATAAGACAAGCCATTGTTTTTGTGCCACTGGGCCTCTCAACGACCTATTCAGAGGTGGGCACCATTGTTAAAATTAATCTCAGAGGTGAAGTTATTCATTTCAGTGCCTTTCCTTCTGGTGCAAATTTGGCTTTTTAATGTCGAGCAGTAGATTCACAGGAACCTTAAACTGACATAAACCAGTACTGCTGCCAAAAAATACAGCCTTCTCCTGGTTCAGCATGGCTGTTTTTGCAGCTCCACAGTGAACTGGATTGGAGAATTGTTATAGAAAAAAACCTCTCAAAAACACAAACAAAAAAACCCACCAAGATTTCTGCACATCTAATTCAGAGATCCATTGTAATTTAATCCAGTGCTTAATGGTGCTTTTATCCTCTGTGAGCAGCTTCCTGCTTGAACTCTGTTTCTTATGATAAAAAATAGTTTTTGTGTGAGGTAGATGATCACTGTTCATGTTTCCAGTATGTTCTCTGTCTGGGCATCCCAGATCACTAAGGAGAATGGGTATGGGTTGTCTTTGGTTTAAAAGTCCTACAGCCTACTTACCTGGGAATAGTTGAGCTATATGACTGAGCTCTGTGTTTAAAAAACAGTGCTGTAACTTTTTTTTTTTTTTTAATAGGCTCTATTTTAATGTATTCGGTTATGTTTGAGTTGCCATCAATCTAATTTTGAGTTCATTATCTTTAGTCTTCTATAATTTCATTGCCTAGATAAAATTGTGGTGAATCCACTAAATGCTAAATGCATGCTTATACATATATTTTCATGCATGGCTCCTACTAAAATTAATTACTACAATAATTATTATAATTAAGAATTGTTTCTGTTTACATAGAATGTGATTTGTACTAAATCATGTTATCACTGAAGTCCCAAATCATGCTATGACTAGTCCCAACACTAGTCTTGGGATCTATACAATTCTAAGAAGATGGTAGCCTTTGCCCCAAGGAGTTGGCATTTTAAAGGAGATGGGAAAGATACAGGATTCAAGCAAATGACTACAGAAGACAGACTTCAAAATGTCTCCTCAAACATATTTTCAGATCACTTTCCAAGCTATAAGCCACAGGGAGCATGAAATCTCATGTCTGTAAATTCAGTTCTGGGTGAAAATAAGTTCAAAGTAAACCTCCTTTATTTCACATGTCTATTATGGCCATCTAATTCTAATAAAATATTTCTACTGAGTCATGCAGTAAGCATTTTAACCAGATACAGATTTTTGCTATTGAGCAAAGCTTAGTTACTGCAGAAAATGTACTGAATGGTATCGTGGAGCATTTTAAAAGAACATTTTTGCAAGGCACCTATTGATGCTAGACTGATGGGTGCACTGAGGTTCACCATAGAAAATAAACTCAGTGGCCAAATGGCAAAGCTATGGCAAGCTACATCTTATGAGCTTTGAAAGGACTTTTGGCCAGAGTTCACAAGTGTAGAGTTTATTGCAGCTCATACAAAATGTACAGTAATTTTAGACAAATCTGGGCATTTTTAAACTGAACAGACTATTCAGCATAAGTGTGTGCATTTTGAGCAAAACAAATCATTCTCTTGTTTAAAAACAAAAACAAAACACTACATATGTTGCAGAACTATACTTGCCATTCCTTGTTTTAAAGTCATACACAAATGGTTTGTTCTGCTCTGATTAGCTTATTAGTTAATGTTGGATCTGAAAGGCAGTTTTGGGGCATTGTCTGTCAACTTAGTGCAAATTAGGACAGTGAGTGCCTTCAATAGTCTTTGTTCATTAAACCATATCTCTGCAGATGTTCAGTGTTTTAATATTTCTTTAGCTGTTCTGAAGCATTCTCATTTTTTCAGTTAATGAGAAATGTGTGACTTTGTATACTGTTCATGGAGTCATTTATTAAAGATGCAAAAGAGGCAGGCTTGTTACTCAAAGACCGACACCTTTCCTCTGAATATATTATACCCATAGGTGCTAATACACATTTACAAGCCCTCTAAGAATAAGATGAGTGAGTTTAAACAATCTATAGAAATTTTTGCTCTCAGGAGAGCCCTGTGAGCATCTTCTTGCAAACCAAGAAATTATTAGTCACATAGGGAATTCAGCTGTAGCCAGCTGTGCTTTTTATGTGAAGAAGGGTTCATACACGGTTCTCACTGCCAGCTTTTAACTTAAATTACTACAGGTGTTTACCAAAGTTAGTATACCCTGTATCTGCAGACACCTAATGAAAGGGCAGGTTATGTTTCTTGGTTTAAAACTCTGGAATCTTTGAATCGGAACTCCTAGCTCAATGGCAAACTGGCTGTTGTAAATTAAAAGCTTTCTCTTAGTAGTGAGGTCAACAAATAGTTCTGACTGACGCTGTGCTCTCACCACTAGCAGAAATGCTGTATTTATTTAGAAATTAAAGCAAAGACAGTTTTACATACTTGAAATGCGGTTTGGAGTAATGGGCCCGGCTGGGGATGACAAATGAGAGCTCTAATTGATTAGCTAGGGAAATGTACTTTATCTGCTTCTCTTGCGTGAGCTTTCTATTGAATTGATCAACAAGGTGCTAGTGCTACTCTTTAAGACTAATTTCTTCTTCAAATCATGCACATCATTAGTCAACAGGATGGATGGAAAGGTGGTGAGGTAGTTGTTTGTGCTTCTAAATAGATATTCATTATGCATTTAACTGTTTTTTGTTAGGATTCTTGATCCTCTTCTAACTCCAGTGTGTGTTTTTCACTTCAGCAACTTGCAGTTTGGTTAGAAATTTGCATATGCATAGGTACTGCTGTTCTTTCTGGATAATACAATGTGCAAATGTGTATGAAATTCAGAAGTCCATTTTCATCGGCCTTACCCATTTTGACCCAGTCTTATCTTGAAAGTACAGATAATAACCAACAAGAAAAAGAAAAGAAATATAATACCACTGAAATATGTAGAATTAGCTGTTTATAAAAGGGAAGGTTTTTTCTTGCTGCATACTATCATGTATTGTCTGTACTTACATATAACAATGTATTGCAGTGAAAGTTAAGATAACACTACAATGTGTAAAAGTATTATTTGGTAGTAATATAACTGGCTACTGGTACAATATGCTCTTTATGGAAACGTAAAAGAGCCATAGGTTGATAATACAAAGAAAGGGGCAGTTGCAGTAGTTCAGTATATTAAAAATGATAGCATATCAGATATGGCAATTACACTAGCCATCAATCTTCAATAGTTTGTGAAGAATACCACTAAAATGCAGTGAAGCTTTATAAGATTTGTGATCACAGAGTGTAAAATATAACAGATGCTACAATATTTAGATGCCTGCTGGCATTTACTTTTACCCTACACAGCTCATTTCAGTTATATGAAAATTTTATGTGCTCTGTAACCTCACTGAAATAGAAACATATTTATAAAGAAACCACAATGGAACAGAGAATTTTCAATATATACACTACTTGATCTGTTTAATAAGATAAAAAGAGAAAATAGCCAGTTAAATTAAATTTCTATTAGTTTATTATTAAATTACTATTAATACAGAAGCTTTGGTACATGTGACGCCTTCTAATCTAGACTTTTTGCCAGATATGTATCACTCAGAATTGGTTGGAGTGTCCATGCATCCATTGTTCAGCACATGTTGAAGTCTTATGGGGGTGATCACTGGAAGTCAAAACTAATGAAATGAGACAGGAGAAGAAAGTTCCTGTAGTTTGCTACTCCTTTCAGCTGGGAAGCATGACGGACAGCTTTCTTTGTGAGATGTGAATTTTATGTAATAGCTGACAAGGTTGCTGCAATCTCTTGCAAGTTTGAAGATTACTGGAGGACTGTGAAATTGGGACCTAGATATACTTGCTAATTAATACTACCTTTTGGAAGGATGCCCAGAAGCACCTCTCAGTATCAAGCTGTGTAAGTTGCCATGCTTCTGCTCTTCTTATAGACAACTGTGTTTCATTTCATCACGTCTATGTTATTTACCCTTTCCTATCTTCCCCTGTGGCTACTGCATTACAAACATTTCATAGCTGAGTATCTCTGATGCAATTCTGGTAATCACTGAGCTTGCTGTACTAAAAAAATAAATTAATTAAGGTCAAAGACTTCCTCTCTAACTTGAGAAGTGCTTCCAAAGCTTGACCTTGTAGATGTCTGACACAGTATTTGATCAGGAGGAAGAATTCACTCAACCCAGACTTCCAAAGGGACACCAAGACTTGTAAAAGCATTTGAACTGGCAGTTTGTCCATATGGCAGTTGGCTTGGTTCCTTTTCAGTTTTAGGTTTCATGAACTGGTTTCCCATGTGGTAACCTGGCAAGTCTGCAAGTTGGGCCTGTAGGAAACCAAAGGGCTCTGGCTGTTTTTCAGGGAGGGATTATAACATAGCCCTGTTCAAAAAGCCACAGTAACTCTTGTGTAGCTGTAAGTTACTCCTTTTTATCAATAATATTTTTATATTGTCAAGAGGAGTCTGTCTCTTACTGAGGTTAGGGTCTGAAATTTTTCTTAATCCAAAATTTTGACCTTTCACCAGCACTACTTACAACATTTAGACCATTTGTATTTTATCTTTTACAGCAGCTTACTGTTTATGGTTCCTGTTTACAAATCAGATCCCTTGACACACATGGAACTAAAATATTTTGTCTTCCTCTACTAGCCCATAAATTGTAATACAGCAGAAAGCATGTCACTTTGAGTGAGTTGCCTGGAAACAAAATATACTTGGGCCTTGGAGGATATTTCTCCTGTGAGCTTGAGTTCCTTGAGCTTTAAAGAGCCATGTCACAGACTCTTCCCTCCTGTACAAGTTTAAGGTACTTTATTTCACTGCAACTTGACAATACACATGGTAACCAAGGTACACTATTGCTATCCATCCAAGCTGCGTGTTCTGTAAATCAAAGCAGTATCTTGAAGTGATGTTGCAGAGGTGGTTAAAGCAATTTTGTGGTCAAACTTACTATCTCACCTGCTCTATACATACAAACAGTACAAGCATTTAGCCACAGCTAAATCTGCTAAATCTAAGGTCTGGCTTTTCTGCTGCAAAGCAAGCAGCCATTTTCTAGCCTCAAAAACCATGTTAGGAAGTTAGCAAGCAGTATAATTCCATTTTGTGCTTCTGCAAAATCAGAAAATTGTGTCCAGATCAAGTTGGTTCTGTACATGTCAGAAAATATTGGGCAGTGTATTCATTATAGTAATTTTGAAATGTAATCCAAGTTTATTTGAAAATACAGGTGTCTAAGTTTTTTGTGGTTAAAATATATTTTCATCATAGAGTTAGCACTGAAATTGGTGAAGTCTTTGATGTAAGTGAACAAGGAGTGTAAATAAGCAAACTTCCATCTGTAGAATTCCTTGTTGAATTAAAAGTATTCTCAAAATGCAGACAGTTATATGAAATACGTGATTTATTTTTTTTTAATAGCCACAGCATCAAAGTCAGTATCTGAATTCATGACATCTTACTTGGCGTATGAAAAATACAATTATGCAAAGAGATATAACATATGTCAGGGCTGTCAAATGTCACTCACTCATCTCTGGTGACTGCAGTGTGTTTGATGGCTGCAGTACACCTGGTCAGAGCAGGAACACTTCTGACTGCACTTTCTAGAGGCCACCATGGCTTCAGGCTGATGGGATGTCATCTCTGCCCTTCCTACAGTTGCCATCCCTGGTGCTCCATCCAAGCGGTGCTTTGCCCAGGTGGCACTGGCAGCAGAAGCAGATGGCATGGCAGGTGGTGGTCACAGAAGTTGGAGAAACATTTTGATATTCTTCCCAGGTGCCCCAGTTCCTTCACCAGCATCTTGATCGGATCAAGGAGAGCTTGATCCTTGCCCTCCAAACAATCCCAGCTCCAGGGGGATTCTCCCTCCCAGGAAGCAAGTGATGTCCCTGTCATCTTGACTGACCTATTTCCTGCCTGCTCAAACTACAACCACACGACTCACTCAACCCACCAGCTTCCTTACTACAACTAGCTATGACTAGTTGTATGTACTAGTAGCTACTAGTAGTTGTTGTATGGATAACCATCTATGACTTATGAGCCTCGCTACTACCTATTTTTAGGATCCCTCAGGCTGGTGAGTGAGATATCCATCTCTCTAGTCCTTAAGCTTCTTCCATTTCCCCAGTCCAGCCCCAAAGCCTCAGGATCTCTCTCGACTTAGCCACTTGCCTAACCTCTGCAAAGCTCTTGCTTGGTAGCTGTGCTCCAGGAAAGGTACAGCTGTAGGGGAGGTAATGCAGATGTAGCACTCTAATTCTGGATCTGCCATTCTGGTCCCATGAGCATCTTTCCATTGACTTCAGTGGGTTTCGTATGAGGCCTTTATTCAGATAATATGCTGGAGTAAATCTGTTACTCAGAGATCACATCCCAAGAGGCACAGTTTGCCCTGCTTCACATTCCATGACAAATCCATTCTGAATCCTTTTATTATTAATAATAGAGAGCAAATTCTGATCTCAGGGTTCCTGAGGTAGAATCAATGATATCTGTATAATTTAAATCAAACCTGCTCTCCCAGGTCTAAGTGAGTTATAAAGACTTTATCAGTGCAATTTCCCTGTGCAGCTGGGCAAGCTAGCGCATAATTAGAGATAAGAGCCAAGAACCTTAGAAGTGCAAGAGGTGTAACTAACCTTTGCTAATGAAGGATATCATGCAAATAGCATTTGATATTTGTGTGTATCTGATGCTACAACTGAAAAAGGTATAGTTGCTCAGTGCTTAATGATGACTTCTGTGATGGTATAGGCCTTTCATATTGAAAATGTGATCGTTGACAAGTATTGCACAGATTCAAGGGAAAAAAGATTCTGCCTGTTGAATAACAACAAACCTGCCTTCTCTTTAAATTAGCTCAACCTTTCCCACTAAGAAAAGTACTAAAATGATAATGACTTCCTCTGCAAACAGAGTAGCAGCACAGAGGTTCCTGCTCTTTGTATAAGTTTCCTATGAGGCTGTGCATGCCGCAGAAATACAAGCCAGTGGAACTAGTCAAAGTCAATTTTATCCCAAAGTTCCTGAGAATAAGTATGACCCCCTGTGTTTGCTGTGGCTTAAAACCAGCTCTCTGCTGCTGCGATTCCAGTAATTTGAAAACTTTGAAATATGCACAAACTGTTTGTAGTTCTTTTTAAAGCTTTTCAAAGACAGCATAAGGACTCTGTTTTAGGAGGTTTTCCTACTAGGAGACAAGGTAAGATGTTGGTAAGGTTGGGCTGTGTTAGTGCCAAGGATTTTGATAAGATTATTAATAGTATCCCTGTGAGTCCAAAGGTCTTTGTAAAATCATTGTTACTCTCATGATACTGTAGATGTGGATGTGATATGCATGAGTTAATGTGTACTTGAAGGTATAAGGTACCCTGAGCGTATTGCACATTTAGTCAGTGTGATGATTTGAATTATCAGCAGGCTCTGAAGCATTCCCCAAGATAGTATCTTCCAGCATCTATTGGTAGGATGGTATTGTGCTAAGCTAAGGAGACTGTATAAATAGATAACAAGTTGCTAGCCTGATTTTCTTTGAGTGTTTCATAGAAATAAATCAGAGTAATTCAGGTTGGAAGGGGCCTCAGGAGGTCTTCAGTCCAAATGCCTGCTCAAAGTAGGATCAGCTGTGGGGTCAGACCAGTCTGCTCAGGGCTCGATCCAACTGTTGCCCAAGACCCCCAGGTTCTTTTCTGCAGTGCTGGTCCCCAGCCTGTATTGTTTCTGGAGATTATTTGCATTTGTCTTTGTTGAATTTCACAAAGTTCCTGTTGGCATATTCCTCCAGCTTGTCTTAGTCCTGAATGGTGGCGTTGCTGTGTACGCTTTGAACTTTTCTTGTAGGTTTTATAAGCATCTTTTAATTTATCTGTTTCCTTTTTACTTTGCTGACTAATTCTCCAGATGAAATAAATTCCTTATTGTCAGAATTTTTCTTCTTTATCCCATAGTTACTGGTTTCCTTTTAGAGCTTTTTAGAAAGTTAGTGCATGTGTGCTGTGATTCTGGGTTCCTGGCAAGCACTACCCATGTTTTCCTGCCTTCTGAAGAGAGGAGCTAATTGCAGGAATAGGGTAGTTACATTGGTGGGGTTTTTTTACTCTTATGATTTCCCTCCTGCGATCTAATTAATATTTTGCAAACTCAGAGCATTTTTTCCAGTTTGTAGTTTGTGCTCATGTAGTCATAAATATCCTGGGAGCAAAATACCTTATTCTTAAGATAATTACGTGGCCTCCCTATTACAAGAGTAGTTGATTGTCTCCTATCTCTGCAATATCTCAGTAGCATTTGAATAAAACAGGAAAGTGCTATTATTTCCATCTTACAGGTGGGTGAACTAAAATCATGTGAAGTTTGAGAGATCTGGTACCCCAGACTTATGCCTTAACCACTGGTATATACCCATTCTTACCTTAGCCTGTTTGATAATGGAGTAAGGATGATACTAACTGTCAGCTGTATGCAGCCTGCTGTAGTGTGGGAGATGCAATCAATTGATTCAGGAGCTACAGCCACTATTTAACAGTGTGCATCAGGAAAATCTGCAGAAACTAAGTCAGAGTAATGCAGGTATAACTTCCTTAATCTCCTCTATAGTCCTTCGGAGAGCTGGGATTATATACATAGAGCTCAGTCCATAAATGGCAAATCTTAAAAAAAAAAAAAAAAAAAAAAAAAAACAAGAGAAAAACCCATTCAGTGAATATAATATATTTTCTGAACAACGTTAGATTTATTTTCTGTTGAAAATAACTTCCCTCTTCTGAACTATAAGCTCTTTTGGAAAACAGCCATCTCTATATTAGAATTTGTTAGACTGCCTAGCACATGTCCTAGTCTGTATGGGCCACTCCACTCTTAAGAATAAGGAACGATAATATGAGTTTAAGACAAGAAAATGAACAAATAGTCAAGTACTAACTGTAAAGGGTAAATTTCCTTTGCTCTGAAAGATCTGCCAGAGCTGAACAGCTACAGAGGACTGCGAATAATCTGCAAAAGGTACTTTTTGTATTCATCAGTGTAGGGATGACTACGATACACAGAGGAACGTGCTCCCCTTGCTGTCAGTTCCAGCATATCATTGCCTGCTGTCCTGGGCAGCTGAGTCATGATATGCAGCACCAGTATGAGCAGAGAAGGTTGGTTGATATTTTATTAGCTGTCAGTATGAAATTGTTTTGTGCAATCAGGAGATAAAATACAGTGAAGACTCTTAAGAAGTATTTGACAGTGATTTAAAACAGAATCCTAAAAAAGGAAGGGTATCAATACTGTATACAACAAACAGAACTAATAAATGTGGGAAATAGATTTCTTATCTGTACTTGACAGCCTCCAAACTGAAGGTTCTGGTTAAAATGCTGAGTCAAAACAGGGAAGCATTATTTCTTTGTCTGAGATGTTTCTATTGTGGTCTGCAATGTGGGCATCAGCCAGAGCTGGTCTTCAAATGAAGTTCTGGAGAAGTGTTGGGTCTGTATGAGCAGCAGAGCCAGTCAAACCCTCAAAACTGACCTCATGTGGCTGTATAGCTTGGTCTACAAATGTGTTCCCTGCACATTTCTTAGCTGTCCTGACTGCTGTCAAAAAGTAAGCTTCAATTTAGGTGCACTGAAATAAAGAGAAGTGTATTAATGACAAAGTAGCTAATGAGAAGTGCCAGAGTTTCTAATAAATGTTATTCAGAGAGTTTTAGTTTGATTCCTTTTCTGATTTTTATTGGAAAATCGTATAATTAAAGAATACTGGTTACATTCGCTCTGCTTTTTGTGTATCATCAGTGGAACTGTTAATAGAGAACCACCTACTGAATCATTAACTTTGTGGAGATATATAACCCTCAATCACCCCATACAGCTGCCACCACAGCAGTGCTATAGGCAGGGCAGTTAGTCACCACTGAGTGATGAAAAGCCAGAAGATCCCACTCTGACTTTCTGACTTTCTCATCCATAGGTATATATGTAATATCAGCAGGCTGAAAATCCAATCAAACTTAATTGCATTGATTGTTGTTAACCCTTTCCAGTGGCCCTGAAATGTTTGGTCTTTTTTCCTCGCTGTTTGAATTGCAAAACATATTTGCTTGAAATTTGAGGATGTTTATGTACATACTCAGATGTCATATAAGGACCTAGATGTGCCCTCTACATTTAAGTTTATGTCTTGGAAAATAACATAAAAATATTTCTTTTGGTTTTAATTTGAAAATCTATGTTCCCTTTCTAGCTATTTGTGAAGAATGTAGTGGTGTTATGCTTACTGAGCATACTTTCATGAAAATAGTAGAGTCTAAACAAATCTTAGAGAAAGAAGAAATTGTAAAATTGTTCTAATTGTAAAAATGTATGTTGGCATCCAGACACTGAGTTGTGTCATGCAAGGCAGTGCCATTGGTAGGCAGAAGGATTGATAAGTCCTGTGTGCCAGCAGCCATGTTACATACAAACCATGCTACAGCCTCATCATGCCAACCCATCCAATGTAACCAGCAGTAAATTGCTACATGAAAAGCTTTTCTCAACCCCTCTTTTGGATTGGAGGTATGTCAGTGCACTGTGTCTCCTGGCCTTTTGTGTTCAAAAAGCACGATTTAACCAAGAGAAAAAGAGGCAGAGTAAACTATGCATTTGTTACTAATGATTTAATCTTGCTTTATGAATCTTTTGGTTTTTTTGCTCAGCTCTAATAGACCTAAGTAGTTCTGGAAGCTGTATTCTGGCGTGCTACAAAAGTACTATTTCAGTAGCAGACTTGTTTGCTGCTGAGAAAATAGTTGTTAAGAAATCATATAACAACCACTGCTGATCCCTAAAGGGGATTGCTTCTCCCACTAGCTATTATCTAAATTGGATGTTTTCTGGAAAGACGAGCTGAATAAATAAAATAACACTAGCAAGGCTGGAGTACTAAGGATTCAAAGATCTGACTCCTCCATTTTAATGTTAGTGTAACTCCACTGAACTCAGTAGAGTTATCCTGGCTTTAAACGCAAGCCCTGGGGCCCAAAACGCTGCGGGGAAAGAAGCTGTCTGCTCCCATTTGAACAAGGGGAAGGCCACAGCATGACTTTATTTACATAAACTGTCTAGCAGATGGAGAGAGACCCTGAGGAAAGGCAGGCTCTCCCTGCCCTCATCCCTCCTGAAATGCAGGACATGGGAGAAGGCTCCATTTGATAAAAATGACTACCTAATTTCTTCCTGTGGCACCCTAGGAGTCACTATATGCATTTCAGAATTGTTTGCTTAGTGGAAATAAACTAAGAGGGCAACAACATTGCAGACCAGACAGCCTGAATCCCCTTGACATGGATTTCAGTGGGTCCGTGCCCTGCTGGGCCTGTGCTGAGGACCTTTTTTCATTAGAAGGACTTCTTGATTAGAAAGAGCAGAAGAGCTCTGCCCTTTAGCTGCTCCATACATTTGAGATCTCAGCTTTGTTAGGGCGTGGAGTATGAGAGCTGGAATGGGAGAGGCTTACTGGGATGCACCAGCCCCTGCACTGGGAGTCAGCAGGCAAGGAAGGGAGGAGAAAGGGATGCTCGCCTGTTGGATATTGTCAGTTTTAGGGGTTGGTATGGGGTTAACATGCTCCTTGTAGTGCTGGGTTTTATTCATATAGATGTAGTTTTTATTGATATAGATGTGCCAGAGCTGATTTTCCCTCATCTTTTAAATATTATTTCCCCTGTTTCACATAAGGCATTGAAGTTTGTGTGAGGTTACACTGCCTTTGGAGGACACTAAGGATAGGTAGTCAGTGACATGACTATTTGGGGGGGGTTTGAACCTTTTCCATTTGTTATCTTCAAGACTTGATATGTTTGTGCTGTCTCTTGTTGCTGTAACACACCTGTTAAAGGAATCCTAAAACTGGAGAAGGTGGAAGTTGAGGGTGCTCTGCTGTCTGGCACAAGGCTGCTGAAAGGGCTTTGTTGCTGCTCCTGTGGTTTCAGCAGGGAGATATGCTGGGAGGAAAAGGCAAAGTTTGCACCAGCAAGCTTAAAAGGCTCTGTGGACTCAAGGCCACAAAGCTATGGAAGTAAAACTGGATTTCACCTTCCTGAGAATGAGGCCAATATCATGTCACCGGCTCTTCAGAGTCCTTATTGCCTCCCCTGGACAAAGTGATGTGAAGGGCAGGGATTTCCTACACTCCAGATCATGAGTACAGCAGGAACTCTGCTCGTTACTGTAGATAACAAGCAGGTGCTGGAGAAACCACCACCCTCCCCCTGTCTCCAGCTCCCAAGGCAACTTGGGATTCAGCCAACTTGCCCATTCCTCCTCCTTGCAGCAGACAGTAGTTGGCACTGTGTGCCTCTCAGTGCCAGGGACCAGTTGCTGGGGGTGGAGCCTGGGGGAATGCAGACCGGAGCCTCTAGCCCTGGGTGTAACTAAGACTCAGGGATCACCCTTCAGGAGACCTGAAGTTTGCAGAGCTACAGTTCTGATGCTTCATCCTCACAGCTTAAAGGCTCTGAGTTTGGGACTCAGGGTAACACGTGGCTCTTGCTGCTGCTTGACAGCATTTTCCTTGCTCTTGCTCCCACAACAGCTTCAGCAGAGGTCAGCAGAGAATCTGATATCTGATACAAACGTGGCCGTTTACCGAATTCTAATTCGAAAGTGTTAGGGTTTTTATTTCTATTTGGTTTTCTTTTCATCAACTCATCTGTCTAGGATCTCTGTTTCTGGAAAGAGGCAGAGTGAAGAATTTAGTCTAATACACCATTTAAATTCCATAAACAAGACAGAAATCTAGTAGCAGGCAGAGAATATATATTGCAGCAATAAAACTTCTCTAAAAGAATTGCAGCAGCAGCTAAGGAATGTTAATGAGGGTTTCTTTGCCTGTGAGGTAACATTTACAGGCCTAGGTTGGCTTGATTCTCATATAATAAAAACACTACATTAATATAATGGTGATTATATTGTGAAGAGGAAACACTTCCGAAACTTTTTGATTCTCTTCATTAATTAATTCTTTATCTAGCAGTACCACTGCACTGAAGAGATAAAAGGAGAGTGACTGATAGAGAGTTTCATTTTTAAAGGACAATGTGCATTTTTAATTGGGTTTAATAAGTAAACTTTCAGGTAAAAGATGGCTAAAAATATTTCTGAATAAAAAAATTAATTTGCAAACCACTGGCTTCCTATTAGGCCTATCCCAAACCATACACAGACCACCTATGAGGTACAGATTAACTGACTTGCTAATTGTACAGGGCAGTTTGAGATGCTGAGAGAAGTGGCTTGAGATGGACAGTGCTATCGAGTCTTCATATCTTGGATGGGTTTTCAGCTGGCATTTAATTTTCAGAGATGGGATGTAAAATTTCATTCAAGAACAGGATTTTTAATCTTTGTGAGTTCAGAATCTATAGGTTTGATCTGAGCAAAGTCAGCTCTTGCCTGGGGCTCCAGAGACTCAGAAGAGATAGGATCTAGGGCCAAATCCAGCTGCAAATGTAGGGATAACCAGAATTTTAGTCTTACTTTTCAGCTACACGGTGAATCAAGTCATAGCAAAGATCAAGAAGAAGCTGGAGAGCTAGCTCTGAAAGCAAAACAAGTAGAAAATATGAAAGGAAAAAAGGAAGTGCTTCTGTATGTGAGAAATGCTTTCCCATATATTCTTAGAGCATTTTGTAGCTGAGGAGTTGTGGTGTACCACATGGGAAATCCTTGATGGTACAGTTAAGGTGATCAGAATCTAGATGTACAAGATTCACTGAGCTGGTTGGTGGAGCAGGGCTGTACGGAGAGGCATATCGTTTGTTTCAAACCACTTGTAGAATTGTCCTATCAGCTTCATGTGACTGCAACCTGCAAGTGGAAATTGCAGCCCCGCGTGGGCAAGGAGGGCAAAGGGTGGCCCAGATGCTCTGCCGCTGCCTCGCACACCTCCCTCTCTGTACAAGGCTGCAGCTTCATGTTGGCATGAGTCTGAGCTATGCACTGGGTCACAGCAACACTGGCCTTCAGCCACAGGTATCTACCAGAATTTCTGAGTTGCTGGTGTCTTGAAAATAAGAAAACACAAAGTTCCTCAGGAAACAGAGCTAAGCATATGCTGGGAATTCATGATGATAATGTAAAATAACTGAGTGTTCCCTTCTAATTCTCCAACCTTATTCAGAAACAGAAGTTATGAAAAAAAGGTATTAAAAGTATAATGAATATGAGGAACTTAAAGTTTACTTGAATTAGAGTGTCTGAGCCTGATATTGATACTACATGCCTTGCTCCAATTAAATAGCAGTAGCCTACCAAAATTATTTGCCTTCTCTTTATTTTATATTTCAAGTTGTTGATGATTGTAATATTAATTGTGGTAAGTTAGCAGAGAGAAACAAGCTAATCCATGTGAAAAGACTGCTTCTCTTCAGTTCCCTGTCTGCCTGTCTACTGGCAGTTTCATGCTTAATCCACTGCTTCATTTTTTACTTCTCCCTTGCCAGCAATTATATTTCATTGGTGACTGTTGTAGTATAGAGTTGGAGGCGAGCGCTGCTGCTTTACCTGAGAAGCAATATTTCATACTGTATACCACTTCTCAATGTATAGAATCTAGAAAACTGGTAATTTCTCATTTCATTTCTAGTATAATTTACTATGCTGAAGGAATAGTGCTGTCAATGTCTGTTGAGAGTGGTATGTGGTATGTTTTGTATCCAAAGGCTTGCCTTGCTTCTCTTAAGCAAGGCAAATACACATTTCCAAAACATCTATGTAGTTCTTGGTCACCTCATTTTGTAGCTTTGCCAAAGGAGCAATGACTTATTGTTTTCCAGAAAAAAAAATGTAAGCACAGAGCAGCATAACTGGTATCTGTGCAAATCTACAGTTACATTTTTTTGTAAGTCACTGAAACATAACACCTAAAATTAATATCTGCACAAAATTTTCTCACTTTGTCCTTTTGGCAGCAAATTTAAAACTAACAGTTGCCATATGTTATAGTAACTGGTATGATATATGGTATCGACACCATATAATACATGTCTGTGTCAAAGTAAGCTAAAGTGGTGTTCAAGATATGGACTGTGTTAAGCTGGAATGCTTCACAGTTAATAGGAAGATCTTTACAATTAAGGAGTAAAACTTGCAGTTAAACTTGTGAAAGAAATGGTTAAAAAGATTAATGGAGTTCCAAGATTGCTCTGGGTTTGTTATAACAGCTGATAGATTCAATGATGCTTAAATCTTGAAAATTACCACTTGCTGACCTGAAGATCTGCTAAACAGAAGTCCTTTGTGGGTCAGGAATGACACTCTGCAAAACTTTTCTGAAACAATATATAGAAAAGTGTTTGTATTTACTGTGTTTATGATGTATTGATCAGCACCTCTGTTTAACAACTCTTAACCACTGTTTAGAGACAAGCGATGTCCATTGACACTAGAAGTCCATTTTATTTAGAACAGGTTTTCGTCACCCTTCTTTTTCCCCCTCCAGCAACTGGAAGCTCACTTGGAGATCCGTAATTGTTTTGGCCTAAGCCAGGTTTTGTGTTACGTGCCAGGCTTGGGACCCTGGTCAAAACCAAGTAAACTGCTGAATTATGTATATATTTATCATAATAAGATAATCATCCACAAGCTCCCCTGCTGCAAGCTGAACATCTCAGAATCCAGTCAGCATCCAGCCAGCATCACACACTGCAAGGTGTGACATTATGTGAAGTCTTGTGCACACAATACATGAGGCAGCAGGTGGTGGCTGTTAAGCACTGCTCACATCTTTGAAACCTGATTTAGTAGCTAGGCTGGTGCCCCACAGACTCCTAAAGGGGAAGGTGTCCATGCTTCTTTTGGTGCCTGGTAGCTGACATCTTGTGTATCTTGTGATGTTTTCTGGTCCATGGAAGCCTATTCTTTGTTGCAGAATGTGTCCTTATCAGCCTGAGTGATCCAAGCCTCCAGGATTTTGCTCACTGTCCATTTTGTTCAAGGAAGCATTTCGGATAAGAGCAGGACTGAGGTCTGGGAATTTGCCATCACAGTCATTTTCCAGGAGAAAACTCACTTGCCATAAAATTAAAATACCCCAGCTGAAAATATAACAGGGATTGCTCCCAATCCATCCTCCCTGATGGACTGGCAGTGCACACAGGCTTTCTGGCTTCTTGGTACCATTGGAGCCTGCCAGGAAAATTACTGGGACACTGGGGACTGACCCAGGACTAACTTGTTCCCTTGACCCTGGAGTATTTTGAGAAGCCTCACATATCTGGTTCACTGACGGGGTTTCAGAGAATGTGAAGGCTCTTGAAAACATTTGGAAATACTGAAACAAAGTGGGGTTTTGATGGATGAAAAATGATATTTTAAAGTTTTCATTTCTTGTATATTTTTATTTCCAAATTTATATGGGAAGAAATACTCATTTCCATTCTGCAGCTATCTTTAGTCTATGATATAATTGTTCCTTTATATGTTTTATATAGACAAGATAACCTTTTATCATTAGACCTTTAACACCCAGAAGCAGTTATTCAAGCCCAGATAGGAAAAGTTGTACATATAAAAGAAATATTGCTGTGCCCTGGTCACTTTTGAAACAGGATATAGCTAGTTAGTGCATTAAGGCTCCCAAAACTGAGAGAGAGTATCTTAAAAACTGTGTCTTAAGTTTCACCTTCATCATACAGTTTTTCTCTTAATGCCACCTCTCTTCTGGGTCAATTATTGTGTGCAGATAAGTATGAACCTAATCTTCAGAATTTTTCATGAAAAGACAACAAATCTTTAAAGTCACTTCTTGCCTAGTGATCTCAGTTTTAGGAATACCATGGTTCTCACTGTAGAAATTGCCTGTTGAACTGTTATTGATTTTATAATGTCTCCAGCAGGGTGGCTAATCTTTAGCTACTTGGAAATTACTTGACTTAGTCTCCCAGGACTTTGGTAGCTCTTACAGTCTCCTTTGGTGGGATTTGTGTGCCAGGATGTAGGGGACACCCACTAAGGCTTCCTCATAGCCTTGTATTATCCTTGTTGCAGTGAGGGTGAGCCAGATATCTGTGTGGAGGAAGATGCATGGTGCCTCTCACTCTTCCTCATGCAAAGAGAATTGCTGCTTGTTCCTCCCAAAGCCAGGAAGTCTCTGGAGGCAGTGTGATGGCAGAGACATTTCTCAGGCTTTGCCAGAGTTTTAGTACTATGTTTCCTCCAAAGCACTTAAATGTTAATTAATATATCGCCTTTTTGCTAGTGCTGCCATTATTTGTATAGAAATTAGATTGTATTCAAGCTTCCATAGTACCCATATACCCACCCAAGACTCTGTGAGGGCTCTCCCAAATCTGTTACATAATAAATTAGCAAATCCCATGGTAGTGACGCCGAGAAGCACTGAAAATAGTGTTCAGTTTTCTTCTTCCAGCTGTGTGTCAGTAACCACTACTGTGAGCAAGGCCCCTAACTCTGGCCTGCTTTGCTCTCCAAACATCAAGGCACACAACAACAAAAGTCGCACCAAGTAGCTGGATTCTTACAGACATCCCGATGTCCATGTCTGCCCACTTGGAGCACTGGTCCCTCTTCAGCCATTACAGAAGCATGATAAAGCAATTTAAAGTAGATTTTCTTATAGGGATGAACTAAGTTTGTATGAAGCACAGCTTTGCTCTGTCTGGTGTGTCAGCAGTTTGTTGTGGTGATTATAATACTGTCCCCTTCACTTCACTATTAAGCTGGTGTAACTTAGCCTTGATTACTGCAAGAAATGTCCTTTTGCTTGATGGTGTAATTAAGACCAAGATTCATTGCTGGGTAGATTTGGCCTTTTCTGTCAGTGGCTGTGATTTGTACTAGTCATGCTTTCCAGTCTTTGTGATGCCCTGGTCCCATAAAAAGATATAGCCTGTAGCATTTAGAGAACCAAATTGGAACTTGTGTTTCCTATATGTGAAAACCAAAATAACGCAGCTATTGCTTTTTTATTGCAGGAGATAGGGGAGTGGCCATATAAACTTTACATGTTAACTGCCAGAAATCTCCTTTCTGCATGTGTGTATTATAGAGGCACAGAGCCTAGTTGGGGGGGAAGGGGCATTTACTGCCTCGTTTTGCATGTCCAGATGTGTTTCTGCTGTGGTCAGTGTCATTTATATGAATCCCAAAATGGGATCTCAACTCAGCCCCTGACCACGCAACACCACCCTGTTCCCCAGCTCTTGTCCTGGGAAAATTCAGATGCTGCAGCAGTAAATTCATTGTGAGTAATTCAGTAGATGGATGGTAAGGCAGTAAGTGAATTGCTGCAGTAATATCTATGCTATTTTCAAAGCTTTCTGAATGGTCTATTAGATGTAAAATTAGATTAGAGAGAGCAATTAAAATGGTAAACCTGTAACAAAGAGTTATACATTGTTGTTTTAAAACTAGAATTGACCACTTGAACAGTATATATCGGCCACATCTCTTGCCTTTATTGGAGCCTAGAGGAATTTAAAAAATATTTCGTTAACATTAAACCTGATAGATTCTTTCCATTAAACAAAGTGAAGCAAGTATAATGCAACACAGCTAGTAGCACTGTAGTGGTGTAAATGCTAAAATATATAAGGTGCTTCAGCTGGGGTCCCATTGTGCCCAGTATTCATATTTTGAAAAGGTTTGGAAGTTTCTCATTAAAGATAATGAGAGTTGCCAGGTGTCCAGCAGCTCATGAAATGAAGGACTGAGTCCAAATTATTTCAGTTATGTCTTGTAAATGGATTTCTGTTGTCTTTTACACAGATTTCCAGTAAATAAACTATTACTTGTTAACCAGACCTCTGATACTATGAACCATTTGGCTGTATAAACTCAAAGATATTTTGAATAATACATTAAATATTGCTATATTTACTATGAATATGCTATAATTTATGTAAGGTAAAGTTAAGATCTTTTTAAGTTTACTGGATGAGAACAGCTTTTATCTCAGTATTAATAGCTCTTAAACATAATTTCATCTAAACATTTAATCTAAATTAGCTGTCTTCTGAGGTGATTATATTGCTTAAAGTTTTTTTTTCTTTCAACTGGACCATGCATTTCCCAGCAGCTTAGTTTGCTGATATTTGATTTGTGGTGATACAGATCATATACAAGCTGGCTTGTTGTTTTTAATGAACTGGATGTGTTGTATAATAGAATTGCTAGGTTTGTGTTAAATTACAGCTTTGGGACTCATTATTGTGAGATGTTATCTACTTTGAACTGGCTTATTTTATCACAAAGAAGGAAATTGAATTTGCTTAAGATGGCAAATGCAGCAATGGATGAGTTGGTTGGTGAGTGTTTTGGGGCACCCTGTTGAGCTGATATATATTTTATCTTATCTAATTCACATTCTGCCCAGAAGATGCATACACCCACACGTAGGTCGGAGTCCATATAAAAAAGCATAAAACAAACAACAAGGAGAATATATTGTTGAATGGTTAAATGGTGCTCTTTAGCCATTGGTTTTTGACCATTTCAACTGTAAATTCATGAGATCCTTTCCTTAGGGAGTTTTATTCCAATTTTCAGTAGTGTGCGTGCAGAAGGTAATGATGCATTCTTCCTGCACATATTTAGCTTCTGCATGCAAATATTTCAGCACATACACAGAAGCAGTTATCAGGCATTGAAGTTTAAGTATGTGCAGCAGGATAAATTGTGTAAAAGCCAAAAAATTGTGGGGTTTTGTGACAATTACAGGTTTGGAAGATGAAGCCTCTGTGTGTCATTCTTGGCATTTCTTTTGCTTTGAAAAACATGTTGAGCTTCCAGCCTAATGTAATGATGATATATGGGAAAATTAAATAATTTTGTTTACTGAAATAATTTTAGCTGCTGTGTGCAACAATGTATAAAAACACTGCTGTGTGTTGACAGAAACTATAGACACATGACAGCACTTCTGCTCAAACAGCTTAAATCAGTGAAAAAAGGGTTCAATTCACAGGTGATTTTAAGAAAATGCTGAAGGAATGTAAATTGATTATAAACTGGTGTGGCATGTGCTTTCATTTGGCTTCTACTTAGCTGCCTGTTACAACAGTGCCAGCTTCTATGTTTGGCATATGATATGTTAACATATCATAAAGATGTTAAACAAAGTCTGCAGTGATCTAAGTTGATAACAGAGTCACTGAGATGTGTTTGCCCCCACTCTTTCAGCTTCTAGCAGAGTCTAAAGCAGTGTAAGGCATGACACCTGAAGGGTCAGAAAGTGTTCAGCAAAGCAGGGGGAAGCAGGCTTTCTCCACTGGTACAGCACCCCACCTCCAGCTTACATGACGAGCGGCCCATAGGCAATAAATTCACACTGTTAAAGGCAAGAACTAGGGGTCCTCTAGGAAGCCAGAGTAAAGGGAATCTGCACAGAGAAAGTGCCAGGAACTGAGAAGCCCAGAGCCAGCAGCTCCCATGAGCCAGGAGCAGAGTCCATCTGCTTCTCGCTCTGGCTTTGGCCTCTGAGTCACAAGGCAGAAAAACATCCCCAAGAAAGTCTTGGGGGCTTTTGTTGTGCTGCAAAGGCGGCTGTCCCCAGAGCTCATGTGTGACTACGAATCCAGCTGAGTGACCTCAGTGCAGGGGGTCACTTTGGCACCTCCACATTCATTCCTGGCCATCAGAGCTGGTGCATTCCCCTGGTCCTTCAGCACACCATGTGGGGCACCAGCAGTTTGCCATGATGGTATTCCTGTGGCCCACTTAATGCTGTGCGTACACATCTACCCAGAGCACATGTCCTGACTTCTGGGAGCACTGCCGTGGCAATTTGAATTTTTGTGTAGAGGTGTTTGAATCACTGCAGTTGAAGTCAGAGTTTTATGATAAATAAAGGTTTTTTGATAGCTATGGGGACTCAGATGTAAAATATCACATTAAAGGTTGTTCTTTGCAACGCATCAGAACTACTCTCCCTCAAAAAGAAAGTCAATAAGCAACAATAAATATTTTTCTTTCAGAGTAGGCTTAGTAACTCATTTTAAATGATTCTTCTAAACTGCCTGTGATCACATGTCATAGAGGGGGAAGAAATACTAGCTATTGGCTCTCTGCGTTAATGTTTAGGGTGGATTGTAATGATGAAGCTGATATTGAACTCTGTGCAGTTAATTTGCTTTTGTTGAAGTAACCTTTAAACTATAATTCCCTTAAACAGACCTTATTTTTGCATACTGATAGTGCTCTGTCCCATTCATATCCAGTATGCTCTTTTATATCCTTTCTTGCTTCATCTTGGCCACCGTTATTTAATATATAGGATAGTATATACCATGTAACACGATGGTTTTTTCCTCACTATGTTTTCCTGGCCTAAGAAAGTTTCATTTTTTGCATGACCTTGGTTCTGGAGGCCTTGATTTACATTACATTAACAGCTTTATGGAGGTCGCTTTATAGTTTGCTTTATTGCAGAAAAACAGAACAGTTTTACTGATAGAATTTACTGTTCATTTTTTTCCAAATTGTTTTTGGCATATGTTCATGTTTTGGCTTTTACATCACTGTTACTAGTAATTACCTTGCTTCCATTATTTTTCTTTAATAGAGAATAAATGAGCACGTGGTATTTTGCTTTAGTAGAGCCTGAGTATATTTGAGATATCTCTTATGATGGGAAGAATACTGTAGGCATGATTAATAGCATCATCATTGTAACATAATTTAGTTAGAAGGACTTATACAACTGATAAAGTGTCATGCACTTCTACTAAACTGCAATCTAAGTGAACTGTATTTCAGGTTTTTATATCCTCATTTCTGTCTTCTGTAAAGATATTACTGTAAGATTCATACAAGCGTCTTTATAGTTTCACACTAAAAGCAGTGAAAGTTAAATCAGTTCTTCCTGTATGAAACATAGTTTCTATAAAAAATGAGTAATTATCATTCTGAAAAAGGAATAAATAAGTTCACTAAATACTCCATTGCAGACTGAAGTTGTGACTAGATGAAATCTTTTCTAAAATGAAATTTAGATTAAAATAAAGAAACCTGTCCTTGAAAGATGAGAGAGAAATTAAGTATTTACAGCAGATAATGCCTACAAAAACTTGCATTATAAGTAGTCCATGACCATATATAAATTAATCCTAGAAAATCAATATGTAACTCAGAGACTAATAAAGGACCCTTTGTTGGTAATTAAAATCATCTCTGTCTTCATCTACTTGATCCAAATTCTTGGGCCAATTGAAATATAGCATTTTAATTTCACCTCTCTGTGTTTTTACATGAAATTATCAGTTTTGATGAAATCTTATCAAAACTTACATAAAAAGATTTTTCTTGGTTTTCACTGATTATTATTTTTTCTGGTGGAGCATTTTGTTTAGCTAAACTTTCCATTTGAGCCTTTCATTTTGCAGGGACTTTCTACACTTAATTTCATCTTTATGGCTAAACCTGCGTAGCTGTTGAGCTCAGGCTGTCAGTCTAGCCTAAGCAGCCTGAGTATCCCCTAGGAATTGCTCTGCTGACCATACCCAACAAGTGAGCACGCTGGCACGGGGCCCTGCCATGTACAGCGACATCGTCTCTTCCACCAGTAAAGGCAAGCAAGCTTCGCACTTGAGTCCCTTTCCAGCTCCCTCCTTCAGGAACTCAAGATGAGCCCAGAACTACTTTTCCCCATCTGCATCAGCTGGCACTTCTCATTATCTTATTACCCCATTCTCTGCTACCAGTTTTGTTTAACTTACATCCTTTCCCCTGTTACGTTATCAGACTGCTGTTTTGCCCTGCCTGGTGTAGTGCCTGCTCATTAAGAGTGAAATAATACACCTTTTCAATTAACTCTGTAATCCTAAGATTGCAGAGCACATATCCTAGTCAGAGCAGTGGATCACCTTTTAGGAGCCATGAGTATAATTGCTGATTCTTCACTGTGTCAGTCATCTACATGTTTTTCCCTTTCCTTTTCTGTTCATGGTCTGCTGTATTTGCAGACACTAAACATTTCAGATGGAGTTGTTTTGCCCAGCGTGTAGCACGGTGGGGCCTCAGTCTTTGTGACAGCCTTTATGGGCAACAGAAATAGAATAGTAAATAGAGTCTCCACTAAATTATTGATTCTCATTACAGATTCTCATCTTGCCACTCCAAGCAGGGTGCTTGTCCAGAAATATTTATTGTGCATATTAATTAGGAAAGTATGAACACAAATGAAAAATAAAAGATCCATCACTTCAGTACTTCTCCTTATCTTACCTTTTATATGGTTTGGTTCAGCTGGATAAACTGACAGCTCCCTTGTTTCTGTATTCTGACCTCTAAACAAGGGTGCACACATCTGGCTCTGCACTTCAGCTGGCAGAGCCATGTAGGGAGAAATAGTGGTACTTTATCTGTTCTGCTGCTACCAAACTACCTTTGGCAGTTTCCCTGGCTTTATGCTGAGTCCTTGTACTCTTTTATTTCCTGTATTACCAAGGTGGAGAACAGAGTAAGTAGCTAGTTGGTAAGTACCTAGTTTTGGCTTAACACATTGATTCACAGAAGCAACCCTGTGTAGACCCAGATATTCATGTCGGATATTATCTAATCATTTTTGTACAGAAGCAGCTCTGTAAAAGCTATGGTTCATACTGTTTCATCAGCCTTCTACTGAAAAATGAAATGGGCTTAAAATTAAGATCCCGTTACATAATGGAAGTCATAATGAAGGGTATGGTTCATAAATTTCAATTGTTAAATTGTCTCAGTGGGAAAGGTGACTTAACATTCCCATATTTTAAGGATTTAAAATCCACATTCAACAATAATGGTAAAGAGTTTAATTATCAGCTTATATTAAGACTTGAATACGGGGGACATTTCAACTCTTCCCTATGTGAGCCATAAGCCTTTGACTGAACATTTCTCTTACCTCCCAAGACCCAGATTCTAAATGTATTTTTACTGAGCGCCTCTTTGTAAAAATTACACCTTATGGATGCACTTAGCCTAAAAAATCAGAACTGAGCCAATGAAAAAAGAAAACGAGAAACCTCATTTAATAATTTTTTTAATGTTTGCATTTACACAAAATATGTTCCAGGAGCACATTGCATGTAAGGCCTTTTTAGAGCATTTAAGGAGGTCACTTAATGGCCATTAGGCAAAATAACCTGTAGTGCTCCCATCAGAGGGGGGAAACCTGTGCCTTTGTGGTCCAACATACAGCAACTCTCTGCAGTGCCTCGGAGCTCAGTGTATTAAAGATGACAACATCCATAATGGAGAAAATGTTGCAGCTGACTGTTATTCAACACAAAACTGTTGTAGTTTATATTTATCTGTGCTGTCTAAGATTGAAAGAGCTACTATGGTAAAAAGTCCCTGTATGGCTCTTCCACTCTGGGGAATGGAATCTGAGGGTTTTTTTAGGTTTGGAAACCACTGATCACATTGTGGGTGCTACTGTAATATAAATAAATAGTAATGAAAATAATAATAGTGTAACATTGCAGAAAGTGATATTGTGTTTGTAACCACTGCTGAAACAGAGGTAGTGAATGATGACCATGTTTAGCCAGACTGCTGATGCAGGAATACAGAAACTGGAAAGATATCAACCAGCCTGATTTAAGACTTGGAGAGAGTACAGAGCTGCGAGATTGATAGCACAGAAAGGAATCTTTTGGTTGAGGTCCATGGCCTGCATCAGAGCTTTTGGGATTGATAGCACACAGCACTATCAATCTCACAGCAGCAAATGGGATGACTATTCTCCATGAAGAATGGGCCATATTAAATACCCTGACATCAACTAGATTGAGAACTGCAAAATGAGTAAGGAAGAGTACATGTTTGTAGAGATAATACAGTGCTGATTCTTCATGTAGTTTGTTTTGCAGCAAAAAAAGCCTCAGTGGCTATTCCAAGCTCAGCTCCTGGAAGCTGCAAGTCATGCTGGAAATAATAATAATTAAAATGCACAGAAGGTAAGGAATATATAAGGGGGAGTAGTTTTAAAAAAATGCCAAAAATAAGCAGCACAGCTTATTGTGATCTGTTTACTATTTTTCATTTGTGTTTTATTGGATATTTTGGGTATTACATCCTGGCCATTTTCATGTTGCATCTTCCGTTCAGACCTGGTGGCAAAAACTCTTCTTTGTTGTATCTTGTGCTTCAGTTCTCCTTGTGTAATGAAGCTTGTGAAACTGAAAGCTAAATCCAATTTAAGTAGACATGGGTTGCTTCAGGTCTATGGAATTACCTGCATGAATTGGCTTGCATTTATTATTTAATATTTCTATTTAATACAGCCATATTCAAGAATCCTGTCCTATATAACATTATTCCATCAGAAAAGTATAATTTACTCATTCTAACATTTCAAGAGATGTGGAAGTCACCTTTTTTCCTGTGTGGACGCAGTTGCCTTAGCAAACGTTGCTGCTCACAGTACTACCAGATGCATTGCTAAATGAACTACCTCTTGTATGAAATGATTCGGACAGTAGTAATCCACAGACAAAGCCATTAAAGGACACGACCCAAGCAACAAAAACTGTTGTTGCCTTCCAACAGTAGAGAAATACATGAATAGTAGAGGATCACTCCTGAAATTTGGAGATTGTTTACTCCTGTAAATCCTTACAATTTACTAATGTGTTTAGAAGCTCAGCATAAAATTAGGGAAGTATCAAACCTTTGCCAAACAACATGATCTTTTCAAAGGTTTGTTCAGAAGTCTCTGAAAAACTGACTTTTACCTGAATTTATCTTCTGTACAGTCTGAAGACAAATGGAAATGTTTACAGTAAGCAAGGAGTAGCCAATTTTTCTTGCTGGAGGGAATTCCCAGCTTTGATTAATGTGTTACTAGATTTTAATGTTCATGTGTGACATTATTCCTTTCTCCCTTTTTTATACTCCAGCTTTTTTACCTGTTTTTAATAATTTCCTCAAGTCTTAGTTTAGAAGGCTACATAATTACTCATAGATTGGCTGGGCCTGACTTTGATGGCATGACTCTTCTCTAAAAACCCTTCTGGAAGATAAGAGGGACTTAAAACATGGTACGCCTCAATCATGGAAAGTTCTCATTTTCAGTGATTCAGGGCAGCGCTAAAATAAAAGGCTGGTACACTGTAAAGACTGTATCTTTTATCTGAGAAAACACTATTTCCAGCATGAGTGATAAGCATTCTAGATCCTGCTAACCAATTTTGTTTATTGTTCACGCTTACTGTATTGTATATACTGAGTTTGGGTAGGAGAAAGTATTTTAAAAAGTATTCAATTTTAAATGTGTGTTTTTTCAAACATTTGTTATAGGCTTGCTTACTGTAATGTACTGACAAAAAACAAAGTACAGTTAAATGTAATTTTAAGCATGCACACATCCGTGAAGTACTCATGGGTGTCTCTCAGGGAAAAGTACCTGGGGATGACTAACTGCTGGTCTAGCAGTTCAATAAGAAAAATAAACTGTTGCTCCACTGGTCATTAAGGAAGACATAGAGGTAATAATATTTAGATTCTTAGAAGACTTTCCATAATAGGCCAAAAGGGATTTTGAAGTCAAAGGTGAAAACTAAAATTAGTGAAATAGTTCTAGTGCTTATGTGTCACAATCTCAGACCTTGTGAGAAATGTTGGAGCAAGGCTTATGCTGAAACATAAATGTTACATTAGTGTCAAATTGTGACAGATTGAAATAATAGACCTGTGCAGAGGAATGCTGCAGTTAGCATCAGCAGAATATGCCCATTAGTTGTAAACTGAATCTCCAAGTAGTAATGCTAACGTTAACTGAGTGTATAAAAAAAAAAATCCCACGTGTACAGTATCGTTCGTTTGGGAAGGCATCGAGATTATGGGACCTACCAATGACAGATGAAATTCAGTCCAGGTAAATGAATAAACAATAAAACCAAAAGCTATTCATAAACTGGAAAATGTGCTGATATCTGGACAAACAAAGCAATCTGTGTATTTCTGCATTAAAATAATCCTTAAAGTATTAATCCCAATGTGTTCTGGCAATGAAAAACAAATCAAGTAGTGGAGTGAATTGAATTGCTAGTCCTACGCAGTATAAATCAAAAGGAGATCCAAGCATTTCTATTGCTCTATATGGTAGAGCTGTACATTATCTAGAATACTGTTTATAATACTACTCACATCAAAATGGGGAAACTAAAATTGCTAGAGAAGGTGGATCACAAAACAACCTGGAACAAGGAAAGTGCTAATCTAATCATCAGCAGAGAAAACTAGAATGACCTTTCATTCAACAGTGAAAGGGAAAAAAGCAAAGAGGAATTGAATTAATTCTAGGATCTTTGGGACAGTGAAGGAAATTAGTGACTGAAAATAGATGAGGAAAATGGAGAACCAAGAGGATGTTTAGGCAAAATTCCACATTCAAACGAAATGTACATTTAATGGTATGCGTTATTACAGTCAGTGGTAGGCTAATGGAAGTGGCATTACCTGGAGTTGTCATGCATGCCCAAAACATATCAAAGATGGGGATACGTATTGGATGAGGCTGGATGCTAGGCAGCACTGTATGAGTATAGTGCTGACTCCAACATGAGTGTTATTAGAGAGCTGATACTCTTCAGATCACAAACACCAACAGTGATACTGAAGAGTTATGAATGAATGAATGAAATTAGGACAGGGTGATTTGGGAAATTAATGCTGATTATGTCTTTATTATAAAATTATACTTCTGCCTCTTTGATTTCTTTATAGCATTACCCAACTTTACATCATATGTTTTCACAGTCCTAGAAATTAGAGGTGGTTGAAGCAGGTTCTACCAAGAATAGTGACGGGTGTTGAGCTGGATCTGCTGCCTGCTGCAGCTTTCCGTGCTTATAAATCTGGAGGTCACTGGACTGCTAATAAAAAAGAAGGCAACTCAGTAAACAGCTGAAAAGCCCAACACAGAAAGGGTTAAGGGCAAAGTAAGTCACTCTGCTAAATATCATCTGGTAGGGACAAACCTGGGTAGCTGCTGGAGAGGTTAATTGTGGCTGTTACTCCAGTTTGAGATCTTAGAGTGTAAAGAGAAGAGTGGCTTAAAATTAACTGGTGCTCCCTCACAAGGTCAATTAGGTACACAGAGACCCTGCCAGTACCACCACCAAGCCTTGGTATCCCACAGCGGTCTTGGTAAAAACGTGCTCACACAGCTGGCCTGTGAGAGCGGGTGAAGCTCCACTGGAATGAGGGTAAGGCTACAGGCTGATTGAAAAGCTGTGGTGGTAGGATTGTTCCACCACGTGCTTTGGTAAGACTATCTCACAGGCACAGCCATCGTCTTCATGCTGGTGCCACTGGTTGTGTAGTAAACAGCGCAGAGTACGTTAAGACTCCTTCATCTTTCTACTTTTAAAGTGGCAGGTGGCCTCTTCCTTAAAAAAGTCTTCAGTCACCCACTGTTTTGGTTTTTTCTGTTTTAGCTTTGTGCCCAAGGGAGGACTAGCTGATATAATTTGCTGATTGTAACTTGCCTCAGGGCTGCTGACTTTGCATTTTTGAAGTTATAACCTCAGATTTAGGAATCTGTGGACTAAAATAGCTCATCAAAGTATGCAGATGGGAAACAGATTACCCTTCCTTTCCACTATATAGAATGAATTGAAATTTGTTGAGTCTCCAGTTATTGAGGTTTGGTTTTTATGGAAGCATTTGGCTTATATACACCTGTTAGAACTAGAATGAATTTTAAACATGTTTCCACTGAGCATAATTAAACATTAGAGCCTCGATGAATTGTATTGTCCTATGCCAAACTAAAGACTACAAGGAATAAAAGGAATTGAAATGGATGTCAGAGTGAAACGAAGTTAGCATTGAACACCTCCATTAAGATCAATAAATTTGTTGTTGCTCAGTGTATTTAACAATGTTCTGGAGACGTATAATGAAGTGTCTCATTGGTTAAAATTAAAGCACTGAAATGCTGCTAGGAGATCACAGGTAATAGAGCTACCTGAGAATATATCACAATCCTAGCAGCAACCTGATAATTAAACCTTTGTCTCAAGTGTGAAACCTCTTGCATATAATGGGATACTGGAACCTGTGTAGGTGAAATGATAAATGGAAGCACATATTTTAATTCCTTATTTTTAGACACTTTGGTAAAGAAACCAACATTAAAGCTCAATTCAATGTATTGCTTTCTATTCCCAAAACTAATATCTGTTGGTTTTTGCATCAATAAACACATTAATCAGAAGAAGAAAAATAGAAAACATTATTCAATGATCCAATATAATTCTATAATATGAAGCTAGTAATGAATAAAAATTGATAGATGAAAGAGAACAGTGATAAAAAACATAGCCTTCCAATACACTGCTTATGGTGTTTGAATGAGTTTCAGAATTTAAGTATGAAAAATTATTCTAACCTATCCTATTTTTAAGGGTGCTCTGAGCTCTTACCATATAAATTTATAGCATAGTACTTAAACATTGAATGGTTCTCTACTTTTTTTCTGACATGAGTGGGAACCCCTAATTAAAACAACACAGCATACACCTGGAAGAAGTATGTGAATTTTTCCTCACTTTTGTTAAAGATTCTAGGGATCCTTTTGCAGCACAACATAAAACAAATTATGATATTAAATGTTATTTCTCACTGTAAAGGTGTTACTGCCCTCTTCTACATCTTCTCATGTACCTTGCTCATTTGATTTTGATGTCTCTTCTTCTTGTTTATTTCCATTCCACATAAACTCATAAGGTGTAAACAGGAGTTTTTGATTTTTAGGGGGCGATTTGTCAAACTTCTTTGGTTGCCTAAACGGCTCCAAGTTTTAATGAAAATGGAATTGCAACAAGAAACCAAAATACTTCTGATTTAAAACAAATAAAACTAGTACCTGATTTGCATTTCTTTTTCAGAAAAACATTGATGCCAACTTCATGTTGTCAGGCTGTGCAACAGTCTTGGAAGCTACTGTGCTAGAAGTGTGTGTTTTCTTAGACTTCTAGGTGGTATTCCATGTGTCTACCTGTCTGCTATTAGACAATAATATTTAATCTAATCCTCTGGAAAAAATAGTCTGATGCAGTCATACTGTTTCAGTGCACACCTGCTAACAACTTTTGAACAGGTTGTCCAACAAAAGCTGGCAAAGAAATCAGTGATTACTCCTAGATGTTTTGTGAAATTAGGCAGCTAAGTAAAGAGAGACCCAATCATTCTGAAAAGGCATTTGTATACAGGACATTGAAATGCTTGCACAGGATCATATAACTGTCCCAGTTACAAGACTTTCTGAGTAAATCCAAAATAAAAATCCACACATGGCCAGGCTTTCTTAATTCTGATGACAATGATGCATTTTGTGTACATAGAGTATTATATTGGCCTTTTCTCTGCGTTTATCTCTGTGTACATCTAAAAACATGCAGTCTTTATATTCAAGCAAACAAAAAAGACATTGTGGTGTGCTGGGCAGGATAAAATCCGTCTTATAAGACAGAGTCATAAACTAAAATTTATTTTCCATATTCTGAGTTAAAATAACAACAGAAACCTCTTTAAATCGAATCACCTCACCTTGCTTTAAATTAAAGATACTGATTCAGTTCCTCCAGCTTCTGTAAAATCTGATACCCCTCCCCTTTAAATATATTATTTTAAATTATGACAAGTATTTGGTAAAGATGGAATTTTAGACCACTGGAGCATAAGATCTTCTGGTGGATTTTGTCACCAACACATGTTCTTCTAAACTATACTAATCCTGAAAAGCTGATGCAATGAATTTACGCTTCCTAGAAAAATCAAATGGAAAGTTTCTCTTTTCAGTGTAACTCCATTGACTTCCATGGATTTTCTGTTGATTTATGTATGAATGAAATCAGAAAGGGCCCAGTAGAATATGTTGTAGTTTACACAAAAAGGATTTATTGCAAGGACTCATCAAAAGAATTTTTCGACATAATTTATAGAACTGTTTACTGACTATGGCTGACCTTCAAAATTGCTATTAAATATTCACTCTAAGGACTGCTCTGTATATTTAACTAAAACCTCAGTTTAGAAAGGTTGCCAGTACATTTCTACTTAGAGCCTATGTTTTCCTCCCAGTTTCAATGGAAGAAAAAAATTAATACCTAGAAAATACACATCTTTTCCACTTAGAAGTAACAACAAGAAGTCCAATAATTTTTGATGAATAGTCATATTTTATGACTCTACATATCCACCAGAAACAATGTGCTGGATTAGACAATATTGTATTTTTTCCTGTTTCCATGATATGTCCTCGTATTCATCATCTCTCTGAGAATTTGTCCTGACTACATTTATTGAAGTATATTAGATACTGTTAGTTTGTGTACCAGTTGTGTGATTGAGGTCCATACCTTCTTGTGTGTGCGGGAGTAGAATATCTTCCCTGCAATTTTATTAGGAAAAAGGTTTCCTTTAACTATATTTGAGTCAGAATATGATACTGCTGTGCTTTTGTAGGATAGAAACACCCTTTGAAAAAATGCTAGAACGTGTTAGCTAATCCTTTTCAATGATGCATTTTTACAGCCTAATCAAGATAAACCCCAGGAGGGAAAGAGAGGTTTGCAAGATGGATCTGTGCCCCGTGTGGTTTTTCAAATGGATTAAAAGTCCATTTTATTAAGAGAGTGCAGTGTAGTATGAAATAAACCTGAAAGCATATGGTTTTGCCCTGCCGGAGAGCCATAGGTTGAAGTTCTGCTGTGATTTTCCCAGTCCTAACCTCCCTCTGTCAGGAAGCTTCAACAGTGTTAGACCAACAGCTGGACCTCCTTGCTCCTGTTGTTCAGAGGCTATGGTGGTGGCAGTGAGTTGGATGGGACAGTGGTGCCAAACTGTTGGAACCACGCTGATTATCCAAGGCTAGAGAGGGTGAGGCTGGGAGTGCTTCACTGGAGGTGCCACATGGTTTTGGGTGGGCCTGAGTCTTTGCAGACAGGCAGAGGAACGTCTCCTAGGTTGTGCTGTGAGAAGGCAGGATACAAGGTGGTATTTATGGTCTGCATGACAAGAGCCCACCCCAGGATGTGCATGGGCACCATGCCGTGCTGCTGGAGTTGTCTTGCCTCCCGGCAAGGACAATCTGATCCTGCATCTGCTGCCAAAGAGAAATTACGTTCCCCATGTGCCATAGTCTTCCACACTACAGGCAGCATATAGCTGCAGCTGAGGTGCTTGGTTTTTAGGCAGCATTTCCCATCTCTGCTGGAAAAAAATGAGCTCACAGACACAGGTCTGACTCTGTGCTCACTGTGGATAGTCCTTGGGTGGGGTGTGCCAGTTGTTTGAAAATTAAATTTTATTAGGGGAAAATTTTCATACACTTTCTTCCCCATTAATAGAATAGCTTTCTTTCTTGAAGAAAAAACAGAGTTCAATTTCAAGAGCTGTAAGTTCATCTACAAGCTAAAGGTAAATTCTGATTGATCTACCAGGGTCCTGGGACTGTTTCTGTGACAGCCTTTTTCTTGAGCCTCTGGTCTTTTTCCTACAGCTGCCAAGGCCATGAGGGTTTTGCTTTCTTAAAATTGAAGTGCAATAGCATTGCTCCCACAAAAGGCAGCCGACACCATCTTCTACCCAGACCAGGGGAATGCTGACATGGATATCCATTCAGGCTGTTCAAAACGTTCTTGCCCATGTTGCAAACTGAACCCAAGTTCTTCTCACATGCACCACATAAAATATCCCACGTAGTTCCCTGGATTTCTGTTGTGTTTCTTAATACTTCCTCCAAGAGCTTCAAAAACGTTTTAAATTAAGTCAGTTGCAGCTGCTCTGTCAGGAATTCACTAAGCACTGCAGCCACTGAAGCAATTAAAAAAATTGCACAGAAGGTAATTAAAAGCCTTACTGGTTCTTGCTATTAGACTGACATTTTAAATGCCTCTAGATGTTTTATCGTGCCAATAACCTATTTCCCTAGTCTCGAAGAGAAATACAACTGACATCAGTAATTTACTAAAGTATTCTACAGGTATCATAATGTTCCAACTAGAAATCTATATTAAATCAGTGGTTTTCTATTCTACGCCGTCCTCGCTGCACAACTTAATGAAACAGTGGTTATTTGTTAATGGGTATTAGAGCTTAGTCTCTCATTCTCATTCCCTATAGTGAAGCTGTGTAATATTTGTATTTCTTGTACACAAAGAGATGCTTTCTGGTTATTGTGAGCATGTGGGCTAGAGGGAGTCAGGCAGCAATTCTCCTTCTTCTGTACAACAGTAGAGCAGAAGTCCTGGTTTACAGTCCAGGGCAAGGCAAGTGGCCTTTCTCTGCCATGATGAGCTTTACTCATGAGTAGGTCTGTACAGTATGTGACTGGCTGCTGTTCACAAGCTCTGCCAGGACATAGCTGGGTTTCTTAGTGCATCTTCATCCTCAAGCCCTGGGTTTGCTGACAGGTTAGTAGAAGGAGGTCCCTCCCAGAGACTTGAGTCAGTCCCCACAGCCAGAAAAGTTAGACTGCCTTCATATATCCCTTTCCAAACACCATGTGTGTCCAGAAAGGAAAGCTGATGGGATATTAGCCAGTTTGCTAGCTTTTAATTCAAGGTCCAGGCAGAGACTTCAAAGGGATGCAGGTTAAATATTTTATTATAACATTTTCCTTGACAGCCTCAAAATGTGAACGTGTTAATCCAATGACTTTTCAGTGTACAAATGAACTACTATTAATCGTCCCTGATAGGAGGCTATAGGAAAGCCACATGACAGAGAGAAAGATAACTGGAGGTTTTTCCCCTTGATTTATTTTGTAGATCCCACTGGAACATAAAATCAAACCAGATTTCAATATTTTACACTTATTTGTAGAGCATACAGAAGTAAGACCATACCAAAGTGCATTGTGTTATAGGCTGTACAATGTCCTAAATTTTGTCAGAAATTATTCTGATGCATAAGTGAGAGGAGCAGCATTAATGCTGAGCTTTCAACTTTTATTTTATTTATTTCTCCTGGGTTGCCTTAATACTATGTAAACAGGGGTACTTTGGAAGGGATTTCAGGAATAAACAAACCCACACATATTTCTGTGACCCGTGAGAAAGCCTACACAGGCTAGCTTACACTGACCTCTGTGGTGTCTTTTGAATCATATCCTGCTGATCAAGGCTACATGTCTCTACAGTCTGCATCAACAAGAATGTAAAATGGCAAAACTCTCTTGGCACTAATCTCTGCAGCCACGTCTAATTCTCGTTTTTAATGAGGCATTGAATTATTCCATACAGTGAGATGCCTGTCAGTTTGCAGCATAGGTCCGTGCATGCTGTTATGCCACTGGAGATAAACAATCAGTAGGATTGATCAGGCAGGCAATCAGCTGAACAAATCTGAGTAGAAAAAAAATATACACATGCACTGCTCAGGATGAAATAGATATTTTGATAAAGGTGCATGATGAAAATATATGATGTGTGAATCCAGTGAGTGGCAGTAGCTAATTAATAGAGAGTTAGCTTTTGCATAAATGATTTATTTTCTGGAGTTGCAATGCGAGGAAGGCCTAGGGATCAGAACATGGAGATCCACGGTCAGTTACCCCATTTTGCCACAGATTTAGCCTGGAGTCATTTAGTTTCTCCTGTGTGTAACAGCTCTGCTCCTTCATTATAGAAACTAAAATAATGGTGCAAGGTACACCTCCTTAGGGCAAGGGTAGCCCTTCTTTTCAAGGGGAAAACGCAGGGAAAAACTTCTGCGAGAAACATGGGGCAGGCAGCTATGGTGCTGGCCATTCTCTTCAAGGCTGGACATCTGTGAGCATGTCAAGGTGCAGATGTAAGCAAGAATCAGCAGAGAGGTCATTGCGGTTATGTGACACTCATTAACTGGTTATGTAGCACATAAAATTTTCAGGGGAAAATGGTGTCAATATAGTAAGCAGTCTTCAAAGACACACCACAAATCACAACCCAACTATATCCTTCCTACCCCTGCCGCTAAGCCATCCTACCTGTGCTTGCCATCACACCCATGAGCACCACAACAAAATAGTAGATGCTTACTCATACTCTTAGGAAATGGTTTGAGTATTGCCAGTGATATCTCGATTGCTGTTTAATAATCTTTGTCATGTTCTCATACCGTTAAGCCAGTAGTGATTCAAGCACTTTGGTCACACAAATCTGCTCTGTTGTTCATTAAGTCAGTGGGTTTCTATTGAGTTTGAAGGGCAACAAATAATCAAATCAAGCATTTTATCACCTGGTTTTGTTGCATCCTGGTTTAACTGTCACTATTTAAGGCCAAGTGATGGATATATTGATTTCTGCATTTACCTACATCCTTGCCAAGACATCATTTACTTTGGATTTATTTATACTCAAAGGAGTTCTCAGCTGCTTTACAGAATCTTTTTTAAAAAAATAATCTCTCACAAACAATCTCACTAAATATCAACATTTTATTAAAAAATTATCCTTGTCCTTGACTTGGGTTAGTGTATTGAGTGTCTTTTTAATAAGACAGGGAGGATTCCTTTGTAGCAAAACCCTGTGAAACTGGACTCCCATGCTCTGTCATCTTTGCATATAGGAAAGATCACTCTGAGAAAGTGATTCCTTTTGAGCCCCATACCATGAAAGAATAGCTCATCTGAAGTCACTGTCCAGCTGCTTGTAATGGCTCTCGTTGCCAGAAGTTCTCTCCCCTTCAGCCTGCTGGCTGAGCTGCTTGGGGGATTTTTCCAAATGAATCATTTAGCAAGGGCAGCTTTGGTAATAACAGATTCTCATCAAGCAGGTGGGGCAGCACAGTTGGCTCCAGCACACGACATGTGTCCACAGTTTAAGGGAATATGGTTTTACAGGGGGTAAAATCCAAACTGAAACAGGTTTCTCTGTCTAATGTGAAAGTCTGATGTAAAGTCTGATGGTCTAAATCTTAAAACCATTTTAATTAGGAAATATATAGATGGTTAAGTTTAACTGAGTAATAGTCTGAGAGTGTTTGGCTGGGAAACTTGGCTGTTTAGACAGAATTGTAAAGTTGTGAGCTAATTCACTGACATGCAGTGTAATTTGTGATTAAGGTTATCTGCAGTATCTAACCTTTTAGTAAATGCCAGCTGCATAATGACTGTCAGTTTTCTCTCCTCAGATATTACATTGCAGAAGGTTCTATCTGACCATAAGAATCTATTTAATAAGACTCTAATGGGAAATGACCAGTATCTGAGTATTACAGATTAAAAGTGACAATGCTAATTGACTGCAGAGGTATCTACATGAAGAGGGACCAGAAAAATCATTTAAGTCTAAATGAAATTGGACTGATTTGATATTTGAAAAAGCATTGCATTCCTCTTGTGTTTGGCAGTGTGAATTAATTGCTCCCTGTGTCAGGCAGAACCTGTTTCTATGTAGCAATGGGCTAAGATTGGTGGGAAGTGTAGAACAGGAACCTGGGGGATTTAGAAATACGTAGTAGTTTACTAAAATTAGAAGTATATGGGAAGGTATTGTATGCAATTTTTATGGTGAGGAATAAAATTATGTTTTGAATATGCAGAAATCTAATACTAGAAAATTATAATGATTTGACTGTGTGGATTTGTGATTGTTAGCAAAACAAATGGGGTGCGCAACCACATTTCTGCTCTGAAGATTCAAATTTAATTACCTTTTTTCTTAGCTTTTCAAAAAGCATTTTGAAAATAAATAGAAGAGGGAAATAGAAAATCACAGTTATATTTTATGACGAGTATTTGGTAGGAATCATAACAATAGGAAAATGATCATACATGGCATATGCTTATCTCGAAAATGACCTTGAATCATTAGGTATCGGATAAATGCATATGCTTATTTTCTATACAGTTTGCTATGCACAAATCTTTACTTTCAGTCAAAGAGGTTGCAACACAAATTAAGTTTATATGATTTTTTACAGGTCTAAGAAAGGAATCAGGCACAGCATTGATTCCAAGTAACATGCTACGTGCACAGAAAAAGCAACATTTTCATATGTAGATGTATAAAAAGGTTTTGGAAAATAAACATTAGACATCCTTTAAAAGTCCCAAGATACTGAGAAAATACTCTTCTAGCATGGCTCTATGTGCTTCAAAATACTATGGGAAAATAGTTGTAAAGGTACAGAAAAGGCTTAGGGGCTCAATATATGCTGCCACCACCCCCACCACCCCAAATCTAATCAAGTTAAATGTCTTCTGTATTACAGCAGCACATGAGCCACCTTGTCAGATTTTATGTTATTTTATTTTATTAAAATTAGTGCTTCAGTTCTCTGGTTGTTTCTAAAACCTACATGAATGCAGAGAAAACTGCCAATGAATTCAATACAGAATTCAGTGAGTTAATACAGAAAACAGTTATGTATGTGCTTAAACTCAGTATGTGAACAACTCTGGTGAACTTGGAGGAACATGTGGCATGGCTCAAACTAAATGAATCCATAAGTCTTTGCAAATTCATTTGCTTAGCGTCTCTGGTGGAAGATAAAGAAGGAAAGAAGCATGGTAATTTTACAGGAATGTGCACTGAAATATGCACTGCTTTTCACTGACCCTGCTATATCCCCAGCTCATCGCTGAGAATGTATGCAGTGTACTCTGTGGGACATTCTGCCAATGGTAGGAAGGAAATAAAGATGGGAAACAAACAAACAAAAAATTCTAAATGATTTGAAATACTGTAATTTTGTTGTAGTACAATTTTCAGATTAAGGTTCAGGTAATTTATTTTTAAGGTAATATTTTTTGTGTTCTGCCTATATAATGCATAGGATTAAGGCAAAATGAAGCCTGTTCTTAGAGTTCAGAATACAGGTTACATTTACTTTTATAGAAGAATGATAGAGCATTCATATAGCTGCTGCAATGTAAAATAATAATCCACAATTACTTAGACAGCATGGAGCTGGGAAACATATCAAAATAATCAGCATGAAAGTGAACCATAGATTGTGTTGAACTTAAATATATGGCCTAATTCTCCCTTTGTGCCAGTTTTAGGCCACTATAGCTATTGCAATATAAATAAAATCACAAAAATAATTTCACTGATTTCAGTGCAGCTGGTCCTTAGGCAAGTGAAAATGCTTAGACTTTCATTCTGTGGTCTTTAGTTTGAAATAAAATGTACAGTATTTTTCTTGCCTTTGATCTTTTATAATTAAAAATGAATCAGTATAGTGCTAAAGAAAAAAGCATGTGAATATATTTATATATTTATATTATATATATTTATATTAATACTGTGACTTTGGTTAAATTTGATCACAATGGCTTTTGAGGTCTTCCTTTTCCACAAACTTTGAAGCTGGTCTGCATATTTCAGTCAAATATAGATATTGTATAGCTGCATATTTATATTTGTTATTCAACATCCATATTTAAAGTCCTGTCTTTGCATTCGGCTCACTAGTAACTTGGCTTAGTACTCTTGCAGCTTAAATATCAAACCTCAGTGTCGGTCGTTTCATAAGTAATCTATAAACTGCCACTTGCTCATTCTTGAATATTGGGAGGAATATTTTTGAAACCTGGCTAGATTAACAAGTAATTGGATTGATTCATACATGTTCTGCAAAGGTCAAAATTGACCATGTTTTATTACAGAGTAACGTACTGATTGACTGGTGGCTAACTTGGTGAATAGTCATTTGGTTTTCTCTCTACAAGTACTCTGTGGCTATCAGACAGTTACTTTACCCTGGCTTGCCTAGGGATGAAACTGTAAATTGTGTTTTTTATGACATTTTATGGTGAGCAGTAGTATGCAGAGGTTCTGCAGAACAAAATTTGAGACCCTCATCTATATGGCCTGGCTTATCGGGACAACTTTAGGACCTGCTTATATCAAAACAAGCATTTCCCCTGTTGTACAAGCTCACCTGCTTTTTGCTGGGCTAGGTGCTGTGCTTCTTGCACATCTGGATGTCAGCTGGCAAAGTCCACTCTCCTCTGTGCAAATAATACCTAGATAATCAGTAGCTGTATGCCAGAGATGACTCTTTCTCTTTCTCAGTTTAAAGCAGAAATAAGAGGTTGTTTCATGTCTCTTTACACTTTTATGTTAGCACAAGACATAATTGGAGACAGAAACAATACATTAGGACAAGAGGGAGATCCATACAAAAGTGTAAGACATGGTTCCTTGAAATGACACTTATTAAACATTGTTGAGATTTTAAAAATATGACAGAGCAAAAATCCTGACATATTTTACTTTCAAGTGTTTTAGTCAGTTTTAAAAGTAATCTCTTAAACTAAATGTAAATCAGAGATGATATTTTATATTTGTCCCTCATAATGTAGTGAAGAGGCAAGAAGAGGATTAATACAAAGGTGAGAAAGGCTAGTTTTTCTGAAGATCACCACTACAGAGAGGAATGTGTGTCTGCACAGATTTGCACGAATAGCTCTAGCAGAGAATATACAGATAAATCATTTTTAATACCACAAAATACCACAAAACCAGTTTTGGTATTTTTTTTCCTGCCTTATCTTCCTCAGTTTATATAGGAAAAATGCACATATCCATTAAAAAATATGGTTTACTTTTTTTTTTTTTAAACATTGATATTGTGCCAGAATAATTTTTAACCTAACTGTAGAATCCATCACTGTCAATAGATATAAGAATGGCTTCAATTTTTTTTTTCTTTCCAACAACTTACCATTTTGACATGTAAAGAAGAGTCATTTTGTAAAATTCTAAACTTTTACAAAGGTAAGAAATGGCAAAATAATAACAACATTTGTCTTCTGTCAAGAAATATTGACATGGTATTACTACAGCAAAATTGGTTTGTGTTGTGAAGTGTGTCTCATAGATAAATCAGATTTGAAACTTTTTTAAGCTAACTAAATTGTACTTTAGTACTGATATATATAAGAATATCAAGACAGATGATGCTGAGTTTCTTTTTTTTCTTTTTTTTTTTTCTTTTTTTTTTTTAACAGAAGTGGGATAAGAGCACTTCAGGTTGAAAAAAAACATTTCCTGCTCTTTATCTGCCTTCAGTTTTTTTATACTTCACTCTAATGTGATTTGATATGTCAATAAGCGGACAGTGCATGCTGCAGCCTCATACAGAAACAAGCAGAGATGAGGTAATTTATATACAGATTTATGGAAAGATGCCTTTTCCTTCTCAGATTAAATTGATATCATTCCAACGTTCTAGGATAAGTACACTTATATTTCCATATAATTCAAATATGTGAGAGACACAGGTAGCCAAAATGGCTTTGTAAAATCTTTATAGGCATATGATGTTTATCAGGCTTTGTGCTGAATACTTCTGCATTAGTTGTACAGCTTGGTGAAGGACTTGCAGAAGATTTGGAAAGTGCTGCTCCTTGTGGTCATGCTTTACTGAGAGTTGTTAAGCTGACATCTGGCTGAGCATCTTCTTGCTCCAGGGCATCCTCCGTGCCGTCATAGGAGGTGCTAGGCCACTTTGCCAAATGCATGGCTTGAACTGGTTTCTTCATGCCTTGCTCTGCAGAACACCAATGGCTTTCCCCCATGAACTTGAAAGGAACAGCAGCAAACAATTAGCAGTTCTTCAATACTAGAAAATATCCATCTGCTCTTGGCACAACTGTTTGTCAACATATAAATAGCTACACTGCCAGCAAATGGAGCAATTTTCTGCAGCTGGCTCATGCTTCCTTTCCTCCCTATGCAAGTGGCATTTGCAGTTCGGTAATATGAATTAATATATTCGCAAAAATTTCAGTTCTTGACACATTATTTTAAAAGGGATAATTTCAGCAAATAAATGGAAACATGGAGATTCCTTGAAATTTTTTTGTCTTGTTTTGCAGCACTGGAGTACGCTTGCAAAGAGGGGTAAAGAACATATCTGATGGGCTGTGTTTAATTTTGCATTGTGTAATTAGTTACCTGCTGGAGTTTCTCACAGCTTTTCCATTTGCTCGTATAAGGGCTAATCCTAACTAAGAAAGAAACAAGTTATTCTGCGACCAGTGGAACTTAAGAAGCTTCATTTCCTGCAGTTTCCTCCCATGTGGTTTCTCTAGTGTCTAATAGCTTGGTTGAGTTCACGCTGCAGGTTCTCCCGCATTAAGATAGCCAGATTAGTTCCCTTTCATTTGACTTTCAATTTTCACAGAACAAGTAAAAATTTACTTTAGATTTAACATAATGTGGAAATATGTTTAATTTCTTTTTTAAAAAATTAAATAAAAACATCGGTGCTTTAGAGCAGCCACTTTTACTTTTTCCCAATTAGCCGGTGATCATAAATGCTATCAGCTGTGTAATGGACACAGTGGTAGTGCTTACATATCTGTAGTTGCCCTTGATCCCACCACTGGGCTTTCTGAAACACTGCAGTATTTTTGAGTATTTCAAGAGGCAAATAACTTATAGTTTCCTCAGATATCAGTGGATGTTGAGTGGAAAACTACTGCTTTTTCTAGAACAGCCTTTGTTGTTTAGAAGACAGAAGATGATATATTTTCAATGTTTGCTATAGAGGATGCTTGGAATTCCAAGTCTCAAGATTTGGAAGCTGTCACACCTGTGACAGGTAAGGCAGGCATCAAACCTAGATCCTCTGTGGAGGAAAGTTTGGGCTCGCCCAAGTTCTGACAGTGAAGGCATGGGCTGACTGATGTATTTCCATCTGCATCTCCCCTTCCTTCCGTAATTCTGTTTAATTGCATGAACATGGAAGTGACAACTGCTCTGAGTGTCTGTTGAATGCTGAATCAGTGAATCCTGAGGCTTATCATCTAATCAATAGACAGCATAGTAAATGACTGGTAAGTCTGGTTTAGTAAATTCAGTGTTTGTTACATTTTTGGACTCTTGGAAAGTTTACTCTCTGGGTTTTGATCCTCTGCAGTAGACTTGTGAGTCTGGTTTCAGTTATCTTTGTTTAAGTTCAGAGAAACTTCATGGGTTCCAGTTTTCTTGTGATCAAGATGTATTTGGAGCAATAGGAAGAGCATGTAGCTTTGTTTTGACTTGTCTTTTAATGCACTTATTAAAGATATCTGTACTAGCGATATACTGATGGAACACTTTTACAGGAGTAAAAGTGACAAGGCTCCAAGGGGTTCTCAGACTCCAATCCAGGGTGTACTGGAATTATTTCTTGAACAGTCAGGTATTATTGCATAAATGTTCACAGATCCCAGCTGGCCAAGCTCTGATCTCATACCAATTTCATTCACTTTCAAACCCGCTGGCCTCTGTGGTTTCTCCATTTTAAACTGGCATTGTTTAGACATTCTTACCCTAAGAAATGTTCGTGTAAAACAATTTGGGAACTGAATATTTTGCAAGTTTCTTTCTCATGCAACGGTGGCAGAGATATTTAGGATTCTGAGGAAAATGCCAATATTGGACAGAAAGGACATAGGCATAGTCTCTTACAAACAGACCTCCTTGTCATTACTAGATCTTTACAGATGTTTGTGTTTGTTATCAAACTCCTTCCTAGTATAGGAAAGTAAATGTAATCTCCATGAGCTGGATGCTTTCTTCTATAAAATGCAATCAAGGTAGATTCTTGTCATTTGCAGGCACTGTGTGCTGCTAACCTATTCTCTTTTAAAATCACCATTCCTTTTTGAGGAAATGAGAAGTGGAGAAAGGAAAAAAACCTGTTGCATGCTCCAGACTGACTGGCCAAACAGCAGCTGTGGCTGTGAGTCATCCACAATCCACAGGCTAGGACATACAGGGATTGAGGATTGTTTAAAAAATTTGACTCTACCATTACTGTTGAGGAGTACAAACTATGAAATGATCTTTACAACAGCCTGTCTGCATGCAAAGTCTTGCCTTGTTGCAAATCTACTTCCAGGCCTGCTCGTTACTCTTTAAATTTGTTTTTGTGGGAATTTGGTGCTTGTTTTTTCCAAGCTAAAAGTGACCAGCCACCATGCAAGCATGGTGTTGGTGAGTGGGATTTAAGGTGCCTGCAGAGCTGTCCTTGACCAGCAGATGTCCTGCTGTTGCTGTGCTCCTGGGCCTCTGATGGAGAGGCTACTTGCTCCTGAGTTGAGAGCTAACCTTGGGTTTGGGTGTACATCCACAAGTGGCAACGTTGAGAATTCCAAATGAACTTCTATATAGGTTGAGATTGAAAGTCTGCGGAGATAAAAGCTCAGGTCTGCATGCTTTGGCTCTCGTGGTTTCTAGTAGCCTCTGTTATCAGTATAAATTTTTCTGAATTTGGGACCCGTTATAGGGAAGCAGTCAGATCCAATTTGGCTCATTATTAAAGAGGGAGCACCAAACATTTTGGACACAGATCATGTCTGCATAACAGAGTTAGAATATGTTAATTTTCTTCTAATTACAAATTTGTCACATGCCACACATGTTCCTTCTGAGATTATGAGAACCTGCTTGAGAGGATAGTTGATGCTTGTCACATCACTGGGATAACTGTGGTTTAGAAGCTTTTTAGATGCTTAAATAGCATATTGAAGAAATACCTGTCTGTTTGTATTTACCTGCTAGACTAGATATTAACTGAGAAGATTTTACCAGAAAATCTTGATTCTTGGTCTAAAAGCATTGATAACAATCAGTGGCATTGATGTCAACATCTAACTTGTATGTACTTAGATAAACTGTCATATAGTAGTAAATTGCCAGACATTATTTCCTTCCTATTAGCAATTCCTGCTGTGAGTCTTAAGCAAGACAAGCTGAAGTCAAATCACCTTATTTCCGTCCTCTAGGAAAGCAGGTGATGGTATTTGTGTTGCTGGGTGTGTGCTCCTCCTCTCCACAGTGCCATTTCATGGTGTTTGGAGAACCGGGAGATGTTTCCTCTGCCCAGAGTTTGAACCCAGTGACCATTTCTCTAAAACTGATTCAAAAAGAAAAATTTCTCTCATGTGCAGAGGAGGAAAAGTTTGATTATTTGAGTAAAACCAGCATGATAGCTGGCCTAGATTCCTTGGAAAAAACAAGGTGATTTCCAGTGTATTTCCCTGAAAGAAGTATAGCTCTTCCGTTAAGTTATTTATTAAGACTTTCCCCTGATAAAAGGTCAAGCACAGCCTCACAGAACATGTGAGGACAACGTCTGGATTAAGAAACATGCATTTGATATAACCAGATGCAATAACAAAAAAGGAGAACTCAAAAACTTCAGGCTACATACTTGGAGAGTTTCTTCCCATCCTTGCAGCCCTTCCCTTTACCTTGTGGATGCCTCAGTGGATGTAGAAGGAAACAGACACAGTTCTAGTGATACAAAGCTTCATCTTGGTATCCTTAGATTCAAGACTGCATCCTGAGGCTTCAGATTTAAGTAAGATTACTAGATCCTGGTCGATGGAGCACAGGACTGATGTGCTGCTGCTATCGTAGTAAAGGAAGCAATAAAAAAATAAAAACAAACAGAAAAAGAAGCAGCGAGTGAGTGATAATGACATTTTGCATTAGTCGCTAAGTGCTTAGTGCCTTGAAATATTGTACCCAGGCTTTGCTTCTAGAGGTTTAAGCACATGTAAATAGCACAGCAAATCATGATAGTACTGATGGGTGTTCAGAGTTGTCATAGATTTCTCAGGCATTTTCATTAGTTTCTTTTCAGGGGGTTATAAGCAGCATGAATAAAATAGATTTTTTTTTTTTGTAACTGTTGCCACTTTTTAATTTTCTATGTGACAACTCCCTTTTAATTTCTCACTTGGACCAGCAGAGCCCAGTGCAGAGTTATTGTGCGTATGCTGCAAGCAAGCTCCACATGCTTACACACAGACAAAATTCTGTCTGGACAAACCAGAGTGGAAGTAAAACACTACTTCACAGTCAAAATAACTGGCAGACAATGCCATACAAAAAATTATATTATTTTTAAAGGTAGATAGTGTGTTTTTTAAGGGATTTTAGTTTACTAGATTTTATTTACTTTTGGTGGACTTTCCTCAGGGATATTTAGGATTTCCAGAAAACCAATGATAATATTATGTGCATTTTAAAACAAAAATCTCTTGTGCTTTGCTGAGAGAATAGACCTAGTTTGGTATGTGCACACTTCCAGAATAAATAAAGCCCCCATGGAGTTTATTTTTATAGACTAGGTGTAAATTTGGGCTTGATGAAAAGTTCAGGAGTTATGAAATACTCAGAACCAGGCAGATTCAAACCAGCTGCAGACCTGACAGCTGGTGGTCAAAGTGAGATGCCCCCAACCCAGCCCAGGGGTTGGGAAGCCCCTGCTCTCTCCAGCCTCACCGCAACCGCTGTCTGCTGGGGGCCAGTGTGACAATGTTGTGGCACTCGTGCCAGGAACTTCCAGTGTCTGGACACAGAGATGGCACAGATCCCTTTTTACGAAAATCCTGCACTAGAATCTAAACCTAGAGTAATTCAGCCATTGTTAACCTAAATATGCCATCTCATGTTTCATTCAGGCTTACTTCAGTGCGGTTGTTTCTCACTGATTGCAGCTGAAATGAAGACAAATCAGGCTTATTATGTTTAAGGGTTGTGAATATTTTTATTTTTGGTTTTTCAGTGGGCCTGATTCTAAAGTGGTAGCCATTTCCACCAGAGTAAATTGGGAGCAATCACCTTGCTCCTCATCGTCATTCACCCTGCAGTTAAACTAGACTCATTCATCGGAGTGAAAGGTGCCTGAGCCTTGAATAATAGTATAATGTGGTGGGGTATTTAGTAGAGCAGGGATTGAAACACAAGTCCGTCATTCCTGTAAGTGCCCCAACAGGAGCCTGCAGAAAGTGGCTCCTGCCACTTCTTGCTTTATCTCTCTTCTGTTCATATAATAACCGATGGAGGGGGAGAGTTTTGCTTTACCCAGGAGAGAAACTTGGTGTCAAGTCACCATAATGAGAGATTTGGGGTTTAATCCCACTGGAGAGATCAGGCATTGAAGCAGGTACCTCTGAGATAAATGAGTTTAGTTGCTGGAAAGGCTTCCCTTTGTACAGGAGACAAGCTGGGACGCTTCAGATTGGAAAAAGCATGATGGGGGATATGACAAAAATGTATGAAATCATGAATGGCAGGGAAAGAGTGAGGAGACACTTTCCAGTCCCTCTTCTGAAGCAAGAGCAGGTTTAAAACAAACAAAAGGAGATTATATTTTTTTTCCCCCACCAAACTTGTGATTTAACTTTGTATCTGCTTGCCAGAAGAGGCTGTGGGTTTGAAGGTTTAAGTGGGTTTGGGGAAGACCAGACAAATCCATGGAAATCTTTTAAGGATTAAGGAACATGGAGAAAACATCTTTTGCATAGGAAGTCCAGCAAGTGCAGGTTGTTGGAGGCTGCAGTCATGTTCAAGGGAGGGTATGGATATTCCTGCCAGCAGAACAAGCTGCACAGAAAGAGCTGCTCTGTTGCTGCCATTCTTGGGACTGCTGCCAGAGACAGAGCAGACAGCTGAAACACCCGTGGCCTGAGCACCACGGCTGCTTTTGCATGGGTAAGGGACTGGGGAGGGTGTCATCTACTACCTACCCCCACCTGTGAATCCTGAGCATGGGCTAAATCCTCCTGCAAGACTGGGTCCTTGTGGAGCACTGCTGAGCTAGAAAATCCTCTGGGATACACACAGGAGAAAATCCTCTGGGATACACACAGGAGAGAGCTGCCATGTGCCAGGGTAGTGGGAAGTCTCATGTGCTCCTCTGCTGTTCACAAGCAAAACTTCTATTTGCACATCCCATGTCACCTGCAGAAGTGATTATGGGCCTGGTATACCTTCAGCTAGAGGCGTAGACTTGACTACCTAAATTCCTTCATAGATCCATCCCTAGAAATCACTTCAAAGATCACCCAAAGAAGCCATAGTAAAAAGATGGCTGAAATCTCTCTTACTCACTGGGACCATCCTACTCCTACAATTATTGGCATAAATGTTTTAATTTTTACAAAGATTTGTAAATTTAGAAAAAATACATTTATCTTTTGTAACGCTTGCTTTTTATTTATGAAATTCCTAGCATAAATAAAGTCTGGTTACTGTAAACCTGAAAAACACAAGGCTTTAAAGACATTTTTGTCAGATCATGGTAAGAACAACCCTGATGTGGTTTGCCAAGCTTTGAATTATAATGTATGTCATGAGTAATGTAAGTTGTTATAATTTACTTCTGACATTAAGATCTTGCTTTTGGGCATATAGTTGCAAATGTATCCTATTCACTTTCTTACTTTCTAAATGCCCTTCATGTTTCAGTAAGACAATCCAATCAAAACTAAAGACCAAATGCACTGTAAAACAAATCAAGCATACAAACAATTCTTAAGCGTTCCCCTTACACGTTAGCTTGCTTGCCCAAGGCTTCTAAACTTCTTAAGCTATGTAATCATGAAGTGTACAAAAGTTTTCAAAGGAAACATTTATACCATATATTTTATACGTTGCTCATTTTAGAATTTGTAAAAAGAGAATCACACAGATAAGAATTTATCATAAATCTAACAAGCCTGGTCTAAGACTTACCACTACCAAACATCGTCATTCAAATTTTTTTTTTTCTGATTTTCTTAAGTTAAAATTTCAAAGAATAAGTTTTATGATGACAGCACTTTGGAGGTGACTAATTGTGCTAAGAGATACGCAACCCCTGATGAAACAGAAGTCCCCCACGAGGAGAGATGCTTTAATTTAATGATAGTCATAAAGCCAATTTTTAAAGCTATAAAAGTCACTGATTCTCTGTCTTTAGCCTTAGGCTGAATCCCATATTCTGCATGTGCTTTCCATCAAAACTATTTCATGTTCTGCTCATAAGGGGAGAATATGTATGTTTTTGCCTTTTCCCACCCTTTAGTACAAAGCATATGATGTTTTTCACAAAGGATCCATGAAAAACACTTAGAAATTTATGGCAGAAGTTGATCTTTATTAAAACTTGGTATTAACCTGTGCTCCAGAGGCACTGAGGCCACAGCCCCTTCACACCGTCGTGGCAGTGTGAACGCACAGTCCCTGGTCTGGCAGTGGCTGCACGAGTTTGCAGAGTATCCAAATCACTCCATTAGTTTCATGTGGCAACTGAAACAACCACTGGGGATATTTGCAATCCCAGCATTAACGACTTTGTTGCCAACTGAAGCATGGCAGGGAGCAGAGGCTTAGAGATTTCCAGGACAGGGTCTGCATTCAGGGAGACTGTGGACATGTGCTTGCAAAGCTCCTCTAAATCTCTGGAGGAAATCACCCCCTTAAAAAGCCAAAGAAAAGGGTCATGTACTGACAGACAAGTTACCAGGGAATGGGACTGAGGTAAGTACAGGAATCCTAACTGACTTCTCTGGTTTGGGGTTTAAACTGATAAAGAAGAGGATTAGATTTTCGCTGTGCGATAACCATCTCCCTGCCCTCTTCAGCTGCAAATAATTAAATGAGTTTCAGTAAGTGTGACATAAGATCAGATCCCAAGAGCTCCTGCCAAAGAGCACTTATAAGGCATGAATTAAATAAAGGTTGAAGTACTTTTAACCAATCAGCCAGTTTCTCACAGAGACCCAGGAGCTTCTTCATTTAGGAACCTGACATTTTGTTCGCGTTCTGCTGAGCAGAACAGATCACACCAGTTAACGCGGTAATGAAGAAGTGATGGTGGTATTTGCACTTGACTCGAACGTCAGCATAAATTCTGTTCCTCGTCCAGATCAGTACGACTTCCCTGAAATAAAGCATATTTCAGCCTCATTAACCAATTTAAGAACTAAAATGAAATGAGATAAATTTAAACTTAAATCCATCATAACCAGGCTGGCTTTAAGAATTAGTTTTTCTGGTTCTGTAAGGGTATTTCCAGGAACTGTTCTTGCAAGGTAATCTATTCTGAGCTTTTTAATGGGCCCAGCTACCCACAAAATTTTAATTGTAAATACTCATATCAGATATATGGACTTCTGCTTTCTTAATGTTACTGCCACCCATGAAAACTTGCAGTATTCCTGCATTAGAGTTTCAGGCAATACATGAATTTTACTGTGTTAAAATGGTACACTTTTCATTTAGCCACCACCATCGAATTAGAACAATAAACTATTTTAAAAATAACTATTGCACTTTAGAATAGCCTTTATTTCAAACTATAGATTTCAGTTGTGTTTGTACTCCACAGTTAAAACTGTTTAAATATTTTCATTTTCAACAAGATGGCCACCCAAAGTGGACACCTGAGAAATAAAAGTTGTAATTAAAACCTTGAAAGGAGGTTATGTTTGCTAAGTTACTTGTTGTGAGAACTGCATCGTGGTTCTCAAAGCTCAGCCTGTTGGGATTAGCCAAATAGGTGTATTTTCTTCATAAATTAATTAATTTTCTCTCAGCATTAGTATAGCCAAATGTAATACTCAGAATAACCTGTTTCTAAGGGGTGACCTCTATGTGACACCCCTGTATTGGTGTCATCAAAATTAATGGGAAAACTTGCCTTAAGCTTAATTGGTATTTTAATGCCTACATTTTTAAATTACTTGAACACTTTCTTAATTAAACTGGAACATTAAAAATGAAACTACTCTTTATTTTTTGCTGTTTTCTTAATATTAAAATATCTCAAAGATAATTGCAATCTGTATAGAAGAGTGCATTTGGTAAAAAAAAAATTAAAATCATGTACTTGATACTACATGTTAATTATAAGAAAGAAACAACTGTGGATAAAAATGTAATGGGTAGTCCAAAGGCCAGCAATGATTTCTCCTGAATGATTGAACATAGCAATTGTTTCTCAGCTGTTTAGATTGTAATCTCATTGTGGATTTGTATTGCTTTCACTGACTATATCTTTAATATCTACACGGACAGATGCTGTTGTAGTTGTTAAGACATTTTAAGAAACTTGCATCTTCCATCACCATTGTCACAAGTTAAAGGTCCAGAGACCTTAAGCTGATGGTTCAAGCTCATCTTGCCAAAGCAACAAAGTGAAAAAGTATATCTGTTCTTCTTACTGCTTTTTCTTACTGATTTTTCAACATAAATACAGCCATTCTTTCCCTCAGCTTGCAATGTTTGTGGAGCTTTCTTTAACGGATAACTTCTGACATCTTTCTAATCTATGGATCATTTATTGTGTAGATGTATTTTAACATCTAGCTTGTTCTCCTCACTCACTATCCTAAAATTAACCGTATTCAGCAAATAAACCACATACTTGTGTTCACTGAGCAGTATTACAGTTTGAGATGGAAATGTGTTATTGAGCTTAAATTAATGTACCAATTCATTAAATATTTTCAAGCTGTGTGCCCATATTTGTTAGAGACAAAATGCTAGCCGATTGAACTAAAAAGGCTTTTACGCTTCAATATAAGCAACCTAAGTCACCTCAGCTTCCAACTCACACAAACCTAACCCACACTGAGCTGTGGTCGCTGGAAATTAGATAACTTTCTACCGGTTGTTTTAATCTGGTCTTATTTTCTTTCAGGTGCACCAGTGCCAGTTCAGAGTGACTTCACCTTGGCCTGTAGTTTTTTCAGTTTTATATCAGTGTAAGCAAGACCAGAATCAGACCCTGGTTACTCTCCGAAGTGTTGAACCAGTTTTGGCATCATGCAGCTCTTTGTACGAAGAGCCAGCGGCTTACAGCAGAGTACAAGGCTGCAGGAGGTTTGCACATCTTTTCTTCTGAATCTATTTAATCTTGGTATTTGCTTAAAGAAAAATACATTTCTACTGTCCATTAGATAACTGGATCATTCCTTTTCTTCCATCAGAAATCTCTTTTTCTTTTATTTTCACTTCTAAGGGCCCAGCTCCTAAAGCATAATAGCACACATCTAAATAAGTGGGCTGTTTCTGAGATTGAGCTCTGAAATTATAAATACTCTCTGAGTTTGTAAACAAGTAATATTCAGAGAAATTTGCACTCTTCCATTTTTAAAATGGGGACAAAATGGAATTTCCATCACCTGCCGAGCTCAGAGTTATTGCTGTTCTTTGTCTTCTAAAACTGCTTTTCACTCAGTTGCTAGACCAGCCTCTCTCGTGAGCCTCTTCCTGGGAGAAACAGCAAAAAAGGCAGAACTGAAGGAGAGATGGAGTAAAGGTGGTTGTTTGCCAACTTGCCCATGTCTTATCTTCTGAGTAGAGCTGCCATTTTCCCTCACGAGAAACTAGAGCAGTGAATTATGTGCTCTGCAGCCCACGTCACCCACCATAGCTGCAGCCATGTGCTGTTGCCCTGCTCACTGCAGCCCAATACATGTTCCTGCATCCTGGCTGGCGCTGCAGTATGTGCTGCTCTGGTCACCGCAGGGGAAATCCTCGGGGGCAGCTTGTCCCATCCTGCACACCCCAGAGTGTGGCCACTGGCCTCTCCCTGGGTGGGGGACACAAGCCGGAGACACTCACTTCTCATATGTTGACAGAAATGAGAGAAATTCTGCTGCCTTCATTACTTCGGAAGAGGCGGTGACGTTTGACTTGCTGGTTCTTGCTTCTGTTTTATTTTCCTATTCTTTATCCAACAAAATAACTTGGACAGCTGGAGCGCTCAGAAAGGGTGTCTCTTTTCCTCCCAATTAATTACGCAGCTGAGTCCATGGTCTTTGATGTTGTTGCTGTGAACACTGATAAAACTTGAGGAGCTTTAGAGCATGAAAGTTGCTGCAACCAGTTTTTCTTGCTATTTGTGTGTCAATACCCTATCGAGTCAGCAATTATCTTAAACCTTTATTGCAAGTCAATGCAAAATAAAGGAAAAATTTCACCGTAATCATTTTTTATAAGACCCTTCTGCAAGATTCCGCTCCGCATGCAAATTCACATGTGCTTGCTGGGTTTTATAGCATTCCTGGAATTAGTGCTCAAAATGTTTTACTGTTATTTCAGGTGCTGGTGAGATACTCTGATAAGGTGCGCATTTAGAAGGGAAGGGCATGTCCACCCAGAGACGCTTCTGACCAAGCAGTGCCTAGCATTGCTGGCAGAATTTACCCTTCTGCACGATACTGCCTCTTTTTGTATTTGTAATAATATGGCTCTTTAACACCCTGGAAAAAAAGGTTCTGCATTTAAAAATGCCACAGGAGCGAAGATTAAGAAAGCAAGCGCAGACGCCCAGCTGTTGAAAGCAAAAGCAGTATGAAATTGGGGGTGGGGGACAGAATTAGCATTCCCCTCACACGCTCACAGCCTCTCTAATCACAATGCAGGCATTATCAGCAAGCGTTGAATCTTTGTATTATTTCCAAGTTTCCCCTATTGTCAGTCATTGTGACAAAGTGCAGGACAATCTGACACAATGATGAATCACTCCAGACATTGAGTTTTCACATGGCTGTCAGATGATCTCAGTAGGCTGTGTCACCTGAAAATGCCACAAGACTAAAGCCATGTTGTACTTCAGAACAAAAAAAGGAGTTTGGTATAAACTCCACTGATTCAGGACATAAACATGAGAGTCTGGAGGGCTGCCTCAGCTTTCTCTTACTCAGGAAATCTCTGCATTTTCATCCAATGTAAATGAAATCAGAATCAGAGCTCAGGATTTATTAAAATGTCTTGCACGCAAACCAGGAAGATATGTTGTTTGGATTTTTAAATTGAATTCCTGCATGGAAGGATTTGCACTGTGCGCATTTTTTAAAATACTCTCTTCGAGATGTAATGCCTATCAAAGTATAAGGTATTTTACCCTAATACTTCCAGTTGCATATCTAAAAATGAGTTTCTTGCAGTTTCTTTTTCCTGGATTTCAAAGTTATCTAGCAGGCTTTTTATTTTTTCTATGGGTCAGGTAAGATGTGGCTGTACTGATAAGTGATTGATATATAGTCAGATGCAAATGCACTTGTTTAAGTACATGCCTTGCCTTCATGTATATTTGCTTGTTGGTGCTATTGTGAGTCCAGCCCAGAAGAACTTTGCTCTCTCCCACATTATTATTCACAAAGGCAGCTTTCTGAGTTATTTCTGTTCCTGCACAATATTCATGATAGCAATTTGATACCTTAGCAGTTTCAAGGTTATCAAGTGATTGAAAATCCTACTGCTTACTTCAAGGTGTAACATATAAACTGTACTGCCATCCATTCTAGTAATATAATAGTTTTTCTTAATGCCTTTCATGAACTCCTGATTTAAAGTGTAAGCTAACTTCAGAAAGGACTTGTCAGCCCCAGACTTCATCGGTGCTGCTCAGCTGTTGAATACAGTCCCCTGAGTTTGTATCACTGCATGTAGCACTTAAGCAGGCAATATTTAATCTCTCTCAGAGATATCGATACATCAGCCCCCGAATGAGGACATTAAACCACAGTCATAATGAGAAACAAAGAAGTGGCTATTTATCTCACGTGTCGAAGGGCTAGCGCTCCTTTGATATGAATCTCGTAAGCAAGAATTGCGGATTGTAGATCATGGGGATTAACTTTATACCAAAGAGCAGCTACAGAGCCATACGATACAGTAACGTTCTTTAACGATGAACAAATAAATGCCACTGAATGCTTAATGAGGACACTGAAGAAAAGCCCATCATTTCTCAACCTGTTTTGGAGGCTCCCAGCCACCCACAGAATTTTGGCTGTGGATGTAGTTTGGGTGGTTTCTGATTGGTGGATAGTGTTGCTTGATGGAGTTTACATGGTGGCATCTGCTTAAGTAACAGATGTCTGTGCCACTAAGGTGCTATGTTCTCACTTTTTATATAGAGAGAAATTGCTTCTCAAAGAGTTTTTATTGTCTTTATGCAAATTAAAATACAAAATTCCTCTCCTTAAAGGATCCTCATTATAACAAGAACCTTAAATAATCATAAATACATATGCAGCCTCATAAAATCTTTTGCTCTTTGGATATCAAGGAAGTTCCTTCTGCGCTGCCAATTGTGCATGAAATTAGTTCTTATTTCAACCACCAGTATGAAGATGCTAGCTTTTATTCCACGAAGCCCCACTGGATTTCTAAACAAATAGTGCAGAATAGTTGTTTGTGCCAAAGTATTTCAAGGAGGAAATTTTGCATTCTCTTTCTTATGCAGTGCTGAAGAGTAAGATAGAGCTCTGTACTTATTCCCTAGAAGCCTGGAGACAGAAATATATGTTTTTTATCTTTCCTTTGCCAATTTTCTTTAGTAGGCAAATGCGTGACGTTTTTACGGATTCTTTTTTTTTTTTTTTTTTTTTTTTTAACCAGGGATTGAAATCTCTGAAGGAATCATATCTAGAAAAATGCCCACAGATGCCAGCCTACTTTGGGCTGATTGTTAAGGGACCCAAGTCCCTACATTCCTGGTTCATCTCACATCATAACTTTGAGTCAGGTATGACTTAGTGCCTTGCACAGCACTAAATTCACCATCTGTTTTGTTTATTTCTGGAGAGGGATGAAGGTCCTATATCTTTTGCATTACTTATGTATGGACCAATCAAGGTGGCAGGTGCTCCTTAGCATGGCACTTCAGGCAGGATGGAAAGAAGGGCTGCTAAGGGAGGCCATGACCCCAACCCAATTTGCATGGGAATGAAACCAGACCCTGAGGCAGGTAAGACTGTACCCTAACAGGAAGTTTTGGGATTTTCTCCTATGGGCTGCACAATTCAGGACAAAGCTTCTGAGCTGGACAAAGTGATCCTTGATGAGGAACGCAAGATGAATGTGCTAATACCACATTCTAGACTAGAACATCTACCAGCTGCTTCCAGACCCTTTGCAAAAAAAAATACGGTGTTCAGTCAGCATTCAAAAACGCCTGCCTGTCACCTTATCACCCTTAGGCAGAACAAATTGCCCCATGAAGACCTCTGAGGTCAGCCTTGGCTGCCAACCCTGAGATGATTTGGCTGCCCCCACCCCTCCCTGCCACCCACACAACTGGAACAAGCCAGGCACAGGGCTGCTGCCCAGAGGGGTGTGTATCTATGCACCTTCTCTTCCTTCATGTGGGCTCAGCAATCACCAAACCTATGGCAAACTTTAGAGAAATGGCTAAATTCTTGCAGAGAGAGGAACCTGGATCATGTCTGGTCTCACCATGTAATGTGTGCTTGGTTTTTGTCCTTTTAGAATATGTTGTATTGAGGGAAAATAAATTCATAAAGAAAGTGAGGGAACAGAAATATGATTCTTGATTTTTTCCAATCTGTGGGATGTGATGCTGTAGGAGTCAGAAGCCAAAGTCTGTTCAGTATTTCAAGGGGTAAACCTTATTTTAGATAGATATTTCTGATATGACCTTTTCCTAAAAATATTTTTTTCACATATCTATCCAATAGCCTGAGGAAGGAGGTGGTGGATGTGCGGTGTATTATCAACCAAGTGGCAACAACATTAGTAACATAGAAGGGTGCTTGCTTTATTCTACTGCTAGCGCTCACATCTGTTTCACAAACATTACCAAGATAATGACATTCTTCCTGCATCTGCTTTGCTTTAGCTCACACAGATAATTCAAGGGTAATGCACCTTGTCTAAGCTAATTCTAAATACATGCCTCAAACATAACAAAAAGTGCTTGGTGGGTATTTTGACCCAATGCACTACATCAAAGTAACCAAGTAAGCTGTAAATGCTTTGAATAAAATTGGACAAAAATTGGCATTTTTCCAGCCATGTTTCTGACTGGCAGTTTGAGTTTTCAACTTTCCCTTTATGTGAATATATATCTAATTACAGTGCAACCTGTAAGTTATTCAGGTGCTCCAGTGAGAGCTGTTCTAAGAGATAATGTGCTCTCAGGTCTAAGATGAGTCCTGGAACTGAGACCTGACCTTTTCAGATGACCTGCAGGTGCCTATATGGGATGATACCTTTGAGACGATGCACCTAATGTGGAGGATCTCAGAGCCCTCTGGGTCCAACTCACTGGGACTTTGCCCGGTGGATCCAGACATCAACTCTTGAAAATGGAATCATGCAGATGATTGTTGAAAGTGAGGTTAAATGAAATTAGGCAAAATTGATAAACATAGTAAATTATGTACTTAATAAAAACAGAATGTTTGTTGTTCATTGAAAATCAGCTAAAGGTCAAACCTCTGGAGGAAGCCTGACATCCTCATTGAAGCTGTGCTTGTTGCACACTACCCACATCAAGTCCTGGTCTGTATGGTTAAGAAATATCAATGAACATTAGTATCAGCAGCTTCTGTGTGATCAAGTAACAATCTACGGTGTCAGAAGCTTGAAATGACTCTATTAGAGTCAGGAAAGAAGAGAATTTATGAAGGCATCATTAGCATTTCCTTTTCAAACTTCATGCAAATTTCTTGGAGGAACATATGCTGAGAGTTCTCCGTTGGCACTTGCAGCCAAGAGGAGTCTCCTTCTCAACACTGGCTACCGCCTGTCATCTTCTAAAAAGTATGCCATATGGTTTCAGATAGCTAATACTACATTGGACATCATTCCATTCTTAAGCTCGAGTTCTTCTAATCATAACCCATTTTTAAATGTTTCTACTCCCAATAATCAGTATGATAAATCCATGTAAAAATAAATAATCACTATTATCAAATACCTTCACCTAACAGACTTTATTGGTAAAGTTTAACTTCTGTTTGATTGACATTACATTAAAGTGCCCATCAACATAGAAGAGCAAATAAAACTGAGGATTTTTTTAACCAGCTCCTGAGTTTGTCGCCATAAGGAAAATTATTTAGTGCTATATAAAGGGATCTACAAGTTATCTTCTTATTGCAATAATACATAGTCACAAAACTGTAGCACAAATTCGACTTGAAGAGAGCCCTTGATTTATCTTGGGGAACTGCATCAAATGGTAGGGTATTTGTCCCAAGGTTAAGAACTGCTTCAACAGTAAAAACGCATCCTGGATTTGATCATTTATTTTACCAACACTTGTAGCATTGCATTTTGGAGACTAATTTCTAATTTAGCCCAGTATAAGTGTGAGTTAATTTATGTCTATTTTATTTTTCTCTGCTCTCACTTGTTCATGTCACTGATATTTTGCTTTCCTGCCTTTCTGTCTCTGTGTTCCTTATTGTTTTGCTATCTATGTATTTTTTAACTCAAGATTTTTATAACATTATAATTACTGTAATTCCTCAGAAAAAGCCAATAGAATTCCATCAGTAATTAATCATTTAAATTAAAAGCAATATGTGGTAGGAAAACTGAGCATATTTAGTGGTATTCAGATATTGGCCAAATGTAATCTTGTCTGCAACCATTGGTGTCGTATGTGAGAATTCCTCATGGCCAACAGGAACAAGGAGCAAACAGGACAAAAGGCTCGATCCTTCTGCAGCTTGTAGGAAAGAGATTTTTAAAAGGCTTGTTGAAGCACATGCACAAAACACTGCCCTGTCATTGGGAATAATAGGCAACAAATTGATACAGTCATTAGGGAACTGAAAATGAGAAGTATAGGAAACAGCAATTAAGCAATTTCAAGCCTAAATCATAACAGCGCAAGAGAAACTCCCCAGATGCCTTTGCAGCCTTTCAAATAATCACTGGATAAGTTTTGCCAGGGAAAAAAAAAAAAAAAAAAGAGAAGAAAAAAAACTAAGAAAGCAAAATCAATGTGTATACTCAGGAAAACACAGAATGGCAAAATCAAATTAATGAGGGGAAATTCCCAGTGGATGGAAGAGAAGAGGACATGCGAGGACTGCACAGTCCCCCCGGTCAGTCGCGTAGGACATGGCTTTGCAGGGAGGAGCCATGCAGAAGCCATGTGGCCACCAGCTGCATCCCCGAGCCCTGCTGCTGCCCCAGCATGCCATGCCCTCCCAGGGAATTCCTCATTTTCAGCATGGGATTTCTGTAGTTGTGTCCATGATGGAGGAGATTCACCCAGTAGGTGATCTGGTGGACTGGAGGAATCTCCTCCTGGAAGCTTCCCCAAGAGCCCACTGTCCTCCTGGTCGCTGAAGCCTCTTCCCAGGTTTATGCCCCATCGATCTAATCCCTTCATCTCAAAACACAGCTGGATAGCCAGAGCATCCTGAAATACCTGCACTTACACCATCTGAACCAGCTGATCTGGGCAGCCTGGCAGCCAAGGAAATGTCCTAAGCACAAATTAACAACACTGCCGCCCCTTGTCTGACTCTCTGCTTGTGAGTTCATGTTTCAGTCAACATAAGCAATACTCTCTGCTCTCCTAGTCCTCTGAATGTATGTGGTTACTCAGATTTATCCTTCTAATGAATCATACACGGGAAATCATTTGGTTGTCCTTGATGAATTCTCCAGGTTAGTTTAATATGGAAACCCTGAGTCTCTTTGCCTGATGATGAAAAAATTACTAGGGTTTGACAGGCCTGATATTGCAGTTTTTCTGATGATGACCTGAGCCAAAGTCCTAACACTGCTGTGTGTGTAAGTTTTCCCGAGCCTAGCCTCATTTTCTGGCAAACAGCACTGTCCACGTTTACATCGAGAATTTGGGAGTTTGTCCTGAAATCTTAAACATGTTTCCAAGCTAACTCCATGACTACGGAGGAATCTGACTGGGGGTTAGGCACTGCAAATACCTCATACCTGTTGGTGCAATGTCCAGCATGGCCACAAAATTACATTTATTCCTTTTAAACTGCAAAGTTAGTTTGCATATTCACAGAAAGCACCAGTTTTCAAAGAAAAGCTGGATTTGCAGACATGTGCCAACCACCTGGGCAGCATGCATGCAGGAGGTTGCACACTTTCTGAAGGAATGGGACCCAATACACATGGGCAGATTTCTTTGCATCTGATGTGAAATATGTCTTGCCAGAAATGTGTCTTTTCAGGACCACTGAGAAGATGATGCAGCAGAGGTCTTGAGCATGTTTAACACCATAAGCAGAAAGTCATGGAAATCAAACAAAAAGAACAAAATAAGAGACAGCTAACTATATGAAGTCCCAATTCTTATCTCCAGGTAGTGCAATCATCTGAATATCTATTTCTTCCTGTTTACATGATTAATTGACATCTTGTTAACTGTTCATTAGGGACATTGCAAATCAGCGTGGAAAAAAATAAACACTTTGCAACAGAAAAGAGGGCCTGTAATTGTGAAAACTCTGGGAAACAGAGATGGATTTTGAAAATACATTTAAGAAGTCAACCTGTGTTACATGCAAGGTAAATTGGGGAATGAAAACTTTCTGAATTGCTGCTGGAGAATGTATGTGACAGCTTGCACTGTACTTGCGATATTGTTCTGACTTTGATGAATTCCAGACTCTGTATTGTCTCTGACCAGTGATCCAAACAGCAAGAAGTAGTCACAAAACCTAATTTTTAAAAAGGTATTCAAGCTTATTGACATATTAGTCCAGTGGAGCATATTTCTTGGTTAAGTTATACACATCTCTGAATGCTCAGGTTTACATGTGAATAAGATTTCAAGTCAAGAAATATCTTGTCCTCATGATGAAGGCTCTGCTGCGGAGTTGTTGTCTGTAAATATAAATGCTGCATATAGAGCAGGAATATCTCATCTACAAAGTACCTGCTTTACTGTGCACTTTAGAGGTAGTAGTCTTAGGGTAGAAACCAGCAGTTGTCCAGCATGCACAAATACAATGCTTAAAGGGACCTTCTGAAAGGTCCCCAGGTCCCTTCTCTCCATGTCTGCAGGCAGATGTCTGTCACGTTGATAGGACCACATACATGCTGGGGACAGTGCCTGAACCAGTGCTTTTGCTGGACCATGGTTATCACACAAACCATTACACTGATATTGGAGATTTGGAAACCAATTAGTACATGCAGACCAGCTGGAGATACTCAGATGGAAGGAACTGGCAATGGACTGAGGTTGCTTCTCTTCGTTACACTACTGTGGCTGCTGGGTGCTATGGTAATAAAATAGAGTATTAATAAAAATAATAAGTAAGGAAGGGATATAGCTACCAACTTTTGTTCCTACAATAAGGCTAAAAGCATATCCCCTTTATGGTCAGAGTAAGACCATCAAAAGTGTTAGCATAAGCCTCATGTAATGCTTTGAACCTGTAGAGGTGGTGGTGTGAGGATGACTGTGCTTAAAGAGTCAAAGGCTGTGGTTCTTCCTAGCTGTGGGAACTTCCTGACTCCCGAGGAGTTTCCACCACAGTACCATGGCTCCCTATGGCCCTTGCAAAGGGAACGGTACCGGGAGGAGCGGGCAACTGTTGTGCCTTCCCATCCACGGTGCTTGGCCAGGAGAGGTAACAACCGCTTAATTCTCTTGCACATTGCAGCAGTGGTATTAAGAGATTTTTCTCCCTGTTGCAGCCTGGCAGTTTCAGTGGGAATTCTGGGCTAAATGGTATTTTTTTTCCATGCACCAGAGAGAAATTTAATTTGTTTTCTCTCTTGCTTGTTTTGTATTGCCGCAGCAGAAAGGACAACAACTGATAAAAGCAGAAAGCAAGAGAGCTGTGGCAGTGATTTTCCATTTTATTTATGGTGACACTGTGTAACAAAATGCAGTTTTGTTGCTTCTTGATCTCAGAATGGCACCTCGGAGCTCTCGCCTCCACTGCTGTGAGGAGCAGTGCCCGAGCAGAGGGATCAGGCAAAGGCCTGGATCCAATGGATAGGGTGACTCTCAAGAAAGCAAAGGTGAAAACAAAATAGCGAACAATTTAAAGTTTCTTTTTCTTAGAGGAGACACCTCAGGCTAAATCTTGCTGTCCTGAAACTGAAGTCAAAGGGATGAGTGTGGTGAATAATGAGAGAGAAGACTGGGAACTAGAGGCACAGAAAAATCCTCCCAAAGAAGACTAGGAGAAATATCATTATAGATGAGAACAGAAGTATCAGCCCTTTCCAAACAGTATCCTATCTGCGTGACAGGTGAGCAGTGAATCATGTTGTGTGAGATTTTTTGATCCAGAAAAAACTTACTGAAGGAGACAATGAACATTTCAAAATCAATGGCCTGAACAGCATGGTATCAGTGGTGGTGACCGCCCACTTGAAAAAAGCAAAAATACCTGGTGGGGTGCAACCCAAGCAAGTACAGAATCAGTGATATCACTAGCTTTTCTTTTGAAAGCCACTCTTACAGAAATGCACCTCTTATTCAGTGTACTGCCTGGCCATGCATATTATTTTATTAGAAAAAAAAAATATTTAAAAAAGCACGTACGCAAATATTGAAGGAGAACAATCAAATTACAAAGGAGACAGAGAATGGTCATGACTTCTTTGTAACTCAGGGGAGATGTTCACAAACCACAGAGAGAAATAACATGTAAGTATCTTTTCAAATAGGGACAACAGTATTTAACGGCATGTATATGTCAGCCTTGCTTTTTTAAAATTTTTTTTTTATTGCACAGTGCTGGAGGAAACAGATAAAACACCCGTTTTCATTAATACTGCAGGTGCAATGCGAGTATTGCCACACTCGGCTAAACTTTTGATGTCCTCGAGGGACTGCATGGGGGAATGACTTTGATGGATCGCAGGAGCACTTGCAACCGAGCTAGGAAAGATTAGTGTGTCTCGGGCAGAGAGATTCCACTCACCTGATTTTTTTTTTTGTTCTGATGAGATAATTTTTCTAATTAACCTTGATAACATTTCCAGACACATAGGCCTATCCACACATAGATGGAAATACATTTTCAAATGGACATTTCACTTCTACCCACATTTTCTAGTAGTGAATACAGAATTTTAACACCTTGTTGCCAACTGATTCATTTGGGAAACTAAAGCTGAACCTCTTTAACAGAAGCAGAAGTTGCCCACCAGAGCCTTTGACAGAAATCCACGCTTCCATAGGCACCAGTGTGTTTTGTATATGTTAACTGAACAAGGAGAACAGTATGAACTTAACAGCAACCTTACAGTTTTATTCCTCTTTTGATGCTTATCAAGGAAGTCAGTGATGCTCTCCTTTTCTGAGTGGGGACTGAACAACTCTAAAAAGTTGTGAAAGCTGAAGCATGCCAGTACCTGGTCCTTTGTAAATGTTCAGTGTCAGACCTTGGCCCTTCACACCATCCCATTTAGGAACAGGAATGACCATCTCATAATTCAGCTAAATTCACATAAAAATAATCCTAGAAGCAAAAAGAACCATCCCCCGTGCTCTCACCTGCTTTTTTCAGTTTTAAAATTACTCAAGTGCCCAGCCAGCACTGCTTCCAGAAGTTTTTCAAAGCTTTTCTGAGTCCCCTCGCTCTTGTCTGGCTTTACACCAACACTGATTTTCTGCTATGTAAAGCTGGAAAAGCAGTTTTCCACTTCCCAAAAAGAGCCATGACACCTCTGAGAAAGAGCAAGTAACTCCCTGGCCATCCTTTCACCATGTCCTTTGAGCCTGCTGTGGGTGAGCCAGGGCAAGCGCTGCTCTGAAAGGTTTTCCCAGGGCGCTTGCTGGATGTAGTGTTTTTCTCTGATACCTGAAAGATGGTAAAGTTTGCTGAGAATACAATATAAAAAATAATCTAACACATTACCTAGGCTCAAATGCAATAAATGTGAATTTATTCCTAACCATTGATCATATTTCTGTATCTCTGACTATGATGTTACCAATAGAGCAATGTTTAAAAGGAGCTGCAACATCATTTCATAAACCTTCATAACAGGCAGAGGAACTGAGAAACTGTAATATAGGTAACAACTTGTATTTTCTCCAGGAGCTGGGAATTTAGATTTAGGGAGAAGTTTTAGTAGGATATTTAGCACCAGCTAAACAGAATTTAAGAGAGGGTCAATGTATATGTGAGTTTTAAGAAGACAGAAATTTTAAAAGATACCATAATTCTTTTCATCTCTTCAAAGGTTATGCTGGTACCTCATCACCAATCTGCCTTTCCCCTTCTCGGAGAGAGCCTAATCCATTTTTTGCTGCAGTTGGGTTTATATGAAGCCAATAGTTAGCTGTCCACTTTCATGTGGCTTTATAGGTCTTTTAACACGTCTGGTAAAAGATACAATTGCTCTGGGTGAACATTACTTTGTTAGGCAGAAGTGATCGCTCTGTGGGATTGGCTTTCTTTACCTGTAGCAAGGTTTTTGTGTTATTCTTCTCAAAGAAGTCAGTGACACTGTCAATTTCCGAGCCAATTTAACAAAGATTGTAAAATAAGTGTTTTGAAAACTAAAACATGCCAATACACAGAAATTACTTATTTTAAAACCCCGTTGTGCCATTGGCCTGAACATGCTGATGAGGAGGTGCCATTCACCCAAGCCCCAGTGATATTCTTCATGATGGTTCACAAAATAATTTACAAAAATTTCAAACTTAATACTACATATATATATTTTTTTTTTTTTTGCTCAACAGGTAACAGGGTTCTGAGAATGTGTTATGTTTTTCCAGATGTACTCTGGTGAGGGGTTTTATTTCACTTAGCTCATTTCTGAGGAATACAGTCTTTCTACCTCGTCAGCCTTTGCCATAACTTTTAAAGGACACAGGAAGAGAAAGAACAGATGGAAATAATGATAATTGCTTACTTTGAATGTTGCAATGCACAATGCCTATAAGGTCTCATCCAAAGTTAACGGAATGGCTATCAATCTATTGTGCTTATATTTCCTCCATTACTGTAGGATCTGAACACCTCAGCAACTTTCAGGAATTTATCCTCAGGACTATGTGAGGTGGGGAAGCATATTTTTCCCCATTTCATTGAGGCAGAGAAGGACTATTTGTGCTTACCAAGGTCATACACACTGATGGAATGGGAATTTGAAGCTGGATGTTTCAAGTCCTTTAGTTGCCTTGATGGTAACCAGGTCCTGTGTGACCTGCTGAATGAGTGGGTTCTGGATCCAGCTCACCCTGTCAGGCATCCATCATCTTTAATCCCAAACACTTCAAGCTGTATGTGAAGTATAGTACCAAATATGATGACCAAGAGGACTATAACATCTATTTACCATCTCACATGCCTCAGCACATCAAAAGTTGGCTCTAATGAAGTGAATGTCAAGAAATTACAAAGGCAGGATGAATCATACCAAAATCCATGTGATTCTTCTGCAGGTCACTAAAAAAAGTCTTGTCCCTCTCAGATGAAATGCACGTTAATTACTGAACAGGGTGTGAACAGAAAACCCCTGACAAAGGAGATTTACTACCCATAAGTAACATGACGTGTGCAATAATCAGGAGCAAAACCTGTGAGAACATCTCACTGATGTTTCTTGCCCATGTTTCACTGCCCCAAGCACCTGGTCCTACCACGTCTGTCATCTCCTTTGATCCACCTGCCATATTGCTGTTCTGCCTCACTCTTGCTTTCTCACAGGACATTCCTGGGGACAGGGTTTCCCCTTTGGCATCTTTTGGCATCTGTAAACTTTTGTGCCCTGACCTCCTGGTGCCTTTCTCCCACTGGTCCCATCCATGATGCTCTGCCACTGGCTGGTCACCAAGCTTGCGGCTTGCTGTCCCTGACACATGCACCACAGCCTCCCTGTAGGATCGAGCAGCCACAAATCTCCTCCACTGTCCTCCAGCCCACACAGTGCTCTGCAGCACCCTGGTATTGGTTATATGGGGGATTGTGCACAACAGTTTAGGATATGGAGGCCTGGGTTGTGATGAAGACCCTTCTGCTTTAAGCAGTGTGTTTGGGCTAATCACAGCTGAAGATTTTACACTACTAGAGGAATCAATACTTCATTTATTCACTAAGTGGTAGATCTCACCTGTTATGTTTTGCTTCTGGATGAAAGCAGTATATAGTTCTAGTGACAAGCAAGCCTGCAGCAAACAGAATGTCACCAGCATCCACAAAAGTGATTGTTTCTGAAACAAGAGGCAAGAACATTGGGTCTGAAAAGAAATGCAATATTTTAAACAACACAGAGGACGTAAAATGAGATTTTGGGGTTAAAGGTTTGGGTGATTGTTTTGTTTCTGAAGAAATCAAACCAGGAATAATATACAAGTGTTCATCAAACAGCTATTGACACATCTACTACATGAGCAGTACATGAAAAGTGCAACTTTGGGGCATCATGTGCGATACATGTACAGCAATAACATAGATATTAATTTGAAGTAAATTTGTACTACATACAGTGCTCATGTCATTTCCAGAAACTACATAAAGATAGCGTGAAGGGCTTAGCTATGAGGATTGAAATATCAGGGAGAATTCAGAAACCATAGTTAAATAACTTAAAAAGAACATCTGAAAAGATGAACCTTTTGATAGGATTTAAACTGTCTATGGGATTCAAGGGCTTTAATCAACAAAAGCAGCTTATTCCATCAATGTCGTGAGCAATAGCAAAAAAAGCATCATCAGTGAAGAACACTGTAGAAAACAATTTATTTGGTTTAAAAATCTGTTTAGAGAAATCTGAGACTCCTCCCTTTTTCTGGTGACCATCTGGATGGATTTTGCCTTGGAAAGCCTGTCTTGAACTTGAAGCAAACAAACATTTGTTCACATGGTGGGAAAGAAAAGATTGAAGCAATGTGCCAGATCTGGAAAAGCCACCCATGCATATCAGTACATTTACCTAGAGCAAGAAAAATGTGCTCTTTGTTTCTAGGACATTATCTTCAGTCCCCTTGTAAAGGTCTCCCTGACCATCCTGCATAAGGTAAAGTCAGGAAAAAGATACTTCTTTTTTTCCCATATATGTCATTTATTTCTATAACATACATTTGCATTCAATATCCATTACCAGAAGACTCTTGCACCATGTTAGAGGCTGTGAGTGCTAATTTTTATGTTCCTTAACAAGGTTTTAGTCACCCCCAAAGCAGTTAGTGTTAGGCAATTCCTTGGGGGAGGAGGTGCCGCCCTGGCCTGGCAGCGCTGCCAGCAGCCTGGCCCCAGAGCACACCGTGGGGTTTCTGGCAAGCTTTGCAGAACCAGTACACAGCGAGGTGGCGGTGCCAAATAGTCCCCTCTCCACCAGGCCAGGCTGCCAGAGCCAGACCCGGGCCATGTCGGGCAGCTGGCTGCCACACTGATGGACCCAAAGCCATCAGCTGGCGCCGGGGCCCTATCCAAGACCTATAAAGAGGGATAGATGGTAAAATCCATAATGGGGAGGAATAATGCAAAGAGGCAGAAATGTTTATTTTCCTTTTCCTTTATGGTTAGACATTATGAATTCGGGTGGCACTGTTTTGGGTGGACTCTGGACAACTCTATCTCTGTGCTGCAATATATCCACTCAAACACTCATTTAAATGAGCTGGCAGTTCAGGTGATGGTTGTTTCCCATTTCATGCTATTTAACATCCCTTGCTGTTTCTTCACTAACTGAAATATCTGATATCCTTCAGCAAAAAACCAGTGACTGCTAACAATATACATATCAAACCCAGACAGCAACTAAACTTTTATGCTCTTTAACATTCCCGATTGTCAATATTTACTAGACCTCTGAACCTCCCTCACCCAGTGCATGAAGGCAGGAGGAATGTTGTATTTCATATTTCTTCTTTTCACAGCTTTGAGTACTGTGTAAGTAACCTTTCCTATAAAGTCAGCTAATACAATCCTTTGTCTCAGACATGTATGATTTACAAATGTAAAAGCAATGGGTTGTCACATTTATATGAATGCATATATAGGGTGAAAATTTAGAATATTTTGGAAAGAACTGATACATACTCCACAAAGGACACAGATAAATTGTACATTGGCTCTTGCTTATTTGTGCACCATCGTTGTTCTGGCAGAAAGACAATCACATTGCCTGACTAACATCAAGTAGTTCAAGGCTACTTTGCTAATGTACATTTTGACAGTCTGATGTGCACTTTTGTAGGCACAAATATATATCTAAAAGATATACCTGAAAATTTTAAGTTGAAGATGAAACACCTTTTCCTTAAAGACAATTTTGATTTTTTTATTTTAAAATTACCTTGAAGTGAACTATGAATTACTCAATGTTAAAATGACTGGCAAAGGCTTAAAAGAAAGTATATGTGTTAAAATGCTTTAAATTCCAGTAAAATCTTCCTGAAATTTTTAAAGGAAATTGAGGGCATCTATGCAGGCACATATTACCTTCCCACCAGTACTGCAGAGTCTGAGAGCTGAGTTATTAGGAAAGCTCTTTTGCAGTATTTCTGACAAATCACTTTAATGTGCCAAAATTGATTTGGCATGAAACCATCAATAGATCCTCCAGAATACTAATAGCATTAAAGGCAGAGGCCAGGTCTGTCAAACTTGCTTGACTAAAGTTGGTCTCATAAATTAGTAGTTAGGCATCCAAATTAAAGTCTTCTGCTTCTAGATGTGCTGCATGTCTGTTGGTCCAGCTGAAGAGATTTCAGCAAGTGACACATGGGGGTACTGGGGAAACCAGGGATGAGGGGAAGAGTTTATTTAATGGATTTGCTTCTCAGCTCAAATCTTCATCTGGAAGCCTCAGGTGCTGTAGGTAACCATCTCAAGGGAGTTGCTAAACCACTATAGTTTTGTGCATTTATTTATTTTTTAACAAATCCACCGATCTTGACTCTGAACCACACATCTTTCTTTTCATCCATTAAAACACTGGCACAGCCCAGTGCTCCAAGCAAAGAGCAGAGACCTGACAGGTGACAATCACTAACCTTTCCCCCAGCTCCACTCTCAAATCCCCACCAGCTTTGGGTGAAACTTCTCCCAGCCTCTGCTTTCTTGTCTGTAAAACAATGACAATGATGCTTATTTTCTATGTATGCTGTGAACATCTCTCATTATATTCAGTTACTTTCCCCGAAGTGCAAGTTTACTGTAGAATCTTTGATATGAAAGTATAGAGCAATCTTCTTCCCCCATCTAGTTGTATTTATGGAATTTAAGAGTGTGAAACAACATTTGGACCAGGTCTTTAGGCAATATATATACGTGCTATCTCTGTAACATTTAGGGACAGGAGCCTTGGGTGACATAAATCTGCTTTCTTTAACTCTAGTGAATTTGAAAGAATTTCCTTTGGTGGAGGTATTGACTCGGTTCAGCTGCGGTCCAGGCCTCTGCCTTTTCAGTAGCAATGTTTCCTAAAATGATTGGGAAAAGTACAGTACAGGAGGGGATCTGCAGCCAAGCAACAACTCAAGGGAACTAAAACTGTCGTAGCTGATTAACAGAAATGAAAGCTGCTCAGAAACAAATCTGAGTATGAATTTGGAGCACAAGAATTAATTGAGAAGGGGATTCTCTTTGTACTTCTTTTAGTAGGTCACATAGTTTATCCACTAAGATGCCTTTGAAGCTGCCAGCAAAATAGGCATCACTGGAAAGATGAAACGAGCCAGTGAGTGAAGTCATCTGTTTGTCCTAAACCCTACTATTCTGAAGAATTAGTTGCACAGTGAATAACACAAGTCTAAGCCAAAGATGCTTCGTTAGCCTTTCCAAAGAGAGGGTAAGAAATAGCTGTGGCAAGGGATGAGCTCATGGTAACATGCAGCCTTAGTGCAAGAACAGGGGCGTAACTCTGGAAGGTTAAATTTCTGCTTTGTTCACAACAATACTTCTTGCCTGCAATACTTCTGCTTTCACTGCAGAAAACACCAAAGGACTGAACACAAACTCGTAGCAAAGTGCTCCCTTCCTGATGGCATTCATTTAACGATGGTGTGGGGCAGGTGAACGTTATGGTGATATCGTGGTGACTTAGTAGACAGCTATTCACATAGCCATGAATACAGTGGGATTTTTTACATTGATTTTAATGGAATGTGGCTCACAGGGGAAAAAAGCAGATAGGCACAGGAACTGATCAGTAGCATACAAGAAAAAGACTGCAGCTCCTCCTGAAGTCACTGGGAGGAAGGGTTTTCACTAGTAACATACAGAAGGGTATTTGAGAAAAAAAAAAAAATGCACTCAGAGCAAAGCAAATGAAGTGTTTGGTTTTTCTAGCCCTTGACTGTTTGAAGATACTGACAGTAGAAAAATTCACTTTTTAAAAATGCCTCTCTTTTTAATGTGGAAAGACAATGGGGGATGCTTGTCCTGAAGAGAGCAGAAATAAAAGAGGTATTAAGATCTCGCAGTCCTGCTCTTCCTCATCAGAGAGGAGTCATGGTGGATCATGCCATCCTCTGCCTCCAGCATCCAGCCTTGTACCTCAGGAATCACTCATCCTTCACTGAGGATCACTTAGATATAAGAAACAGAGGAAAAGAGGATGCAGTCACAGAATATGGCACATTTTGGGAAGTAAATTGTGAAAAGAATACTTGCTTTGCCCATATTTTTCCATACCTATAGCTCCAAAACTAATAAAAGAGGCTTTTTGTCATGATGCTGTATTATGTTGTATTTATTGTTTTTTCCAGCCTAAAGTGCTTTGCGTGTGAGATTAAAAAGCTGCAAGTCTCAGGCCATCTGGCCAACCAAATGGATTTAGTGTACAGGATCACTGCCAGATGTATGCCAGTTGTAAGTTTAATTTTTGAACATGCAAAGTGCCTGGGGCTCTGTGTCAGTTATTCAGAGGAATTCATGTTTCAGTTTTCCAAAAGAATCCAGATACAGTTTGAATCTAGGTGTATGGTCTTTTCTCTTTCATATGGTTTAAGGGTGTGTTCTTTGCTTCTCATGAAGAAAAATGATGGCAAAAGAATTTTGCATATATCTTACAGGTTACATATGTTTGATCACATCTGTCTGAACTTATGGAACAGTAGGAAACACAGCAATAAGTTTTCTTAAGGAGCTTCGTTGAAATTGTTTTCTTTAGAATTTTGTACTTTAGATTAATTTGCACTTTATTTATGATCAACTTGGAGAATAAATGTGCTTCAAGTATATAATGGTTTATAATATCTTAAAAGTGATATTCAATTGATTTGATTTATTTTAAATGGGGAACTAATGGAATATGAGATATAATTTTAGCTTTAGAGACTGTAAGAAGGATAAAGTGCATTTAATTTTTTATTTTGCAAATGTTCTCACATTAGGTCTACACAATAAAGTGTACAGCACATTTGAGATAGACAACAAAACAAGGGGTGCATTAACCTTAAATCAGCAGGTCTGATTGCATTCTTGCTCCTGGAGATAGATGAAGTCTTGGTTAGCAGCTCAGATGGGTAAGTTAGCAGCTCAGGTGGTTCCCCAGTGTAAAGGACTGCATGTGGTTTTGGGTGCACCTTTCCAATGAAGAGTCATAAAATAAAAGCTGGCACTATAATTTGTAGTTTATTTTATTCTTGAAAGTAATTTTTCCTGTGATATTAGCCATTTTTTCTCTTGCAAACACGTCCAGGGAGTGGGAAGCAGGGAAACCAAATAAACAGTAGATTCCATAAAGTAAGGAACAGCAAATTGAGCAAAAGGAGGATTATGAAGACTAAATCTTTTGTTCAAAGAGTGATTAAAAAGCATTAACTTGGATGAAGTCAATCTAGAGCTTAACTGCATGAACCTTCTGCCCTGTTTTTCTTCTGTTTGGTTTTACATGTATTAAGAAATTAAAGGAGTGGGAGAGGCCTCTCGAGGATTGCTGAGGCTGGGACTTTTTAGAAATAATAGTTGAGAAAATCGCTTGGACTTAAGCTGTTTCCTGATTTCCAGGCAATGTAAATTGTCCTGGCCAGCTGTGTCCAAGAGCAGCAAGAATAAGTTGAGTGCTCTTTTCCAGCAGAGGACTTGAGCAATTCACACCCAAATGTATGTGCAGTGGGGATTCCTCCAGGCAATGAAATTCTGGGATTTGTAGCCTCCTCTCTTCATGGCTGAAGTGAAAACAGTTCCTCTGCCCAACAGCAAATGCAGCTGCAGTTCATTGCTGAAATAAGGAAGTGTCAGGGTAATTGCTAGTTGCTTTGCATTCAGAATACTTTCTTCTCTGTGGTTTTAGATTAAATCTGCAAAAGATGAGGGCATCCAGCTCCGAGGGTGATGTTCACCTTAAAGAAAACTGTGTTTAGAGGAGCACAACTCCTTTGCGGGAAAGAGCAATAGTATGAAGTAGGAGTTATCGGTGGATGCTATATATCAAGACAGACTAAAACCAACAAATAGTCTGGTTCCTGCACTTTGCTTGTGCATGGCTCTTGGAAATCTCTGAGCCTTTTTTTTACACTGTGTTTATACAGAGAGATCAAGGGTGGGGGAGAGAGTGCAGCTGTAAACATAAATGAAGCTGGTATATTTTTTTTCTTCCACAGCTTTTCTGTATTTACTGACTTAATTGTCTTCTGTTTAGACTGTGGTTTTAAATGAATTGCTAGTTTGATTTAAAACTAATTATTAATTTCAAAATCATCTGTCTCCAGCCATTTCCCATCATGGGCTCTTTAGTCTGGACATTTTTATATCTTCCCAGTTTGGCCTGATGACATTTCCTTTATCAGAAATATTTTTATTTCTGGTCTTTGATGTCCTTATGAACATGGTAATTGCAGTCTTTACTTCTGGAGAATACTTCCCTTGGACAGCAGCTGTGCCCCATAGCTCTGACACATGGAGTGATGGCTCATAACAGAGCAATGCAAAGCCCTCCTAGTGCCAGCAACGTTAAACTGAGTTGTACTGAGCAAAAAACTTGCCTTTTTCTCTCCTTGGATCTTATATTCCCCTTTGGCTCACAGGTCTATTTCTAATGAAGACCAGAAGGAGGAGTTCACCCCTTCTCCCCCAAGGGCATTTGACTAGAGATTGGAGGAAAGCGATTTTCCTTCCAACAGTTGTTTTGATATTTCATCATCTTTCTCATTCTGTGATTGGGTGAAAACAGGGATTTTGGTAAACAGGAGGCTTACTTCTGCCCCAGAGAGAGCTAATAAGTAATCTAGTGGCTCAGGCACATGTCCAGGGTAGAAGACACTGAATACCTCCTCAGTCTGGTCCTTACCAGAGACTGAGCTTAACTCTTGCGTAGTGCAGGACCCAGGATGCCTGATCATGTTCTTCTCCCCAGTTCCTTCCCTCCAACTATTCTCACCTCTTCCTTAAAAACAGTAATATTCCCATGGAAATTTGCTTAATCAATCATTTCATAAAAAACTCCATGTGGTTCTAGCCAAGAAAGTTGAAAAATTGAAGCAGGACTTGAGTTGAAGAAGTTGGTTAGCTCCAACCATAGGGGATACACATATTTATATCAGGGTTTTTTCACTTTCAAGTACGGTGGATTATCATAGAATTGTAATGTCCTCTCAGAATTGCTTTTCCAAGGGGTGATGCAGTATAAATCATGAAAACTAGACATGGAAAATGTCGAGCAGGTCTCCTGGTCCAACCATCTGCCAGAAGAAGATTGTTCCCTGCAGAATTTTCCCTAGTGCTTTGCTGTAGCAAAGTAGCAAAGAGATGCTTTATCTGCAAAACAGCTCCACACCTATTTATAGTCTTGAAGAACTCATTATCTTTAGTTACAGAGAAATGACTTTACATCTCTATTACAGAATAAGGTCCCTCTGTCCAGTGTTGCAGCTGAGTTTGCTAACGTGCACGTCCCCAAAGCCACAAGTGTGAAAGCTGATATGCATTTGCAGCTCAATAATTAAATCAGAATCATATCTTATCCACCACAATCACATACCCTGTTCTTCCATAACACATTGATACCCAACTGGCAACCACTTGATTACTCCCCCATGAATAATAGGCAGCACAGAAAAATGTTCCTGTGTGTTTAAAGCAGAGAAGGAGCATTTCATTACCAGATCCTCTCCGTCTTTGCCAGAAGCTACCAAACAATAAAATGGAAAGGAGAGATATAGCTTGTGGCATCTGTCAGTGCAAGTAGCCTCTGTTTCAACCTGGGCTGTTATAAATATTATATTAGAAGTATTAGCAAGAGCAGATTGGATTGCAGCAGGTCCAGAATGAGGCAGCCCGAAGGCTGGCAATAAAGCTGGAAGAAATGAAATGGTTTGGCATAGGTATCTTCTGCTTTGCATTGTGCAAGGAATGAAGAGTAAAGAGAGAAATCTTTCCGCCTTGATTCAGCTCATCTGGAGCATCTATTTAGAAGAGGCACTTTTGCCACCTTGGCAAAGATGGACGGTGCCTGCATGGGCAAACACCGTGACACATGACAAAGTCCTTGCAAAGTCTATTTAATTACCCTTGTCACTCTTTTGTGCTTTTCTGGACATGTTTCTCTATGTTTAACTAAGTTTGCATCACCATTGGATGTGGGCTCAGTCCACACTTTGGGCCAGAGCTGGGAGTGCAGGTTCAACTTGCACAGGCTTCATGGGGAACCCGGGCACATCAGTGAGGGACAGAGTTTGAAGGCATTCAGGTACTGAAAGATGAAAAAAAGAGTTACTAACTCCTCTTGGTTTCACACAATGAGAGTTCCTAAAACTGCCATTTAGTTTTTACTCTTAGCTTTAGAGACCACAGTGATTTTTAAAATCTTGTTCAAGTCTCTGCATCTTGGTCCCCCACCTGTATTATGGAGACAAAATATTTCTCTAGCCTGAACTTTTGTGAGAAGCTAAGAAACTTCTGGCAGAGGCCAGTGCCTCAGCTAAATAAGAAAATTCATTATATATGTTGAAGTTCTGACAACTTCAAGGGAACAGAGAAAATTAAAGGGGTGTGAATATATCTCAGTTTCTTTCCTGTTACTGCAATTTTAGGTGTTGCTTGTAAATAAAAATTGTTCAGCAAAAAGTTTAATTTTTTACTTTCATGGTGTTACTTATAAAAAAAAAAAAAAAACCCAACCCAAAGAAAACCAAAAATCCTTTAGCATTCTTCCTCCAGCAATGAGAGAACAAAGCAGGCAAAAATCATTGAAGAGGTGGACATCTCCACAGCACTAAATAAACCCTCCACCTTGGTGTACACGGGGGATTAGCAAAGCGAGATGCAAGAAATTGGCCTAGACTATATTTCCCTAGAGGTGCAGAGAGATATTGAGGGAAATCACAATCATTCTGTAACATGTGATTAAGAAATCAGGATATATATTTTTTTCTCATTTTAAGAGAGCAGCAGACTGGACAGGAACCACCTGAGAAAGCTGACGGCAAGAAGAGGGGAGAAATCATTCCAGTCAATAATTCTGAAGTGTGGGCTTGCATCGTTTGCTCTACAGCATTTTTGTCATGGAAGAAATATTCATATAAAGGAGAATAGCCTTGATCATCTTGGGCAGAAGGCTATTATATAAACAAGTATATCTTTAACTGCCCTCTTTTTGATCTCTAGAAGGCCTTTCCTCCTGTTTCAAGTTGGAGGTAGGTCTAAACTCAAGAGCACTCAGCACAAAAAGGCCCTTGAAGTTTTCTCTTTAAGGACATGCAGTTGCACAGCCTCTTCGAACAACTTTAAATAGGTGGCATGAATGGCAAGTCAAGAAACTGCATATCATTAGCTTCCACCTGAGGGTAAAAAGAAATACACTGTCTGACCTTAGATGGATCAGAAACAGTGGCTATCAAGCAAATAGCAGGAAAATATCCCTGACTGCTCTGTTACTGTTAACCACTTCTAGTATTGTGCCTGCCTTATAAAACACACCAAGGTTAAGCTCCACTTGCAGGACTGTAAGCCTCCACAGGACAGGACGAGGCAGCCACACACCCTACGCTGTAGTTATTGATACCCATCCAAGGATTTCAAATGGTTTTCCATCACCACCCCTGACACTCCTGGACTGTCAGTTTGCTGGTTTGAAACACCCAGCTGTAGCTCTCTTAATCATGACCCATCTTGGTGCCAGCAAATGACCCACTCACAGATAAGTCTTGCACATCTGTAAGAGTGGGGTGGTGCTCCCATCTTCCCAGGTGACACAAATTTATGGTGTGAGATGCTCCTGCCCTGCCTGCCGCTGTACCTCACTGAGCTGTTGCCCACCAGGCAACGTCATGAACAACCTGCCCAGCACTCGAGCACCATTCTGCTGACATGATGCCCAGTGCCAAGCCAATGGGTCTGGCCACAATGCCTTTTGCTCTTCCTTTGCTATTTGAGGCCGTATTTGTGTCCCACATGCAGCATGGGGTACGTACAGTCATTTCGCTTCTCTGACTTCTTTCACACTCGACACTGTAATTTGTGCTTTGGCTCTTTTCCTAATGACTGTATTATTAGCTCTATTTTCATCTGCTCTCAGCTGTTTATTTTGCATAGAGTTATTTTGGCTACTCTACATATCACAAATTGAGTAGTTGAACCAAGTCCACAAATGCTTACAGAGAAAGCGCGTCGAGCAGGGCTCTGTCCGACCAGCATCTTTTTCACCCTCACATGTGGTGCTGCTCCCTGCCCACACTGGCATCCCGACTGCCATCCTCTGCATTTCCGAACGTACAGTGGCGCGGCGAGGAGCAGAGTGACCATATGGCCTGAGGCAGCTGGGCCTTATGAGTCTCCATTTGCAACACCTAGTTTGCACATCCTAAGACGCAGAAGGTGTTTAATATGTTATGTGTCACTTTATGGGCTATTCCGGCCTTAATTACAAAGTCTGAAATGGTACACAAAAGCTGTCAACTTGAATGTGCTCCCTGCAGGAAGAGGAGGCTTTGTCCCTCAGTCAGGATGTTTTTCTGTTTGTATCCAGGACATCTGGGCAAGGCAGCTGACACTCCAGCATTCAAGGTTGCTGGTCCTACTGTTCATCATCTAGCTGTTACCTCCTCAGCAGCCCATCAGTGCTCTAGTTTTTTGGTACAGCTAGTGGTAATGAGAGTCGCAAAAGAGTGAGAGAGGTCTATGAAGCCCTTGATGGGTTTATGGAGGGGAAAGGATCTGTGTGACTCCAGTTTTCTCCTGATCTCCTGACAGCTTCAGACCACAGAGGTCTGTTATTTAAGTATGTCAGGGATGAAGTCCTCCTGAATTCACCTCTCACAGACCAATGTGGGTTTTTGGAAAGGCCTCATTTACATATACGTATTCCCAAAATACGTCTCTGGAGAGCCCTCGCTGTGATCAGCATCAGGTATGAGCCCTGCAGTATGCAACTGCATAGGAGTTTGTTTCTTCCCCACTGCCCATCAACAGCTAAAATGGGAATTTCTGTCTGCACTGTGCCGATTGGCTCCAGATTGTTTATACGGTAAGAATGAACTGAGAAACAGGGAAGGAGCCCTCACTTTCTGCTTTCCTGGGAACAAAGACTTCTCAAAGGACCTATTTTCTTCTGGCTTACTGGAAATGAAGGGGAGTAAGCGTATTAGAAGATTCCCTAAGAGCAAACAAAGCAGAAGCACCACATTGCCTAGGGTAAAACAGAGAGGGCCTGACTGGATAGAAGCAGAAACAAGTGATCTCCATTTAGCTCTTCCCACTAAATGAAGCTGAAAGCTGAAAAATTAAACAAAGCTGCCTATCTCCCAGGTTTTGGAAGAGGAAGGAGCACAGGTAATGTGCGTGTGTTTTTACAAGAAAGTCTTAGCTAGAAAAGAGTTTTTTAACAATTTTACCCCCCTCCCAGCCAGTCCATGGTTTTAGCAGCAACCCAGGATCTCTGGTGGGCAATAGCCTGCTTCCCAGCAGAAAGAACTCTATGGAAGCTGCGTGCGGTTTTTAATGTTTAATGACACAAAATCAATTGGAAGTGGTTGCTGGCTTCCACAATCAATTTCAGGAGATCTCTCAGAGAACAGGACAAAGTGGGAGAGTTTCCATTAGCCCTGGAAATCTCATCAATGATAGGAAAATGGTTATAAACAACCCTGCACTCCAATAAACGTATTAATAACCTTGTCCTCACTCATTTCTCATGTCTCTGTAAGAGGATACAGTTTTGTCACCAGTAAGGTCATATCTTGGTCTCAATTCCACCTTTTCTTTGCACAGACACACAGATATCGATATGGCTGTGAGTGCCTTAAAGAGTGAGCTCTGAACCATGGCTCACGATTGCTGCCCCCTGAGCTGTCTCTCATCTGGGAATATCCGAGGGCCAGGAATCACAGAGGGGCAATCTCCCTGCCTGCGGGGTCTGCCCCATAGTGAAAGGCACCTTAGCCAAAATACAGAGCAAGAAGCCGTCCTGCCTTATAGCTGGGTGAGAAGGGACTCCCCAAGAAAACACGGGGCTCCTCATCCTGGGTGCACACAGGGGCTAGCACAGCCAAATCCACCCAAACTCTGATGGGTGGACACTGAAGGGCTGTTAGGTCAATGAGAAGGTGCTTACTGATTTTGATGGGCTTTATGCCCTTTCCCAAACTTAATGCTGCATGGCATGAAGTGCCCTTTTTCTGCCCTTGTTTTGCTCAGACTGGGAGAGTGTGATGCCTTCTGTGAGCTGGAATCTGCAAAAACAAAGTTATTTTTTGCGTCTTTTAAAAATTCCTGGACTAAGCAAAGTTAGGAACAGCCCTGACTGCAGCTCAATACAAATCAAGAGCCTGTTTTCAAATTTTGCAGGTTCTCTCCAGGACTTCAACAAAGTGAAGTCAAGGCAGGGTTTGTAATGCACAATTTAATCAGTGAATTTGTAGATCTCAAAAGGCATGCTTAATTTAATATTGTTTCTAATAGCTATTGTCTTCATGCTTGCCTGTTTCCCCGGTGTTTTTCCCTTTTGTAATTACTTGAATAGGCATTTCCAGGTGCACTGCATATATTAGCAAGCATTTACATTTTAGTAATGAGTGAGACTTTAAGTGTTTTATTTCTTCATTGCCCTAATACTTACTTTATTAGAGGTCCTGATTCTTCTGAAGAAGAAAAATTAACTTTTACCACTCGTTTCTACCTCATTTTCCTCTTGTACTTTATGATGCCCCTGAAAACAGAAAAGCTAGATTACTTACTGGCCAGGGTTAGACCAGATTTAAATTATCAGAGAAAAGTAAAATTAAAAGGGGATGCTTGGTCAATGCCTGTCCTCACCCCTTATTGGGATGACAAGTAAGCACTTGTTGAACTTAAAGCCATTCCCCTGGTCATCAGGGCCTCAGGGTTATTTTAAGCTCTGTTAGGGGTACCTACAGGGCCCATTTCCTACACCCCGTTACCATCCCTTAGAGTTAATGTGCGTTTTTCCACTCCTTGCCCCACAGCATGCAGCCTGGGGACTCATGGGGCGCAGGAGACCAAGCCTTGCCCAGCCATCCCAGGCTGCCGATTAACACTGTAGCAGGATTTCAGCATCCATTGACAACCTTCATCCTGCCACTGAGCGGCATTTATTATACATGCACAACATCCCTTTGCCACATGCTAGTCTAATTTTCAGATTAGCTGCTTATTAACATTATTACAAACATGGCTCTTCATCTTCTATTAAATGGTACCGCAGCCACTGCGCTCTTACATGAAGCCTGTAAGAAAGCACTTGGTTCACTAAATTACCCTGCAAATGTCAAACTTGCTCTGTATTATTAGCTGTACATCTTACATCCTCTTTATTAGGATTCTGTGTCTTGAGGGTGCCCTGTGGCGTATAGATTTTTTAAAATACTAACCAGTGTCATTTCGCTGTTTAAAAGAACATTTAATTAAACTGGATTCATTGCTTGTATGGAGCAAGTTAAATGAAAACTAAATAGAAGGCATATGATTACATGTTATTAAGAAGAGCGACTGCTCCAGAGACTAAACTCTTTTAACACAACATTAAACTAAACTCATTTCATATGCACAGGTTAGCTCTGGCCTGTGAGGAGAACATATTTTGAGATCAGCAGAATGGTTATGGGCACTAAACAGCTTTTAACAAAATGTGTGTTACAGGGAAGAAACCTTTCCTAAGATAGACTTAAATATGCTAACGACAGAAATCAAAGCTTCGCAATGATTCTAGGTAACCTTTTAAAAATTACCACTTTTATAGTGTCAGATATAAATGGTAAGATTGGCTTTGTTTATTATTTCACTAGCTATAAATTAACAAAGGGCCACAATGAGTATAAAAATAAAATTGGAAGTATTTTGTATGCTTGAGTTGTTGGACACATCATGACTTTTTAATGGTTTTTAGGAGAGCAAAAAGAATCGTAATTAAAAACTCCATTACACAATTTCCTATTCCTTACTTCATTTATGTTAGCACTGTTGGTACAATTAGAATTTTTTAAGACAAGCACTCACTAAATTTCCTTTCCAGGCATCCTAATCTTGTTTTTGAAAGTCTACTGCACCCATGTCCTTTTCCAACCCCATCCCTAAAATTCACTGTGGCTGTGAGCCTGCAAAGCCTTCAGCAGTGGTGTGGCAACTTGGTGGGCGAAAAGCTGCTGTTTTTTACATGAATCACAGCTGTCTCATCATACCCTTGTAGCTACCAACTGCTCTGAGGCTACAATTGCCTTTGGTGGTTCTGCCCATCATTTGGAGGAGGGATCAGGGTTTGGGTGTGCATCACTACCTGGCACCAGCTGGGTGTCATAGCCCTCCCCCCTTTCCTTCCTATGCGCCCTCCTTGCCTGTTGATTTACCTGTTACTAAGGTTAAAACCATGACAGTGACAAGCTCCAGCTCAAGCCCTCTTCAAATCCTCACAAGGACTCCACATCTATTTTCTCTGCTCGCAAGTGAGCATGCACAGCTAGAGCTCCAGAGAGGCAGCTCTCAGTATGAGGTTCATGACTGAAAAGCATTAGGTGATTGAGATCCTGTATCTAAAACTGGAATCACCTGTTTCTTCCAATAAAGTAACTTAAAATCAGGCTGTTTGACATGCTAGTTACTGGTTGGACCTGCACTGTGTGTCCCCAGTACGTGTTTCCTAAGCACCACTGCATTTCGTGCAAATAATTCATGTCAACAGTGAGGACATCGCTGTGGGAAGATTTGGCTCACAAACCTCCTCCAAATCACATGGAGAGCACAAGGAAGAGGTTTCTTATGTGTGAAGTGGATTCACTCAGAGGTGAGGCTGCACCATCTCCCTCCAGTCGGTTCCCCTGCCCTCTCTGGAAGGAAGTGCTGGTCGCCCCATTCTGCTTGACTTCCCCAGTTCCAGCAGAAGCTTTATAAATCCCCTGGCCATGAAGATGCCTGATGACCAGGATAAATACCTATGTCCTCAGAATGGTGGGCCTTAACTCCTCAGCATTCCCCTGAGTGGGTGCGGGTGGCTCTGCTTGCTGCCCTCAGTGCTCCTGGCACAGTCCCAGGACACCTTGCTGCTGAGAGCTACGAGCCCCTGGACTCCTCCAAGGGTTGGGGCTGATGAGTGCTGCCACAATACATGTCCCTGAATAATAAACAGGATAACTTTTGCCTGTGCATTAGGCCAGACATGTCCCTCTACCTCTATCTAGGTCAGCGAGAGCCTTGGGAGTGCAGAAGTGTGCTCTGAAAAAAAGAGGAAGAGACCTTCCTATTTTAAGGTTGTTTTAATTGCTTTTCATGCTTTTCATAACATCTGAGAGGAAACTCTTTCCCGGGAGTGCCACTTCCCCCACTCATGCCTCTTCTGGGAAGACCCGGAGATCTCAGCCTCTCCTGCACTGCAGTCCAGGCACATCACCAGCTCTTCTTCTCCTGGGGTCCCTCTCTAGCTGATCCCTCTTGTCTTCTCAGCATGTCTACTTTTTACCTTTCTTTTTTGACTGCAAAAGAAACAGAGCCCTTCCATGCATTGCTAATGCGAGCATGCAGCCACATATACATGAGAAACTGAATTATAGCAAACAAATTGAAACAAATAAGGCAGCCTTGGAGCAACTCTGCCTTCCAAATGGATGTGTGGTTGTCCAGAGGTCAAGCTTATAAATTCTGGGCTTTGAAACGGGCTCTTAAATGGAGACCCTGCATGTTTTTTGTTCGTTAACACAATCCACTCTTGGGGCACATCAGTACAGCCGCAGCTTTGAAGCGAGTTGTAGCCAATATAGTAATGTGCAGGGACGTAATTAGCAACATTGGAAGGGCTGCTGTGGGCAGATGGGAGCTGAAAAGGCTGCACTTATTGTGAGACAGGCTTTTATACATATTGGCCTGGGAGTCTAAAGCAATGTGTGATGAATGACCTTACACATCGATAAGCCATTTGAACAGTAAACTATGGCATCTGTGTCCCTTGCTTGGTTACAGGGCAGTGGTACCCTCTCTATAAATCATGCCAGAATGAGGTTTCCCTTAGTAATCTTGTTAACCTTTCCTGCCCTGTGGGTTAGCTACCCAAGGGCTTAAATCAACTGTTCAGTCAGGTGGCCTGAGGTTCACATGCAAGGTAAGAAACCCCAAATTTCTCTGGCTGTGGTCCTTTGCCTTCCAGCAGACCCCAGTTTCTGCCTTAGAGCAAGTGCTGACCTCAGGCACAGCCTCAAAGCCTCTGCAAGGTGAGAGGAGGAGTAGCCAGGACCAGACCTGTAGGAACCAGAAATCCTGCAAATTTTGTGCTGCAAAGCCTCTGCCTTTGGCAGAGTACAAGCTTTTTCTTTTTTTTTTTTTTTAAATCGTATTTTTTTATCCCCCTCATACCTTTACCTGCTGCCAGGCTTGCAGTGTTACAGCAGCCCATAGGTACTTGAGTATTATTTCATAGTTTGCCTTCTGCCCTGGCGGTACGTCCATCTGAGCAGCAGTTCACCTGACTTATTTCAGAAAAGATCCCAATCCTAGTAATAGCTTCTGATGGAAATATTCTGTGACTGCTGACTCTTAAGCTTTCTTGGGTTTTGTTTTCCAGCAAGCTGTAATTTCAGGCAGTCTTAGCATCCGCTCTCACATTGCAAAACCCAAGAGAACCTGTTTTATACACATGCACAGCAAAAAGCCTTTTACTCAGAATTTGGTTAAAAGTATTACGCTAACGCACCGCTGCCTGTGTCTTCCCTGGGATTAAATTCAGGATGTCAAGTTCATGCTCCCATGGGCTGTGCAAGTACTGCTTTCAACAGCCTAATGCTTGCCCTGGGCTTATATGTCAGTCATTATTAGGAAAAAAGAATGAAATTGAGGAAGAAGAGAGTTAATGTGTAAAATGGGTAGCGATAATTCTGTGCCGCTATTTCTTGTATAGTATCTCCAGTGATGGTCATTTCAGCTTGGGGTCCAACAAGCTCTAAATGGCTGAACTATCATGATTGTTTATTTAGTGTTTCTCCAGCTGTGGTTACAGGTGGGTACCTGGGGAAGAACATCCTATACATCTTATATATACAGGGCAAGAACATATGATAGTTTTCCTCAATACTTTTCCACCTTTTTTAGCTCAGGGACCTCCTGTACTGGACGCTGGATGTTCCTCCCCAAAACGCTCCTCATCCACTACGTTGTTGTCTTCTCCGCGTGAAGGTTTAACATCTGTTCCTCTTTCAGGAGAAGTCCCAGGGATCACCCAGCTGACATGGGAAGTGCCAGCTCCTTCTTTGGGGTTTATAGATCTGAGTAACAGCAGCCATGGGGGAGGCAATTGCTGTCAGCAAACTCGTCTGCAATCACTGACCCAAATTTGGATCAAATCCTTAAGTCCTCTTCCATAAATAATGTTCTGTCCTTCACATAAAAAAACCACAACCATTTGCTATTTATACAACATATACACCTAAAAACCGCCAACCAAGATGAGGACTCAATTGTGCTAGGCACTATAAAAACAAGCAGTAATCCCCCAAAGAGCTTTTAAAGCAAGGAATTGATAGTTTAGTTCTCTTAGGAAGACTAGTCCCTGTGAATCTTTAAAATGTATTTCTATGCAGAGCAGAGAAGGTTGTTGGGCTTTCATTCCTTTCAGTTCTTGATAGCACTCATAAAGCACCAAACACAAAAGCTAAGTGTGACTGTAACTCGAATCCCAGACAGAATATGTGTGCAAATCCTGCCGGATACATCCATTGACTTCTAAGCAGAAATTTCTTTCCGAATCAGAAAAATGATGAGCCAGGCATCACTCCTGATTTAAAATATCAGCCTCACTGTGGTAGATTTGATTGCGACAGGCTTCGTAGAGAGGAGCAATCCCAAATCCTTACCATAAAAGCATATTTCTGACTTCCTGCTATTGTGTTGCATTCATGGACATGCTCAAAACAATAATTTTTAGAGTGGTTCGACTCCTGAGCTTGCCTCGGTGCACTTTGAAGCAGTTTGTTCTAAGCAAGTCATGTTCACTATCCTAATCTGACATGAAGCCTGATGGAAAAATCTGTGATCGATTATAGCAGCAGGACAAAGAGATATGAGAGGAAAGCAATGCAAAAGAACAGATATCAATCACTGGTTCGCAATGAGCCTAAAGAAGGTAGCTGGTGATATTACTGAATTTGAAGGCAGTATAGCACATCTTTTCGCTGTTGTAGGTAAACACTCTGAGCTGCAGACTGTTTGTCTTACAGACAGACCGATTTGGTATGAAAAGTGGATTTTGAAGTATGGATTTTGTTGGAAGGGAACAAAATAAACTATTGGTTTGTTACCTTGAAAACGGTGTAGCGTGTAATGAGTGTTTGCAGCGGTTTCACAGCTGCTTATTACTGTTATTTTTAAGCTTCTAAATGTATTTACAATTTTTAATTGATTGAATATGAAATATATGATGGAACAAATTGTATTGAATAAGAAATAGCAGACACTAACAACAAACTCTTTAATGTTGAGTTAGCTTTTTTCTCATTGCTGGACAAGATCATACTTCAAAGCAAATTAAAAATGTGAAGCCAGATTCTGATTGCAATGCAGCAACAGAAATCTTCCTGTCAGCCTCAATAAAAGCTGGTGTAAGTTTTCAGTATTAGTCCAGTCCATCCAATTCACATGTCTTTCTGTCTTTATCTAATCTAATACATGGCCGTGAGATAAATTACAGAAGCTTATGATAAATTGCATTGCTATTCATTTTTGGCAAGATCACCTATACTCTGGCCACTAATTCATCTCCGCCAGGATCCATTGTAACATACCAGATCCTTGAAACAGCCTCCAAATAATGTCATTTCATTTTCTTTAAGAAAATAAAGAAATTATATCTGCTGGCAAATACCCTCACCAAAATAAATGATGCCTGATTGCCACCTCTGCAAAATCATGGTTATAAAAATATCAAAATGTATTTATGGCATTAAGAGTCTCAAAGATATTAAGTCCTTATATTCTATTTGAATGGGAAACTATGACATGATTTAGGTTGAGGGATTTTAAAGTGGGAAAGCATGACATGGTTTAGGTTTAGGGATTTCAAAGAGTCATTAATTTCGTTATTTCTGTGTTCACTGTTTTTTTGTCTAGAGACTTGATAATACAGATAGAATACATAAAACTGAGTAAGAAATCTGCAGGATGCTGTAATAATTTTTTTCTGGTGCTTATTTAGAGCAGTTCACCACTTTTGAACAGAAGCATCATCCTGAATCATACCAGTACCACCTTGGACCCACACATTGATGCATCTCTGTTAGGTACCATTCATATCCATCTCGCAGTGGAAAGAGGAACATCCCATTAAAACAAAAAGGGAAGATACCTTCCTTGCCCTTACACCCATCAGATCCAGCCCTGCCTTCCATATGAACTCTGCTGGGTAGCAAAGGCTGGTGGTGAAGTGCCTCTTAATGTGCAAAGAAATTGTGAAGAGTTGAATGTGAGGTGTCGGGAGGTACGAGCTAGTGAGGTCTGACTTTGTGAGTTGTAGGAGAGCTCCCATTGCCACTAGTGTGAAGGAGCACCAGGACACAGCAAGCAGATAGAACTGCAACACAAAAGCTAGTTTAAAGCCCACTGATGGTAGACACCATTGGCCCCACCACCAGCATGAGCTGTTGGATGTGCCAGGGTGGTGGTGGGCACTGGACTTCATCCCGAGCCAGGCCCATGTCCCAGCCCAATGTCCCAACACTCCGCTGCTGAGAAAGAGGGGAAGCAGTGAGCTGATGTCAATTTTGGTCAGAGCAGACATGTTAGCACCTATGTTCCAGCTCAGTGCCAGCCCACATAATCACTTTCAGCTCCTTGGTGTTGCCACTTGACTGCCGACAGCCACCTCCTCCTCCTCATCCTGCCATAAATCACTGTGAAACGGTGCCATGAACCATCCAACAGTTGCTGAATTTCACCCAGGAAATTGCTGCACCTCAGTGGTAAGAGAAGTGGTTTTGCATATCAAGATTTTAAAGCAATTTGGGGTATTTTGAGATAGGACACACTATTAATGTGAAAAGACAGTTATAATATTTACAGCAAAATCTGTTATCCACCCCATGAAAACATGAACAGTACTTCAAGACAGAGCATGTATTGCAGGATGATGTGAAAACCTGGCATTGTTGGTGGGAGGGAAAGTTTTCCTGGTGATTTCAGGGAGGTGAAGGCTTCATCCTACACTATTTAGGAGCAGTTGAGGCATAATGGTTACGTCCAGCTAATTGGATGCATTACTATAGGCGCTTGAGAAATATGATAGACAGATGCATTCAGCTAGACAGATATCCCTGGTGTAGCGAGCTGAAGTCAATTACGGAGTTAAATTGTGAAAGATTTGACCTGATGTCATTTATATCTCAAGTCATAATTAACGCTTAAAGTTCAACTCTATGGCAATTTTCTTTTAATAACACTTAAAACCTATATAGAGCTCAAAGAATTGCATAGACATGATGAAGGATGACTTGAGTGGATGCCAGAACTTCAGCGTTAGTAATTAATCCTCAAAACACCTTTGCAAGGCATATGGGTAGCATCGTTTCTCTTCAGTTTTTCCTTTGAAGGGGAGCAGGGTTTGCCCAATGACTCCTCAAAGTCCATGGCACCTGGAGATAAGGACTGAGGCTTTTTCAGGTGCTAAACCAGCAAACACTCAGATCAGCCCAGCTCCCATCTTTTTGTCTTGATATATTTTTAATTTCTACCAGAAAGATTGTGAACAAATTGCTTGTCAAATGGCCTGTTTTTTCCAATTAGAAGCTATGCAAATGCAGAAGAAAAAATCTGCCATAAACACAGCTTCTGCTTCTAATATTTTCATGTGGATGAGATATGAATCTTACTGGGGGAAGAACTGCACTCTTGGACTGAGACCTTGTAAGCCAAGATTCAGCTCACTGCAGATTTTTATGGTCAAGTTATAACTGCCTGTAAAGCAGGGGTTTAAAATGGAAGTGCTGACAAAACTTTTAAGCTACAGCAGTGGAAATGGCGCCGCAATAATTTATAATCTACAGACAGCTTTGGATTTATTATCACAATGACAAATGCACAGTCATTGTTAATAGGATATTTCCCAGCAAGGACTTCTTGTTATGCAAGCCAGGTTCACTATGTCATGCAGCATGATAGCAATAAAGTCTACAAGAATTTGTAATGAACTTCAATTACTAATAGATTATGGTTAATGGGAAATATGTGCAGTAAAGATATGGGTTTTTATATGCGCCTTCTGGTACTTTACAAGGCAATGATTTATGCTACAATTTATGTTAACATTCTCTACTATGAAAAAAAGCCTAAATTGGTGGAAAGCCACTCCATCCATAACAAATATTTAAGATAATTTTGCACATCATATAAATGAAGATGTAAAATTAGATATTAATCCATTTCATTTTAGCATTTGTATTTTTATTAAAAATGAAGACTTTGCCCTACTGTGTAATGACATTAAAGAATCCTATCATGGGCTGCAAGCATGAATTACACCGATGTAGAAATGGCGACAGCAACCGAGCTGTAAGTGCATTTGTTCAATTTGCTGTTGTAATTAACAGAGCAGTGAGAATAATTTTCTACATATGATTTAAAGTAACAGCCCTGAAGCTGCTCAGGCAGATGTGTTTGATGCAGAGGGGATATATACATGAAGATGGGGCTCCTTTGGAGGGGGTCAGCCTTTTCCTCCCCCACTTTTTCTCTCCCCCAGCCTTCCCATGTGGCATCACTCCAAAGCCATGCCTCATCCACAGACATTGGGCTATTCCCTTGCCTTCACAGCAAACCTCCTGTGGGAATTACTTTGGGAAATAATCACCTGACGCAGCATCAGAGACACAAGCTCACACTTACTTATCAGAGGGACGCAGGCCCGGGTGTTTGCCTGCTATTTCAAAGGAAGGCTGTTCCTCCTCCACCTCCTCCCTCCCTCCCTCCAGCTTTTTTCTCCTGTACCTGTAATATAATCTGTATATTCCAGGTTTATGTGCCCACAAAATGAAAAGAAAAAAGGATGTCTCCCAACTTAAAAACAAACACTGTTCAGAACCATCTCTGATGAACGTATAGATGCAATGTTAAGGATTGCCTTTACCCAGACTCACATTTCTGCAAAATGTTTACACTTCATATCTGAAACATTTAGCCAGAAAGGAACACCCACACGTGAAGAACTTGCAAGATCATTTCTTGTATATTTTTAATACAGGTAGCCTGACACCCAGTTGTTTCAATAAGTGTTATGCTGGTTTAAGACTATTGCTCTCAGTGAACCTCTGTATAAAGCCTATAAATTCACTCTCTAGGGGTGTTAAGTGAGGAAGACCCATCCTGTTGGCCCACACATCCACCTGGGGGTTTGCAAAGGCCAAGGCTGGTCTGGAGATGTGCTTTTGGAAGAAGTTTCTGCTGGCTGGGCCAGACCCAGTACACTGGGATAAGAAGACTTTCTGAGAGGAAAACAATTAATTCAGTTCCGAAAGCACAGAGGTAAGCTCAAAATTGCTGTATAAATCCCAGTCCAGGAACAGGCTGGACTCCCCAAACATGCTCTCAAATAGCAGTATCTCACTGTACAATTAAGGGTGATTCTTGCATGGAAATGTGGTTCTGCAGTCTATTAGGAAGTTGTTTGAGAGATTTACAAAAACTCCTTCAGTTTTTATGGTCAAATGAGCATAAAATTGTGCTTCCCCACACTCATTTCCTACTAAATAATACTTACAGTACTTTCTTCTTGGAAATATGTGTGTTATGAATTTAAAATTAAAAATAATTTATCCCTTAAGGGTGCTCTTCTGATTCAGTTTTCCCCCAGCCCCTTAACAGAAGCAACTGCATATACAGAATGGAGTTTACTGTATTTTTTTTCCCCCTTTTTTAAATGAAATTCTCCTCAGAAGCAAAAGCAGTGGCAGAGGACTTCTCCGGCATGTGTGGTTTTAGATAAGGAGTTTTCTTCTCCAGACTGGGGTGAAAGTGCCTTTTCCCTGAGTGAATTCTGTTTTTAAAGAAGGCCCCGTGCAATGCCATGCACCCAGCAAGCGCTCCCTCTCTCCAGCCTCTCCCTTTCTGATTAAAGAGGGGAAGGAGCTCTCACGTGCATTCACGCTGAATCTCCTTTTTATGTTTGTGTGTGATGATATTCTCCTCCCTTCTCTCCAGATCATCTCTGCTGTTCCTCATCTTTCCTGCTCTCTCCCAAATTTTCAGAACAAAGTTCCTCCCAAAAGACTAAAAAGGTTTTTTCTTACATTTTTTACCTCTGCTAAACCAGAAAACAACAGGACCTGCATGTGCATCTTGTTGCTGGGTTTTCTTGTTGAATTTGGGTTTTTTTTTAATTCTGGCATTTCTATAGCTCCTAAAGATATGCCAGTCCTGACAGGGTTGATGTGGCAATATTCAGCAGTCACCTCCTTCAGACGCACCATTTAGAAGAGGTCACTGACAGCACAAAAGAGCTATAAAAATAATTGAAACTTTAATTTGTTTCTCTTTAGAAATGCATGCAGCAATCTGTCCTAAAGAGAGATTTTCTTCCCTGCTTTGGCATGTCAGTGTAGCAGCTTACAGATATACTGAGGTCTTGTAATGCAGGAATCTGTACGTAGCACAGTGTGAAAGCGGTGATAGATTTTGTTCGGTTCAACAGCTGAGAAATATTATTAAAACATTCTAAAATACACTGGAATTAATATTTGATCACTCAGAGAAGTATGTGGTTCAAATAATACACACTAGAATGAATATAAACAGCTATTAAAGCCTAATACATTCTCTTGTAAATCACTTCAAACCTTTAATAATCTATATTGTATCAGAAATGTATATGCAAAAATAAAACATAATTTCTTGCAGCTAAATCATTACCTAAAATAAGCCATTTCAACACTGAATTAAATTATTTCAATGTCAGAAATCAGACCTGTCTCACTGAATAAACTGAGTATTCAGACTATTACATTCATTTGAGCGACTACATTGTATCCTGCCATGCATTGTGCCTTCCAGAGAGCGTAACACTTCTTAAAACTATAAAATCATTTAGCAAGACAAATGCACCAATGACCAGAGTAGAGACAGCCCCACATGGAGAAGGAGCCAAGGAGGTGAAGCACCTTCTTGGTGACCATCCCATGTTATATATTGAACAGATTTACCTGACATGACCACATTGACCACATGTTTTTACATGTTCCATGCATGGTCCATGTATAGTGGAAGACTGCAACCAGGATGCTTGTGTGTTTAGCTAATAATACCAGAAAGCCCTATGTGACAGCAGTAGCTGATTCCTAACAAAGGCTTTGAATCAGGGCTTGTTAGTGAAATCTGGCTCTACAGGACAGTTGCTACCACTGCTGTGCCTTGACCATCTCCAACCGCTTTGCTCTTGCAGTGACAGTATGGACCTGGTCCACAAATAGCTCTGCAGATGCAACATCATAAAAGTAAAGTGAAAATGCAGGGAGAGGGAAGCAGTGCCGTTAAATGGAGTTGGCAGCAGAGACAGGAGCACGCAACCAATGCACGTGCAGAAGGTCTGAGGCAACTTCCATGGTAACTGGAGGTATGAGACCTTGAAGTCACAGCAAGCTCAAGAAATCCCCTTGAGCAGCCATTGAGTTGGTCATTCTGAGCCTCCACTCTTGCCAGCTGCACTGAGAAGTTGTAATTTGCTTACTTGGTCTGTAGAGAGTTTTTAAATGAAGATGATGAAACCATGTATAGTTCTTGATTATTTCTTAGGAAATGGTCAGGTTTCTGCAGTGCCTGAGTGGGTGATCCAAGTTACATCTGATTATACGACATCCATACGATAAAGCACAATTAACTGCTTAGTGAGTTACACATTCATAGATTAGTGCAGAATTAATTGGGTATTAAAGCTCACTTATGACAACAGATATTAATGATGATTTCTTAACAGGCTCCAAAAATTATATATCAGTACTGAAGTAAACTAAGCCATTTATAAAGTATGAAAAACCAAATTCAGCTGTTTTCAGCATGTATCTGACTATTTGCTTTAGATCAAGAAGCAAGAAGAGGTTGACTCATGGCTCAATCACTATTACACCCAGGTTGTTATTAAAAAGCACCTTCCCATCTCTTTTTTCACTGCATTCAGGCTTTTTTAACTCTTCCATAACCTGACGCTTTAGCTCAGGAGGAGCAGTTTTAGAAAACTCACGAGTTTCTGTGAGGAAATCCAGCAACAGCTCCCCATCCTTATTCCCTTCAGTAAAGCAGCTTGTTATGTCCATGTGGGACGGGAGCTCATAGAACTGGTACTTCAGCCCAGCTGAATCCAGCATCCTTCTGAGGTCAGCAGAGGAAATGTAAGTGCAGAGATCATTTAAAGGGAAGGAAGACCCGTACTTCTTCCACAGTGTTTCCCAGCCACTGGTTCCTGAGAGATAAACCATCAGAAAAATGCTCAGGAATAAAGAAAATTCACTATTTGAACAAATTTTTGATCATCTGGGTTTTTTCAGCAGTTGTCCTCTTTGCGAGCAGGATCTCTCCAGAGCTGGGACATGTGTCCTGGGGCATGGTGGACATGGCCACCTCCCAGCTTCTGTTCCTTGGGGTTGGGGGCTGCAGGAGGGGATGGACACATTACCTGCCATGGAGTTCCAGCACCTCCCACCAAGTCCCCAGATGAGGCCAGAGCAACTCAGTACACTTACTCTTCCACTCCCAACACGCTGCACTCCTCTGCTTCATGCACATAGGCAGTACCTCGCAGGGACATCCTTCTATTGTCCACATGCTGAACACTAGCTATTTAGTGCCATCTTCTTGATTTAAACTATTGCCTAGATTTCAACTGCCTGTTTGGAAGACCAAATCCTCCCCTATTCCTTCACCTAATTATTTTGTGGTTGAGCTACACATAAGCTTCATTGAAACACTTATTAGCAGTAAACTATCTCTCTGCTATGTGAAATACCTGGGGTGCAAAGCCCTGATCACATTGTCCATGCAGCTGGATCTGTGGTGGAGAAAAGGTTGAGATGGACAGAGCCCAGGATGAAGCTGCATCATCTTTCCAGGCTTCAGCTTTTGCTCCCATCACACTCACATGCTGTTGGGCATGGGTAAAGAGAGGCCTGTCCCTCACCCCAAGCAGAGATCCCCAGCAGTGCTGGTAGAACATTTTGGCTGTGTACTATCTGGGTCTGCAAAAATTAAGATTGAGGAAAGAAAAGGCTCCTGTAGCACCCCAATCACCTCCGGAACTGAGCCCATGCCCAGCCCACGCTTGTGCATGCACCTCTTCTCAAGGGACGTTTTACAAAGACAACCAGCTGGGTAAGCTGAAAACTCCCCAGATACGTCTTCACATTTTTATTTTCCCTTAGCCTAGATCTCTGATTCAGCATTTCTGCTATAAATCATTTATAAAAGGATCACCCAGAATGACTGGACGGGAAGAAAATAACTTTGATCCTAATGAGCAGCTCTTGAGACTTATGACTGTAAAACTCCATAACTACTAAAACCAGTTGCTTGGCGATTTTGCAAATGCTTTATCTGCAAACAGTTATTTATAGTCAAATAAACAGTTTGGTGTTTAGAAGAGGGGCTACAATATTTTCTTTCACCTGGTGGAAATTGAATGCAGAGCACTAATTGCAGAAAATTTGCTGGTGTCAGTGTTGTGTGACTCAGTGCCATCTCTGAGCTGAGCAATTATACACTACCTGAACGCAGCATTATTATAATAGCTCTCAATAGGCTCAGCATATGGCACTACTTTTGTTTTCAAGGCGATGTAAACAGATTTTTTAGATGTGTTAAAAATAACACCACATAGCTCTTGCAACTCACCTGCTCTCCCGGCAGGGACAGAGCAGGAGGGATTGCAACCTTCACCGACTGACCAAGCCCTCTCCTATCAATCCTATTCCCAGACTTGTTTTTAATTAACACATTCTAATGTGTTTGTGTTGGAGATGACATTACCTTCATTTTTTTGAAATGAGCTTTGTTCTGCTTATCTTTCAGTACCTCTTTTTGCTTCAGTGCTCATTTTCATAGCACTGCTTCCTTCCCCTCTCTATACTCTTATTTCCCCCAAGGTTTTCCCCTTCCTTTCCTCTCTGTTATTCTGAGCCCTACTCTCTCCTTTTTTTGTGCTGACCCCAGCAATTTCTATTGCATTCTGCTTCATCAGAAAACAGAGTCACCTAGCCCAGAGAGGACTTCTAATACTTTTCATGAATTCAGATTTTTAATCACATTAATAATTTTGAATAGACATGTGTTCCTCCCTGTATTCACATTTCATGAATATCCAAGGGGACAGGTTAAGCAACTGGAAAAGAGTTTCAATTAACTATATGCAGGTAATCATCCATAGTCTGATATTATGATCCATCCTCGTTCAGCCAAAGATCAAGAACAGTAACTCAGATCATTTAAAATATAGATTTCTTGTACTGAACTGCTTGAAAACACTTTAAACCAAAAACATTTTGGAGAAAAATAGTTTGAATAAATTCAGGTCAGAGAAGGGTCACTTCATTGTGGACATTTCATGAACACAAAAAAGGGACTTCATCAAACACATTACATTTGGCAGACATGGGCAAATTCAATAAAAAATTAATCTTAAACCTCTCAACAAATAACACTTAACATCCCTGACAAAACTCTCAGATGTGACTGTTTACACAACTAAAATTTCCATAGTTTGTGAGGAAAATTAAAAGCTTTCTAGAGTCAAATTAGGCCCCACCATTGCAGCATCTCTAGCAAACCTTGCCCACAGTATTAAAAGGTTGTCGTTTACTCTGCTCCCACATTTTCCTGCTGGCTTGACCACAGAGCATCTCTTTGAGATCTGAAACAGCCTAAGAACACTGTTTTCCACCCAAAATGATGATATTAAGGAAATGGGCAGTTTGAGAAGAAAATGAACCATATGTCCTCTAACACCTGCTGTATGGCACAGCCGAGCCCTGCCATAGCTGTTTGCTTAATGCTGCAAGTCTCCATGAGTGAGATAATGTGGTGCCCAGCCTGAAAAGCCTTTTACAGAAAATAGGAGAGGCTGAAGGAGCTTTTGCGAGAAAGCCGCGGGACAGAGCCTCTCGTCTGCTGTGGGGCTCTCTGCTGCCATCCATCACTGGCCAGGCTGTAGGATGGGGAAGGGCAGAGAGCAAGAGAAAGGAGTTTTGTGCCCATGGCACAGGTTTGCTGGCTCACAAAGCCTTTGGCTTTACAACCTGCAGCATGGAGCTGCGCAGATATAGACTGTGTGCAGATTTCAATGGATGTAGATGAGTGGACACTATTTATTATGCAGCCAGTACACCTCTATAGGTGATAAAGGATGTTGTAAATAAAAACGTGCATTGGTTTCTAGTTGGCCTGTGTTGAACTTGCAGGAACCCCAAAGGTCTTCATGCCTCTTGCCCAACTGAGCAGTGCTGGTGGAGCGGCTCTCACCTGACACCAGGATAATGAGGAGCTTTGCCTGTGCTTCCAGGAGGCTGTGGAAATACCGGATAGTCGCTGGGATGTCTTTCACATAATACAGCATCTGGAAAGAGCAGAGATGCTTACAGGGATGTAGTGCAGCCCTGGCAAATATTATAACTGGTACTACTAGGTAAAAATAAACAAATGGGGGCAATCTTGACAGAAGAGCAGCAGGAAGACAAGACATGTTAGCACAGTGCCAAGCAGTGGACTCACACTTCGCACTTGGGGCTGTCACTGCCTTGCCTGCTCTCTGGCTCTCCCAGGACCAAGCTCATGTTCATTCATGAACCTGAGATAAAGAGATTTGCCTTTCTTAGCAGTGAAGATGGCTTGTAACAGCTTCAGTAAACTTAGAAATACAAAGGCAATTTCACAGAGAGGACAAGGAGCTTTGAAAACACTAGTTAAAATGTATTTTTAGTTGACTGCCACCCACAGCCTTGTTAATAGGACTACTGTGCTAAAAGTTGCTTTGCTATAACTCATCTTTCATTTTTGCAGTTCGCTTATGCTTAAGAACTTTAAATTACAGGGAAATAAACTCACCTTTCTTCCCCTTAGAGTGGATAATGAGGTCACATACTTCAGGCATGCTTTTAACAGCCAAGCCTTTGACAACATTTACTTTGCAGAGAGTTTTACCTGGATCATGTGAATGAAGTCCCATTTTTTAGACTTCTTTTCTGCATTCATTCGACTTTCATATTCATAAGCTGTCTCCTCATGCCAGGTAAACTTTATGTTCTCAAGGTTTGATGTCTCAGCCACACGCTCTGAAATACAGGAGAAGGCAGGACAGAGTTAATCTCAATTGCAAATATGAGACTGATTTTCATTCAGAGCTTTAATACATACAAAAAGTCACATTTAGGTAGAGAGGTTTGGTACCAGTTTAACACAGCAGTGGAATATTTAAAACCTTGAGCCCATATGTGAGAAGGGGGTTGTAAAGGTCTTTGTAAGGTGAAGTCTTAAGAGGATTTGATGCTTTTTGCTTTGCACCCTCATTTGGGCTCCTCCAGTCTTCACCTGGTTAAAAAAAAAAAAAAGAAAGAAACTCTTCCCCATGCCTGGCTCAGGCTGAATTAAAAGATGTTGGCTGGGATAAACAGTTATGAGGCCACAAGCGGCACATTTCATGCCAAATGGGAGAAGAGCTGATGGCCTCTTTGCTTAGGTGCCACACAAGACCCACGTGGCTGAGCAGAAGCAGGCAAAGGGTTTTCCAGAGACTAAACAAATAAATACAGGGACTCAGGGATGGATCAAAGGGGTTTTTATTTTGGAGAGAATCACAATTAAAAGCTAGAGAAGGACAGAGAAAGCAATTGGCTCACTCTGGGAATTTGTCGTGGGGATGGTGGGAGGGGGAAGGAGCTTTGCTCTGTCAGCAAGACCCATCTCTTGATATTTAGCTTCTGCTGTGTTCAAATAATTTTTCAAAAGCCCACAGTTTTGGCCAACTGCTTCAGGTAAAAGATATAATAGTGTTTTAAAGCAAAGACTAGTATAAAGAGTGACACACGGCCTGTTTTTAGACCTCAATACAATGCACATCCAGTGACTGAGGAAAGCAGAAAGATGGAGACATGGATTCAAGGAATAAGTTATACTAAGGGCCTGGATCAACACTGCATTTCTTTGCTTTCTATGGGAGCAAAACAGAGAGATAATTTCATAATTTAGGGGATGCCGTAATACTAATGTCCATCTGTTGGCATATGGATCTCATCTCACAGCGCTCATGCCTGGCACTCAGGATTGCTCCAGGACAAAGCTAGCCCTGATGCAATTCCTGTGCTTCGCTGGAGTTAACATAAGTTTAAAACTTAAATGGCCTGAAGGCAGACTGAGCGTTAGCTACAGAACACATGTCCAAACCAACATGATTTGCTAAGACCAGCGCCTTTACACCACTAATCACAATGTTTCTCCTTTTGGGCTCTGATTAGGACATATCCCCATCAGACAGACGAGAAATGCTCCATCAGTGCTTATCTCCTCTCTTTTATGGCTGGAAATGGGCCACTCCTTTTGGATGTTGCTGCTGTTGCTCTGTTCATTTCTATTTAACGGTCACTGTCCCCAGCGCTTGCAGTTCAGATTTAATTGGCTGTTTTGAACTCAGGCTTCATTCAGCATCAGTTCATATCACCACCACAAATAATCTGGTGCAATCTGGTTCATTTCAATTGCTAGACGATCTGGAGGCACTAGGAAGGAAACTGAATTGCTTGCCAGGGTGGGCTGTTAAAATCAATATTTCAGGAAGGGCAAACTCATTCTGATTATGGGAATTTTCTGCCCAGAGATTCATGTGAAGCCAAAACGTGTCACCCTAACCATTTTGAAAAGTTTTCCTTAATTTTGTCCTGGGTTCAACCCAGATTGTCTGGGTCAGAAGCTGGTCACATGCTCTGTTTCATGCCATCAAAACTGGACTGCCTGCAGTTGTGCTGTGACGTGCAGGCAGTGTCAATGCAGCTCTCTTGTGGGGCCATCAAACACTCCAACCATGGTCACCAAGGGACTTCACCTGGACATTGACCAGGAATGAAGGAAAACCACACCCTGGCCACAGGGCTTTGAGGAGAGCCTCTGTCATACAACGCAACCTAAGAGAAACCTCAGTTTGTCATCACTGCACGTCCCAGTATGAAGTTTCTCTCGTGAGCTTGGCTTCTCCTTCCCGAGGAGAAAGTATCTGGGTAGGCAGAAAACATAGCTACTGAATTCTCAGAGGCACAGATAATGTTTCCAATTCTTCCTGGAAAATCTTAGGGCTCAGAAACCTAATTAATGATACCTACTGGGGACATGGTTAATTACCAAATAAGAAAGTTTAACGAAAGAAATTCAGATGAATATTTCATTTCTAGTTTAGCATGAAACTTAAAATAAGGACAATGTCTCACATTTTCTTTAACTTTCTTTGTGTAAGAAACTCACTGAAGTAGGATAGGACTGCCAGTTAGCTGGTGCTAGGTGGTGGGACCACTAGGAAGATTGAGCACAAATTCAGTCCCACATAGCCTATGGTCTACAGCCCAGACAGGACAGAAATGCTGTGTGCAAGTGCCCAAACTGTCTTATAAACAGAGCAGATGCTCTGCTGCCCATCCTTCGTCATTTCGGCTTGGAGCAATGTAAAAGCTCCTGGGAGTTTGCACAAGCCATCTTTTCGAAGAACAGTTCCATGTAATACAGAGACAGATATAAAAAAATGATGTGTTTCCTGGGAGCCTTTGGTGCTTCCAGTGACTCTGAATTCCTCCACTGCAGGTAGAAAGGGATTCTTCCTTTTTTTTTTCCCCTTTGACTTCCACAAGTTGCTTCATATTGGGAGTGCTTAATTTTTAAGGACTGAAGCAAGTGTAAGACTTGGAGATTTAGTGTGGTTTTACAGTCTGGTATGTAGTATGGTTTGGAGCATTTCCAACAACGCAGACTGCTGACGAGGTTCATTCATTACTGCCACATCCATTCAGCACCCCCTTCTGGCAAGGTGTGCTCTGCTCGGGGCTGCTCACGGCCTGTACAGCTACCTGGTGTCACCTCCATACAAGACCATAATTACCTGCTAAGGTAAAGCCTGGTAGGTGTGAACCCAGTGATAATCTAACTGAATTGATATTTAATGCTCACTTTGTAGGGCAATGTGACCAAAGTATTCCTGCTAACATTCAATCCTCCTTGGAAAATGCTTGCCTTTCCTTCATGAATGTTGCTCAGACCTTGTACTGGTAGAAGGAAACAAGGTCTAAGCGACAAAGCACACAGCAAAAGCCCTTCCTATCTGTCTTGCTTTCTTTTCCATGTTTTCTAATTCAAAGGATGGTAACTAATTTAGTGCAACACTAAGGTTTAGCTATTTGTTATTTGGAAAAAAATTTTAAGATATGTGAGAATTACCATGAGACACTAAAATTTTCCCTTTGATGTTGAGGAAGGATCCTGATTCAGTGCAAGTTGAAGGAGAAAAACTTTCTAAAATGTGACGGTTTTACTCTATTCCCATAAAATCACCCATCAGTTCCCACTTTGATTAGCTTTTAAAGTCTGTCTAGCCCAAGCATTTGCCATGCAGAGTTCTTTGCAATGTGAGAGACTAAGATTTTTAATGAGAGACTGAACATTGTTGAAAAGCATTGATGGCAAAAAAGCATAAAATAACTTTTAAGAGCCAATTCTAGTAAGAAAGCTTTGAATGTGGGGTCATCAAGCTTTCAACTCTTTTTAATGCATTTAACGTACTTAATGTAAATTTAATTTATTTAATGTAAAAATACCTTTGTACTTGAAGATTTGGTCAGCACTTGGCTCTATCACGTCATTGTTGATGGTGACCCCTGGATATCTGGCTTGTACTTTTGAGAGGATCAGAAGGTCAATCTCACCTAAGAAGGTAGGCGACATGAAATATAGGATGAAAGCAAAGCTCAGGCAAATGTTATCACCACATCCCCAGTTTTGAAGACTGATGCCTGCCATTCATGTACAGAAAATGTACCACAGAGGTACATGTAGCTGCTTTGTATTCTCAGCAGATTTCCACTGAAGGTTTAGCTCTAGGATTTGAGAAAAATTTAGGTATCAGTCACAACTATCTTCATTCCTCCTCTTTGATTAGCACCATCAGTGCCAAGGGAAAACCAGACACAAACATGCATATGGCTTGACCTCATATTTTCTGGAAATGGCCTAACCTCCTGGGGAAGATCCTAAATGACTCTACCAGTTCTGATGGTCCCAAGTCACCAGCGAACTTGGCAGGATTTCTTAGGAGTCAGTAAGAGCATTTTTAGCTAAGCGCCTCATTGGTTTCCAGGTCATGTGGGTGAGGGAGAAGAGAATATGTGTTTACACTGGAATCAGAAACAACATTCATGTCTGTTTGTCTTTAGTGTCCTGTGACATTTTCCTTAAGTATGATTAACAGTGCACATACCATTTGTATTTATCTAACCCCTATTTACAGAATACCCCAGAGCTGACTGTGCTTTTTTTTTGGTGAGGAATAGTTCTCTCTGGACACTGCTCAGGTCAGCTGCGATTATTTTACCGATGGAAGTACCAATAGATCCAACATTTCAAAATTTAAAAAGAGTTGCCATAGCTCTTCGCCACCTCTCCCCATCCGCAATATAGGAAGCTCAGGGAGATGATGGAACTAGAGCTGCTGGAACTAGGGTGTTGTTGGAACTAGATGATCTTCAAGGTCCCTTCCAACCCAAACCATTCTATGATGCTCCTGACTGAGGCATGGTTCCACCAACAATATCACGCTGGTTTGTTTAGCTTTCTTAGGGCTCACTTCTGCTTATTGTGCTTGAATAAATTTTAGGTGGAAAAAATAATAGAAAAGTAAATTAAGGCAGAAAGAGTGAAGCAGTGGGTAACTGTGGTGAATAATAGATCCAGGGATTGTGTTACAGACAAATATTGAATTTTGTCCTGAAAAGTGTACTTGTGCTTGCACACAACTCCATGTTATACAATTCCCTACAAATGAACAAAATTCTGTACTGAATGGAAGATCACCCAGCAAACCCTGATGGCCAGACAGACCCTTGCTAAGGGACTGTGGACGGAGGGCCCCCCCCATTGTATTTGCATGGCCTCTGTCTATCCTCATGATATTCAGTGCCTCTGGGTTCCCACCACTTCCGCATTAACTCCATTATACGGAAGATTTGAGGTACAAAAGGAAAATATTGGGGATTAAATAGCCGTAACATGTTCCCCAGAGCAAAACCCAGCACACCAGGTCCTCCCCGGTGGGGTTCTTTTCACTACGAAGACCTGTCTGCCTGTTGCTGGCCCCACCACACATCACCATGGGTCAAAGTCAGGCACCCCAGCACAAGTCTCACCTGCTCATTAATGCCCTCAGAATTTAATGTAAAAAGTGACAAACAGGTCAATTTTTTCAGACTTACATGTCTTTCTTAAAGCAACTAATAACACCAAAATTTACATGGTATCTGTGCATGCACATTTTTTGAGGGAGAGAAATTAAATTTCTGAAGCAGCAGAAATAGCTGCAGCTTTGCTATCACTGCAAACCCTGCATTCTGTTGAAAAATCAGAGCAAAGCCAGTCATTTGCAGGCTGCCGTGGTAAAATTTAGGAACACAGAATTTGTAATGAACTAGTGTAATATTTTGATTTTTGGTTGCTTTACCAACTTTCTGTAAAATGGATTAGCCCTTTGAAAGGCTGTGCAGGTCCTGATAAAAAAAAATTTGAATTTTGCATTTCCATATGCGAATAGGTTAATATATTCCCTTCCACTCTTCTGTGGCCAAACCACCCTTGTATTGTTTTAACCAAAAAAAACACCCCTTTGATTCATAATTTAATCCACAGCCTTAATTGACTTCAGTTAGCTCTTTTATATGCAAACAAGTGTCCTGAGGCATTTTACAGTCAGATCTGTGGCAGCTTGCATTATCAACAATTTGGCAATTAGGCTATCCGAATTATTTAAACTCTCCAACACAATTACCTTTTAAAGGCTACCACTATGTTCACCATTAAGTTTCTAATTAAACATTTTACGTAACGGGATAGTTTATAGCACAGTTGCTACTTTATAGCAGCGTTGATGACTTTTATGGTTTTTAAAGGTACAGAGTGTTGCGCGCTGGAGTGTGAACTTAATAAGGCAGAGGCTGTAGGCGAAGACAGGCACTGTAGATGGGTGGGTGTAATGGGATATGATGCTACATTAAATGGTTTGCTTGTCTCTCGAGGTGGAAAAGTGGAAAGGAAACGCTTTCGTTGTCTCTCGAGGTAGAAAAGTGGAAAAGCTTTCCTTCTGTGCGAAAAACAGGGGTGGACGGGGCCAGGGCAGCAGCTCCATCACTGCCCTCCTACATCAGCCAGGGTTAGCTGGGGGGATTTGGAATTTTGCTCCCTCCTGACATCCCAAGGACCCGTGATGGGAACAAGCCAGCAAGCATCAGGGTTTTGGTAATCTGAAGTTTTTTACATCACAAAATAAGCTTTACCTGCACATTAATGATTGAATGTCCATCATGCTAACTGAAGTATCCCTGGTTAGGGAGGTAAATACCTCACTAAGTAAAGTGTTACTGTTGAAAATAACATATTTTTGGCAGAAGAATGGTTTCCTTTGTTTGGAGAGCAACGTTCCTAGTCTGTCACACTGTCTGTTTGACAACTAACGCCCACCATTTACATACAATTATTTTTACTTATTAGGAGAGATTGACAAAGCTGAGATTAGTCTTTGGAGTTGTTATGACTAAACCATTTAAACTAAATTAACTGTTCATATAAAATTTAAATTTGATGACTTAATGGGCAGAGCAGAATTAGAAAATATAGCCTTTATTTATGGGGGAACTTAAGCAAGAATTTAATGAGAAAAGAACCACTTGATTTTATTGGTATTGTTTTTCCACTCAGTGAACTTCAGATAAGAGACTTACTTCTTCGGATTTTTTTCTGAATTTCTTCTGGAGCTTAAGTTCAGCTCCAGTGTTTTGGGGAACAGTAGCTCCAGGAGGGGCTTGTGCATTGACTGTGATCACCAAGTACTTACAGGAAAAATAGAGGACAGGAAAGGCTGTCACGTAGCAGGGCAGGAGATAACAATGATGGAGAGTTACCACTTCAGTAAATAGTTGCAGGGTAGAATAATTGAAGTACAAGAAAAAAATGTAATATTTTGAGTAATCTAAGACATTATGGTGCTTTTTTTGCATAGAAACACTACATGGCAGTACAAGCCTCTCTCTGCCCTCAAGGAGTGATGGTGCAGAAGGAGGTTTATCGTGGAGGACATACAAGAATCAGGGTGGGGAGGCACAAGCTGTTTTCACACGATGTGGCCATACACCAGCTAATGCCATCTGCTTCTGGAGCTGGCTTTACGAGAAAAGACTTATTTCCCACTCTGTTCCTTTCTGCAATTTTAATCCTCTATTCTTTGAAAAAAAAACCAAACAGAAAAGTATATCAACATTGAAGTTCATAACATACCTGCTCCACCACCAACACTTAGAATATTGATTGTAGACTTCCCATTTCCAATACTGAAAAAAATTATTTATACATTGTAGAGAACTACCCAGCAGAGAGGATTACATGCATTTTGTGAAGCATCAGAGATCCCATGAAGACTAAAATCTGCAGGACAAAAGCAAATGCAACGTGCATGTACAGGCACGCCTGCAAGCCGGCAGGAGGGGTCAGATTCAGAACTCTGCTCTCTGGAGATTCCTGATTGACAGTTATTGGCAATTTGTTGAGGAGTTCTGCTTTTATTATGAGTGCATACAGGCAGCAGCAGATACATGCCTTCTCCATGTCTGTGCTTCAAGGACCAGACACCTCCCTGACTCTGTACCAGGAGCTTAAAAATTATTTGTAGAAGTTTTACCTTTTGCAAAATGGGCAGGAAGAGGAGAGAGTGTAACACCTCCAAAATCCCTTAGCAAGGTTTTGGCAGAGCCATAAAGCTCTGGACCCGGAGAAGGGCCTCCCCAGAACCAGGATTCGACTCCAGCTGCCTGCTGCCCGAGCCAGCCTGGAAAGCGAGGGGTCCAGCAAAACCACACACCAGCAGGCAAAGCAGGAGCATCATTTACACATACTAGAGAGACCATAAATATTAACTGAAAAGATTACTTTTAAAAAGATTCTTTCAATCAAATTTAATGTTAGAACGTAATATCTGTTGCTGCATTTTTCATGTGTTAGAGTTTATTCAGGGTAAGCTGTATTTACATGCAAGGGAACAATTCAGCCTTATCTCCTTCCTGCTAGGTAGGGTCTGTCCCGAAGTGCAGCCATTCAGAGATGTGTGTAAATGAAATCTCCAGCCAAGCCCTATCAGAGACCAACAGACGGGGCAGCCGGCAGGGAACAGCAATCTGCCTCTCGCAGGCAGCCCCGCGAGCCCGGCCGAGCCCATCACTGCCGCGGGACCATACCCCGGGCTGTCCTTCAGTTCAGTGTGACCAACTCCATGTTACCTCGCTATCAATGTCGGCAGCTGCTTCTCCATGAACTCCCGCATGCTCTGGTGCTCGGTCGACTTCTCGAGGAAGAGGCGGAAAGACTGGAGGTATCTGGCAGGGTCAGTGAGCAAGCTCCTCATGGGCGATGCCATGCTGGGAGTGGAAGAGTGCAGGAAGGGGCAGGTTGCTCCCCGCAGCTCTTCTTTCAGATCTAGTGAAAGAATAACAAATGCCAGAAAAGAAAAACCAGCATGCACCTGGACTTTGATCCGCATCCTCGGCTCTGCTACTGCACCTTAGAGCACTTAAAAAAGTATTATGCAATTTTGCGATAGAAGCTGTAAATCAGATCTGAGCACCAAAGGGTAATATATCATCTTTAATCTGCACAGAGGAAATGCCAGCATTTTTTAACTGTGCTGACACAGAGCTCTTAAAACCCAGTAAAAGGGTCTTTAGACAGTTCTTAAATAAAATAAAAATTCCCCTATTTCTTGAAGGCATGGAGAGGCTCCAAAGACTTGGTCTGGATTAGAAGAAAGTGCAACACACATCTCCAGAGATTCTGACAGATGTCTCTATCTGGTTTTTTAATCTTTTGATGTTCTTAAAGGGAATGTTGATGGTGGGGTGGAAACAATAAAAACCTTATAAATGCACTCTTTATTTTTCTAGTTCCTCTGAAGATAATGGTATGATTCCCACGGGCTAAGTAGTTAATTCACGAAAGCCACGTGAGTTACTGAAATGGCTGTTGTGCTAAACCCGGCTTAGACAGAGTTGGGAGCAGGGGAGGCAGAGCGTGCTACCGGGAAACATCAGGCTGTACCTTGAAAAGTACACAAAGACACGTTCATCCCCTCTTAAACCACAGTTTAAGTCCATCACATCTTGTTCTAACTCTCAAGGAGAAAGAGGAACCCTCTTCCTCCTCGCGGGTCCCATGCTTAAGGACCACACCACATCTACCCACTGTCTCTTACCATCTCCTCTGGCTTTCCTGCAGAGCTCACATCCCAGCCGCTTGTTATTTTTATTTTTCCCTTTGGACTGCCTCCAGGCAAGCCCTGTTGATGTTGAAATGCAGCAGCCAAGGGCAAAAGCCTCCCACCCGCTGACATTCCCTGGGTCCCAGTGCATTCAGGATGGCTTCCCTCACCCCACCAAGACCCTGCGTCCTTTGTCTTCGCTCACCCACCGGCGGGACCACTGGAATACAAACCATGGGGTTTTTCCAGACTATTTCTCTTGTTCGTTTGAATTATAGTTCTGTCCTCTGTTGTGTTCAAGTCCCTCCCAGCTGCACATCAAATAACAACAGTCTTGTCCCTCCTCCAAATCACGAACAAAACCACAAAAGAGTAGTGGGCTCACGTTCATACTAGTCATTACCTCCCTTTCTGGCAGTGAACTGCTGATAACTTTTCTGACTAACAGTGTAACCAGTTTTCCACCCACCCAAGAGCTGTCTCATCAAGGCCATGTCTCCCTCATTTGCATATGAGGATGTCATACAAGATAGTGTCAACCCTAAAGCCTCTGCATAGGAGCACCTCCTTCTCCCATGCACAGTGGGACAGCTACACTGCTGGCAGAAAGATGGGCTTGGCACAATGCCTCTCTGGGATCTCCATGCTGCCTCGCCATCCCCTTATTCTCTTTCTGGTACTCACTCCTTCTTGAAGGACAATTTCTAGGGACAGCCATCATGCTGAGCAGCTGCAGCTCCCCAGTTCCTCCTCCTGCCCCCTTTACAATGATAACATAAGCTGCTTGGCTTTGACCACTGTAATTTGCGGCTCATGCCAAAGATAACATCCAAGTTGTGACATGTTTTCATTTTGCATCCCATGAGCCACATATCTATGTGTCCCAAAGGCTCCAGCAGGAAGATGCATGGTGAAGGTTGGCAGCAATGTGCCTCCTCCAGCACGTGCTGCTACCAGAGTCATTAGATCAGTTAGCAATGCCTGCTAATCACTGTCCTTAGGGCAGTCCCAAAGACCAGCGGTGACCTTTGGAGCAGGACTCAAGGTGTGATTTTCCACCCATACCACCACCAAGGCAGACCTGGCTTTTGGCACACTCCCTGTTCCCCACCCTCTCAGACAGCAAGGATGTTTTCAAGGGTAAAAACAGCAAAACCAAGTATGTTAAAGAGCAATGATGAAAAAGGCCTGGTAACAAGTAGATGGGAGAACTTTAAAAACTTTGCTGGGTCCCAGATGCCCATGAGGGCTAGTTGGAGTGTCATGGGAAGAGGACAGTCCCCCCTGGCCACAAAGCTTATCCCCCTCCCGCCTGCTTCAGTGAGCCTGTTGGTGTCAGATAAGAGAGGCAATCTGGCAGAGAGACAGACCAACAAATTGCAGCTGAATTGACTATTAGGTGGAGGACGATGGCTCAGGCTCGCAGGGTGGTATCTGCTGCTCACGTGCACAGAGACAGCACACTGCTCACGCCACTCACCCGGCTCAGCAACCACGCATAACCCTCGGGCTGACAACCCCTCCTTTTCCCAGATGACCAGCACTCAAATCTCCAGCAAAATCTGAATTAACCTGGGGAAACCAAGTACGAATTTTGCGAGAGAGAGTAAGGGAAAAAAAACCTGGATGTACATCAGGTGAGAATTGTAAACTGCTAACCCTCCCTGAAAATAAAGTGGTATATTCCTTGTTTACTCATTCCTCTGCTCTGGCCAGCTCCTTGCTTTTTACTTTAAGTGCATAAAGAGGCTTTGCCATTTGCCACTAACATATTTTACTACCTTCAATCTTGAAAAAATATTTTGTGGTTAATAAGGAGATTTAGATAATCGACCTTTTTTCTATCCCTCCCTCTACTTCCCGTGATTTAATTTGCCCACATCCCCTGCTCGGCAGTCTCTAATGAGCAGCTGAGATTCATTTTCATGTTAGGTGCAGTTCAAGGAATTTGTCTCATTTATTTCATTATGCTTTTGGCTGTTTGAATTTGCCCCATTTATTTCATTATGTATTTAGCTGTTTGAATTATGGCCAGTTAACTTTAAAAATGAGTAAAGTGAAAGAAGAAAAGGATTTTTTTCTGAATCAGGCTGATAGAAACTTTTAGATAATAATGTTCACTTGGGCATGTCCCCTTTAGTGATAATCCGAATTTATACATAGTTCCCTAAAAAGATTGAGGAGTTTCAAATACAGACTCTGTGTTTACTCTGCAGTTACTTGATCCACCCCTGGTTTGTGCCAGTGCTAGCAGAATTAAACCTGCTTTAAATTCACTGTAAAACCCTTTAAACCTCCCCTGTGAAGCCAGAAAACAAAGTGAGCGTGCCCTCAGCTGTAAACTACTTGCAGCAGGAGTTTGGGCTTACTAGCACTGGATTATGGCTTGTCACTGAACGCCAACAAAACAGGGGTCCGCCTTGGAGGAGTTTAATGCAATCCGTTAAACCCGTGCTTGCCTCGTAGGCAGACGTACTTACGTACGAGCTGTCTGTGCCTCTCGGGGCTGTGGGCTCCCACGGCAGGATGCCGCTGCGGTGCTGGGGACACACTCCTGGCTGGCCACCTTCCCAGTGGCCACTGCCGTCCCACCCTCAGGGCCACGACGTGGCAGCACAGAGGAGGTTTTGCTGTTTGAGAAAGGAGCAGGCGACGTCATAACCTCATGCAACAGCAGCTGCCTGCAGAGGCAGAGGGAACAGTTTGAACCCTGCCCACCATGTCCATCCAGCACCCCCTGCATGTCCCCCCCCACACCAGCACCCTGGGAGCATTTAGACACAGAGCTCTATCAAGGCGTTAGTTAGAGTCCGGATGAAAAATAAAGCCCTGCCACTGGTATATATGAAATGAGCCTCTTGACAAATTAGAAATAGTTGTCTCAGTGTGTGGCACACAGCAATGTACAGTAACATTTGCAGTTTGCCTGTATAGCCTACTGTTATAGATTACTTGGCTTTTTAGTTTATTTTCTTGCCAACAGATGAGGTTTTGCTTATCCCTTACTTTCCAGGGTTTAAGCGATGGGAAGCATTTTCCAAGTTGTATGCACCCTCCACAGCCCTGTTAGGAGCAGTTTTATCCCAGGGGACACAAGCATTTTAAAAAACACTGACCCATGTCTGCTATCACACTGTGGTTTGGTGTTCAGAGCCTTAATAATATATATGCCCTGTGTGTGCCTCAAATTATTCATTGTTCCTTCATGTTTAGTGAAAAATAATTTTTTTGAAGTTAAATGAAGACGTTTTCCTTCTAGACATAGATGGAGAAATGTACTGTTCACGGAGAAATGTACTGTTCACATTGCGAAAGTCATATAAAATAAAACCAATAATATTAATAATCATGCTTTCAAAGCCACAGTTGCAGGAAAAATGGCTGTAGTTTGACATTTAGCTGAAAGTTTACTGAAATAAAGATTTCATATCAACAGTTAAAATTGTTCAGCTAGAACAATGACTGTGTGGGAAGGCAACACCCACTGCATTTTCTTCTCTCCATACATGACACCATTTCCAAAACACTTGGAGGGAAGGAGGTACAAAGCCCTTTGCCAAGGAGTGAACCGGGAGCTGTGGGGCCACGGCATTTTGATCCCTTCTGCTGGTCCCTCAGCAAAGATGGATGCCAAAGCCACGCAGGAGGAACAAGCAGCCCCACAACTCTTTTGCCGTTTCAAATCAGTGATCACAACTTTATTTGCAAGACACATTTTACGGAGAAAGAAACCCCAGCTACTCTGTCAGACAGCCACGAACCAAGCCAGCTTCTCTTGGCTTGAGGAGACCCAGCAAATGCTAATTCTCCAGCAATAGCTCCCACGTAGGCTGTGGGTTCAAACCCTGCTTCAGCAGCAGCCGTGCAACGCCATGCAAAGCCCTCTCCTGGCTCCATAACAGCGATAAGCACTGCTGTTCAAACATAGCTGAACAGCAAGGTCAGTGGTGTTTTCCTCGTTTTCTTTGCACTTCTGGAAATCTGGATTAATTTGCATCACCAGAGCTGTACAAGTTGGTCAAAAGAAAATAAACTCAGTGCATCTGGCCCATGCTTCTCTCCCTCTGCAATCCACTAAAAATTAGTTTTCCAAGTGCCAGTTGTCATTAAATATGAAAGCCTAAGTTTAGAGAGCCAAAAATAAAAATTACATGCATCTGGTGCTTTTAAGTGCTTTATGAAAATAAAAGATGCTGCTGTTAATTTCCTTGCTTAATTTCCCCTGGAGACACATTCTGCAAGCTTTAAGCCAAATCCCAGCCGTTTCAGTTCAATGTGGGCTCAGTGCTTCCCTGGTGCAGGGTAATTTGGGAGGGGGGATGTTGCACCATTGCCTAGACCTTATTTTCCTTGCCCCCAGCGCTTTCCCTTCCTGATGGTGTCTATATGATGTGCTACAGAGGCACCTGCGCCCAGGGCAGGGCTCTGCTGAGCCAGCCGAGAAGGGCAGGAGCCAGGACATCAATATTTAGAAAAGAAAAATATCTCCCTGTGCCGTTTTCCATGCATCCTCTTATATACAGCACTGTCCTAGATGGCAGGAGGTTGAGTTATTGAAAGTAGATCCCACAAGCCTTGAGAGCATCAGTTATTTGGGAAATAATAGCTACTGTGCATTAAACATCTCTCTGTCATGAGAGTTCAGGGAACAATTCACAACTCTGTAGATACTTGGCCAACAGTGATGTGGTACAACATTAAAACATGAAGTTGTGAGTAAGAGGAGTCCACCCAGAAACCTGGCAAAGACCCGAGTAGTCACTGGCTCCTTAGATGAGGCAAGAGCTGGGAACAGTCAACATCTGCAGACTATTTCCTTCTCTGGAGTACATCTGCATGGGGTCTAGCTGAATATTTATGCTCTGGGGAGGAGGAGAAAGGAGTTAAATGTTACAGTCCTGGTCCAAATGAATTCTCATAATTTGTTCTCCCAGTGATGCTGGGAAGAATGCTGGGAGCCACACTCGCTGAAGGAGGAAATGTGCAGGGAAACATGCCCTGCCACAAGCTCCTGGGGCTGTGCCCAGCAGCAGCACAGGATTTCCCATAGGTTGTGCTGATCCACAAGCTCCAACAGCCTCCTCGGTCCCATGGCAGAAGTGGAAATAGCAGCTCAAAAATATCCACTGAAGATTTAGAAGAGCTGTGATAACTGGTTAATCAGTTGATGGCTTCAGAGATGAAAAGTGCTATCTAAGTTAACAGAAAAGATGGATACAGGCAGCGCATTGGGACGGGCTGCTGGTTACACATGAAGACAGGCGATTACAGGCGTAAAGCTGTGTAATGCTGATTTTATCTTGAAAAAGACAGGAGTGCTGGAATAGCCCATCGGTCATGCACATGGCTGCAGTGATCCTTGCTTGGGCAACTATCCATCCCTTTGGAGCAGGAACCGAAGCCTGGAGTCACAGCTGAGCAAAGCTGAGCTTGGGAACAGGCAGGGGATGGATCTGCATGTAATGTCCACCCGGACTTAATAAAACCCGAGAGTCCAAAGTATGTGGGTCAGATGGAGGAAACTGGATTTTCAAGAGGCAACAGGAGTGGGAAAGGCTGGGCAGGAAAGACCTAATTTCTATGCTGTCACCAGACTTCAGAGCACCTGCAGATGGACCAAATATCCGAGCCCAGAGATCCAGTTTATTGGGCTTACCTCTGGATCTGATTTAATCAGACTCAGCCAGCCTGATAAAAGCAGAAGCTAGACGTTGCTTAATGTCTAAAGAATTATTTCTGCTGTCTTCTAATAAAGCATGCTGATGTAAGCTGGAGTTGATAACAAGGTAGCAAAATCTCATTTTACAGGACAACCAAATTGTCAGTGCCAAAGAGCAGACAGGTTATTGCTCATGCTCCTCCAAGGTTGCTTTTATTAAAATGGAAATTTCCAAAGCTTTGCATGCACACACACACGGCCATGGGTGCAGACATTCCTTTGAGGGAGAGAGGGACCAGCTGCAAGGCCACAGCTGCCGCCTTCCTCCTGCAGCTCATTTGCTGCAGTCGGTACAAACTGGGGTGCCCTGGGGGGGCTGCAGCATGGCTGCCTCTGCCCCCGGTGGAGGGGTTCATGTCTTCACAGCCCCCAGCCTCACCACGGCTTTGGGGTGGGCTTGGCAGGTACGTCAGTCCCAGGAGAGTGCGATGAGCTCCCCTGCGGCTGCACCCCATGAATTTGGGTGAGGATTTGCTCTTCCTTCTCAAACCCAGTGTAGGCATCATCACCTTAAAATTGGGCATTTCACATTTTGGGCTGCTGCAGCTCTTCATGTAACAGGGACACAGCACCCCAGCCCCTCTGCAGCACAGCCATCCTCAAACTACCCAGACCACTTCATCCCTGCAGGCACTCCCCACCCTTAAAGTAGCAAAAATTAACTAATGCCTGCTGTATTTTCACTTTTTATCATTGTAATACACTGAGTGACTGCAACTGGCCAAACCTGAACCCGGATACTGAGAACTATTCATTCAACAAACATGTCACTTTATCTTCCCAAGTACTTCTGAGGAATAGACTCTAATTTTTACAAGTGCTTGCCTTTGTTAAAATAATCTTGATTTTTCTACATCCCTAAAGATAATTGAATCAAAAATTGTTTGTGAAATATGCACTGCTCCAAACTGCTGGTTTGTAATTAATGAAACAAATCAGCTCTCTATTCCCAGACTGAAAAAAATAATGTTTAGAGTACTTCAACTGGTAATTTGAAACTGAAATTCTTAATTAAAGTGATTTCATAAAGAAATTCAAGTTCCAATAATGTTGATAAGGGATTTCATTATTGTGTCCAGGTTTGGAGGTCATAAAGGATGGTGAACTCCTTCACCAACTGGTACTCCTTACCAGAAAGAGCTGGTAGAAAGTGATACTGCTAGAAAACACCCAGAGTGTACAGCTCTCATCCTGCAAAACCACGAGGCAGAGATGGACCAGATATGAGAGGCCCAGCCTCTCACTGCCCATGAGCAGTATGAAGCTCACTTTTTCCTTGGGACTTCAATCTCTGCCAAGAAACTAGTTTCTGTGCTGGAGAAGCGTGAAGGACTCGGCAAAGACCTGGCTGGAATTATTGATGTCATGTGAAAGCAGAGTTGTGCCAGGGAAGAGGAGCTGGGTTTTTCTCCTTGCCACTTTTGCTGCTGATTTAGGTTTTCTGCACAGGTATGGATTTTAGCAAGCAACAATCATTCATTACAAAAAAGCAATTTTTAGGGCATTTTACCCATATATGGGAATAATTATTTTCTCTTTTCAAGATGCAGTGATACGAGGACAGAACTGACAGAAATACCCAACTACCTATAAATAAAAAATACCATCTTGGACATTTTTTTTCAGAGACTGTCACATGAGACCGCCCCTGGTACTCAGTGGAGCTTCAGACCCACTTTATTAGGCTGCACCTTCATGATAAAGGCATGAAGCGATACAGAATTCATGCAGCTCTTAATCCCTGCTCATGTTTCAAATAATTTTCACTTGTAACAGAAATAGCCTGTTGCTTATTTTAAAATAAGTGTTCCTGGCTCAGAGGATCACTGTCTTTCCAATACCTACACAATATCCACTTGTGATCGGCACCTTCCTCATTATTAATTTCCCCTTACCTCCTCCTCTAGCTGTTCCCTAATGAGCTCGTGCAATGAAGAGGATCTGAACGAGCTGCATTTGAAAAGCAATCAACTGAAATTAGAAAGGCTTTCTTCTAGCCGTGTTTGGGAAGCCATTGCCCCCCCGAGCACAGAGCACTAGCGTCTGCTGTCACTCCGGCTCTGACATGTTAATGCAGGGAGCGCAGCGGCTGCCGTCGTAGCATTATTTTGACAACTGAATATTCCACTTGCAGCTCCTCGGTGTGGTTCACATGCCTCCTAAATCTCTCTGCTTGAAGTGTAATATTTTCGTGCCATTCATATCTCTTCCTGTGGGAACTTACGATAAGCTTTGCAAACGGCTTAGACACACTCACTCTCCTCTGATGGCAGTAGCCGCATATGACTCTCATAGTCAAAATCTTTGCATTAAGATGACTGCAAAATCATGTATTAGGAACACTTCAGATGTTTGTAAGCCATCATTCATGCCAAACCCCAGCATTTAAATTACCCTGACTTGGTAAAGAGTAGCCTTTTGACAAAATCTGTTTTATTGTCTTTATGGGATCCTGGTGCGGATGGTAGCTGTCAGTACCAGCACTAGGGTGGCATTCCCACCCCGGAGCCTATGCACCACTTTGGGCATTAAATTACTGTGTCAACCTATATATACTAAACCTCTATCATGGTCCCTATTTCTTTTTTAAGAGTTTCTGCTTCCTGGGACAGAGAAGTGTGTCCTGAACATGGGGCTTCTCACCCAGCAAGCCCAGCCCCTCCATACCAGCCACTTACCTTTACCTTTTTTTCTACCAACCCCAAAGTCTTTGGCCCTTCTGACAACTTCATTACGATGATGTGATGTTCTCACAGGTTACGGATGAAAACACGCTTCATAATGGAGGGCCAGCGAGCATCCGGACTGCCTGTGTGGGAAGCCAGCTCAGCAACACCAGATTTTCTCAGGGGAACTGCATGGTCCCAGACCTCCCCACGGCTTTGGGCACAGATGGGAGGAGAAGCTCTGCAACGCTGTTGTTATTTCTCCCAGGCCTGACAATGGGTCAAAGGTGGAAGAATAAGGAAAATAAAGATCAAATACTGCTGCAAGAAGTAGCGGATGGACACGGAGAGTTACTGGCCTCTCCAGCCCTCGATTTCCAGCAAGGCCACCCCAGTGGAGTAAGTGGCACTGTGTAACTCCTAACCACAAAACAAACTGAGTCTAGGACCACAGAAACAGGTGGAAAATTTGCAAAACTGAGATCAATAATGATCTCATTTTTTTTCTAAATGCCAGATGTTATGACCAGCTACTGTCACATGCAATCAGACCCTTGGACGCTGCTATTCAGGGTAGAAAGCGAGACTGTGACCCGCCAGGGCCTCATATTGCCATGCTGTAGCTTGACTTTGAGCATAGCCATGCTTTAATTTATACTACATTTTGTACTACAGTTCGAACTAATATATTAGTTTCAAAGCTGAGCCACCTAGTGCCAACAAGAGTTGCAAATGTGGAATTTCACCATGAAATATCAGTACAAAACCACTGCTTCCTTGCTAGCACTAATCAGTCCTACGTACATGGATCATGCAGAAGCCCTTGACATAGTACTATAATGCTGTTCAAGTGAAAATGTACAAGAGCTTTTCATGGATAGTACTATCATTTGATTTTTTTTTTAATTGCAATTTAATTTGGAGCCAACAGGAGCCTTGACTGGAAAGCTCCTCCCTGCAGAGTACATTCATGTTTTAGAAAGGGATACTGAAAATTCCATTTTAAAACTTCCTTAGAAGTAAAAGTACTGTGGATTTTCCCCCTTCTGTGAAAAGTCATTCCCAAAGAAATGACTGTTGTTTCCGCAAGCCTTAAACTGAAGGTGTATTTATTTATGCTGAAGCCAGACATGAAGAGTTTTGTCTGAAAAGGAATTTTTCAGGTTATGTGTGGGAGAAGGGGGCTGTGAGGGATGTCTGCAGGTAGCCTGACCAACAGCTTGGAGCAGGGTGGACCTGGAAGGAGGCAGCTTAGCGGGGCCCGCAGCCACCCGTGGTCCCCGATTGCATCCTTTGAGCTCCCACCTCTGTGACAGCGCAAGTAATTGCCATTCCTGGCGTGGTGTTCTCGCCTTTTCACTCGCCCTCCTTATCTATTGCAGTGCTTCCTGCTCTCCCTTCCCTTTCTGCCCTGCAGGCCTACAACTGTTGCTTGTAATAATTTTTTTTATACCGTTTCTATCTCTCGCCTCAATCCAGCTGGTGCCATTGTAGGCAGTTTCCATGTGTCACTGCTTCTTTCAAGCATCATATCCTCCTGCAAGATACTGACACATCCGACTCAGTCTGCCCACTCTCTCTGTAGGCTTTATATTGCAAGTTATTTAAACTCCCAGCTATTTTCCTGATTAAATAAACCTGCGACCAGTTACTCTAAAGGTATCAAGGTTTTATTAGAAAGCTACATTGCCATCCTTGTTCACCTCTCATCTTCCCACAGACAAAAGCCTCTGAGTTTATATATACATGCATTCATGCTTTTACTGAGCAGGAATCGTCTTTGCAATCCCAGCTCTGAGATGAGACTGTTTTGTGGATCATATCCAGTGTTTTAGTTGGGTTTGATTTTGTCTCTTCTCTAACCCAGGGTGAAGTTAATGGCAACAAAAGGACAAGTAAGAAAAGGACTTCAGAATTTGGTCCTGATTTCAGTGATAGGAGTTCACCTCCTTGTCACACTATGGATGCTTGTTTCCCTGGTGCAGTCACATTCAGATTCAAGATAGAGCAGGAAAGGTAGGGAAGAGTGACAGGGAACATCTTGCAGGTTAGGATACACAAGGATGGGTATGGTACATGAAAATGCAAAGCAAACTGAAATTCATTAAAGCATAGCAGTTATGTCAAAGATAGGTAGTTGAAAAAAATACACCATCTTGTTATAGTTAATGGATTTCACTAACCATGCTGTTCAGAACCCAGAGAAGGGAGACCTGGCCAGTGGTTGTACCCCTGGCTGTGGGACACTTCCTAGTAACATGGGGTTAAAACTTCAGCCTCAAGCTTCCAGGCATGAAAACATAAAAATGCTCCAGCTCTGGCTTTCCAGAGGCAAACATCTGCACAGCCACAGGTGAATAAAAATGTGGAAATATGCAAAAATCATCAGAGCAGCTGGGGATTATTTATTTATTCCCCACTATTTTAGCCTGCAAACAACACCCCCTGATCTGACATCCTGTTCCAGCCACTTTCTTTTACACGCAATGTCTCATCCAGACTAGAGCTGCATCAGCACCCAGGCACGAGCTCCACAAAGGACACTCCTATTTTGGGGGTGCCTACAAGTCCAACCCTGTCTGTCAATTAGCAATTTTAAGCAGAGCATGAAGTGTCAGTCTGACTGATCCCAGCATGCACAGAAAACCTGGCATTTCCTCCACCACGCTAAAACCTTTTCCCCAAGACACGTACCAACCTCCAGAACATGGCATAGGGGCAGTTCTCGTGGGCCTCTTCACTTCTGACTAGATGTAGGGGTAGTAGCTTTCACAGTAACCCTTGATCCAGCTGGGCTGAGAGTTTATCTCTCCCCTGCCTAAATTTTCCTAGAAAGTGCACAAAGCAGACTGAGCGCTGTGGGCCAGAGCCCATGTCCGTGACTGGCATAGTAGAGGGAAAGTGGGGGCAAGTTAGGGATGTGTTTTATAAAAAGGAGAATGAGAACAACCGCCACTGCCCCCTCCCAGCTGTGATGGGTTAAGAAAAAAAACCCCAAACAATCCTTCCCCCCAAACAAAAGCCAAAACCCTCCCAAAATGTCTAACAATGAGTCAAAACTCAGAATTCTCCAGAAGTGAAAACCAAAGCACACACCACAGAAAGGGTAATGGGGTAAGTAAGGGCTAAGGAAAGCCCAGGGGACTTCCAGCCTCACTCCAGCACAGCCTGAGGCCACCTCCTTCATCTGTGTTTCTGTTCGGTGGGAACGATCTTCCTTTTGTCCCCCAACATTGTTGCACAGGTGTCAGAAGAGGTTTGTGGGTTTCCAGACATTGCTATGATTAAAACTGAAAGACATCTGCGTAACTTATAACTCCTACAGGTGATATTTCTCCAGCTTCTGTCTTCAGGATATATGTGTAAAATACTCCTGTTGACTCTAACTGATCTTAGAGCAGTCCCTCACTTACAAGTTACAGTGGTCAGCTCCAGGCAAAATGAGTTGTCCTTGTTGTATCATCGAGGGAACTGAGAAAAAAACCAAAGTTTGAGAAGAGCAACGAAAGCAGAAGAAAATAGGAGACAAGTGCAAGGGCAGGGCCATTTGCATAAACACTGTGATAAGTTATCAGGTAAGTCCATAGGTCAAGGTCCATGACGACTAGAAATCCACTGATACCTGTAAGTGCAAGAGGGCGCTTGGAGAAGCCCCTAAATGATTGGTAGCTGGTAGCTGGGTGGATATATGAAATAAAACCCAAGCGCTCATCCTGTTTTCACACACTTCAGCTAGCGGTACTTTCTCACAGGCTTCTTGCTGCTGTTTCTTAGTAATTAGGAGAAAAGCTCCAACTGCAGCACAAACAGTTCCTGTGGTGTAAAATACTAATTCAGGCAAAGAAGAGAGGTGATCGGCGGCTTGGGCAGACTCTGCCTTCTCCAAGCAGCAGCATGACTGGATAGGGGATGTACCCCCTGCAATGTCCCAGGTTTGCATCATGGGTTTGCATCACCCATGGGCTGTCCTGCACGATGGGCAGCTGCTGTCACAGGGGGTAGGTGGGTAAGGGGAAAAAAATGAAGGAAAATTTGTACTTACTGCTCCTGATGGAAAGAAACCATTTAGTCAGGTAAAAAATGGCAAGGCAGAATTGCTGGGTTTGGTCACCCACAAGATGAAAGCACCAGTTCTGATGAAGGAGCCCAGCTGCTACCTGAGCCAGTAAAGCAGTCCAGTCATGATTATCCTTTTTCACCATGTTTTTGTCAGTGGCTTAGAACAGAGGGATTTTTGGGGAGAGGGATAGTCTGAGACCACCCAGGATTTTGGTATGGGGATAATCATGGACCTCCAGGTATCCTTCTCAGAGGTGCTGTGGCACTGAAGCCCTCGGGTGCAGTTTTGCTGCAGACCAAAGTACAACAGCCTCCTCCCAAAGTAAATGACCTTAAGGCCAGCCAGAAAACAAGAATTTCATTTTGTGAAACATTTGGGTTTGTTCCACAGGGACTTAATTGCCTTTTGTTTTGCTTTTGTGCAAAAATGAAAGCGTTTGGCAGAAAGAAATTCACTGCAGATAAGCGTATAAACCAGGGATTAAGACACTCACTGGGGAGACAAGAACCTCTACATCAAATCTTTGATTTATTCCAGGAATTGGGCTTCTGTTAATCACCTATTTTTTAGTTCATTGCCCTAGTTGTATTTTGGGATGAATGTACCATTTTGTCACATCCGAAATGGAACATTAATAGGAATGTACCGTTAATTTGGAGGATGCTTGTACCCGCTGAAAAGAAATAAATGATGCTATAATTAAGGTTGAAAAATAAGTCACTCATAAAACCCTGGAACATTTACAGAATGCAGAAATGCAATGCAAATTTTCATGCTTGAAATATTCATAAATGATTTTGTGAGTCATTACAGCTACCCTGTAAACAGCATCTTAGGTAGCCAGTGCTTTGCTCTGAGTTTTGTGCTCATCCTCTGACAGGTTGAGTTTTATAACCTTCCATCATGCCCAGGGGTTCTATGGCCTTGGTCCCATGTGTAGATGTTGGGCTGTCCTTGGAGATGGAGGTACCCCATGGCTGGGGCATGGCTTTGCCAGTGCTGGGACCCCTGGGCTTAGCTGGGGAAGAGCCAGAGCTCACCATGCTTTAAGCAAGAGAGGACTGTGGCCACACAGATCCAAGGTCTCAGCTGTGGGTGTCCTGGGTGTTGAATGCATTGCTGCACTGCAGTCCCCAGACCTCCCCCTGGATCTGGGTTTCACACTGGGGACCATCACCAAGGCATTTGCAGCACCTGTCTTTGCTGCAGCCAAACCCTTCCCTGCACCAAGCCCCACAGCACCTCCCAGGCCAGTACCCTGAGACACTGTCTCCTAGAAAGTGATCTTCACTCCTCACCCAGGCTGGAGTTGCTTCCCCATCCAAATTCAGTGCTGGCAGAGGAGTCTGAGGGCTGCCAAGGTCACCGACACTGCCAGCAGCAGTGGAGGAATGAGTGGGGCAGGCAGCCTGCTACCAGCCAAGCACCCCAGAGCAGGCAAAAAGGGGCAGAAAATGAGTTTGGGCAGCTGGGGCTGCTGAGGGGGTAGGAGAAGGCTGTCCCAATCTCTAGAGCTGAGCTTGGTCTCCTTTGTGCACCAGGACCCAGCGCTTCCACAGCCTCTCCAGCTGCTCCTGCTTCTGACATCATGGTCAGGATTTTGAGGGCACTTGGCAGACTGTGAAGAACCAACCTAGACTTAGTTTGGACCCTCCAAAATGCAGACATCAAGCACTCTTAAAAGCTACATCTAACATACACAGTGGCTTTAAAAGGAGCTTAATATAAAACTTTGGAGCCACCTTTTTCCTGACAGAGGTTTTACAGCATGGGAACAAGGTAGAAAATTTGGGAAGAAGGGATATAATGAAGATGGTGATGATGATGATGATGAATTATTTATTTACTTATTTATTTTTCCTTGGTGTTATTTCTTGCAATTCACCTCAAGGATTTTCTCACTCCAGAGCAAGGAATTGGGATCTTTAGCAATCATTCAGAAACAGGAACAGATCTGTTTCAGGTCCCTGCAGCTGAGCTCAGTACCACAAAGAAAAGGGGACCCTCCTGCAGCCGGGAAGATGCAGCTGTGCCATCCAAAACACATACTGAACTGCTGGGTGTTGTAGTAACATGATAATGCTATGAAAACCCCTTACAAAAATATGCCTTAGTCTTCCACTGATCAGATCTGTTTAAGCTGGATGTGCCAGGTTTACTGAGAGAAGTAACCTGTCAGACACCCAAATAGTGGCTGTTTAATTTTCCTAAAGTTAATGGAGAGAGTGCTCGTAATTACACATGGCCTTCCGTAACTTTTCAGCTTTTGTGATGAAGTAGGAGACAACATTATGGCACTTACAGCTATTGATTATTTAAACTAATGGACTGAGACTGATTGAATCCCTTGCCACAGTCAGGGGATTCTGCATTGTGTTTCTTTTATGAACTCAATAGAAAACATCTCTCAAACTGCAGGGTGGAGAGGTGAATCGACTAGTGAGCACCCAGGTCCAAGCTGCTGCAATTGCCATATTGGGGTGCAAGGAGTGGGTTCTTCACCATGATTTGGCACCGCATCCAAATGTCTTGAGACCAAAGCTGCTATGCTAATCCTTGTCCCACCGGTATACTTCTCATTTGTGGTCTAATGTAGGTTTTTCATGGGACCGTCTTGCTAGATTGCATTCAAGTGCAAGAGATGGAAAATTTAAGAAAGCACAGAGATGTATGAGATACAGTAAATGTCTGAGGGGTGCTGAGGGGATGGCAATAAGAGTTTGTTTATCTAACAGACTTCACTACTGGTCTCCCTAGACAGCTTGCCTAGGCCAACCCAACAAAGTCTGTCATATCACACACATTTTTGAGGTAATTTTATGTTGAGCTTCAACTGGATAGCAAGTGCTGAAGGCCAAGCTCCTCAAGTTTACCACTACACCTAAATTTCCTTGTCATTACCAGAATACATCAAATTATCGGGAGCCTTCAAACTATTTATTTTTGTGAGGTATTCAGTCCAAATTTAGCTCCTTTTGTACCTCCTAGGAAGCAATGGGAAAGGTATAAAACTGTCGAGTTCTGCCGTTTCCCTCAACGCAGACCAAAGGCTGACCAACACCTCAGCCATCCATGCACTGCTCAGACATATGGAGCCATAAAAGCCTCTTTGCTTTGCACAGGTGACAATACAGTCCCCACGGGTCATTCAGGCTTCTGGGAAGAGCTTTGCACCAGGCCATTTCCCTGCTTCCAGAGGAGATGTACACTGAGTGCCAGCCAGCATATCTGATGTAAACTGCTCCTGTCAGAACCTCTGGAGATTAGGACAAGATTAGGATTTTGGCTGATGAAGGCAACAATGCTGAGGCAACCAATTTGACTTGTACAGCCACTGGCTTGGTGATGTGTAATATTTGGGTTATGCACCAAGAGTGATATAACATTAGCATGGTGCGAAACACATGGATTGAAAACTGTCTGGCTGAATCACTCAAAATGTAGATAAAAAACAAAGACTTCAAAATAAAGACTACTCTAATAAGAAAGATAAAATTTGTAGCACAGAAAAAAATATTAGGGACATAGGACAGCAATTAGATGGTCTACCTGGTGGATGGGCTGCCTGATGCTGGGCTGATGGCTCTGAAAATAAGTGTTATGCATTTACTAATACTTCTGCAGTGTTACGTTTACAAGGGATAAAACTGCCATGGGCTGGAGCCACAGAGCAGGCAAAAGCAGGCAGCAGGAAAAGGGTGGCTGAACAGCCTGGTGTTCATACACACAGAGCATTGTCTCTGTGCTAAAGGCACAGGTTATTGAGGAAAATGGTTCAGAACTTTTGAAGATACAATTTAATCTGGAAAAAAAAAAAAGGAAAAAAGGCTAAAGTCTAAGTAAACAGTTATGTTATGCCATCTATAGTGGTATCTTACAAATGTTATGGGTCTTTGTGTATTCTTGACCAGATACAACTTTAGTTTCCACCAAGCAGAAACACAAAATTTCTGTGTTAAAAGCCCCAAATAACTCATGTGTTTCAAAGTTCTTTTAGAAATCACACATTCAAACAACAAAGTTTCCATCACTTACCTGCCTAACGTTGTCTCAATGCACAGAGATATTTCTGGGATTGGAAGTATGAATAAATCATGCGATACAGGAGTGCACCACATGACATATTTAGGATCATGAAGATTTGCAGCCACCTCTTGGTTCAGATCAAGGCTTGTCCATCCAACACCTCAGCCCCAAAGGGGAAGGTTCATGCCCTTCTCCTCTGACAAAGCCAGCTCCCCTCCATGACTGACTCCCCACACGGGCAGTGCTGTGGAGGGTTTCAGGACCTTAAAATGCTCCTCTGAGGGTCTGCTCACATCTCTGTTTCCTCTCCTGCTCCCATATTATGTCAGAAGTACATTTATAAAGAACAAGTGATTATTTAATGGACTAACTAGACTGCCCAATGGGTTGTTTAAAAGTGTCATGACAGTCACATGCTTATAATATCTCTTAGCCTTTTAACAAGATGTAAATGAGACAAAATACAGTCCAGATATGAACAGGACTGGGCGAACGTCTCCAGCATGGCCAAGACCCCCAGGCTCCATCACCTGCCCATGTCTGGGGATGTTTGCAGTGCCAGGGGTATCAGCCTCTCTGCTGCTGTTAACCTAGACGGACATAGCTGTTCCACAGGTCTCATAGCAGTACCTTGAGAATGTCTCAGCTGTCCCCAGGCACCTTGAACAGCCCATGACATGTGCGAGGCCACCTCACAGCCTCCCCCCCTTGCAGGCACAGCTGATGGCTCAGTTACTTGCCCCTCAAGGAGCTGTTGTAGCTCAAAAGCACAGTTCATGCTCGTTTCATCAAAATAAAAGAACAAGGCCTAATAAAAACTGTTCTTTGCGATGTTTTGCTGTTCTCTGCAGGTGGAAAGTGCGGTTGCCCATCAGCAGGGCAATGCTGACCTCTGCTGCCTGAAACCAAAATTATGAAAAACTACCTGCAACAGCACCAGCTTGGCCAGGTGGCTTTGACAGAGTGGTTGTAACACTGCCCAGGTGTAATATGATTTCCATGTCACCTAACCAGGTTTATAACTTCAGACCCGCAAGCCAGATCTTGAGGAGATGCTATAAAAGCCAACCAGGTTATGAGTTGGGGCCAAACCTTTTCCCAATGGCAATGCTGGAAGCTTGGTTGCCTCCTGTGGCAGGAAAAGCTGGGGTCAGTGTCCCCATGCCTGGCAGCTGGTGCTGATGTGCCTACCCCATCCAGCCCGGTGGGTCTTACAAGAGCTCCCATGAGTGGGCATGCAGCCAGCCATCAGCTCGGCTGCTTCCATCAACTTCTATGTTTCACTCTGCTGGTCAGGAAACTGGTGGAGAGAGGGTGCCATGGAGCCAGAAGTGGTGTTTCAGCTGCTCAGGCAGAAATATGGATTTTCATATTTAGAAAAGATTGGCTTGTCAAAACATAATTATAGAAATACAGGTTATCCCTGTTAAGTATACTTGGGGTCCAGCAATGAATAGCACTGAAAGGAGCACCAGACCCAGAGGCATTTTCTAGGGTCTTCCTCAAGGTTCAGTCACACTGCTTAATATTTTCATTAATCCTGGCAGAAAATGAAGTGTGTTGTGATAAAAATGTGCTGATGTCACAAACCCAGGAGTCTGAGCTGATGCCACAAACCCTTTGTTATGGAGGAGGATTGGGATGTAACACTGAGAGGAATGGATGTCTTTGAGAGCTGAAAATACAGTTTGGGATGGCACAAGGTGACAAGCAAGGGAATGCTCCGCTGGGTCTGTGGTGCCACAGGTGAAAAGGCAAGTACAATCCTAAAATATATCAATTATTAAATGTACTTCCCATGGACACAGGGAAGCAATGTAGTCATTTCAGAGTTATTTGAGGGCTACAGTTTAACTGATCTGGGTCACAGAGGAGCTTTGCCACAGATGCTGAGGCACCTGTGACACCCACCCCCCCACCCCACCCCCCCCACCCCACCGCCCCCGCCCCGGCCAGGCTGGGTTTGCTGCCCCAAGTACTGTGTGAGTGTGCAGGGCCACACCACCTCCAGAAGCTGTTCCTGAAGCAGTTCCAGGAGGTTTCCCCACTCAAGTTATTCCCACTGCAGTCCTGCAGGTCTCCCCGGAGCTCATTACGATGGATGCAGTGTACAGGCTTGAGTCCATTATATCTATGCTGCTCCCTGTACTCTGCTGGTTTTACACAATCTGCTGAATGTGCAGTGCCCAGCCTGACTGCAAGCGCTTTTGTAAGGACTCGGGGGCAAAAAGTTAATAGAAGCAGCTGGTTCCTGCTATCCTTGCAGGGAAAATTAAGAGCAGCTCTGTGGTCTCCCAGGCACTCATGGACCTGGAGATCCATCCTGCATCCCTCAGCTACAGACACTTCTGCCGGTTAGAGAAAAAGGGAGTAAGATGGGGTAGATGTTTTTGGATTCAAATCCACCAAATTTGGCAACTCTTGGAGGAGGAGTAGAGAAGCAAATGTTTCAGGGGTGGTAAAATTGGAGCAATTGGATTACAAACCAATTGTAATCTTGCTGATCTCTCTTCTGCATCTGCCACATGCTGATTACAGTTACAATGAGAAACACTGAGGGTTTTTTGCTAGAAAAACTCTTTGCATTCACATACAATACAGAAAACTTTCAACTTTTTACCAGCTGATGTACAGTTGATACAGAAGAGGCACGTGTCATTCCTGAGCAGGCAGCAGTGTAAAGGGAAAGCTTGTGTGTTAATGCAACACCCTTGGGGAGGTTTTGCCATTGGTTGTGTCTTCTGGTATCTGCATAAGGTGTTTTATTACTGCTGCTAATCTGCAGCTGGGCAAACAGAGACACAGAGGATTCAAGTGACCAACTCGTATATGGAAAAGGAAGAGGCAGGAGTTCATCAAATGGTTGCTGCCTTCTCAGCACACGAACAAACTCAATAGCGCTCCACCCCAAACAAGTTTTGGCTGAAGGATATGCCACATAACCCTCTGCTGCTCCTAATCAGAGGGAGAATTATGTGTGTTTGTGGTCAAGGTGGTCTATCCTGGGACGTGTATTTCTTAGTCATTGTCACATGGGCTAATTTATCTTTAGTAATTATTTTCTGTGCCTTGGAGCAGTGAAGCGCAAATAAGCATTTAACATTGATCTATTGCAGCACTTCCCTGGGTAAATAGATGGCTCTGGTGTTGGCTGATGCTGATGCATCAGTGTCTTTTATGATCAGAGGAATCACTCAAGCATCAGCTCAGCCACAAGCCAAAAAGCATGTCTAAGCTTTTAAAAACAAACTCAGGGAACACATCTTCTCCAACCTGCTCATGCTCTGGAAGACAACAGCAGCATTTCCCCCCTACCGCTCTGAGGGACAAACTCAAAGTGCTGCCAAGGTGGGGATCATATCAGAGAGAAACACAGAAGCTTGAAGACTAGGGCCAGCAGAAATGTCCTTTGTTTCTCTGAACTTCATAATTGCTTACGTTTAGGTTTTACAACCACTATACAACCTGTATGTCCAGTTCAGGACCATAGGCTGCCCCGATTAACCTGTTGACAGTTTTCAGGCAATTGCACGTGATTATATATGCTTTCTTTTTAGATGCAAGAATGTAACGTCACAAGTCTAGGAGGAAGGATCTGAAATAAATCTGTCAAGTCAGGAGTACAACGATGGCACCGCAGACCGAAAAACGTGATGCAGGAACCCAGGGCCCTGATAGCCTGACCTCCGTTGTCAGGCTGCCTTTGGTGCAAAAGCTGAAGGAAACCTTAAGTGAAGAAGTTGAAATGAAAAAGAGAGTGTAATGCACCACGGGGCCCTCGGACATGGCACAGGTCATGTTGGATGAGCTCTTCTTTGGGAAGACTATTTACCTATTTACTTACTTAGACTGAAAAAATCCCACTGTTCTAATCTTCTCTTCTTTAAATAAGGACTGCGTAAGGTGCCACATGGGGCATAATTATTTCAACAGCAGCAGCAATGGCTCTTTTAAAGGAGCACCCACTCTAACCCGAGCTCATCGATGGGACCACCAGGGAAAGAAAGACAAACATATGCTGGTTTAGTCCCAGTATACAGGACAGATGCAGCTATAAAATGTCTGTCAAAAATGAGCAAAGGAAATAATTTTCATTATAAGGAAAAGATATTCGTTGAAACAAATGGGTATAATAGTTGCTAACCTACATGGAACAGAAGCAGTAATAGTAATTAAAAAAAGCATTATTATTAGACCAATGACCTCAAGTGTATGTATACCAATGCACACAGCCTGGGGAACAAACAGGAGGAACTAGAGCTCTGCGCCCAGTCAGAAAGTTATGATATCATCGGAATAACCGAAACATGGCACAACAACTCACATGATGGGTGGCTATAAGCTGTTTCATAAAGCCAGGCAGGGAAGAGGTGGAGGAGTTGCACTCTATGTTAAGAAGAACCTTGAATGTATAGAAGTCAACTATGGTGATTGTGGAAGCCTTAGATAATACCTCTAGGTCAAGATCAGAGAGGTCATCTCCAAGGGGTATCTTACACTAGGTGTCTGCTACTGACCTCCAAACCAAGATGATAAGGCCAATTTGGGTCACTTAAGCAAGCTTCAGGTCAACGGAACCTGGTTCTTATGGGGGACTTCAACTACTCAGATATTTGTTGGAAGAACAATACAGAAGCTCACACATTATCCATCAAGTTCCTGGAATGCACAGAGGACTGCTTCCTCATACAAATGTTAGATGTGCCAACCAGGAATGAGGCACTGTTGGACTTACTACTCACAAACCAAGAAAATCTGCTTTGTAATATCTTGGTTAGCAATAGCCTTGGCTGTAGTGATGACGATATTGTGAGTTTGGGATCCTGATGAGCATGCTGATGGTTAGTTCTAAGACAAAGGTTTTAGATTTGAGAAGACCAAACTTCAGCTAGCTTAGAGCTCAGCTGGGAGGGATTCCATGGGAAGCTTCCATGGAGGATAAAGGACCCAGCAAGATCTGAGAGTTTTTCAAAAATGCTCTCCTGGAAGCACAAAAAGAGTTCATCCTCTTTAAAGGTAAAGGAAGTAGGTGGAGCAAGAGACCCTCTGGCTTAACTGTGAACTTCTGAGTCTGCTCAAAACCAGAAGAGAAGCATACTAGAGATGGAAAAACAGACGAATACCCACTGAGAACTACAAAGGCATTACCAGGGCATGCAGTTAGAAAAGCAAAAGCTCAGCTTAAATTGAAATTGGCCAGAGATGTCAAGAACTACAAGAAAGGGTTCTTCAGGCACATAAACAACAAGCAGAAACAGAAGGAAAATACCGGCCAGCTGTTAAACGGGAGAGGTGAATCAGTCACCAACAACGCTGAAAAGGCAGAGGTTCTCAACACTTTATTCACTTTTGTCTTTACCAGTACTCTTGGGCCCCAGGCCTTGGGAACAAAAACCCAGGTCGATACAAACACAGACCCACCATCAGTGAAGGAAGAGTTGGAATGTGAGCTGTTACAGGAGCTTGATCCCTACAAATCAATGGGCCCTGATGTTGTCCAACCAAGGGTGTTGAGAATGCTGGCTGACATCATTACAAGGCCATGCTCCATAATCTTTGAGAAGTTGTGGAGATCAGGGGACATCCCAGAAGACTGGAAGAAGGCTAATGTCACCCCTACCTACAAGAAGGGCTTAAAGGAGATTCCAGGATATTATAAGCCCATCAGTTTTATTTTAGTCGCTGGGGAAGTTATGGAATGAATCCTCCTGGGGGCTACCACAAGTCAAATGAAGCACGTGATTGGGAAAAGCCAGCATGCATCCACCAAGCATAAATTGTGCTTACAAACCTGACACCTTCTACAACAAAGTAACCTGCTCAGTTGATGTGGGACGAGCAGTGGACATTGCCTGGATTTCTCCAAGTCTTTCAATACAGTTCCCCACAGTCTCCTCGTAGACAAGCTGATGTATTACAGTCTAGACAAGTGGTCTGTGCAGTGGGTGGGGAGCTGGCAGACAGGCTGCACCCAGAGCATGGTGGGAAATAGCTTTTACCAACTGGTAACCTGTCACAAGTGGTGTCCCCCAGGGACTGGTATTGGGCCCAACGCTGTTTAATCTCTTCATAAGTGACCTGGATGATGGGATCACATGTACGCTGATGAAGTTTGCTGATGATACCAAACTGAGTGGGGAGATGGACACTGCGGAAGGGAGAGGCACCCTGCAGGAAGACCAGGATAGGCTGGAAGAGGGGGATAACAAGAACCTTATTAAGTTCAACAAGGACATGTGTAAAGTCTTGCACCGGGAATACATAATCCAGAAACACAGCACAGGCTGGGATCTACCCGGCTGGGGAGCAGCTCTATGAAAAGGACCTGGGGGACAACAAGCTCAATATGAGAGAACAATGTGCTGCTGCAGCAAATAAAGCCAATGGGATGCTGGGCTGCACCAAGAAGGGCATCCCCAGCAGAGATAAAGAAGTCATTGTCCCACTCTATTCAGCGCTTGTCAGGCCACACCTGGAATCCTGTGTTCAGTTTTGGTCCCCACTATACAAAAAAGATGTGGATGGGCTGGAGAGGGCCCAGAGAAGGGCCACAAAGATGATCAAGGGACTGGGCAGCCATGGAGGAAAGGCTAAGAGAACTGGGTTTGTTCAGCCTTGAGAGGAGAAGGCTTAGGGAGACCTTATCACCATGTTCCAGTATTTAAAGGGTGGCTACAAAGAAGATGGAGACTCCCTTTGTGCAGGGAGTCACATGGAAAAGACGAGGGGTAATGGGTACAGGTTACTCCTGGGGAGATTCTGACTGGACACAAGAGGGAAATTTTTCACAATGAGAACAGTCAACTACTGGAATAATCTACGCAGGGAAGTGGTGGATTCCCCAACACTAGACACTTTTCAGATTCAGCTGGACAGGGTGCTGGGCTGCCTTGTCTAGGTTGTGCTTTTGCCAAGAAAGGTTGGACCAGATGATCCTTGAGGTCCCTTCCAACCTGGTGTTCTATAATTCTATGATTATTATACACAAGGTAGGGTGGACTATAGAACACCCATTAATCTAGATATAAATTATAGACACTAAAATCTGTTAGAGCTGGGATAGTTTTTCACTTAATTAAATGTGTTATTATTATTTGGTAGGGAAGTGATTTATTCTGTGATACCTAATTATTTCTTTGAAAAAGTTGTATGTTCATCTTTATAACTGTGAAATTAAAAAAAAAAAAAAGACCATAAAGTCTCACTTTGATTGAGATACTCTTCCAGAATATGGAAAGAAATATTAATTCAGTGCCTATTACCTGGATACACTAGCCTGGATACACTGGCTCTTCTGCAACCATATTTAATAAAGTGCAGTTTAAAAAATATTCCTTCTTGCCATAGGGACTAAGACGTATTAGATGCTTGCAGTGCTCAAAAATTATCCCAATTCTTCATTTGAGTATGAAACTGGGCTGCACAAATTCAAAGTGGCTAATTTTATCATGACCCCAAAAATGAGTAGCAGTTGGAAAATTATTTCTACACAGCTATAAGGTCCATTGCCCTCATTCAATATCTTTTCTTTTCTGGTTAGATTGGAGATGGAGAGGACTTAAAATTGCTATTCATGATCCTGTCACTGAATCATTTTATAGCAGTGGGTAAGTTGCAGTGGTCAACATTCAAAATTTGGGTATTTCAGTTTATCAACTTAAGTCCTAATTCAGGCACGTTTTCTTTTTTCAAGGCTGCAAAAATGCTCACCAGCATCTGTGAAAATCAGATCACTAGAATGAGTTCCTAAAATAGAAGTAAGAACTAGGTAGCTAATTTCAGGTGCCCTCATTTGGAGATGGTCTCACACTTTCAGCTACGTAGAACCAGTTCTAATTGCAGTTCAACAGGAGCTCCTGATTTTATAAGAGAACTGACACATCATAAATATATGGTTTAAAAAAACCTTCTTACCAATTTTTCTGACATTTTTCTTCCCCCCGGATTTGTTTTAGTCTGACACCTTCCGCTTCATTTGAACTTTCACATTTTTTTCCCCGTCTCTGGCACTTTCTTTCTTGAGATCTCCAAAGCACAAGGAAAAGAAGTAAAAAACTGTCACGGTTGGCCTTCCAAGCCTGTGTGGTATAAAGAGAGTCACAATTAGGCAAAACCAATTGAGGGTCTGGTGAACTGATGAATAAAACATGCTTTGATAAAAGAATCTACCTAAGTGCAAAGTATCATTATAACGTAGCTTGGGTGGAAAAACGTTTCTTTCCTCAGTCGAAATTTCTCAGAGCCAGAAGAGCACTTTCAGACTACTATTACTGAAATAACCATCAAGGTGTTCAGCAAAGTAGTTATCCACCTCAAAAATACAGGTTATCAAATAAAACTCCATTTTCAAGTATTTCAAACATGGAATTTTCTCAACTGCAAATTCAAAGGGAAGCGGATGCCTAGGAATTTTATTATCATTCGAGGAGTTATTAAAGAATAGAAATCATAAAGAGAGAGTATGATAGCAGATCAGGTTGAAAAGTACAAACCACTTTTTTTTTTTTCTTGACAAGTCAGGTATCAAAATAAATTCACTTCAGGCACATTCACATCAGTTTTCATCAGCTTTCTCGTAAGACTTTTATTGGCGCAAATGATCACAGGAAGCAAACTTCACGCTGAAAGTGCTCTACCCACCTCTGAAGGGTAAGTTCATTAGGAAGGATTAATTGTGTGAAGGCATTACCTCCTTTGAGAGGTCTTTTTCATGTCAGCACTTAATAATGTTCACTCTATTCAAGCTAACTCGGGAGTGCAACTTTCCACTGTCGTTCTGAATAGGCAAAACACCAGTCTCTCGTGTCAACTATTTTTATTTCCATTGTAATGAAACAACCACCCTTTACTCAATGATCAAAGGAAGATAGATGCCACAGTAAAGGACAGAAAATGAGGTACCGGAGGTTCAAAGGACACATTATATCTGCTGATGTGACCTCCTTTTGCTCAGTGAACTTATCGACGAGCATCTCGACTCAGACGTACAGGGTAGACTGCAGCCTTGTGCAATGCTTTGTGCCAGAGCCCTGCAGTAGCTGAGACCAACTTCTGCCGTTAACAAAGAGCTTTAGTCACTTTTTGGGCATTGTGAAAGCCCTGTGCACATTCATCACTGAATAATAGCCTGCAGGAGAGATGCATTAAATCACATATTTTATAAGCATCTAAAAGTATTGCCTCCTGTTGAAGTCATCTGACCATCTCTACTTAGGTCTGAGAAGATTTAAAGCATTTGCATTTGTTGTTAAAGGAAAAAGAAAAGAAAGCTTCCAACTCTTTAAAAAATGAAGGGTTTGATGCCAGTGCTGTATTTCTGCTTGTTGTGCAGTTGGTTCTATGAAATTCAGAATTTGCCAAGGGTTGGGTCTTAACATTTTTTACACGAATGACATTGCAAAATGCTTGTTTTGTATTTGTGCAAGAATTTCAAGCAGGATGGTTCTCCTGTACTGTGATGGCAGCATCAGCTAAGGTTTTGTAGATATTGTCATCTCCTACTCTTTCAGATAAGATTTAACTGACATGCAAAATATTTTAGGAAGAAAATACAATAAAGAGCTCAGGATTTTCTATTGTTATTTAGCAGGCTGCATTTTATACATCTTTTAAGTTATATGATTGTAACAAGAGAAATCTGCCACCTTTAAGATTTTCTGATTGTTCCTATTCTAAATCTTGATTTTCTGTGTTTAAGAACTTTCCCCAGATTCTTATTTCTCCAGCTGAAAGGGGGCTACAGGGGTGGCTTCTGTGAGAAGCTGCTAGAAGCTCCCCCATGTGCGGTGGAGCCAAGGCCAGCCGGCTCCAAGACGGACCCGCCGCTGGCCAAGGCCGAGCCCATCAGCGACGGTGGTAGCGCCTCTGGGATAACGGGTTTAAGAAGGGGAAAAGCTGCTGCACAACAGCAACTGCAGCTGGAGAGAGGAGTGAGAATCTGTGAGAGCAACAACTGTGCAGAGCCCAGGGGCAGTGAAACAGGAGGGGCAGGAGGTGCTCCAGGCCCGGAGCAGAGATTCCCCCGCAGCCGTGGGGCAGCCCATGGTGAGGCAGCTGTGCCCTGCACCCAGGGAGGCCCACGGGGGAGCAGAGACCCACCTGCAGCCCGGGGAGGACCCCACGCCCGAGCAGGGGGATGTGTCCGAAGGAGGCTGTGACCCCGTGGGAAGCCCACGTGGAGCGGGGGAAGAGTGTGAGGAGTCCTGCCCCTGAGGAGGAAGGAGTGGCAGAGACAGCGGGTGATGAACTGACCACAATCTCCATGTTATGGGCAGGTATTTCAGAAGAATCCCCAGGGGAATCAGTGTGGAAATCCTCCTTCAAATGTGCACCCTGGCAGATTGTTCTTGGGAAGACTTTCACTTCACTGAGCCGTAGTCACAGATGAAAGAGGGCTGAAACAAATGTTGGGGGAAAAATAGGAAGCAATTCCGAAAGCACACAAATAGGAAAGCTTACAGGATCACGCTGTTTCCTTCCACCTTTGAACCCCAGCTGGGTCATCTGAGACCCAATAGGAGTGACGGGGACTTGCACGGGTTTCTTGCTGGGTCAGTGCGCTGATGACATTTCAGCTGAAGAAAAGCCATTTCTTTCCAAAGTGCAAAAATGTGAGCAAGAGAAAAACCTTTGGTCTGTTCTGCATTCAATCCCAGTCCACACACACTGCAAGTGCTTGAATTGCAATTAATAATGTCAGACCCTTTTACACTTTTACAGAAGTTATTTATTATTACTATTGTATTGGCATGACACCACCTCAGTAATAAAGCCTCTCACTTACAGTAATGGATCTAGCCTCATGACCTTCCTGCAAGGAAAGGAAGATTTTAAAGATGGAAAACTGGGGCCCAGCAAGATGAAGTAATTATGGCCAGACTGAGGAAGCCTGTGGCAGGGCCCCGTGCAAAATGCAGCTCTCCTGGGAACAGGGACAGCCCTTTATTACAAAAATCAACTTCCCTTTGCATGCTCAGATTTAAATGTTTCTCTGTTGAATAGCCAAGTGAGAAGTTTTTAACAGCAGATACTCTCTATGATTTCTAGCCTGATTTTGGAAGCAGAAGATGACAGACCGTTTTGCAGTCGGCATGTACATGAATGTTAATGGCAAATTGAGGAGCAGAGTGTCACAACAGGAGGCACAGCCAGCCCTGACAAACTTGGCATATGGGCTTTCGAAGGAGGCACGGATCACCTAGCACAGAAGCAAAGTCCTGCCCAAACCCAGCCCACAAAAAAGTAGCATCCTGCACCACAATGCTGGTGCTCTGCCTTCAGAGCAACTTAAATCTGATAATAAAATTACGATACCCGCTGGAAAAAAACGCTATAAGAAGCCACTGACAGCCAACAGACAACCCACCAGTTCTGCTTTGCCAGCTGTTAACTGTCAGCTGGAAACATACTCGGTGTCACCGTGATGAGCTCATATGTTTCTCCCCAGGGAACTGAAGCATTTGATGGAAAAAATTTTCCTCCATCTCTTCCCCTTGTAACGTTAGGGAGCATCTCCTGGCCAGCTCCTGGTGCCCACCTCATGTCTTCCAGGCCATTGGCACTGGGGCTTGTAAGGGTTGTTTCTCCTCCTTGCTGGTTTCCTTCTTCACCCTGCTCTTACTACTTCATGAGACCAAGGAGGTGGTGACTCTATGGTGAAGCAGATGCCATCCAATCTGTAGCAGCCCTGAAATGAAGAGCAGAGCTGAGCTGTCATGTTTGTGGAGGCCAGATGGTCCTCACATTAGGGGAAATTTTTTTTTAAAAAGAGATGCCTTTCACCAAGATAAAAAGCAACTCTGGAGAGGCACTTGAAATGGATTTATTTGCTGTCCGTCTTTGTAAAACATGTGGAAAGAAATTAGGCAAATTAATGAGGAAAGGCAAGGAGGAGGTATGATTGCCCGGATGCAGCCTTCAGTGCAGGAAATCCCCAATCAAAAGGCAGGGGAGGATTGGGGAAGAAAAAGAAAGGTGTCGTAAAAAATTAACTACTTTCTGTATTTCCTACTTTCCTTCCCTCCCTAGACAGGATGGGATTCTGGTCACAGTGGAGTTTTTATCTGAGTCTAAGTGAAATCTCATATATTCTTACAATTTTCAGGGACCATTGTGACACATAAATAAATAAGATTCCAGTACCAGTATAAATGCTAATTATGTTCAAAAGCAATTTGTTGCTGAGTGATGGAATTGGAAGTTTTCACAAGAGAGAATCTGGGGACTGTATTTGCTGGGGGTGTGTACACGGACCTGAAATACATCTCTCCCGTACAGAAGAGAAAGCAAGAAATTTACTTGCCCATTAATACCTCTACCTGGCTTTGTACTATAGGTTATATTAATGTCCTTCGTTTAAAATCTCAAAAGCATCAGAAATGTTAATAAACATTAAGCAGTGGTTCAGGTATAATTTATACAAAGTGCAGTGAAGGTATGCTCTGGCAGTGCTTGTTATTTTAAAGCGTTTGTAGTCGGATGAGATGCTCCTTGTAAAACACCCAGACGAGCGCCTGTTGTTTGTTTTGTGTCACGTTAGGCTCTGAAGCAAAAAATCTGCATTAACATTGGCAGGAATTGCAAGTGAGTCACTATGGAGGTTGACCAAGACCCCAAATCCCCTAAGCACAGGAGGAAAAGTTTTCCTTAATTTAGCTGCCTTGAGATAAGGCCATGGAGGGCAGGATGCTCTGCTGGGGAAGGGAGCTGGGAAGTGTGAGACTTTGGAAGGCAAGCCGTAAGAACTAAATAAATTCAGGAAGGACATCTGGGCTGAAATTTGTACTTTTGTCATTGTTATTTTTAAGCATGTATAAAAACAAGTCCCAGCACGAGGGGTTAATTTTGGGTGAATAATTTTTAGACTGAAGGGTATTCACAGTTGAGTTGTTTGTTTCTCCAGCATTAATTACTTTTGCTTTGCATTGAATCATATGAGTCACGGGGATTTCTTTGCATCCCAAAGTAGATAACCAATATGTAAAATTGGAGAATAACTTGATAGTAAATAACGGAGAATGTCTATGAGTTAAATGTATTAAATCTGCAGAACTTTTATCAAAACTTCCTCAAATATCGTCCCCTTTTCCCAAATAACAAATGAGATGATTTGCACAAGCATGACAAACCAAAGTCAACATTTATCTACATGAAAACATCTGCAAATCAAGATCTGATGAACTGTTTGTTCAGCACTGAAAATATATTAGCCCTTCTTCCAGATATAATAAATTCAAAACATTCACCTTCTGGATGATCATTTAGATACCTTATAAAGTAAAACCAATTTGAGTCGGGAAAGCATTGCAAACTGTTTATAAGAGCAAGGGGTTTGGTCTTGGTCTTGTCATAGTGAAGTCAATGGCAAAGGGCCCATAGACTTAAATCCTAAAGAAAACAGCCACTGGAGCAATGAGCTGTAGTCTTCCTGAATCCATAATATCAGCTGTTGACAGATACATACAGAGTGGTTAATAGGATACTAAAAAATGTTAACAAAGCAATAGGGAGTTAGAGACTGCTCTGAAAATTTCTTTATCACATTTCTAAATTCACCAGAGGTACCATCATTACAATGTACAACAAAACATATGTTTTCTCTACAAACTTGCTGGCAGGTGTAATTGAAAATGTCATCAGACTATCGGGAAGTGACTAGTGGAAATGAAACTCCTGTTCTGCTCTTCCCTGTTCCTTCTCAGAGATGAGAAGAAAAACCCCGCTGGGATCTGGCCATCTCACATGTTCTATGAACTCTCTTCAGACCCAAGATCTTTCCAGCTGTAGCTTGTACTCCAAACATTTATCTTGGAGGGATTTTTTTTCTTTTAACAAGAAATTGAAGGAGAATGGGGGATTAACAACACATTCCCTGCATTCTGTAACAGCTGCTTTAACTAAAACCAGCAGCCTTAAATAACATGCTGCAAGAGGGCTGGCCTACAATCCCCTCTGTGTGTCTAGGCTGCAGCCTCGGCTCCCATACCAGACTGACCACATGAACATATTTGTATTAGAGGGATAAACTATCAATTTATTTCTTTTCCCATTTTAGGACTGACTGCAAGGAACATTTGCATTGGTAAGGGTGCTCTTTAAGACAGGAAGGAACTTAACACCGGTGGCAGAAGGAGATCTTTGCTTTGTGATTTCTGAAGGGACATGCATCTGAATTTTGGCATTTCCCAGCAGAATTGGGCTGGCTGACAAATGTAGCAGAAGCGGGGGGAACCAGTGTTATTAAGGGTGTCTGTCCAGACCCTGAGATGCTCATCCCCCAGCCAGGAGTCTGGGTGACTGCCCCTGGGTGAGAAGAAGCCAGAAGGAACCTCCTCGAGATGTCTGTCTGTCTGTCCCCAGCCAGCTTGGAGCTACTCTGCTGGGACAGGACAAGTGCACTCACGGCGCTGCCAGCTTGTTTACTAGTACCATCACCCCACTGTGTCCATATCAAAATAAGGAGATTTCCAGGCTTTTGCTGTCTGGTGTCCCAGCAGCTTGGCATGTAGAAGAGTGACCATGCACTGGTCCATAGATGTCTTTGGAGACCTAACCAGGACTCTCACCATCTAGCAAGATTTAAGTTTCTGTTGATACTTAAGTACTGGAGTTGAGTGACTCCAAGGAGAGATGGTTAATAACAAAGATATTTTAGACTTGGTTTAGATATTTCTTCTCAGTCTGGAGGCTCTCACCTTCAAAAAAATAGTGTACTTTAAAAAGTAAGGTGATGAAAAACACCTTCTTAGAGTCATGACCTGAGCCAAAAGTTTATTATTCCCATGAAGGCCTTTGTAAACTCCAGGAACGTTAGTATGATCCTACCACCAGTACATGGAGGTACAGCCAGCAGCTTCAGGGAGATTTATCTGGCCTTTTTTGCCTTCTCTGCTGGATACAGAACATGTGGAGTTGGTTCATGTTTTGGGTCATCAAGACTAACTCCATCAAAAGATAAAAGACACTGCATGTTGAGCTTGCAGTTACTCCTGTCCTTCCCATCATAAAGGTCTTTGAGAACAGTCAGTCCCTCAGGAAACACAAATTCTGTGCCTAGCAAGATCTGACAATATTTCCAAGGAAGCAGTTCTCAACTACATATGGTTCGGGGCAGCTGGAAGACTATTTTCTGGGCATAAGCATGCCATGATTTTTCTTCGGATTTTCTAAGTACAATCTTGTGGCAACCTCTCTGACACATCTAGATCCTGCCTCAAGTTTCTTCACCCAAGGGACCTCAAGAACTAGTATCCCAAATCTAAAGACTGCAGGGCAAACCCTGGTGTCTCCATGGAAACTATTAATACAGACAGTCTACAGCTCATGACTATTGGAGATCTCACTTTACAGCCATGCATTTATTTGATGTGTTTATTTTATGAAGAATGCATGGGGTTCCCAAAGATTTTCTACAACCTTGATACAAGCCTCAAAACATTTCTGTGGGCAAATATTGAAGGGGGGGGGGGGGGGAAGTTCGGCATTTGAATTTTTATATTTTGCTCCCTGGTTGAGGTTAGTTTTAATCTTTTCAATATACGCTCCAGTATTTTACTGAGCTTGTCTTTTAATGGGATTATTCAGAAATAAGATATTAGATTTTCTAGTTCCTATGCTACCTTCATTCCCCTGGTAATGTTCGTGGGTAGAGAAGCCTTAACATTCATTACAAAGGCAAACCATCCAGCCCCCAAGACTGAATACAAGCCCAGTAAAAAAACAAATTAGCCTTGCTTGATATTATAAAGAGCTACTTTCTGTAACTCCCTTTTAGGAGGCTGTAACACACAATCAGAGCAATGCCATGCCATTGAAATGGGCATATTACTAACTTGAAATAATGATAAAATCTGCAAGGGTTCCATTTAAAAATAATGCAGTTCGGGGTTTGTAGGCATTACTTCTGCTCCAGAGTACTCACAGCAGCTTGCTACATGGTTATCCACAAAAGCATTCACTTTGGGCTGGAACAAGCTGTTGTGCTGACGGAATGGCACAGCTCCCTCGAGGAACTACGTACCAGCTCCTCGCTAACCGCAGCGCTGAGAACTGCCATGAAACTCATTGCAGAGTAGGGCTCGTCCTGGACTGAGGTCAGCAAGGTTAATTTGGCTTGAAGCTAAAGCAGAAGCAACCTCTTACTCCTGACATCCCCTTCCTTGTGTTTTCCTCCCCCGGTCAGCAGCGGTGCCTGGTTAGCTGTCTGCAGACCTGCGTTTGCGAGGCAGCCAAGCTGCAGCCCTTCAGCCATCGAGTGGGGAAAAAAAACAACAACCCAAGAGTAAATTTCACACAGCCTTTGTGGGGACCCGTGCTGTTGCAGTCGTGACTTTTTATAAACCAGAGCCCATCATCAAGAACATGACTCTGCGGTAGAAAAAAGCGTGGTCCCCAACTACTGGAATCAAGATGTGATGACCCAGCAGAGAAAGCTGAGCTCAGGCAGTGCTCCATGCTCCTGCCCGGCTACTTGACCCTGCTTGTTCAGTCCAGCATCTCCAGCGTTTTGGGAGGCAGCTTTAATCTGCTGGCTGCTGCAGCCCTCTCGTGGCCACACAGACCCAACCGCACTCCCGCATGCTGGCTGCTGGGAAAGCACAGACCGAAATTCTGTGTGGGAGGAGAGCATATTTTAAAAAGCACAACAAATAGTTATTAAATAGAATATTCACCCAAGAACAAATATAGAAATAAATTGAACAGACATTTAGGATAGTATTTGTACCAGGTATACAAGCAGAGTCATTCTTAAATGACTTGCTTTTTAAGAATCAAAAGAGAAATTACAGATAGAGCATTAAGCAGTCGTGTTTTTAATGGAGTGCCCTGTTTTATCTCTCTAGGCTGTCACTAAACAGTCTGCTTTGAAGTGCTCCTTTTCTTTTGAGCATTTGCACATTGATTTACAATGGTGTGGGTAAATTTTGTGCTCATGGGTTTTGCTGAGTATTGGTTTATTGGAAATGTGTCTATCTGCTCAGAAAGCTCCAAGGAGGGGGTGAAAACCTCTCAGGTTGGGGAAGACCTGAGGGAACCTGAACTGTTTCAAAGTTCTGCAAAGACTAACAGGTAGATGGTTCTTCGCAGTTTGAAAAGCACGCCTGGTTTTTGGTATATTTTGTTTTTCCTTTTAATCTACAATCTAGTGACAGAGATATCACTAACACTTGGAAATAAACCATGGGAATTAATAACAGAAGGAGAACACTGATGGGAGCAGTGCTGAGAGCCTGTCCAACAGCCCAGCCATACACTCTTTGCCCACTGCTGTAAGCAAGCACAAACAAAGGAGATACCTGTAGAATAAAATATAAAGGATCAAAATTGAAAGCTTGTGCATAGGTATGAGGTACTCTGGAGAAGGTTGACCAGTTTTGATTGATGTTTCTTAAACTGACAGCAATAGTACTTACAGATGAGGGTGCTGCAGTCCTGCCAGAGGGATGATGTTCCGCTAGCGTTTTCCCATTGCTTTTCTCTTTTTTTCCTTTATAGTAGTTTCACAGGAAACATCTGCAGGAGAAATGACTGCATTTCAAAAAGATATGAAAAACCCAAAACAAAACTAAAAAGCAAAGAGAAAAAAGAGAAAAAAACAAAAACAACCAAAGTGGAGCCGTAATGACTTCATGAGCTGACATTACCTTTTTAGATGGGAGCGCTGTTACCTCTGGCAGTAACTGCATCCGGGCAGATAGACGGTGTGTGAGGTGGGGTAGGTTTAGCGGGATCAGCAGGACTCTGGGTGACAGTGACATCTAATATTTTGCAAGCCAATGTGCCAACCCACATGTTTGTGATGCTGGAACAAGCCTTTAGATCAATACCAGGTGTCAATGAGACAGCGGTACCTGAGCCCCTTCAGGTGCACAAGGGCATGTGCTTTCCAGCTTAAGCACGGAAAAATCGATTTATAGAGGTGGGTTCTATTTGCAATTAAGCCAGTGGGACTTCAGGCCCTTTCCTCCCATGTGCCCAGCCCAAGGTCTACACAGAACCATGGCCCTAAATGCAGTGCCCAACCCCACTGGTGTCCTGTGCAGGATCTCCCTTTCCAGCCAGCTGCCCTGGCAGCACCTCCTTTAACCCTCTGAACAACTCAGGACCCTGTGGAAATAGTCTTAATTTACCTGTATTAACATCTTAACTACATACATTATATTTAAGTAAAGTAGATGCTGTTTTATTGTGCTGTAGCGATGCCGCTTCAAGTGAACCAAGCTGCCTCCCATGGCTGCAGCACAAGAACAAGCTGCAGCTCTCTGCCAGCTCTTCCATGTCCTCAGGCTCCCTTCTCACTTACAAGAAACCCTTAATGCTTCCATAAAATGGTATTTTGCATTTTTTTTTCATGTAACTAAATAACCTCTTAGCTCTTCATTTTCTGTAAGACCACACATGCAGAACAAGATGTGACTTTTTTGGTTTAAAATTGATTTTATTTTATATGGAGAAAAACAGTAGTAAGAAAGTAACAAAATTAATATCTGCCTGAAAGAGCACAGGGCAAGTATCATCCTGGGATCAAAAAAATTCTCCAAACAAAAAGGCTGATAAATTTTTAAGACATGTCTATATTGTGAGATGCTGGGACGTTTAGGGCAGTAAATACCTACACTGATAAAATCCGTAGGAAATAGCCTAGTGCAGAGCAACTTACAGCTCAGGTCTGGGTGCAGGGAGGTGCGTTACTTGGGTGCAAAGCAGCAGGGACACCTTGCTTTGTCCTGGCACAGCTGGAAGTGGTGGGTCTGTACGCAGGCAGCACAGGGGCTGCAGCCTCCTCCCAGCTACAAAGCAGCGCCTAGTCATATAAACATGTCTTTAGGTATGTAAACATGCTGGCTATATAGAAAAGTGGAAACCCCAGTGTCAAAAGCACAGACAAGATGCACACCATTAAAAAAAAAAAAAAAAAGTCCATGTAGGTTTTTAGTGAGATGGAGCTCTTTACTTTCTGGAAAACATTCTCCTAGGGTTGGACTAAATAGCCAAAGTGAAATCTTGGCCCCATTGACCTCACTGGGACAAAGAGCTCATCCCTGGTGTTGCAGTCTGCTGACCCTGACTGGGAATGGGATGCTGTGGCTGAGCCCCACTTTTTTACCTTCTTGCCTGCAAGTTGCCTTCTTTCTACGCTATGCCCTTCTGTGACTGCATCGCCCCTATACCCACCCTAACTTGTCTTCTGCAGTTGGTCCATACTCTAGGATTCAACCACAATCATACTCAAGTTGTTGCTGAAGATGATCCTCCCATCCTTTTTGCTGCTGCACTCAGGCTGGCAAAGAGCCTCCTGCAGCCGCTGCCGCAGCCCCGGGGGGGCCGTGCCCAGGAAGTTTTTTGTCCCTGTCAGGAAATCCATCATGTGGCCTCCAACCGGATCCCCCTCAATAAAGCACTCGGTGATATCCCAGCCCGACGGGAACTCATAAACATGGTATTCAACACCCAGTCTCTTCAAAACGTCTGTGACGCTGTTGGAGGTGATGTAGTGGCCGCTGTCGGTGGAAGGCAAGCAGTGCCTGTACTTCTTCCATAAGCTGGCCCATCCGCTACTGTCTGCCAGAGCAGAAGGGAAGGTTATGTTTGTAAAGTCAAGGCAGTCAAACACCAGGTGATGCAACTACTAAATGACTTTGAAATGCTCCTTCTCTGCTGGCCTAGACTTTGCCAGGAGCAGTAGAAGGACTTTCCCCTTGAGTGCACTTATAATTGTCAGTGCCTGGAGAGGGGTAAAACTGTGATCGACCTCAGCCTTCCTTCCAAAACTCTCCAGTTTAAAGGAAACTCCAAGGACACATTCTCCAGCACTAGATTTGCCCAGAAGGAGGAGTACACACATATATCAGCACACTGAGCCTGCACATGCATGCTACCTATTAACTGTCCCCTTGGTAGACTAGTACAGATGTTTTTTTAAACATTGAACCTCAATTTTACGTATACATCGGAAAATACATACCTGAAAAGCCAGTCCCAGCTAGCAAGGGAAACAGCCTACCAGCAATGTTAAAGGGAGTTTTAATGGCAAACGTGGGAAAGTGTGCTTTGTCCACTGCACCACAAGCTGTGGATCTTTGAATGGTACACTGGAAAAAAACACTTCTTTTCTATAAGTGCGATGATGTTGTAAGTGCCTCTTTTTCCTCTTGGCAGCTCCTGCTGTCCTGCTGGGGTCTGGACCATCGCTGTGCAGTGGGCATAGCCCCAAAGATGGGTCCTCCCAGAGCTCAGGTTGTACAGTGCTCATTTCACCATGGAGAAGGATTGACCCTCATTCATTAATAGCGACACTGCTCTCTAGCCAGTAATTTCACAGCAGGAGGTCTCCACGAGTTAGAGAGCAATTCATCTACTTCATAAGCAGGGAAGCAAGAGCACGAAGGTTACACCTATGCAGTCCCATCAGACATTGGGGTCCAAGAGGCTAAGCCCAAGATCGCTTGTTCCCTATGAAATACAGCGTTTGTTTTATTTAATTAATAAACACTACTAAAATCCCAAGATTAATATTTGTGGTTCTTATACTTCAAAGCTTTCAAAACACCAACAAAGAAACAAAAAATAAAAGGCCCTTCTTACCTGATAAAATTATGATCAGGAGTTTACCATGATGGTCGAGGCAACTGTGGAAATACTTGATAGTATTGGGAATATCCTCCACACGGTACAGCATCTGGAAACGACAAAAGTTACACACAGCCTTTTTTCCTCTTCCAAAATGCAATGGTCCTTCAAAGGCTTAAACTCTTTCTCTGTACAGTTATTTTAAATTACTTCCCAGTTGCTTCCCTGCCTGTCCTGACACAGAATGCATGTTTAGGAATGCCCCATAGGACAGAGCATCATCAAATCTCCACTGGCATCAACAGCCTGGGGTCAGACCCACGGACCCTCTGCTCAGCCTTGGCCACCTGCCCATTGCTGCCCTTCAAGCCCAGCACGGTTATGTGGTTGGAAAACACGTGCAGAGGGGAGTCGCCTGGTTTCTGTGGCTGGTCCTTATCACCAGGGGCATTTCTCGGACGTGTCTGGGCCATGGGCAGGTTGAATCTCTTCCAGACACTGAGGAATTTGCACTAAGACAAAGCAAGGCTCATCTCAAAGGCTGTCCCTGGGACTTGTAACTTAGTCCTTGACCCAGCTGTCAACCCCCTGAAGCACTTTCTGGTTGTGAATTCAGCTCTTATGAAATGAAAGCAAAATGAAATAAAAGGCAAATGAAATAAAAGCCACTAAAGTGAGAAAATAACAGATTTTTTACAAAAAAATAATTGGCACATACAACATCAGTGTCATCAGTATCAGAGACACAGCAGCATAATTTCTGACCCAAAACCTGACACAGGTGTTCCTACACTAACCTTTCCCTTCGGTGCCATCCAAACTGATAAGGAAAAAAATTCAAGGTTTTTTTGCAGCAGCAAAGCATAATTGTTGGTCTCCGTGTGATGTGTGACAGCCTGAGACTCCTCCTGTTTTATTACCCACCGTACACAGTTAAACCAGTACAAACCAGAGACCAAAACCAGGGTGGATAAGGAATGAGGTAGGTGTTTGTAGAGCTGCTACAGAAGTTATTACTCATGGGAGAACTGTGCTAAGCTCTAGCTCTGGTCCCCCTAACTTCATGCATACAGCAGAAATGAAGGGAGTAGTTAAAGCTAATACTCCTATATTAAAGCAATACTACATTACCTGGATCATATGGATGAAGTCGAATTTCTTATGTGCACCTTTCTCTTTCATCTGTTGTTCGTACTGCGAGGAAGTGAGCTGATGCCAAATAAAAGAGACGTTCTGCAGGTCTGGAGCTTGATTCACCAACTCTGTTTTAGAATGTAGAAGAAAAAAATGAATTTCACAAAACAGCAGAAAAACTCATCACTCAAATTGACAGTCCTCAGGTAGGTATAGCTTTACCTTTGTAAGCTGCCACATGCTGTGGGTTGGGCTCTATGATTTCATTGTCAATAAGGACCCCTGGGTGCACAGCCTGCAGTATCCTGATCATTTTCAAATCCTGCTCACCTATTGAATAAACACAAAAGCTTTACTTTAAAAAGTACATAAATGTGGTGAAAGGATGCCAGTGCACCTGTCACCCCTACTGCCAGGAAGAAGTGAGGCACTCTCTAACTTGCAATTTGCATAGTGGCATCTAATCCAGCCTTACCATATGATATCTTACTGCTTGAGGTAACATATATTTGCAGATAAGACTAAGAACAAGGAGGGGCTAAGCACCAGTGCAGAAACCTGCTAATGGCAATACTCTGGGTGACAGAACAGGCAGGACAAAATAATCAAAGATCAATGTTAAAAAAAACCAAACCTATGAAGTATTAGTTTTCAACAAAAATGCAAAGTTTGAATGGGGGCAAGGAGAGAGTCAGCACAACTGTACAACTTCAGTGTGGCATGGGGTGATCTGTGCCTTCGGCACCACCCCAGGGAGGTGATGGCAGCTCTGCTGCTGGTGTGACATAGCTTGGAGACCCAGCGACCTGCATGGCAAGAGGAAAGACCTGTTCACATGCAGCACCTTGGGTCTTCCCTCTTTGGGGACCAGTCACATGATCTCAGTGCTGGGCATCGACTAACTAGTTGTTATCTTGGAGTTGCAAATAGACACTCACATATCTGTGTGTAGGTGCCCTGCAAATTTAGTTATCGGTGCTTCTCTGTTGCTGTCTAAGCTCTGGAGGAGTAGTGGCAGTCTGTCCTTCCATTCTAGGAAGTTTCCAGCCTCTTTTGAGGTGATGCAGGTCACTCTTGTTTTCTCCCAGAATGGCCACGATACACCAACTGTACAAAGTCCATCTGGTTCATCTGGGACTATGGACATAAACAGCAGAGGTTACCACCTTGAGTGGACCTCTGCAAGAATCCTGACTGTAGCTGATGGTGGGGCCTAAAAATAGTCCTGCCCTTGCAAATGTCACACACGGAGGGCTTGATATGAGATACTGCATCTTTCCTAGCCTTTCAGCTGATTGTACCAGCTATGAGAAAAGTTGTCATCTTTGGCAGGTGTTGCAGTAAATAGAATTTAAGGAGGGAAATATCAGCCATGCCAGCACTATAGGAACGTCCAATGAAGGATATGTCTTTTGAAATTGGAGAAAAATATGCAAGACCCCTGAGGAATGCAGTGGCAGTGGTGCAGGCCTGGCCAAAGCCACAAGGAAAGAGGCTGCAGCTGCATCCATTGAAGGTGGGTGCATGGACCAATACTGCTGACAGGAAGGAATATCCCTATAGCAAGCAGCTGAATCATTTTAGACAGTCCTAAATGCCAGTTAGCATGTGCTTGGGGTGGGGAGCACCAGCAATTATAGGTGCTGACGTGGGATCCCCACAGACTCAGGGCAAGCAGGAGGCAGAGCATTGCTGTCCCATGCCCTGGAGCCACTGATGGTGACAAATGGGTATCTCCACAGCAGATGGGTATTTTAAAAGCTGTTTGGTTTTTTTTTTTTTTTTACTCCATCTCTGTAAAATGCCTTAATTCAGTCTTTGCAAGAGCAGGTAATAACATCCTCAACTGGGGTGTCTGCAAAAACAAGTAAAGTAAACAGGTATAATACAATGTTTCAGACCAGGAATTTCTCTGCTCCAGCTTGCCCTGCCAGCAAGAACCCTTCAGCATAATCACAGTGAGGCTGAAACAGGAGTGAAACCCCTCTGCAAAGAGCAGCCCATGCTGGCACTCTGTGAGGTCACAGCTGAGATAGTTAAACCAGCCACGGGAAAACATGGGGTGAATGAGAAAACGTGATCTGGGCAGGTCAACAGTCTTTTAGGATGTGGAGTCAGTCACTAATCCCCATTAATATTTTTGTCAACTAAACTAATTCTGGGGGCTCTGTGAAATCAGAGTCCAAGCCTGGAAAGGTCAGGGATCAGCTATAACCTTTTGCTCAGTGCCATCCTAGCTCATTCCCCTGCCCAGCTGCAGAAGTTCAGCTCTTGCAGCATGGACAAGCTGAGGGGGGGTGAGTCTGTACCCCTGTCCCATCACCTGTGAGGGGCAGTTACCCAGGAAATTTTAGAGTTTTTACTTTTCCATTAAAACAACTTCTGAAGGGGAAATAAGGAAAAATGAGGACAGTGCAAAAAGTTCATTTTTCCCTTGTGTTTTCTTGGACTCAGAATTTCGGTTTTATATTACTTAATGAAAATAGAGTGTAATTGAGAACTGAATTATTTCTTCCTGCTTGCTTTCTCATATGCTCCAGCATATTCCCAACTGGGGAAAACAGTTCAATGCTATTTTTCTCTTAGTCAGGAAAACAAGCCAAAAATATTGAGAAAAATACCTTCATTTGAAAGAATTAACACTTAAAATTCAGCTGAAAATACTTTTTAAAGCAAAAGCAAACTCTGACAAATCAAACTGTCACTTCTTTTCTCTACTTTTTATTTTCCCCCAGTTTCCCTAAGAGCAAAGCTGGACCACTCTTTTTTTTTTTTTTTTTTTTTTTAAACACAAATGCATTTACAACAGCTTTAAAGCTATTTTTCCAAAAGATGGGTTTCTCTCTGCAGGGAAACATCATTTGCAGTTAAGCCCTACTTATCACTGGATAAAAACACAGTAGTAACACAGAAGCACATCTTGAAAAAGCTGATGCAGCCCCATGCTAATGGTTGTGTCCAGCTGGTTTTGCACCACCTGGAGCAGAGCATTGCCCAGCTTTGGTGGGATCCCTAAAAGCAAAGTAAAAAGAGAGATCTCTTCAAGTGAGATAGTCTAAGACAAGACTTCGGATAGAATGAACCTCCCAGATGTCTCTAATTCTCTGATGAGGTTTGAAGATGCTCTTGTACCTAACCTGGAGCAGGACTCCTTGCTTTGAGACATATAAAGTCAGATGAGAGACATCAAGAGGCAGAGACTAAGCTAAATTCATCACACGCATCTTACTTGGAAAGATTTGAGCAGCAACGTTTCAGAAGGGAGACAGGGAAGGAAGGGAGGGAGATTTGCTCTCATCCCAGCTCCACGCCCCATTTTGCTTTTCTCTGCTTCAATGAGAAACACTGTTATTAATGCCTGAGTAGTTATCCTCATTGCTCAAAATTTCAGTATCACTTTCTGCTGCCACAGGGACCCTCCACCCCCCAGCATTAGCAGTGCTGCTAAGCTCCTTACCTGTGCCGCTTCCAACTCCCAGAACATTTATAGTCGATTTTCCATTGCCGAGACTGAAATTATAAGTACACGTTACTTAACCATACTATGTCACACGACTTCATGTTTTAATTCTAATATCTCGGATGCCACATTGACCCAGAAATTTTCATGTTTTGCCACACGAATTGGGACAGAAATTCGAGCATCCCTTTGGAGCCCAGCTATAACCAGCTGCATGGTGGGAGCCAGTCCCATATTAGCAAGCTCATATTTCAAAGTACAGTAGGCATCAGGATATAGTGTTTCTCATCCTTTGCCAGAGAATTTTCTTCAAGCTATGGCTGGCACCATGGAAAAAGACCTTGGGGAATCCCAGGGCGAAAAGTTGCCTTTGGAGGTAGCAGGGCTGTGCCTGGCTGGGATGGACATTGCTGGGGATGCAGGGACAAGGTCAGTCAGGGCAAAACCTCTGCACCCTCAGGAGACAAGTTTGGTTTTCCAATATTGGATATAAATACCCAGAAAAAGTAAAAAATCAGGCTTTCCAGGTGACTGGAAATCCTCTTTTCTCAACATTAATCTTGGTTGGAAATTGTGAGGGAAGGTTAGAATCTTCAATAATTTTCATCTTAGAAAAAATACTTTTGAAAAGACCAAAAAAAAACCCCAATCACGTGTTTCCTAGCAGAATATTTAATAACGGCCTGGCTCGAGGATGAAGAGCCCAGGCTCGAGGCACCTCGCTGCTCTGACATGCTTTATGGCCTTATTCTGCTCTCAGGCATGGACAGTGCAGGGGGATTGAGTTTCCCATACACAATCTCAGGAGACACCACAGCAATGATTCAACAAGAGAGGAACGAGTAGTAAATCCTGGAGGGTGTGAGTTAGTCAAGGAGCCTTAGCCTGAATGAAGGTCAAGACCCTTTGACAGACCCACAATCAGCCACAATGTTTTGCATCATTTAAAATTCACATAAGTAAATTTTTCAATTAAAATTTCCCAATAGAAATTCTTTTTTAATTATTATTTTATAGCTTTATATATATATATATATATATATCTGCTCTGGAGAATAAAAATTTGCCTGGCAAATTTTTTTCTCAATGGAGAATGCAGTTTCTATAACATTTAAAAATTACCCAAACTTGAAAGGACTTTCTTGTGGTTTGGATCTAAGCTGTTCTAAAACTATCTGCAGTCATCCATGCTTAATATATTACATTAATACTTCACAAAACTGATTATCATTTGGTACTTAAGCAATGCAAATCGACTTAGGATAGAAATAAGGAGGTCTTAGGGGATTGAGGAAACCAAGAATTAGTCACTAGCAGAGAATTAGAGATGTGTTTCTGTTTGGACTGATGTGTGATGAAGTCCCAAAAGCAGGGAGAGAGCATAAGAGAGCTTTCTTTTGAATAAAACAAACAAACAAAAAAACCCTTTAATCCTTGGAAAATCAGCTAATGAAAAGAGACGGACATGCAAATGAGGTCTTGATTCTTTCCTTAACAGAAGCTGAGAGGCAGCACAGTGTATTAACTGAAATAGCACGTATTCTGGAGTCATTAAACAGAATATGCTAAAGGCCGCTATTAAGGGACTTAAAACTGAAAAGCATTAAAAGTTCATTCTTGCTCCAGAAAATCCTTCAACATGTTTGCTGCCCCTTGTATGCAGATTCACCCCCCAGGATAACAGTTAGCTTTCCCACCTCGGTGGAAGCACTCCTTACCCAGCCATGATGTTGGGCATTTCTTCCTTGTTGAACTGGTCCATGCACTGGTGCTCTGTTGAATGATCCAAAAATGACTTAAAGGCCTCTACATACTCCTCAGCTGTGAGACTTCTCATGGAAGGGATCACATACAGCTCTTGAGAAACAAATACGATTGTGTGTTAGAGGTTTCGAGGTAAGTGAAGGATTAAATCACTTACCTTGTGGAAGAAACCCAACCCAACCCAACAGAGGCCAGAGATTTGGGAAGACAGTATGGAGGACGAATGGCCCAGGAGCCGTCCATGCAGGTGGGCTCATACAAACACTTTCCAACCTGTTCACACTCAGAGTTTGAAAATTATTCTTAGATGCCCTTTGACATCAGTGTATTTGTTAAGCGCCTCATTACTACAGGTCAGCCTGAGGAAAATGTCTCCAAAATGCTTAGCCAGATATGAGGTACTCGGTTTGCAGAAAAGGAGGCAACTGGAGTGTTTTTCTGGAAGACTCAAAGCAAGAAGGTGGAGGGAATAACACAGCAGGTCCAAACCTGGAGGGGCCATCGCTTGTGCACGTGCTGGATGGTGAAACTGAAGTTGCCAGCTGTTGGTACTCTTGCTATTAGGGGTGACGCAACACAAAAACTGCCGCCTGCAGCTAAAGCAAAAATAGTCAACCCTGTGCACCTCATTTCTGACTCTTGCCAGCATGGGACTGCAATGCACTGCCAGAAAAGTGAATTCACCGCTGGGAACTGCACCTCATGGCCAGGAGGGCAACTGATAGCAAAAGCATTTCATTTGAATGGGCTGATGCTCAAATGTGGGTGGCTGAGACCAAGATTTCCAGTTCTGAACTGACACCCAGGGCTACTCAAGGGGCTGCAAGCAATTATTGAAAAACCTTGCTTTCCTGCTGTCTCACCTTAATGACAGTGCTGCTGCCAGGACACGAGCTCTGGCAACTGCTTGGGTCTGAGGAGAAACGATAAGACTAAGACTTGAGGCTCATGAGAAGATGCCATGAAACTCAGTACTGGCTCTGGGGTCTATCTCAGACAGAGGGCTGCAGTAGGAAGGCAGTCACAGTGTCAGCCTCAGTGTGTGAGATCAGCATTGGAAAGGTAGCATTGAATAGGGAAAAAATCAGCTTTTCCTCCTAAACAAAATGAGGATGAAGGACAGGACTCAGCAGGACATCTTCATCCTCATTTTTGCTTATTGAGGAGCTGCTTATTTATTATCTGCTTTTAGTTGCCACTAGTAAGAAAACTATGTATGTCTCATACAGGACTGTGCAATCTTAAATTGAATGCCTGTGCTGTTTCCAAAACCACATGTCATTGTCAGCTGTGGTTTTGGTAGGTGTGTATGGAGACCCTATGTCCAGCCATATTAGAGGTATTAGATATCAGCATCTATCCTCAACACTTTGAACTATACCCTAACATGAACCTGAAATCACCTGAATTGCAGTCAGTTTAGCATCCTGCTTCTTTTTTTTTTTTTTTTTCCAAACAATCTCTAACTCCAAAAGAATTTAAATATGTTTGTAGTGATAGCAAGCCAAGTGGGCATTTTACTTTAATCTCCTTTTTTTTTATTTTCTCCCAAATACCTGAATTATCGTGTGGAGCTGTCAGAATCTCTGCTTCAAAGTTCATGCTGGGGAACCTATTCCTGTAAGGAAAGTATAGCACTTCAGTTATTTGAAGAACCTGTACACTTTGTTGAAGCAGAACAAAAGGAAGATGCTCCAGGACAAATTTTCCTTGCCTGATAATCAATGTTATTTGTTATCTTTTACTAGACTAAAGAAAGTCAAAACTTCTTGGTTAACTGATCACCCATAAGCATCTGCAACGGACAGGCCACCTGCACCAGCACTTGGCTGAGATGTGTTGTGGAAGTCCTTCCTACCTCTGAAGAATTGTTAACCAGTCGGTACAGTGGAAGGCATTGGACTGACTGATATTACACACTCTGTGAAAGCTTTAATCATGAATGGAGTAGGAGAAATAGCAGTGGAATTAGGAAAAGGCTCTAGTGAGCTTCAGCATCTGTAGTGCTAAAAGATCTGCTTGGCCCAGTGTTTCAGGGACCTTTTTGCTTTGCTTTTTTTAAACTTCAGATTTTTCTGTCTGCAAATGTTACATTGGGTAACATGTAGAAGGTAGAGAACTCAAAGGCCAAAAGTCAAAAACGTCATTTGACCATAAATGTTTTCATTCAGTCACATGTTTTCATTCTTAGTTTAGGGTTTTTTTGGTGAAGACTTCCAGCAATGAAGCCACATCTTCACTTTTCTTTGACAATGTGCCTCATCTATAAAATGGGGGTGAGGTGCCACTAGCAAAAGGAAGGGAGGAAATTAAATTGGAGCAAGGACCTCACTTCTGCAAATAAAGTGTTGGGGTAAGGCTATCTATGCAAGGTGAATAATCATGTGGGTAACCGCATTTCTGTATTGATATGCACAGCAAGACTTAGGGATGATATACCTGTATAACCTGGGTTTAGACATGTTGCTGCTCCCAAAGCTTTTCTGTTAGAAAGTGCTTCATGACAAGCAGCCTGCAATAGCAGTAAGCAGCCTCTGAGTACCCTCTGCCAGGCAAAAAACTCCTGTGTGAATAAGAAACAAGCCAGGAGGTGGAAAAGAAAGAAGGGAGTCTTGTAGCGGGACTTCGAGATACAAATACGTAATGACTGCACTAGCAGGTAGCAAGGAAGTGGCCATGTGTTAATAATGCACCGTTTTGGTTGATGAAGGCAAGAAAAGAGTAAGATGTCTCAGAAGTCTTGGAGATGCTGGGGCACTGCCAGAGTCCTGCAAGATGAGTTGATTTCATCTGAGTTCACTGCCAAAGTCACGTACCTGGCTCCCATGAAGTACATCAAAGGTCTCAGTTCCACCACCTTGACCTTGCCTCTCCTCAGAAAAGACATCACAGGTCAGCAGTAACAAGCCTGAACTCAGCCCACTTCCATAAGCTCCAACTTGGCTGCAGGCTAGTCCCTTCAATTTCCACTCAACCCTCTGACCTCTTCCATCTCTGCCTGACAAAACAGAGGACTATTTTGTCCTCTCAGCTGGCTGAACCGAGCAAGATGGTTTTCAGAATAAATCTCTCACTAAAATGCTGAGGGGTAGCATGACTTCCCCTGCTCAGAGAGGAACAGCTCTTGGGGTCCCAGGACATGAACTCCATTTCTGACCGGTCAAATGTTTCCAGCCATCCCAGGAGACCTGCCAGGTGACCTGGACAGACTGCAGCCCAAGTATTCACCAGGATGGATGATGCCAAGATAACTCTTCCACCAAGACTTTTGCTATTTCTCCCCAGGCAGAGTTTCTAAGATTGATTAACACTTGTTGCTGGGAAGGTGAAACAGGCTTAGTTATTGCTAGGAAAAAATGGACTTCCTCTAAAATCTGGCTTTAAATCTAGCCCAGATCTGAAAACTAAGTGCAATACTTTGCGTTGGTGCTGCCCATCCCAGGACCCCGGTACCCAACAGCAGGACCGAAGCAGTGACTGCCAGGAAGCGGGATGCTTGTGGGCAGCTGGTCCTGCCATGGTTCCTGGCTAAGTTGGAGCTCGCCATTAGCCAGGTTAGACCTCTTTCCCTCCATGAACTGAGCCAGTTGCATTACGGACTGCAGGCACAGGGCACAGAAGGATTTCACAGTCACTTTAGGTGATGCAGCACCTTCAAGTTGAAAAAATCATTAAATTCAAGATGTTTCTAGCAACAACATTTGCAAGAACATCTCTATGATTCATAATTTCATTACACTTAAACTTAGGTTGCTAAGGAGCTAAAGGTCTCCTCACAAAAGCTAGCTTAGTCCCCAATCCCGCCCAGGACATGGGCACATCTGTTGTCACTCCCACCTTACACACATCCATCTGTGACACAGGGACAGTGGGGCTGGCTCTGCCTCCCAGCCGGATGGTGGGGAAACGCTCACCCTCACTCCCTTCCAGCACCCACATACCTCTTCATCTCCGGAGTCAGGTCCATGGTCAGGGCGGGTGCTGTGCCGGGACACGGCTGTTGGGCAAGTGGCTGGGAGTTAGCCAGGTGCCTGGCCCCTATGTTAACATGTCCACTCGCTGCCCCGCTCCTCACCAGCCGCTCAGCTCAGTGCAAGGCTGGCGGTGACCCCGGCGTGTGGCCGCAGCACCTGTCGGGACAGGCAGCGTCACGGGAGCGAGAAAGGGAAACCCGAGCCCCCACGGCAAGAAGAGAGGGGCCGGGTTGGGCGATGCACAAGGCCTGACGTCTGCAGGGCTGTCCTCATCGCAAGGGAGCTGTGCTGTTTTCAAGGGGAGGGAAAAAAAGAAAGGGTCAGATGCAGACTTTCAAACCTTTAAAACCTGAGTGGAAGTAGCAGAGGGATGTCAGCACCAGGGAGACGCGGGGGCCATTTCCATCTGCTTTTTAATCTGCTTTGAACCCTGCCTCTCCTCCGTGCTCGCTGGCCCGAATGGGAAGAGCTGCTTTCCTGCATCCTTGCCATGCTGCTACCTGAGGGACAGACGGGGATTCACTGGGAGATCCCCAGTTTCTCCAGAGAGAATAGGGTCTTGCTGGCTGTCCAGAGACCTCAGCAAATGATTTTGACTTCTCTGATTCAGGGGAAAATGGGGCATAACAGCGGTACCTGCCAGCAGACACTGCAGCCTTAAGGGCATCCCGGCACCCCACTGTCCCTGCCCTGTGAGGGGGATGGGCAACCGGGGCGGGGGACAGGGAGCCCAGTCTGCTCCCACTCTGCTTGCTAAACCTCAGGGATTAGAAAACAAGAAAACATTTTTGGGGGAGAGCTGACCAAGATGGAGATGGCTGGCAATCACCCAGGGTGGGAGTAATAGCAGCAGCTATTACAAAAATAGGAAATCTTGGGTGCTCACTGCACCTGATTTTTGCCTTTTCTCCTACCAAGAACTACAGCATCCACAAGACTGATGCTCCTTTTGACTAAAATCTAACAACACAAAGGTAAAAAAGAAAGGATTTAGAGACTTTATATGGCCACGTGAGGTCTGCTGGTGGAAAGCACAGCACTAGGATCCTCTCCCTTCCCATTCCTTGAAGGGAACTGGCACAACAGATTTAGCAGATGACAAATAAAACCTCCTCCCTTGCTGAGATCCCTTCCTCAAAACACTGCCTGCCCCACACTGCTCACTGAGGCCAGGGATCACACTCTCAGGTGGGGAAGCTTCACCATCAAGTGACCTGTCTTGGTTTATCCTAGATTTGGTTTCCAAGTGGATTTACCTCCACCCCAATGCAGGTCTGCAGCAGCATGTTAAGCTAGAAATGGCCACATTGCTGCTCTCAACCAAAATATTCAAACCAAAGGTGAGGAAAGACCAGAACCTTTTTGCTAGTTCTAAAATGCAGATTTGGCTCCTGATGCTGTTTGACCACCCAGGCAGTGATTTTACATCAGCCATTTCCACCCCTCACCATTCCCACCAGCGATGCCAGCCCCACAGACACCAAGCACGCAGCGGTGGATGGCACCTGGCGTTTCTCAGCCGAGCCCCACATGCTGCAGCCGCAGCTCCCTCATGTCCCCCAGTCACCTCCACCTCATTCCAACTCCACCACACCACCTGCTCTGACCCAGGCACCCCCCCCACCCCACCATGCCACCTTCAGGGATGGACACCCAGCAGGTCCCAACAGAAAGTCTTACCTCCCCAGAGCAACAGGAGCTACAGAGAAACCTCCAGCATCCAGGAGCTGCACAGCCCTTGGAAACTTCCCTGTACATCCACTGCAGGCAGACACCTCTCCCCAGCCCCCTCAGTGTCCCCTGCTCTGGTTCCAACAGCCCACATAGGCGCATGCCACAACTGAGCTGGCATTAGCCTACAACAACAGCCTTTGTTCCCCCAGTGCTGGAAACAACGGCACATTGTGGGCAGCTGCCTGTGCCAGCAGGAATTGGCGGCAGGGTGGCTTTGGAGGATGTACCCTCTGCACGTTGTGCTTTTGGTTGTTCTGGCAAGCTCGTGACTAAATCCGCTCTAAACTGTGTTTTTCGTACAAATTGAAAAAGCTGTGTTTTTTGATCAGTGAGATGATGGCTAAAGCTAGAGCCAGGCTGCAACGAGAGAAAAACAAAGCAACAGTGTTTTTCCCCACATGCTGCAGCTGTGGAGGTCAGTTTTGGGCTGACCCTGCAGAAATAGATCATTCACTTTTCCCACAGGCGAGCCTGCCCGAGGCTGGTATCGCCCACAGCACCAAGCCCCCTCAATGCTCCATCTCTGTCAGCCCACCACAACAAGCCTTAGACCTGTGCTTTCAGGCAGGAAAGTCTGGGTGTTTGGAAAGCAAATTTCAATGAATTTAACTTCTAAATAGTGGCCAGCTTTTAGGCTGATGAATGTCAGGAAAGTCCTTCACATTTTCACAGAGTTCCTCATGGCATTACTAGTTTATTTTTTGAGATCCTCCCAGCTTCACCTTGAACAACTGATTAAGGCCCAAGTACTTTAATGCTGATTTTCTTGTGAGCAGAGCTCCTTACTTCTGCAGCAGTGTTTCCTTTTTTAATGACAATGTTTTCATCAGCTAGATATTTTCAGTTTCCTAGAAAAAACTTCTAAGGTATAACCAGCAGTTTATAACCACCAGTATAACCAGTCACTCTTCTAAGTAAAATATTTGGTGCAAACATGTTATTCTGCATTAGGCACATTCTGATAGAGAGGAAGATAATCAGCAATTTTGTAGCACCCATTTTCCTGATAGTTAAAGACAAGATTTCTCATTAAAGGAAGAAATTTTGTTATGCATTAATTCTATTAAATATTTAACAGCTCCTGGGCAGCAGTAGATCTTGGAGTTCAAGCACCAGTATTCGTTTTTTATATGTGTATACAGTTGGTTTTTTTCCTATCTGACTTCTGATAAATACTGAAAAAGATGACATCGGAGAAGCAGAACCCGTCCCTCCCTAAGATCGCTCACTGTTTCTGAACCTGGCTGCTCCAGCCACGATTTGATTCAACCTCACAAAAAAACAAAGCATCTAGGTCTGGAGATCAATTATTTTTGTTAACACAGCCCTTCTTGCCTTTTTATTAAATCATGGTTGCTGGTGCAATTCTTCCAAACCTTTTAAAACCACCCTTTTCAAACTATTTGACTAGAGGTCATATCTCATGTAGTTGTAATTGTAGAGCTAAGACAAGGGCAGAGGGAGAGTCCAACGCGACCACCTTCGGGAAAGGCTCTTTGATTCAAGGTGAAGACCAGCTTTTGCTCTACAAACCATGCAGTGTTCAAAAAAAAGAAAATCTCTGAGAGCAAAGACAGGTATGGTAAAGTGTGCCTTTTACCCCCCCAAGACCTCATGGGTCTTCAGCTGGGAAAATATGCTCAGAATTTAAATTTCCCTGGCTGTACCGATGCTGCTGCCAATAGCACGTGCTGGGAGCACAGTGTCAGCAGCATAAACACATCCGACAGGCACAGTGCTCCAAAACCAAGGCATTTGCAAACCCCGCTGTACAGAAATGTGGACAAGTGCCAGCAAAAGAGGTTTCGTCCCTAGCTCTAAGTGAGCAGTGCAAACACTAAGGCCATGGAGACTGGTCCTCAAGAAGTTTTTCTGATTCAAGAGGATGGACTAAGGGAGACAGGAGTTTCTGCCAAGGAACAAGGCTGCAATAAGGGACTCTCACAGGGCTGGGACAGCTGAGGAGGAGATACATCCGGAGGAACTTGGCTCCATGGGAGCTTTGCTTTATGTTAAGGTTTCTCAGAAGTACTGGTGTGCTAAATTGATGCTCCTGTGCTTCAGTGGGGCTCACCACCCAGCCTGTAACACGGAACAAGTAAGTCTGGAGGTGCAGGAGTTACAGCTGAGCAGTTGGGATAAATCACATCATGCCTCAAGGGGATGGAAACTGCTGGCAGACCCAGAGACCCATGGGTGCTGAGCTCCGATAAGGGCCATAAAAAGGTCAGAGAGCAGATAACATAAAAGTAGCATTGAGTTATTAACGTTACTGATTACATTTCAATCGCACCTGAAATGAAGAATCAGAATTAAAATTCTGTTTTACTCACCTCCTCTTAAAGCAAGGCTGAGCCCTGTCACCATTGCATGCATGACATTGCACCACCTCCAAAAGGAAGAGGCCTGAACACTCTGAGCAGCCAAAGTACCCCAGGAGAAGCCACTCTGCTGGGCAAAAATCTGTTACAAAACTGGAATTTCTTTTTATGCCATCAATGGAAACAAGACGACGAGTCACCCTTTTCTGGGTAAACAGAGAGAACAAACAGTAGGAGAGCAGGTACGAGTCCAATGGGGGATGCTCACCTTTCACAGAAGCTTTGGCTGATCTTCTGTGAATCTTTCTGGTTTGTCCTGCTCTTAAAAAGAACAACCTTAGCTAAATTAACATTTTTTTGAAAGTTGAGTAAATGTTTCCTTTCCATTCGTGGTAAGTTCTGCCACCTCTCAAACCATACCAGGCAGCGAACATGCCTGTTGGTCCCTTTGGAGCCCAGCAGCTCTCTGCTGCTGCAGCGACTCCAGCATCAAAGTGAGAAGAGTTGAAGAAAACCACTTTGAAAGCCTGAAAACTGACTGATGAATATTTATAAAAAATTGAATCTGAAGAAATACAACAAATCAAGCAACTTTGACTAAGTCCAGCACTTCTGATGCAAGTTTAGCAACGTGCTTGTCTATCATTTAGCAGATTGCATTAACAGGTAGAGGAGAAAATGTCCGAACAAAAGGGACTACAGATTTATTTTACCAAAAGCCACTAGATGGAGATGCAAGGACACTTTTCTGCTCTTCCTCTTACACTTGGATCTCCATTTAGTTGTGTTTGAGCTGGTCTTTCCTGCTAACACGGGCTATTGTTGTCTTTGCCTTTTCTTTTTAGGAGCTGACAGAGGTCATTTGGAAACTTATCACTCGCTGACTTTTCATCCTGTACAAACCAGGCCTTAGGCAATGGTTACGATGTGATTACTGCTTGCCGAATATTATTCTCTGCATCAAGGCTCAGCAGAGGGAAGAGTGAAGGACGTGGCTTTCAGTTTGCGGATTAGTCTTCTTTTATAAGCTGTGGAAAGGAAAAGTACTTTATATTGAACAGTGGGAAAAAAAAAAAAAAGGTATTCAGCAAACGTAATCTCTGAAAATGGCCATACTTTGGAATGGTCACTGTGGAAAAAAGCCAGGAGATTTTTCTCTTGGCTCAATAGTCAAATGTCTGGGCAATCTGTTTTCTCCTTTGAAACCCCTGTTTCTCCTATGAATAAGAGAGAGAAAATCAGAAAGATTGGTTTGGCGGAGATGTAGGCAGGATCAGCCCTGGTGTCTAGGGCAGAAACACTCCATGGACATATATCATGATCACAGATGGGCTGCAGGAATCCATGCAATGCATAAGTAATGCTACAGGGGGTAAGGAGTGAGGAGGACTCAGACTAATTTGCAGCTCTGACCTCCATTCACCTTGGGCTTCTGCAGTGAGAGCTCACTCTTACTATTTTTATCTTAAGTGTCAGGATATTTGGTGCTCTTATTAATTCCCAGCTCCTGGAGTCAGGTGAATGTGAAACAATTCTCCTAGCATGTTTTCAACAGTAAAATTCCAGCTTCCATAGTATGGTGGGGTACCCAAAATGCACTTCAGGGTTCATAACACAGAAAATGCTTTGAAGGAAGTCCAAAAATGTGTCCATTTAAAGGCAATTTCATAAAAGCTTTCAGTGGTTGACAGGGAGGAGAAGAGGGGGAGTCAGGGTGTCTCAGGCAGAATGAGTAGCTCAGATGGGGAGAAAAATGCTTTGGTAAATACCCTGAAAGCAAACTAATCTTACATTCTAATAATAAATTCAGAAAACTGGGAGAACCATTCAAGTATTTAAGTGATGACATGTACTTCTTACTCAATATGCTTAAAGCAGAGAACTAATGCCACCAGTTTATAGCAATCCATGTTTTAAGGATTGGGGGGGCAGAGGCAGTGGGGGGACTGTTTTGTGTTTTAAATTGCATCTCCAAGAACTGCTAAAAATTGATTGTTAAATTTCATTAAAATGAAACAGAAGTGCAATTGCTTATCCTGGACAAGAGGGTGAACGCGCTGCAGGGGCAAGGGCTGAAGGGGTTCTGAGATGGCAGCAGTGGCCATTCCCCTGTGCTTTCTGGCTGTTGGACACTGCAGGCAGCTGCCTTGAGTCTGTCCTTCAGGTGCTGCCCGCAGTTCCTGCCCACCTTCAGGTGCTGCCCACAGCAGCTCAAGCAGGTAGTGAGGCCTCCCTGTATTTTTCTTCTATTTTTTTTTCCCCCACTGCTTAGTAGTCTCTTCATGGTGACAACAAAATGTCTGTTTTCCAGGAAACCATTTGAGCTTTATGGATTAGCCATGGTAGGCACTTGCAGACCTCCATAAAGCACGTTGACACGCTCTCTGGTGTATTACTAACTCGACTGAAAAATTGATCAAAACTGATAGAGTTACAGGGCCCTGAGTCCCTTTACAATCTGCTGTTGCATTGCTCAGCTCTTACAGAGGCAGCAGAGCCAAACCCAATGAAAACTCTGGCCTGGAAAATACACATTCATCCTGCCCTTGGCTTTGCACCATGGCAAGAGCCGCACACCCAAAGCAGATGATGTGCGGGATGTGCCCCCCCAATTGCTGCTGCTCCTCCTGGGGCCAGGCTCCCCTCAGCATCTGCAGGTATCCCCAAAATGTAGCAGGCAGCACTTGCAGGGTCCTGCCCTGCCACGGGGCCATGATACTGGCTGCAATGTGCTCAGGGCTGGCACATCCTCACCCTGGCATGGGAATGGCCTGGGGTGCCTCCTGCATCTTTGCTACAGCTGTACTTCCCCTGTCCCACCTGATCCAGCAGCAGCTCTGAGGAGAGACTGCTTATATTACAGGAATATTTAACAAACTCATTAAATGTGGACAGAGGTTTGCTGGAGAAGATGAGACATCATGAAGTAGAGAAGCTGCTAGTCTACTGCGAGACCTCAGCAAAGTCTTTTTTCTTTCCCCCTGCCTCCCAACAGCTCCTCCTTTTGCTCACTGAGATTGTCAGTCCCTCAGAGCAGTGTCGATGCTTTGCAAGGTATTTGTGCTTTATTTCATCCCAAGATCTCCTAGTCTTTGGGAAGGTAGCGGAGTGTTGGGTGTGTAGCCTCTCCCTAAGCATCCTCTAGTGTCCCAGTCCTAGAAATGCCTCCTGCTTCTGTTCATTATTTACAGTTTGATTTTTGCTGGAATCCCAAATGAAGACTGACTAGCAAAGCCAATACCTGATTCAAAGAGTTTTCAAATGAGGGGTCAAGTGGGATATAAAGGATATTGAGATAACCGACAAGGGATCAGAAGTGGATGAGGTAATGGAGGAGATAAAGCACTCGCTTCCAGTCCTAAATGTGCAACCAGAGCCAAAATGCTCTTCACCATGTGTTAAACCGTGCCCACTCTCATATGAGATAGCAACGCTGTGCTCACTGTCAAATTCAGTTCAATAAAGCTGATCAATAAACACACAGAGATGAATGCAATGACATGATACGCACGCAGGGGACAAAGTGCTGCCATGGAAAGGCATCGCTCGCACAAGTCTCTGTGCTGTCTTTGAATCACGCACCACCAACAGGAAAAGGACAGCGGGGGAGACGCTCAGCTTTTCAGCTCTTTGGAGTCATGATACAGTTTATAGCCTCCAACAATGTTATCTCAACATGGCTTTGAAATGGTGTCAAAATATTATTATCATATGGTTTTATTAGACAAAAAATGTACAGTAATGCCTAGTTTCAGCATAGGAAGCAAATAGAGTTAATTTTAATTTTAAAATTTTATATATGCATGTGGATAGATCTACAGGCTATTCAAGAAAAAATTGGGTTATTTTACTCCAAACATCAACCACAGACAACCTTCTATCACCTTGTAAAATGCTGAAAGTTTTCCAGTTTGTAAACAATGTGCCATTGTAGCAACCTGAATTGTTTGTTTATTTTTACCTGAATATACACAAAAATAAAAGGATCTTCTAGGAGCTCTTTGCACCCCTGCCATTCCCTCCAGCTATGAACAATTTCTGATGGGTTCCTCACTGAGTCCTGCACCCCAGCCAGATCCAGCCAGGGTCAACGCCCCATAATGCAGCTCAGAGCAGAGCTGCCCCTGCACCTCCCATGCCACCCTCGTGGGGTGACCCTGGCCAATAGAGGGGTGCGGGATCAGCCCCAGCAACCCTTGGAGGCAGCCCCAGCTACCTGCATGGGTAAAAATGTGCAGCATGAACTCTGGAAAACAGGTACTTTATAGCTTTTCAGACAATGTTGCCATTCAAATCATCATTACTGCAACTGTAATTCTTATTGAGCGTAAGTCCTTCATGGCCATGGAGGTGATGACAGGCCCTGATGGCCCTGTCTCCCTCCTTCTGTCCTTGCTCTCCCATGTGGCCACAAAATCTCATTTTCTTTCCCCCCAGCCAGATTTTAACTACTTACCCCAGAAAGGATCCGATTCCTGAGCCAGGAGGTGACCCACAGCTCCAGGAGGGTGTGAGGAGTCACGAAAGGACCAGCACCAACCTTCTCAGTAAACTCAATGCCATAACTGCCTCAAAAATCCCAGGAAAGAAAAGCAAATGAAGCAGCTCCAGTGTAACCCAGCCATCTCTGCTCTCTGAACTTTGCTGCACTCCACGGCTTGTGCCATCGGGCCCCTGTCCATGCTGCAGGTCTTGTGTTTGCCCCCGTATAGTGGCCATCTGCTTTAAAATGAATGCTCCTGATGACTTCCACTCACGGATTGCCTAAGGAGTATATCCTAAATATGAATAACATTGCAGGGGCTGCTGAAGGTACCTCCTGCAGCTTAATGCTCTTCAAAGAGCACCAAAGGGAAGCAGTTTGGTGTCCTCTGGACACTCCTGGCTGCAGGACTTAACATGATTCCAGAGCTGTTAGCAAACCTAACCCAGAGCTATGGTTTTCATCTTTTTTCCTTCCCCTTCGTAAATAATAGATACGTGAGTGAGCTTTCTTAAAGCAGTGAAGATGCTTTTGATCTCGATTACTAGTATCAGCTATAGCGAGAAAATTAAAATTCAGGATTTGTTACCAACACTTTAATTATTCAGTGTTATCAAGTTGTCACCAGGCCTTTAATTATTTTTCAGTTTATACCTGATTTCCCACACTATGATTGCTTTAGTAATGTTAAGTTAGATCTGCAACTGTAATAGAAAATGTCCAAGTCCTTTATGATGCTGGGGATTGGAAATGACAATGTTAATAAAATTCACACATCTCCCATGCCACAAGCCATCATCAATATAGTGTTCATCTGCAGTTGGCATGCTATTTAATTATGCTCTTTTGGTACCAATAAACACTTAATAATATATTCAAAATGAGTAAACAGGATATAACACTGACTGTGATTCTGCATCTATTTAAAGATTGGGCACAAGACCATAAAATCTCACTGCCAAAGCCTCTCAGAGGTGGACTTTGCATTTCAGAGGGCCTGTATGGGGTAGGTGCACCCAAGACCCAGTAGCATTCTGGAGATGTGCAGAGGTTTCACAGGTGATTAACACCAATTGTGCAGATAGTTACTGTTGGTTACAGAGGTGGTTTTTTTTAACACACCAGGCAATTTGAATTTGGCAAAACCTTATGCAAACAAGGAAACGGTGGTTACAATGATGGAGCTGATGCAGGAACTCTCACAAACCTCACTAGACCCAGCAAAAAGGCAATTTGCCAAGTAATAGACCCAGCAAAAAGGCAATTTGCCAAGTTTCTTGCCCAGTACCGGGCAGGAAAATGGTGGGATTATTATACCTGCTGCAGATCCCTGCCCCCGAGGAGCTCTTCCCACTGCTATGCACTCAATAACCCTGGATCCAACTGAAGGGAGATACGAAACAGCTATTTTCTGCTTTTTTCCCCTAAAAGGCCATTACCAGTCAGGGCACATTTTGTCTCTGATGTGCAGGCGATGTCTGATGGACACTTGAGGCAGTTCACCTCAGACTGATGGCCAAACACCACTTAACACCCATCCCTGGCTGCCCTTCACCCTAGGCAGTCCCAGGGCTCCCAGCTGGTGTCTGGGAGGGCCACAGGCTGTGCACACAGGTCCCACCAACATCATGCAAGTCAAACACTCTGGAAATAAGCTGGGTTGAGGTTTTCACACTGTTCATGCTAACAACAGCTGGAACAAGGGGAAAAAAATGTCTAGCAGAAGACCTGCCCAAACTGCCTGCAGTGTCACCAGCTGGAGGCGAGCAGGGAGAGTTAGCACAGAATGGAGGCATCAAGGGGGGAAGATGCTGGGCTGGAAAGGCAGAGAAAGGTTTTGGGGAGAGCTGCTGGTGCTGTATGTAGAGGGGAGTCCCTGCAGTCAGCCTTGAGAGAGGAGGGGGCTGCCCCTGCTTGCAAGGAGGTGAAATGGCCAAATGCAGCTAATCACTGTGACGAGGTGGGAGAGCAAACAGGAACAGAAGAGGCACACGAATCTCACCCTACCATTATTCCAGGTGTTGCCCAGTAGTAAAAGCAACCAGCAGCAGCTCATCAGAACACGGGCATGGGGTCACCATTTTCTTTACATGCAATCTTAAAGTCCTTTGGCATATCTCATTACTTTCTGACTTGAAAGACTGCTTGGAATTACTTGGAAGACCCTCCAAGTCTGGAAGCCCTTCCCAGCTGCTCTGCAGACCCCCAGGGCTCTCCCCTGCCACCCCAGCCTCGCTGCTTCCAACTATTAGGACTTGGAAATTTCATCCCACTCATTTCTTTGCAACAGGAAAATGGGCAAAGCCTACTCACTAATGTGCATAAACCTGGTCCATAAACCTGAGGAACAGCAAAATAAGGAACTTGTCTGATGCCACTCCATTTTACACTGTGTTTGAGCACCCTGAAGCTAAAACACAGACAGAAAAGCCTTGAGCAGCTCAGCATCTCCAGACTGGGGTCTCCCAGTCACCACGATAATTTGCTTTTTCAACTGGTAGATAGGTGTGCCTAAGGCTTACAGGTGCCTACCCGCTACATGCCGGCTGCTGCTCAAACACACTCTTTGGCATAATTTTCTTTACTATCTAATGACACTTCTTGCCCAGAATTAATTAGCAGATGTACAAAATAACCTTTCTAACCAGCACCTCCATTTCTAGTCTGCAGCACCTTCTGCAAACAAATTTTACACGTATGAGACTTAAATTCACGTTAAATCATTAGTGCTGATCTTCCAGAGACGGGGAAGCAAAGGTTACTTTACACACTACCCAAGTGCCCGAGATCATTGCATATTTTATACTGTTCCTCTCTCCGCTAATTGACTTACTTAATGCCACACACAGCTGGGAGTGTATTTGCATCCCCGAAAGGACCGCAGCACTCCAAAGATGTGCTTTTTCACATGCCAATCTGACAGCTTGACTCACAACTGGTTTTCCACCCCCCCCCCCCAAAAAAATACCCACACCACACAGATGTGGTTGATTAGTGCCTGAACCAGAACTAACTTCTCAGAAAATTGTACTTATTGCAAGACAAATTGAGTCTGCTATGGCAGAAGCCAGAATAATTGCTCAGGGGAGCACGGGGCTTATCCAGCAGTTATTTCATTATTTGTACCTGCTCTGAGCCAGGACAGAAACAGCAGGTAAGGTGGAAGCAAACAAGGTACAAACTCCAGTATCTCAGGATCAATTTGTTCAGATAAAGGCTTATTGCTGTCACAGCAAGGTTGCAAAACACCTCTACAAGCCCTTATGGGGGGGAAATAAGAGGAGATAGCTGCTTTACTACAGTCCTTTATTTTTGTGATAAGGTGTATAGACTTGAATGTAATTAATGCTGCATTTTGGGCTTTGCCACACCTTCATATGCACCCCAAAGTCAGAGTCTAGAGGGGACATGCATCTCCGGTTGAGAGGGCAGGTCCCATCTTTGCAACAGTGCCAGGATAAGGCAACCAGCACCCACCAGTGGCAGCTGTGGCTGGTCTTGCCTGTGTCAAGCCTGATGCTTCAGATAGAAATAGCAGCTTGAAAAGAAGTTAACAATCAGCAGCACCAAAAGTGATGCAGACGCTGAGCTCTGCCATCTTTCTAGTGACACATCGTACCAGGGCTGACTTCGCTGCCTGTTCCTGATGACACCCCTTTTTGCTGCTCTAAATACACCTCCTCAAGGAACAGGGGCTTCTCCACAGCTGCCCGGGGTGACGCCGTGTTGGCCCCTATCTCCACCGCCTGCTCTGCAATCCAACCCCATCTGTGCATGCGAACCCCAGGCGAAGCTCTCACCCACCCGTCCCACCAGTGATCTGCACCCCGAGAAGTGGTGTCCTGTGGCCATACGATGAGACTGGCCATGGTGCCAGGGCTCAACTTCTTGAAGGCTCTCCAGAAGATCTGAGAAGCCAATTTAAAAAAAAAAAAAAACAAAAAAAACACAAGCCATTCATCAGGGCATACAAACAAGCTGAGGGGCACAGGCACTGCGTGAAGTCCAGCCTGGCCTCGAGGCAAAGCAAAGCTGCTCCTAACTGCAACATCACTTTTAACAGACTTGATAAATTGGAGCAGGATACGTTTCTATTGAGTGCGGGTGTTTCCCCACCTTTTTTTTTGTAGTCCTGACCAGTGCATGGAATCACCATGAATCTTCATTTGTTTTGTTGCTTTTGCACTGGGTTTATTGTAGTATATATTTTTTAATACTAAATATGCACTATTTTAGCTAACATTCATCTAGATCTTAATACATCAGCTCTATCAATCAGCTCTATTATTGCTTAATACTTTTACAGAGTTTATTTACTAATGTGGAACATTAAGAATACTGCCAATGGTTTCATTTCCATGAAATGAAATGCAGAACTGCCAAGCGAACATGGCTGGTGGATAGTGAAGATCATGAGGTGGTCTCAGAGCAGACCAAGACGATGTGGTTGGGGCAGTCACATTTGCTACTGTGGGTGGCCAGGGAGCTTCCCTACATGCTACAGTCATGGGGCAGTTTTTTATTTCAATTGAGAGAATGTGTTATTTAAAATAATCTTGGGTAGATATGCTATTTGTTCTGCATCATTACACAGCTAATTTTGCTAAAGAAAGCAATAATAAATTTGGTTGTCCCCCTTGTATTTGTAAGTAGTGCAGATATAGTCATTTTTCTATTCCTTAAAAATAAATACTTCCCACATGGAAAAGCAGTTATCATAACATGAACATGTTTGACTCAGTACAGGCACTCATATTGCACCCTATTAGCACAGCCATCTTTCCATCAGTTCCCAAATGGAACAGAAGCAAATGTAATATGAATTCACACAATAAACTGGTTGGAGAAATACCTAGAGAGAAAAGAATCATAAATCAAGTCTGCACCACACTACACAAACCACCCCATCACCTTCATTACCAGCTGCAGCACAGAGAGGCCACTGCAGACATCTGTCGCTCCCTTGAAATGACACCACCATCTTTAGTCATTTAATGATTTGTATCATCACTTGGACTGGTCTTGCATCTGGCTTTGGAAAAAGGGTAACCCAGGGAAGGAAGAGCAACCAGAGCAAGTTAGTAGGTCTGGGAGGCGAGCAGCAAAATCCATCTGTGAGCTAAATGAGGGAGCAAAAGGCTAAAGAATAAAGTGCACTTCCCTTCTGATCCTGCAAACACTCAAAAATATCCTCACAGCTACACATGTAAAATATCCACACTGGACTTACTGACTAGCAGTGTTGGAGGAAAAAAGGAATTAAAGAAACCTGGCAGTCAAGACCTGTGTATGATCTCAGCCTGTGTGCAGTGGTGCGTGCAATCGGGGCTGTGCCGGTACAGCTGCTCGTGCACCGCTTGGGGCTGATGCTGTGCTGGCGGTGCTTATACAAAAAGCATCAGTGCTTTGGTGTGCAGCTCCCAGCTCGGGCCCTGCAGAGACTGGGGAGACGCGACCAGCCATGAAACGGGCACGAATAAGTAACACTGATACCTGCACTGCACCAGCACCAGAAATTCTGCCTCATTGTTATGGATTAGCACCTTGTTTTCAGGCCATGCCATACTGCTGAGCACCCAGATGAATTTATCTTGCTGTTTTAACCTTGATGACAAAACTGGGTTTTTTTGAAGTTAAAAATGTCTCATATTTGGGAGGGGAAAAACAATGTAAGTTGTTGGGAGACCTTGTGAATGTGAATGCCGGCACTCCAGTCAGCACTAATATGAAGTGCTGCCATGTGTGCAAGGCAGGTTTCTCTGCTTCACCCCCCACACGGAGAGCAGCTGAACTTACCACAAGGGATGCGAACATCCACGTCTCAGTGACAGCTCTGGGCGAGAAGAGTGATTGAATGCATTACAGGTTAGCGAAGGTAACACTTGCAGGACTGTCCTCTGAGTACAGGAATGAGAGAGGAATTGATTTCACTTCCCTCTAATTCTCCTTTACAGTAAGAGAGGGCCAGCTTGTTGTCTGGGTAGTAGGAGAAAAAATCCCAGCCAGCTCCTTTGCTTTCTGGAAGGGGTAATTCCCAGAAGGACGCATGCAACACCGACACGGCCGCTGAGCAAAGGGGAGAGCCCGTGGGTGACGATCTCCAGCTCTGCCTGCAGCCATCTCACCACCGCTCACCTGCTGCTCACAGCCCACCCTTGCAGGGATTGTCACAGAGAGGGGCTGAGACATCCACATCGATCCCTCCTCCGCTCATCTGCAGCGTCTTCCCCCGTTCCCCGGCAGGGGCTGGCGGGTGCTGGCATCGCTGTGCCTCAGCCTCTGCATCTCACCGGGGTACTTTGTGCTCCCAAGTTGTTCACTCTGCTGGTCCTCAGCCCTTGCCCCACTCACCTGGAGAAGATGAGTGATTTGGGGAGCTGCTGGCACAGCGAGGGTCTGATCCCTGCTCCCTGGTCATATCAAAACAGCAAAACTATCAGTATCACTAAGAGCAACACATCAACCTCACAAACTAACCCAGATTTTTCACCTTACACCTGCCAGAGGAGCCGCCCTGGGCCAGCACCACTTCACTCAGGCAGCAGCAGAGGAGCAGAAACCAGCTCCATATTTCTGCAGCTAAGGTCTGCTTTCAGCTGGGCAGCAAATGAACTCCTTAGGAAAGCAGGACATACTCTCCACAGAAGAGATTTCACACCAGCGTCTAGGTCCATTTGTGAAATTGGTCATTTGATGAAGTAATTTGGGAACAGGGCCCCGCATCCATGGCCGGACAACGCTGACATTTCAGTTCTCTCCCAGACACACTGCAATAAATGGAGCTGTCAGGTCAGAGTGTGCCGTTTCATTTTCATTCAAGCACCTATTTAATATTCATCATGCTATAGGAGGACATTTTTATGTCCGGAGAAACACAAGTGCTCTCCCAAAATGACTCAAGGGCAACAAAGAATAAATTGTCTTTAAACCTGTATGAGGGACACCGAAGTCACAAACAAGGCATAAAATAATATGGAGGTGGAAAGTGCTTTTTCCTTATTAGGTTTATCAAAGTAAAACTAGGTTGGCAAGCTTGTTCTATCAAGCAAATGGATGTTGTAAAAAAAGAAAATGAAAATTCTGATCCATATTCATCGTTCCAGTGTCAGCAAGGGAGAAAAAAGCTCCACTTCAGATTTTGTTTTTTTGCTTTAGAAAGCTGATCTGAAGTTTTACAGAAAAAAAGTAAGCGAAGCTGATAAGGAAACAAAAGCAAATCAAAGATAATTAATAGAAACAAAGCAAGCAGCAGAAGAGGCCAGACAAAGTGTCTAATATTAAACAAAATGCGAAACGCAGAACATGCTTGACTGCACCAAGCAGCAGCTCCGGGCACTGACAGCATTTTAACAAGGAAATTTCTTTTCCAAAGCTCCCAGCACTGGCCCGGCTAGCGCTGCTGCTGCCCCTGGCCCACAGCTGGCAGCCACCAGTCCCTGCATCAACAGCGGGGTTTATCTCCAAACGCATACCAGATTTTCCTTTTCTGTTTAAATTAGGTTTTAACACAGTCCTGGCAGCAGTACCTGAACAGTCGCATCCACAGACCCACTGCACCCAAGAAATAAAGCCTGTTTCCCAGGTTAAAAAGAGGCTCATGCCTTGAACAGCAGAAGTTTAAGGGAGGACTAGTGACTAAATAGTGAGGTCTTAATGCTGGTGTGGGTACATGTATTTTGCATTTCTACAGCCTTGATAAATCAACACACTTTTATCTGTAGGACAATGACAGGACAAACAAGTTTCACATAAGTCCCACATGCCACGGCCAAGACCTGGTCCTACAGCCAGCGCTGCATCCCCCATGCTCTGGGGTGCAACACTCCCCATTTCATTTCAAATTTCACAGCATTTGACTTTTTTTTTTTTTCCCCACCTAACATCCACTTCCAAGATGTGCGTGATTAGGGGAGACAGGCAGCTTTCTGGTTTTTAGAGTTGTACTTTCCTGACTGTCATGATGACGGAAATAAGATGATGAAGAGTAAAAGCACTAGTATTCTATGGAAAAATACTCAAAATTTTCATTATCTGGGAAAGCCATCCCTCATGATTTGTGAGCAGGGTTGCCAGTTCAGCCAGTTATACGATTTCTGTAAAAGAGAAATCGTAACTGTGTGCAGTGGGGTCTGCAGAGGAGATCCAGCAGACTCCTCTCAGACAGCAGCTCCTCATTTCTAAATCGTGTTCTGCCAGTGTATAAAGAATACTGCACAACTTCGCACACTGAAAAGGGGTTTTTGTTGGTTTTAGGGTTTTTTTTTTAGTCATAGATGATCCATGTTGCACGTACAGGAGTGATAAAGGAATGGGGGTTTGATCCCTTTGGCCTTTCTACAGCCCGCTGAGTGCAATGAACAGATTTGTACGCCTTTCCCTTACCTCTGCCTTCGGTCCCACAGGCTCATCAGCACAGATTTTTGTGGACAAAGCTTGATGAGACTGGGAAATCATACCAGCCCCTACTCCTGTAGAAAATACAGAATTACTGGAGAGAAGTGTATGTAAATATACTCTCTTTCCTTAGAATAGGACAGTGGATTTAATGATAAATTAAGTGAAATCTCACTTGGCATGAAGTATATAAAATAGTAAATATTTCAAGGTACTGCTTTGCAGTAATAGAGACTGCATTTAAAAATAATTGCCTTGGATCTGCCATATCATACAAAGGAATAGAGTGACAACACAACCATGATGTGACACATCTGCATTACAGCTTTTCATCTCAATTCAGTTTTTAACAGGTTCCATCAGCTGACTGCATTCAGTATATGAAGCGGTGTTTTCTGCCAGCCTCTACTGGAGAAGAAGCAGCAATCTCCTGATGCTTCCCAGCAATGAGAAACCTGCCTGAATGTCATTGCTGCCAACATAGAGTGCAGCTGTCAGTCACGGGGTAGAGTTTATATAGATGTATGTCTCTAACGCTCCTCTGCTGAGCCCGTCGTGCACAGCCCATTGCAATAGAAACCAGAGCTAGGACTGGGACTGAGATATTAAACCCCATTTTCTCTGCTCCAAGACTGTCAGACAAGGGGAGATGAAGCATTTTGCCCAGTTAAAAAAGTGGTGTGGGGCCATTAGAGGAAACAACAGCTCGCTATAAGTTGCTCTGGTATGACCTGTCTCCGCTGTGACTTTTCCTGGCAGTCCCTCAGTATGTCTGTCACTGGGAGTGATGGCTCAGTGTCTGGGTTTCAGCGGACGTCCTTCTTACACCTCTCAAAACACACAGTTCACTGGTGCTTCGGCTGGGCTATGTCCTCCACAAGTTCTGCGTAGTGTATGTTGGAAGAGCAAAACCCTGTCATAGAGAAATCTCTTCTCCAAAATCCTGCTTTGGACTATCTGAGGACAAGGCTTTTGTTTCATCAGAGGAAAGACTTAAAACATCCAGTGCAAATAGGAAAAACACTGATGTCGACTGTCACTGTGGACTTTCCGCATTGTTTTTTCTCAAAGCATGGAAAACGATAGATTAAATTTCTGTTCCATCCCATCATTGAAACTATCCTGTGTTTTCATCCTCAGGTAGAACCCAACTGCTCCACTTAAATAAATGTGGATACACTTGGTCTACCCAATGCAGACAAGTCAAGAAGTTTAACCCTTCAGCTGCAGAAGAGCAGCCACAGACCACATTTCTCATGGTACACTTGGATCTTTCACTGGTCTGCCCATCAGTTGGTGGGATGTTCTTTAATCCAGTCACTGAACTAAACTGACTAGCAATGTAGAAGGCAAAACCAAACTGTGTAATTAAATCACAGTGATTACTGGGTAATGGCAGCAGCCTGGAAACACCATTTCTGGGCTGCATCCATCCACTCAAACACTTCTGCAGAAAAGCTACTTGAAGCCTGCTCACATGGGGTAGCAGCCAGACTGCACCCGGAAAAAAAAAAAAAATTACAACTGCTGTCTTCGTCATCTGCAAAATTAATGCTTGGTGCTCCACTTCATCCACATACTGTTGAAAGATTCTTCACTGTTATTATGCTTGAAGAGTTTTTTTTCCAAATGTCATATTGGCATGTAACAACCACAATATTCATAACATGCAGGTGAACTTTCATAAAGCAGAGGAGAAAATTAACATTCTTCCTTATCAGAGGAAATTGAATCTGATTTTTCATTCCATCAAAACATCTCTTCACAGACAGAATAAATCCCATAAATTGCTTTAACCCATGTATCTGCCTAGAGTCCATTCTATACGCTATTGTAACAAAGCATGTAATCAAAGTAAATGAGCATAATTACCGAGTGCAAATATCTGGATTCTTTTCTCAGACATTTCATATGTGACCATTTTACCATATGTTTACATTGAAAAATAAAAATAAAATACATTAGATTGGAAGATAAAAGGGTATACATTAAAAATTCATGCAGAAAGTGTCTCGTAGCCATGATTACCATTATAACTATTCATTCAAATCTAGTCTTTTCTCCCCAAATGTAAATTTAACCAAATCATAAAGCGTGGCCAAATAATAACCCATTTCAAGGGACAGTGGGGTCCCATGCTATCAGACTTCACAGCAAGACTCTCATTTCTCTCTACCAGGTAGGAACAAGAAACGACTGCACAATTCCATTTATTTAATGGTAGTTCAGGTGAATTTGTCTGGTTTTTTTACACTCGTGTTTCTAGTTCTAGCTATCCTGAGGGGTCAGACAGACTTCTTTAAGGGAACCTCACAGCTGTACAACTTTCTTGAGCAGTAACAACCCCCTTAACACATCACATCCCCATCCCCGCAGCTGCACTGGGCAGGGGGGACTGCCGCGACTCGGGAGCTGCCCTTCCCCACAGATGCAGCAAGACCAGGAAAAATTACATGCGCCTTTCTTTATCCTCCACGTCTGACAGAAGCAGAAGGCACGACCCGTCGTAAGTGTTACAAGTCAGGTTGTGTCACATCACAACAGCTTAACAGCATGGCTGGTGGCACAAGTCATGTCAGCAGTTAAATGACAGTAACAGAGTCACCTGTCAGGTCGTGGCTCCCGGAATCAAGTAACACATGCATATTGATGGCACGTAATAGTATGCGCACAGATACATCTTCATAAAGATAATATAAATCAAGCTCCTGTCCAAGACAGGCGCATGTCACAGCTGTAAGATGTGGAAGTTAATTCATTTAAATTACATTTTAAACCAGACAGAACCGTAATCTGTCCCGAGGCACGTTAATACATCAGGTATCCTGATCCATCTTTCAAACGGTCCTGAGTTAGATAATTTTTTTTTCCACATAACTACCTCTCAATTGAAAACAAGCCCTGAAATGATATTTAAACTACATTTCTCCTTCCACTCCGAGTGCAAATTAAGTTACATATTTAGAAAAAATAAGTCTTTCAAGAAACCAGCTATGCAACGTTAGCAGCAAATGACCTGATCTCTAATAATAACTTCATACTTATCAGGACTAATCCAAAATAGAAGTGCTCAACCGATTTTCTTTTCCCCCAAGATAACATTTTCTTCATTTCCTGATGAAACTGGCCATGAATGAAAGTGCACTTAAGCAAAGAAAACTACGCAATTAGACTCTTCTTCGACACATATGAATACAAGCATAAGCTAATTTACAAGTCTTTAGCTACGTTGTCTTGTAGGAATTTTTACACTACTCTGCTTCCAGAGCAAAGAAAATTACAGTCTTTGCTCTTGACTGTAGCACCCGAAGTTCAACTGTTCAGTGACATTTCTGGTGTGGTTGCTGGAGGGTAGAGGAGTACAGCTGAGATACAGTCCTACTAATGTGAGAGTTCCCCAAGACTTCAGGGTATTTCTGCAGGAAAAATATAGTTTGATTTTACATACCTCACACAAAAGCCCAGATGTTTGCAGTGTTTAGGCACAATGAGATGCATAGACATGGTACCCATGTATGCAAATATCCTGCTTCTGAGCATAACCAAAATGATTGCAGAAATGATGCAGATATGCAACACTTCAATACTTCTTGGTAATTTGCTTTCTGTGGTGTCTTCAGTTGCTGATATTTTGTTTTAGTGTTGTGTGTTAGAGAGTCTTTGAATGGAGGAAAATGCCACAGAAGATAGATCTCAGAAAAAAAAAAAAAAAGAGTTGCACATTTTACAGCTGTAGTATCGAAGTAGGAGACACCTGGTAGCAGACACTGAAATCAATACTGTTGAAACAAAATATGACAAAATGCAGACTCTTTCATTATCTGGTTAACTACCAAGACAGACTACCAGGGCTTTTGGCAGACTCTTTATCCTCAGGTGCTTTTAGTCACAATCACATACATGTCTTAACGGGATGCCCTAACTGAGGGTACAGGAATTACATTCCTGAATGGCACCAAGATCTCTCTCCTGTCTTCGGCAGGGGCCAGCACCAGCTACTTCAGCATAAAGTCTAGAAACTCCAAATAGGCAAGAATTGGGAGTAATCCCTCTTCCACGTCATGACTTGTTTTGAAGTCTGAAAGGTAGGAATCGACTTTCAGTGCTCCCATGGGAGGCTGGGCATCCCTCCCAGCAAGATATCCAGGGCTCCTGCAAACAGCAATAATCTTGGTATCTGTCTAAACAACCAATTCCTTTTTTTTGCATTATGCTGCATCCTCAGCCTCCTGGGCCCTGTAGGGCCACCACCTCCTCGGTTCAATTTCACAGTTTAACTCAATCCAAAATTACCAAATACATGCAATTACATGGTGGCATTTGCATCACCACGCTGTCCAAGCTGGACCACGAGCAGATGTGGGTTCACGTGCATGCCGGCAGACACGGTGCCCGGCCGGCAGCGGCCGTCTCTAACAGCAGCCTCATGAGCCTTCCCCTCTATCTTATTTTACAAAGTCAAATAGATGCATTTATTCCCTAAAGGGCTTTTCTGAATTGCAGCAGCTCTGCAGAAGTTGTCCACTGGCCCTGTGCACCAGCACCCTGCACAGGCCGCAGCTCTGCAGGCAGCGCCCAGCCTCAGCATGAACCATGGCTGGTCCCTTCGGAGACCCTGTGGGGCTTTGGCCGGAATGTGCTATAGCAGCAGTGGGGGGACACAGGCTATGGGAAGGCCACCAAACTGAAGCACAAACCCGGGTCCAGCTGCTCAGTATCAGCACTCAGTTAATCAGTTATTATTACACCAACTTTCCCACTCCAATGCCTTTCTGAACAACTTGCTTAGTTGAGTTTAATCCTTTGTTATTCAGAGAGCACCATTCTCCTCACGTGATATACCACAGACAAAAAATATTAAGATCTGGTAGTATTCTTCCTAATAGCACTAGATCATTATTTCCCTTGTAACTCTTACTCTATACATGTTACTCAAAGGCTCAGTACAGGGCACCATTAAAGAAACATTTAGGCCCCCGATATTACTGGGGAACACCAGATCCTGCTTTTTACATAGCTTTAGTAAGGCCAGCAGAACATCTTCAGGGCCCGAAATAAGTGAGGCAATTTCGCCTCGCAATTCCATCAGCCTTTTTTTTTAATGTGGGAAGAGGAAAGCACATTCCTGACCCTGCTTTGATGACACAATATCATCTCAATTCAATACTGCAGGAGAAATGCTGGACAGGTGGGATCCTGACCTGGGGAAGGAAACCCATCTACAACACCATCATTTTTTCAATGAAACTGTAATATTCAAATCGCTTTACAAAGCTGTGAATAGCAACAGAACAAGATGAGCATTGCCTTCTGCCCTAGTTATACCCTTCTCTTGTGATGATCTGCTCTGAAGTAACTGGATTGAGAGGGACTGCATAGGTGCTAGGCTGGTAACAAATCTTTTTTTCTCTTCTTTCTAATTGTTGGAATAAGCAGCAGCATTGAGCTAAAAATAAGACCAAGCATTCTCCAGATCTGCAATTATTCTCTCAACTTGTACGTGTCTACAATATTTCTTTCACTAATCACTACAGCACAAAATATGCCAGAATTGTTTGAAATCCGAGTCCAATCTCAGACACAGTAAAAGACTAATAACAAATGTTGTTTACACACATTTAATTCAACATACCAGAAGCAATTTTCTCACTCTCTTTAGCATTTTATTTGCTTATAAATACAAGTCAATACCACAAGATGGCACTTTCTTACTTGCGACACACACTATTATAAACACTTACCCTCTTCAAATGTTCCCAGATGTTTACGACATGTAATTTTTCAGTGGTTTTGAAACATTTAAAAAAGCAAGACCTTCTACAAACTGCATTTGTGTTTGATGTATATTAAATGAGGTCAGGTAATTAAATTCAAAAAAAGAATTTATAAATATTTCTGATAAGAAAATTTAAATACAAAAGCAGAGTTTGTATTAATTAAACTGAATAACAATTTAAACTGGCCATAATGTATCTACATGGTTTAATTTAATTTAAAATACTTTTTAAACAATCAAATCCTCTAGCCATTCATCAAAACACCTATCTACTCAACTCTTTAAAAAATATTATTGGTTAAGAAACCACCTATGCTTTTTCGTAACAATCCTTATTCTGTCCTGTAGGTGGAAATGAAGTAAAATCATATTCCAGACTAGAAAACAGGATAAGAAGGAAAAAACTTTAAAAAACCTGGTAACTTCAGACACTTCAACTCATTCTTCCTTGCATTTCTCAAAATACATGATCCATTTTAAAGTCTTTGAACGAAATGTAAACACTAGAAAACTCATTGTTGAAATATGTGAAGAATAAAGAACCCTGCACTAATATAGTGCATAATGATGCTGTGTCAAACTTGTCATTTACAATAAATGTCACATTTTCCTCAGGATTGTCATGCCTTTTTTTTTACTAATTCCTTTTGATGTCTGTAGATTCTTTTATTTTTTTCATTCCCATTGCTCAACAGGAAGAGATGTATTTTCTGGCCTCTTCAGAAAAGTTTCACAAGATCCAAGTCTTTGACTCCATTTTTTTTAATAAAGTGGCAAAATTTTAAGCTTGCAATACTTCTGTTCTGCCCGGTATATTACACATCAGAAGATTCCTCAAAAAACTGAGAAGTCGGAGAGTTCCAAAAAAGAAAGCAGTTAAGGCAGTCGATGTCTACATTTGGATTTCTTTTTTATGTTACATATCAATGTCTCCATCATAGGCTAAGGTTAGAGGCTTCTGCTGCGGAGGAGTGCTTTGATGCTGCTTTGTTTTTTTGCTGCAAGAAAAATATTTCAGGAGACAAAATTATAAACTGTAATACGCTCAGAAACGCCATCAAAAACCAACCTTCAACAAAAAATCAACTTCCCACAATGGCTATTTAATTTTGCAACCAGGTGACACAGTAGTACAGTCACTACTTTCAAGAAAAACCACATGAACCTGCTTGAGTGCTATTACGTGCGTGGTACGGACATACAGCCTGCCGAAAATGGGCAGCCAACTGTGCTCTTCATCTGGAGAGGAAATAAAGCATATTTGTCTCCCATGTCTTCTCACAGCTGACAAAACAAGGAACACCTCGCAGAAAAATTGAAACATGAACTGTCTAGGAGTGGGATATTCTCATTTTTTCTTTGGCACGGTATTGAAGCAACAATAATTATTATTGAGAAATACACTTCCTGACCAGCCTTTGAGTGATGGAGAACTATGTAATGTTATTTAAAAAATCCTCTGTATGCTCCACTGTGAAGCCATAGAGAAATGGCAGCTACATGGCTTGGAAAATAAGGAAGTTTCTAAGCAGCATCCAAAGGCTGTTATTTAAGCTTTTAACTGAATATGAAGACTGAGAGAAAGCCTAAGAGAGTGAGAGCGAATAAACTGATTTTGGATGAAAGAGGGCAACAATGCTGTCAGGCCATGGTTGTGACTCTTGGTTGCCTGCCCTGATCTGACAGGGGTTGAGGCAGTTTGCACAATTAATGTTTGTAAAGACCAGGCCAGCTCCATGGTCCTCAGGGACAGCTGTGGGTGTTGCAGGACACACGGACACTGGCCACTGCCCCCTTCGTATCCTCCAAGATGCATCAACGGCAGCACCTTTCCAAATATTCCAACCAGAGAGTGCAACACCAGCTCCGTCAAGCCAGGCCTACCACCCCTGCCTGGGGCGACTGCTGCTCTGGAGAAGGGCAGACAACTCCCTCACCAGTAAAGCCCAGTGATGCACTGGTGTGGACACGAGCTTTGGCATGCCTGGTACCCTATCCCTAACCGTGGCTGGTAACAGCAGCTTTAGACACATGACATGTTTCCACCTGATGTATTCAGTGCAAAAACCTATTTAGGGATTTCCTGAGCTGGAGCGTACATCCAGAAAACCACAATTAACACCAAGAGACCCAATCTCCTGTGAACCATTATGCCATCTTTGAATCCATTTATCTTCCTGGCATGCACAGTCCCTGGCAGCAGTAAGCTCACAAGGTAACAATGCACTGTGTGAAAAATAAAAACTTTTGTTTATTTTAAATGATCATTTCATCAGATGCCTCCTACTTCTTATATGGTGGGAAATAAGAATTCCCTAGTGCCCTTTTCTACTCCATTCATGATTTCATAGATCTCTATTGTATTCCCACGTCAAACATAATTTTCCAGCTGAATGCCCCTATTCTATTTAGTCCTTCCTTGAGCGGAAGCCAGCTCCTCAATCCAATCAGCCTCCTTGCCTTTTTTCAGTTTTACTTTATTTTTTTTTTTAAAGAATACAATAAAAAGCCCTTTCTAATCCCAGCAGAAGTCTGAATAAATATAAGCGCCTATTGATAATCAAAGAGAATTCTTTCCCTGCATGGTCACCAGACTTCTTCACAATTATGTCCGTTAACGTTTACAATTTGGGGACTTATAAATTACTCTGAGGTAGAGGCCAAATGAAGGCAGTTAAGTAATCCAAGCTCCAAAGCTCCATCCTTTCCTAAAGCCTTAAGGATTAAAACTCTGCATTAGAGCACTGTGATATATTTTGGATTGTTGAAATAAAAGCAAGCTAGCTTTTATTTAATGACAAAATACATGCCATACTCACCACATCAGGTAGGATGTAAAAATCAGGAAAACTATGATGAGGAACCCGCCAGCCGATACTCCATATACCCACATCTTCAGTTTACCATCTGTTGGAAAATGAGGAAAAAGGACAGAGGGAGAAAAGGGAAGAATAAAAAACTTTATTCTAAAATACACAAATTCATAAGAGATTAAGTAAAGAGAAAGCACACAAGCAAAATTAGTAGCGTCATTGATGGGAATACAGCAAGGACTGGCTGGGAATAATCCATAAACCCCACATGTTTGATAGAAAAAAAGATTCCTGTAAAAATCAATCACTTTAAAGACAAAATCTTATCTTTGGTAAGGAGTGTAGATTTTCCTCAATGAAAACTGAAAATGAACTCTTCATCTCAGTCTTCCAAAGCAGCATTATTTCATAACCTCCCCTCTGGCTGAGCTCTTGCAGTTCGTTACAGGCAGTCTGGGCTTGTGGTGCAGCACAAGAAATACAGCTTGGCCAGGCTCCTGCCTATGGAAAGGAGCAGGGGCAGGAGTGGGGCAGGGACAGGCAGCAACCCTGCCCACAAAAGGTGCTCCCAGGTGTGGGACCTCCTGCAGCAGGTGCTGAGCTGCAGGAGGTGGTGAGAAGACTGCGTAGCATCAGGGAGGCTGAGAAGGAGTTAGATGGCTGGCTCCAAGTGCAGTCTGCAGTGGACCCATGGCCACACAGCCAAAAACTCCCCCACTGGCACACATGGAAGGGAAGGGGGCCAATAGTGTGGAAGAATGGAAGCTTGCAATGGCAAGGACCTGCAGGACGAAGAGACTTCCCCTGAAGCCTGAGGTGCCCTTGCAGAACTGCTTCACTGCTCTGCAGACTTGAAGAGGAAAGACCTGTCACATCAGGAGAGACACTAGAGCTGTGTAAGGCAGCCTGGGCCGCTGCCCGTGTAACAACCAGCACAACTAGGAAAAGGTGATGTAGGTGGCCTCTTCAGGGATCTGCTTGGCAGAGCACCATGGGATAAAGCCCTGGAGGGAAGAGGGGCTCAAGAAAGCTGGTTGATATTCAAGAATCACCTCCTCCAACCTCAGGAGCAATGCATGCCAGCAAAAAGGAAGTCAGGCAAAAATGCCAGGCCTGCATAGATGAACAAGGAGCTTCTGCACAAGCTCAAACACAAAAAGGAAGCCTACAGAGGGTGGAAGCAAGGACAGACAGCCTGGGAGGAATACAGAGAAACTGTCCGAGCAGCCAGGGGTCAGGTTGGGAAAGTCAAAGACCTGATAGAATTAAATCTAAATGTCAAGGGCAACAAGAAAAACTTCTATAGGTATATCTGTGAGAAAAAGAAGACTAGGCAAAATGTGGGCCCTCTCTGGAAGGAAACAAGAGACCTGGTTACCTGGGATATGGAGAAGACTGAGGTACTCAATGACATTTTTGCCTCAGTCTTCACCAACAAGTGCTCCAGTCACACTGTCCAAGTCGCAGAGGCAAAGGCAGGGACTGGGAGAATGAAGAACCACCCACTGTAGGGGAAGATGAGGTCAAGACCATCTGAAGCTGCACAAATCCATGGAATCTGAGGAGTTGCATCCACGGGTCCTGAGGGAACTGGCAGATGATGTGGCTCAGCCACTATCCATCGTATTTGAGAAGTCGTGGCAGACCAGTGAAGTTCCTGCTGACTGGAAAATGGGAAACATAACCCCCAGTTTTAAAAAGCAAAAAAAGGAAGACCCAGGGAACTGCAGGCCAGTCAGTCTCACCTCTGTGCCTGGCAAGATGGAGTGGATCCTCCTGGAAACTATGCTGGGGCACATGGAAATAAGGAGGTGATTGGTGACAGCCAACATGGCTTCACTAAGGGCAAATTGTGCCTGACAAATTTGGTGGCCTTCTATAACCAGGTTACAGCATTGGTGGATAAAGGAAGAGCAACTGATGTCCTCTGTCTAGACTGTGCAAAGCATTTGACACTGTCCCACACAACATCCTTGTCTCTAAATTGGAGAGATGTGGATTTGAGGGATGGACCACTCGGGAGATAAGGAATTGGCTGGATGGTCACACTTAAAGAGTTGTGGTCAATGGCTCAGTGTCCACGTCAAGAGCAGCGATGAGTGGCGTTCCTCAGGGGTCGGTGTTGGGACTGGCATTGTTTAATATCTTTGCTGGTGACATGACAAGCTGTGTGGTGTGGTCGACAGGCTGGAGGGAAGGGATGTGCCATCCAGAGGGACCTGGACAGGCTGGAGAGGTGGGACCGTGCAAACCTCATGGAGTTCAACAAGGCCAAGTGCAAGGTCCTGAACATGGGTCGGGGCAATCCCAAGCACAAATACAGTCTGGGCCATGAGTGGATTGAGAGCAACCCTGCGGAGAAGGACTTGAGGGTGTTGGTTGACAAGAAGCTCAACATGACCTGGTAATGTGCGCTCGTAGCCCAGAAAGCCAACCGCATCCTCAGCTACAGCAAGAGAAGTGTGGCCAGCAGGTCGAGGGAGGGGATTCTCACCTCTACTCTGCTCTTGTGAGACCCCACCTGCAGTGCTGTGTTCAGCTCTGGGACCCCCCAACAGAAGAAGAACATGGACCTGCTTGAGCAGGTCCAGAGGAGGCCACAAAGATGCTCAGGGGTCTGGAGCACCCCCGCTGTGAGGATAGGCTGAGAGAGTTGGGGGTGTTCAGCCTGGAGAAGAGAAGGCTCCAAGGAGACCTTAGAGAGGCCTCCCAGTACTCCAAGAGGGCTACAGGAAAGCTGGGGAGGGACTCTTGATCAGGGGGTGTAGGGATAGGATGAGGGGTAAAGGTTTTAAACTGAAAGAGGGGAGATTTAGATGAGATATTAGGAAGAAATTCTTCACTGTGAGGGCAGTAAGACACTGGCACAGGTTGCCCAGAGAAGCTGTGGCTGCCCCCTTCCTGGCAGTGTTCAAGGCCAGGTTGGACGGGGCTTTGAGCAACCTGGGCTAGTCGAAGGTGTCCCTGTCCATGGCAGGGGGTTGGGACTGGATGATCTTTAAGGTCCCTTCCAACCCAAACCATTCTATGATTCTATGATAAGTACAGGACCCCAGTGGCTGCTCTGGGAAAGGCAGTTCAATGTTTAGCTGACCCAGACAGAAATGCAGGTAACACCTGATATGTTTAGCCTAAAGAAAAGAGAACTAAGAAGGGATGGGATTGTTCTCCATAAATACTTGGGGGTCAACTGGGGTAATCACTAGCAAGAGCAAGTGAACAAGCTACTTAGAGCTGAAAAACGCTTGGGCAACAAATGGGAATAAATTTGGCTTAGAATAATAACAAGCATATGCTTTGTAATAGAAAGAGGGATAAAGTTGTACAAGAGCCTTCTAGCTGGGCCACAGGAATAGAGGACACAACTGGCTTAAAGACAAGGTAAGGCTCTTGATAGGACTGTTTGGGTTGCAACGACAGGGGACCTACTCTGTGACCCTTGCAGGAACCCCTCCATACACATGAGCTTGAGCTTGTTGAAACATTTCCTTCTGATAGAAAGTCTCAAAACACATTATTTGGACAGGTCCTTAATTATAAGCTATGCATTAATAATAATAATTTTTAAAAGATCAATATTTCTGTTTCTTGCTCTGTTCTGGCTGTACAGCTTTCCTTGTGGGCAGAAGCAATGGTAGTTTTTTCATGCAGCAGTAGTCTGAACTGATTCAAATCAACAGAGCTGTTAATACATACTGGAGGCAGGAATAGGAACCTGTGCCATGCCCACAGACATGGTTTGACAGCGGCCATTTCAAACTCAGTCATGCGAGTGAGGAGTTACTTCACAGACAATCACTGAGCCTGTTTTACATTTTATGTTTGAATGATGAAATTTTTCAAAGGGAAACATATTTAATCAGATCCCATTCTTTCTCTTTTTTCTTCCAGGCTCTGTGGAAAGGCCGAGTACCTCTCACAGATTTTCTCTTCTCCTTGAAACACTTACAGCCTATCTCCCATGTGAGAAGAGAGAGAACTGACTTCTCCCATGGGAGTTCGTCAGGACTGGGTAGGTTGTTGGGGTTTTTTTTTCTGAAGTCTGGGTATGAAATTTGTCACACTCTCAACTTGAGAGGGCCAAAAAACATTTAGCAGTTCTGCAAAGGGACTGTCATAGCCACAAAAAGGTATCCCACCATGTCTGCTATGAAGGAAGCTATGCTCTCCGTCCCCACATAAAGGCATTAGACCATGTCATCCTACAATTTAAACAGTGCTATTTAAATTGCCTCTCAACTTGAAAAAAGTTTCTGTACCTGAACTCTGGCCTCCCAGAGTGTGGTAAAGAAAGGAAAAACACAGCCTGATTCGAAATCAGTTCTGTGCACTCCTGCAGAGCATTTAAAAGAACAAAAACATCAGCCTCATTAAATCATAATAAAATTTGTGTTCCAAACTGTACATAGGAAGGAAAACCACAAATCAACTGCAGAAAGGCACGTATAGTTTTACTGACAGATATAAGTCCTTAGACGTACACAAATGTCAAGGACTATGGTACTGCAGGGCGGTAAATGCCAGCCATACAGGGAGCATTCACCATCGACCTGTTATCAAGAGCATAACTGGTAGGTAACAGCGGTTTCCTGGCTCAGCTAGCAGTAATTATTGCAAACCCCCAGACTAGTAAGCCTGAGAGCCTGTTTAACAGGAGTAATTACATATTTTGTGAAGAAGTTACACAAAGGGGAGTGATTTGAAGAGCACCAGACTTCAGCTAGGGTCAAAAGGGCACATACAGACTGAAGAGTTACCTGCAGGATGCCATGGGGTTGGTGATACACTCAGCACACATAGAGCACATTTATTCCTTTCCCATATATTGTTTCTATAACATTTCTGCTCTAAAATTAAATAACACCATGTTCTGTAACCTTCTTAAGTCCCTATGTCTGTCTTGTAGTCCCTGGGGGAGAGCTGGCTCACAGACGTTGCACTGTGGTCAAACCCACCAAAAGCTTTCAAGGCTGCAGCCTTGAATGCTGATTTAAAAAGAGAGGATTGCAGCATCCACCGACACCTCTCTCCCTTTTTCTAACTCCGTAAAGGTACCATCCAAAGAGATGACACCTAAGTAAGACAGCCTACAGAGGTCCACGGATGCTGACAAAAAGGCAATTAACCCCAAACTTGTGACTCAAACTGCTGGTGATCTGCGTGGGCTTCTGGATGATGGGTTTGACTGAAAACCGGCCAACTTTAAAAGGCTTTGGACTGAGCTGCTCTACGAGCTCAGAGACTGTCAACGCAAAGGTTAACTACTGTATGCAAATCAAATATGTAAATGTAACATTCAAAGTGTGATCACACATATCAGACAGAATTATGGCTCCCTGAATCCCGTAACAGAACCTTTCATTACATGTTTTCTAAAGTCTCATGTTCATTACAAACTAAGAGGAAACAAATGCAATGTCAGGTAACGGAAGAGGGGGAAGACTGCACTGCCAGTATTTTAGAATATGGGGAGAATTAATGTGTTTCAGTAAAACTTGATGCAGCTGACACCTCTGTCTCCCATTTTAAAGTCCCATTTGCATTTTAGAAATTTATTTTGAATAAATTCATCTAACAAAATAACAGTCAAAATGGTAATCAGCTATTGCACCTACAGCACTAGTCCTGTGGACCAGTCTGGACACATCCACTACGCGGTTCTAACTGGGAAGCATTTTATGGTGTGGAAGTCAAAGATCTGCTTGGGATGCACTGCTTGAGCACAGCAGTTTGCCTGCTTTTCATGGGGCATTTTTTAATGTCTTAACTTCAACACTTAAAACTCTAAACTCTATGCTTTCTACCCTGTTTTTTTCCATATACTTTTGAAATATGGCAAGAAACAACCAATGTTTTCTTTAATGAAATCTTAAGTACTTTCTGCTCTGAATCTTCTGAAGCGCTTGTGATCAATATCTTTCTTGGACCAAACATATTACTTCTAGAAACATCATCAGATAATAGTTCTAAGCATGCCCCCAAATCACATATGAGTATACTTTTGCAAAATATTATTGCTTCATTCTGTCTTTGCTATCTCTCAACATAAGAGATTGTGATTACTCTGCAGAGGCACAAAGGAATGAAAGATGGCATGCGAGTTAGAAACTGGGAGGCTGCTCTGCAGCTCCCAGACACAATCTCTGATGTTATGATCTACAAAGCTTGTACCTTTCTTCTACAGAAACGTTGTAAAGACAATTTATTCCATTCATATTTAAGTTTTTCACCTGGATTAAAAGGTTGAATAGACCATCCTTTGAAAATGTCATGCATTTTTGAGTTGACAGGTTTATTTTTTCCAGCAATGGTCTTAACATCAGCTTTCTTATCTTCTAAACCTGGTACCTTCATGCAGTAATCCAGGAAACCATTTGATCTCATTATTTCTGTATATCCTCGCTCACAACCGCAGACTCCTCTCTAGGCGATAAAAGGGAATTCAGTATTAAACCAGATAGCATCCTCTCCCAGAACAGTGAAAATCGTAGGCAATTTATGAAGAAACTGCAAGGTATATCCTGCACATGCACCACTGAACCAAACATGCTAGGAACTGGTGCCCATAAACCTATTTCAGTTCAAAAAGCCAAAATACATTTGGGGTTGAAAAAGAATCAGTAATTATAGAGAAGCCCAACATAACAAACATTTTCATCCTAACAGGCTTAATAACAGGTATCCAAACTCCTCTTGTCAGAAACAATTTTCCCACTGACCCTGCTGGGCACTAGAAGAGATGAACAAGAAACAATCCCCCTTCAGACCTAAACCCTCCTCATGTCTTTCCACTCTGGTATTTCACAGGACTATCTGAAATGCTTTCTTTCTTACGGTCAAATATCCACTGCCCTGGATCAGTCTAAGTAGTTTCTTGAAGAGGTTTCTTAGAAGTCTGTGGTTTGTTAAATAGATGCTCCATTTTCTGTCTACTTTAAAATAGCTTTTTTAGATTTTTTTTCTTTGCTAATTATCTTATAATTACAATGCCTGTCTGAGGGTCTGATACCCTCAGTTATGATCCAAACAGGAGATTGATTTACAATCTGTGATAAGGATTTAACTGACATCAGTTTTGTTGCTACAACATCCCCCACTTGTTGACAGACAGAATCTTGAGCTTTTTAAGACAAAAGGTAAAGTCCTAAGAGCTTTTATAGCTAGTAAATTCATGCTTACACATGATTTTTATGTTCCTGTAGGCTCTGAGCACTCTCATGACCACCCTCACATTCAATTGCCCATGAGCTAGTTTCCAATGGTAATTCCTCCCACCAGATATTCATCTGAAGCTGAGAGCTGTGGAAGCTATTTTCAAAACATAAATATGAAAACCCCAACTGTCCCTGGCTACTTTAAGAGTTCTGGGTTTTATACTCCACAGCAGTATTGACACAGACAAGGCATTTTGGGAAGCTCTTACTCTGGATTTCGGTACTGCAGGAAAGCACATCTGTAACCTCTGGGCTCATGTTTGCTCATAGGCAAAGAAGTGGCAGTGGCTTAAATATTTAGCAGGTGTTACTCAACATTTCAGCAAAAAAGGTCACTTCCAGGTTTTGTTTTAGAAGGCAGTATGGGGATGGTGGGATCACACACTACAGCTTCCCTACACTCACGAGGGCTTTCTGTGTCCATGGAGGTGCAGAATAGAATGTACTCTTTTGTGTCCTCTTTTACAGAAGTTTTAAACAGTCCATTTTCTACAGGACAGTACAATAACATTCAATGAAAGTTAAACCAAGATGATCCAAAACCTCTCCATGAAACAAAGCCCATCTTGTAACACCACATAAATACTCCATCACTCGTTTGTGCAGATTTATGGTTTCCTTTCAGACTGAAATTCCCACAACTTCCTCGAGGTGGTACCATGTACACACTAAACTATTTTCTAGATCCTGGAATGCCTTTAAGATACAGAAGCTAATTGAATAGATTTTGTGATGTTAATTTCTCAACCCTATTCTGCAGCGAGCAATTACCTGTGTGCAGTAGGAGAAGGGCTTTCTGCACGGTGGGCTGCAGTGCCGAACTTCTGCAGGTTTCGTCCGAAGAGCACACCCTCCTGTAAAAGAAAATACTGAGTGAGTTCAAGGGCATGTTTTAAAATGTTTTTGACTTGGATCACCATACTGTAAGAAGTACTTGCTTATTTCATATAGTTAAATACTATTCTATTGAGCACATTAGCATAATATCTGTAGGCATTGCAGTAATTAATTTGCCTTAACAAGGCAGGGAATTATTATCATACCCATCTTGTTAATGGAGAACAGAGATATACAGATTTAAGCAATTTGCCACAGGCCACATAGGAAGTTGGGGACAGAATTGGGAATTAGATGCAGATCTTCTGTGTCCTCATTAATGTCTTATCTACATAAGAAGACATAATCCACATAACACCTTTGCCCATCCTCACTTGGGGAAGTCTCTGCTTCTATAGGAATGAAAACATGTTAATGAGTTCTTAATTACTTGGCAACCTTTGCACATAAAACTTTTGTTGTTATCTTAACTAGTCATTATAAATAGCACTAGAAAAGAACACCTGCATTTTCATTTCTACTCTCTTCTCATTCACCCTGTGCTTATTGAGAGAGATCCTATGGATGTGCAAGCCCTCCTGCCTTTGCCAATCTCTCGTGAAGCTTCAAAGTGCTGACCGTGAATCTTCCTTTTCATCCTGCGCAGGCAGAATTTGTAGGTCATGGCAACAGCAGGAATCTCACAGTTTGAGTGATCTGAGATTCCTGTGTGTTGAATAGAAGATGTACAGAAACTGGGCTCTCTACCACATGTGTGATGTTCTCTTCTGTTCTCCACAGTTACAGGAAAGTTGCACTAATGGCTGTGCAAGGCAGCCCAGGGAGCCCTTTTAGTATATGTACACTCATTTCTTCCCATGACCAACCCAACAGTATGGGCAACTCGCCCAAATATTCTCATGTAATGACATGTGTGATGTTGACCTGACAGCAAGGCTGGTGAGCTCCCATCTGTCTTTCCTACAACAAATCTGAACTGAAATTCTGAAGGCGTTCGGAAGGATGTCCAACTTCCCTCTGAGCAACTGATGCAGAAGAAGACAGACCTGGAGGGAGGCTTTTCATTCACAATTGTGCATGGCCATTTTTGGATATACCTGTGACATTCATTCCATCCGAGCGCTGACACCACACTGTGCGTACATTGTCTCGCCAAAGGCTGGTTTTCCACAGGTAGTCATAACACTTCCCTCCTGCAATATCAGTATAAATTAGTCTTCACCTTGCAACAAAACCAGACTAAATTCTTGAACGGGAGGAAACAGTGCTGTGGCCACGTTACCTGAGCAAGGCCGTGTCTCCATCGCTTGTCCGGAGCAGCTCTCTTGGTTCTCAGGAGACTGAACAATAAATGCCCTGGATCGAGACTGGCGCCCCGTTGTCTCGAAGCTCCTGCCATTGATGCAGGTGAGCTCGCAGGAGCTCCACTCTGACCACTCTGTCAGGTGGCAATCACCTGCATGTTGAAAGAATAAATTGCAGGTTTTCAAAAGGAATCAGCCTTAAAGGATAAACAACAGTTTTAATAGTGAAATACCCCCCGTTTATCTCCCAGTGGTATGCAATATTCAGATTTTCTGCTTCATGGGGAATCTTATTTTCTCAAAAAACAAAACCAGTCTTTTTCAGGTGATCTAGAAACAGCAGACTGAGCATTTACCTGATCTGCTGAAGTACAAATTTTTACTATGACAGCTGACAGTAGTCAGAACTATGGAAGCATCTCTATCTCAGACAGCTATCACAGGCAGAAATTCACTGTGACTTTCCAAAGACTTTACCTGGGCAAGGCACAGAGCATGGTAACTGCAGCACACTCTCTTTCGATGGCAGCTCACCACATAATGCATTTTCTACTGGTTTAGATGTAGCAGAATCAGATGCATCATGCACTACACACGTGAGGTTGCGGACTTGCAATCCATCTCCACACTGTCCACCCTACGAAATGACAGAAGGGGAGAGACACACACATCACTGACGATAGATGACAGAAGAAATACAGTTGGTTCCACCTAAGAAGACTTCAAAGATACAAATTTGGTCTTTCAACTGCAATAATATCCCCACTTATGAGAAGACAGATGGAGATGTTCTCTGTACACATCTCTGCAGAAGCTCAGAAGCAGGGGCTAAGCCACACAGAAAAGTGTGTTGTAACCAAAGCTGGAGATGAGGTGGGTACCATAAGAGATAAATACCATGTTTGGAGTCAGCCCTTCATGCCTTTTACTAGAGCTAGTGAATTTACTGATCCTTAATTAGTGCCCAGTTACATGAACACAGAAATTTCTGGCTTCTCTAAAGAGGCCAAGAGCAGAGCTTGCCCATAAGGAACTGACATTTTCACTCACTTCCTTTGACAATACAGCCCAATAGTAGCACTTACATGGTTTAAACACTGCAACAGCAAAAATCCTCCAGTACACTTAATTAGACTGCAAGGGTTATTGCTCACTAGGCTGTTTGTGTAATTTATTAAAGGGGTTCTGGAGTACACAGAGATCACCAACTCAGGTCATATACTCTACCAAAATATCACCCAACATCAGCCATCACCTGTTAGCACTGAACCCCATTGGAACAAGCAATAGGAGGCTCCATCTGAGCCACTCCACACTTATCATCCCAGTTCTGAAATACTTAGTTATACACCAAACTGCTTGCTGAAGAAGATGTCCTTTACCAGAAAATCAATATTGTTTGGCTAAGGTGATAATCAAGGGCTGAGGATGCTGTAAGAGCTGAAGCACCAAGGGTATTTCTAGAGGCTGGAATTGTTTCATTCTCATGTGAAAAAAAGTGCTGCAATGATGTTTGAGGTGTACAACTTAAACCTGCATGATGCTTTACGAATGGGCGCCTGAAGCCCGGAAAATGGCACTTTACAAAATTCAGTAAATAAAACTCAAGAAGGATGAAATATTGCTTTTATATAACCAAGGGAAGTGCTCCTTTGGATCACTTGGCAGTGGATTCTTTTAAAATAATGAACTTCATCTGCAGAACAGAATGGCTCCTACTGAGTGCATTCATTCAGCAGCGGGTTTGCTAGCAGGGATCTCAAGAATGGCTCTCCTGCACACACCTGGTAGCTTTTTCATTTTCTCCATCCCTTCTGTTGCAGACCCATAATGAAATGGAAATAAGAGCATAACTAGCTGGATTTAGAGCAGATGCTAATCAAAAGCATCTTAGAGAATACTAGTGTAGATTTACTATATGCAGCCAGATTTCAAGTTTTTAACAACATGTTTCACTTTAGTCAGTATGTAACTCACTGTTCTAAATTACTGTTTCACTGCTGAAACCTCTATTGCGGTCTGAGATTAATGGTGTGTGAATAACTCACGCAGCTGTCAATTGGGTTAGAGCTCTTAGAAATGGCTGGTGGAAATAGAAGACGATGTGGAGAAAATTCTCGGGGGAAATGGGCACTAATCAAACTGCAGTGTATTTCCAGCTCAAAGTAGCTCAAGGAATGACTAAATGACTGGAGAGGACAAAAAAAGTTTTTAAAAGACAGTTATTCTTCTATAAACAATATATAAGTATTTACATACATAGCAATACATAAATAGTTATAGGAATACTGAGATATTAATATAAATAGGTGAAAACAATACATTTCTTTGGTACAGCAGTCTCCACTGTAAAAGTCCATGTGCAAGATTCTTTGTTCTTCTAACATGCAATATTGGAAATACATTCATATTTTCCCATGTTTAGAATAAAAAATAAATAGAAACCATGAACTCTCAAACAATACCAAAGATAAAAGTTTGTTTTTTAACAGTGGCTTTCATTTACTTACTTTCTTTCAAGACCAGCAATGTGTTTTTACAATCAACTGAACACACTTAGAAGATACAAAGTCATCCTGTCATTTACAGTAAGAGGTGGTTTTTGGTACATTTGGTAAGGTCATAAGCAATGCAGGAGCACTGCATTAACTTCCTTATCATCTTCAAAATTATTCATGTCCCCAAAATTATACATTTGAAGATCTAATTAATAGGTGTGGAATCCGTGGAAGTTCGCTGCACACTGAGGATGCAGGGAATAGCTGCTAATCAGAGGAGAACTGCCAAAGAAATGCTCACATATTCAAAACTCGGAGGATCAGATTTGTATTGTAAATGCTCTTCCCTGGAAGATGTGATCACCTGAGGTTTGCCTAGAACCAGGATTTGCCTCTTGAGTCAAAAGCTCCTCACAGAAAATATGTGGGGATTTGACTTTCAGAGGGGATTCCCCCCATTTGGCTGCAAAAATTTCTACACTGACCCTATGGAGGATGCAGAACTCACCCTGGGCTCCCTGAATACAGCCTGGAGGAGGTACAGGCCCCTCCATGAGCACCCGCATGGAGCCTCAGCCCCTGACCCCCCTCACTCCAACTGACCACCCATAAAATAAGGAGAAGGTTTACACCAGGGCCGTGTTTTGACAGCCATTTGAACTGACCAACACGCTAACATAAGGCAGCATCTGTGCAAACCTTCTCTGACATCACCCTCTGATACTTTCCACATATAACACACTAATAAGACAAGAGATAACAGTCCTAATGAGATGCTTTGCCCAGACATGCCTTTAAGAAAAGTTTTCCCTTTTCAGCTTTTACTGGCGCTATGTGTGTTCACAATTCTTTAGGCAAAGAGTTGACTGGGCCATGCTTTCACAGGTTGATGAGCATTTAATCAGGTAAAAGTTTTCTCTAATGAGGAAGAGTTCCATGATCACATTTAAGGGAGTGCTTTTCAAACATGTTAGAAAGGAAGGGTTCTTAGTCTTCTTATGAATGTTAGGCAGCTAGTGCTTGATAATGTCTTGCTACTCCACTTACATTCCTTTAATGGAAAAATTATGAACAGTGTCAGCCACTGCTATTTTTTTTTTTTTTTTAAAGCTAATCAGGGTAAACCACTTCAACTCCAGTAGGAAAATGATTAATGTAATGTAACCCTTTAAGATTAGGTGGACTGACCGTTTCCCAAGTTCTGCATCCCTCTGAATGCAGCAGAAATGCCCCACGCCCGCTGGAGGTGTGCCTGTGACATGTGTAATTACCTGGAGAGCAATGCACTGATTTCCATACTGTGAAAATCAGCAATACAGAACACTTAGCAGGCTCTATTCCTAAACATGCAGACACCTCTAATTATTCACATGAAGTCAGTTTAGCATAAAATAGTCCTTCTACAATTAAGAAATGCAGTCTCAGTTATCTCATAATACAAGGAAAAAATATTTTAGCCTTATAATTAATTGTCCTGTTTACATTATTACAGGAAGACACTTTCACAACATGCATTTTGGTCTCACCGTAGGATGCATTTACTTTGTTTCACAAAGCATCCTTGAAAACAGGACTTCTAAAAGCTTTCTTTAGAAAGTACGCTTAAGCTTCTTTTCCAGTAAAGCACGGGAATAAATCACCCTGTATTTATGAACTACATTTAATTCCTAAGCACCTCATTAAAGAGAACTGAACACGAATAAAATGGCTCCTCTCCAAAACAAAGCAAAGGGTAGAGAAACTACATCGCAGTAATTTAAGGAGAGAAGCAGGCTCTATCTCACTGAAAGCGCAGGATGATATCTGGGTTAGGGAAGGCTGTGATTACTTGCTCTGAGCTGAAATTTAGCTGAGTTCTGGATGCACACATTTTTAATCTGCACAATGCGTTATTTATCTGGAGTATGCCAGGGCGTTAATTCAGCTTCCCCACTAATTCTTTTATCAGCTGTGGTAGCTCCTATGGTTGAGGGTCTCTTCCTTAATATTTCACAGAATTTGCTCACGTTAGCTAGACAAAATATCAGCTGATGCTGTCATTTTGTTGTATTTATGTCATACATAAATAAATACTGAGTGCAGTACATACAAAGACCATATTCACATCCCTAGTTGCAATGAGATGTTAATTATATAAAACATAAAGCTATTTCTAAAGATACAAAGATATTTTATAAAGATATAAAGAAGTATAAAGACAGTCCAAAGACTGTCACGCTCCAGCTTTCTTTTGTGAAAACCTGGGAAAATTCTGGGTATCTATTCTGCCACCTGCAGTATTCACTACACGTCCACCTACCTCATCTAGAAACCACGTAGGTATTCAAGGCATTCGCAGCATGGAAGAGGGCAGAGCAAAAAACACACGGGATGTGTCTTTATGTGCATTATTGGCTTCAATCTCCTACATGGTATAATGTGGAGAAGCAGCTGCAGATCCGTGCACAGGTCCTGTCCCCTGGGACCAGGGCAGGCTCTCTTCCACCCCAACCACAATTCACCCACTACCACCTCAGCAAAGACGGCTTTAAGCAGCCCGAGGGGACTTCACTCTGCCCGAGAAACCTCACTGTGAAAGATTCACCTCTGCTTGAGATGGGTTACCAGCTAATATGTTTTAATATTGGAAATGTGATCTAACAGATAAGGAGAGAAGAAAAAGCATAGAGGGAGGAAAAAAGTCAATTCAAGCCTGATGCGAGTCACTGGCAGTGAAGAAATGATGGCTCCAGTGCCGAGCATAGGTACAGCACATTGCAACTGAATCCAGCCATTTTTAGATCATTAAAAATATAGCCACTCTAAGGAGAAAGTAGAAAACAGCACTTCATACAATAACTCACACTATTGTACTGGAGACCTTGTGGAGAAAGACCTGCTATACAGTACTTTAAAAAAAAAAAAAGGAAAAAAACCAGGAAAGAAAAAAGATAAAAAAGTCTAAGCTCTCTTGAAATCTAGCAGATCTACTTTCTTGTTAGAGTTATTTCATATAATTAAATTATAGGTCACCATGACTATGCCCACTCAAGCACATTTACTCTGTAAATCTCCTTTAATACCTCTATAAGCTTGCGGTACTCGAACCTATATATAAATTGCTGCTGATGGCTGGAAGATGAGGTGCAGAGGTCTACTACTCCTGAACTTCCCCTGCTTTCCTACGGACCTTACCAGCACCTTCGAAGGCCATAGAGACACCTCTGACCCGTGAACAGTGGCCTCAATCAATTCTGCCATGTAATGATGAGTTTTGTTGTTGACCCCAGCGTGGGGAGCCCGAGGAGCCCTTGGGGAGCGCTGAAAAAAGCCATACCTGGAGTCTGCAGGGAGACCACGGGCCCAGCAGCCAGCTGTAGCAGGGCTTCACTGGGCAGCTCCTGTGCTGGGTGAGCTGCTCCGGGCAGGGTCTGCCCTCGCCCGCTGCCCGCAGGACCACCGAGCGCCCACGCACCATCTGGCCTAGGCAAGGGGAGAAGACAGGACACGGTGAAGGAGACCCGGAGGAAGAAAGAAAGAGAGATTTTGTGATTTATCAGGATCCCTAGTTCATTTTCCACCACTAAAATCTGTTAAAAAGCAATTGATTGGGAAGACTACTTGGATAATATAGATGCAATTGCTAAGCCTAGGTGATGCAATCACTGATATTTTCAAACACAGTTTTTACATACAGCTTTGTATGTTTTCCAAATACATTATTTGTTTATGCAACACATTTAAATACTTGACTAAATCCTGATTATTAAATACGACAAGAAAATAATTCCTATGGCAGCATCATTTCTAACATTACACATTCAATATGTTTCCAGTGATTTTTAACAAATGAAATTTTATTTTTATGAGCAATTATGTGCATCTAATTTGAAAACTGCAAACACTCTAGTGGCTATTACCGTCCATAACCACTTCTGCCATTTCCATTAAAATCCTATTTATTATTGGTAAAAACTTCTTCAGCCACTGAATGGAAAAAGCAATTATATTACTACTTTTGAAATAACAAAACTGAATATATTCATTAAAGTTACAGCAATCCCGTTTCCATCTCCTTTGCTGTCCATTTACGTCCAGGAATGTTTTCACTCAAAATGTTTCAATTAGAATCCCAGCTCCAATTAAAAAGAAAAGTGGGGGAAAATAAAGCCCTCACGCAAAGGGATGCAGAAGATTGTGCCGGGGATAAAATTTCTGCCTTGACTTTCAACAGGCGTGGATTTGAGAGGCAGTTAAAAAAATAAAAGGTCTGGGCAATACGGGCACACACATGCAACAAGACAGATGCAAGCGGTAATTGCTAACTCACTGAAAAGGAAAGACACAACGTGTTGTGGTAGAGCTCTCCCATTTGGATTGCAGCCGTTTAGCTGCAATCATGAGTAGAGGGGAGTCGGGGAGGGGGGGGGGAGCAAACACCCCTGCGAAGTGGGGAGGCTGGATATCCAGCCAGATCCTTCTCCTAGCTATTTATGCATGCACTTTTTAATTAAAGGTACTGCAGCTGGGTTTAAGGTACATCTCTAATAACTGTCATCGTGACTGTCTATGGAGTAGGATTTCCAAAAACATTTTAGTAAATAAAAATTAAAAGCAGGCACACCTGAAAAAGCTACTGATGGATACCTTAGCAAGCTCTCTTACCTTTACAATGCTATTCCCTTGCTCTGACCCATTGAATTCCATTTTTCAACCCATTTAAACCAATTTTAAGACTTCTTCCTTTTCCAATTCTAATCCCCTGGACCTGGGGAGTTTGTAACAGAAGTGATGATAAAAGCTCTTATCCACATGACTGTGCATTCAGCCATCACGGAATCAGATACATTAGGAGGTGGGAAAAAATCCTACCAGCTGAGAGGAAAGGAAAGGTAAGAAACTCCTGCAGTTCATCAGGGTCACAGCAAGGGAAGAGAAACCTCTCAGCCTGCTGCCGACAAACCCCACAGCAGCCCTCCCCTGCCCAACAGGCCAAAATTAGGTTTCTTCCTCACCAGCAACGGACCAAATTTGATGGGTTCTTCTTAATTCTGAATGCTGAGGACTGGTAAGCAATGGAAAAGGGAAACCATGGGGAGCCCATGGCTGTGGGGTTTTGGGGATGCCCTGGGGCAGGTGGCTGACCCGGGCCGGGGAGCTCCGCAGCCCCACCAGTCATGGGCTCCCAAAACAGCAGCTACAGAAAAGGTCTCCTAAGTTTAAAAGATTGATTTCATCAGGAGGGACCTGAAAGCCTGAAGCATTCATCAAGATATTTTAATTAAAGATATAATTTCCTTTCGTACACTCTATTTAACATCTTTCTAGCAAAATGTATATGGGAAGATCTTTGAATAGAAAACACAATTTTCATTTTAAGAGGAATTAAAGGAATTAACAACCATTCTGTATTTATTTATATTTTATTTTCCTACAGTTGGTTATCCAAACCATTTAAACTCACTATATTCACAGTGGTCAGCTGGTGCTTGACTCATTTAGTCTATCACTTTCTTTTTATACTGTGAATAAATCATCAAAGAAAGAAATTTGACTAAAATCTTTCTTTGCACAACCACTGCAGTGTGTTACTTAAAGCTCTGATTTTTTTTTCTCACTCCACAAACATTATCTAGGTGCTTGGTTACCATTCAAGTAGCAGAAAAATGCCCCATTTTTATTCTTTAAATATCTTACCTTTTCCTGCCTATGGAGAACAGAATGTCACTGCATCTGAAATTAATTTGCTTCCAGTACAAATTCTGGAAGAGTCAATGCAATCCTAGTTATTTCTTTAATGTCCCAGTGAATTTTGCTTTCATTTCCTAATGAATTGGCCACATCTCTGATTCCTCTGCTCTGCAGAGTTAAATGATACAAAACTTAAGACAGAAAGTGTGCTGAAAATTGAAAATAACTATTGCTTCATATCCTCAAATTTGTCATTAGTTTTGAAATGGGAAGAAAAGAGGCTAGTCTTGTTAATGCTGGTCACTTAAAATTCTAGTTTCATCAGCAGCTAAAATTTCATCTCAGAAGCATAGGATGATATTTTCAAATCAGAAGAGTAAGATTTTTTAGCCCCAAAACCCAACTTGCCATTCCTTGCATTTTATCCCCACAAAGTGATGCATCGCAGCTGAAACCAAGATGATTAAAATTCCTGCTAGAGTTCATCACAGTCAAAATTACTGACACATCATTATCTGTTTGATGAGCGTGAGCAGAGCATATAAAACACAGCCCTATCAGGCAACCGCAAGACTAGAGTGGGGATCAAGTTACTTAAATACAGCCCTGGAGATCAGGTTAGGTCAAGTCAGAAGCAGATGGGACTGGTGATAAATGGGGCTTTTCGTCTACTTCCCACTGCCGGTCCCTCCAGCACCATCAGGCTGGAGCTTGTCAAGTTTGAGTTGCAATCAAGAAAAAGTCATGAAAGTTTCTTCTTCAGAAGGCAAAACCAAAAATATCTTCCCAAATTGGTGATGAATCAGTGAAAAATGTAACCACCAAATTTTTCCAGTCATACATATCCTTGTCTCCCTCATTTCTGTCCCACGGGCCAGTCTGGTGTCGGGGTGCACGCCTCCATGACTCACTACAGTCTCTTCTGGGCTCTGAACACCGAGCAAGGCATGGCAGCGTGTTCTACCCTGGGTAACTCAGGTAAATCCCATAATTTATCTGATCAAGTCAGTTTTGTAAGTGGTAAACCATGGGTTTAGTTGGGTTTACACTATTTAGCACTCCTGTTAGATAACTTGGGAGAAATCATACGGGAATGGAAAATATTTACGTAGAAAAATTCAGCATCCTCACGTATTCATTTGCCTTAACAAAGTAAATAAAATTTGCTGGGGATTATCCTTACCAAACACCTTTCCAGTAACTTTGATTCAGACCGTGGAAGCATCATCCATTAACGCAGTACTATACATCTTTTCATAGCAGTACAGCAACTAATATGAGGAACCCTAATATATAACCCCATGTCAGCCTAAAGCCCTAGCCAGCATCCTGAACAGATGCTGCCCAGAACTACAGCTGCAACAGGCAAATATCAGTTACACATCTCCGTAGGCTCAGCGCAGGCAGGAAGGAGAGATCTACTTTACTCATCATCATTTATAAAAATCAATATATTCGCCTTTGGCTGCTGTGTACCAGAACCATATTAGCTGTCAGTGCCACATACACAGCAGCACCACTTCATGTTTAAATGCATTGTTCGATAAAATAAAACCTGAGCAAGAGAAAGGTACCATCCATTAAAATATATCACAGCAAACCGTTACTGGAAGAGATGGACAGAATAAAAATGTTAGCAACACTGCTTGAGTTAAGAAACGCATGAAAGCATAAATCCAGCAACACTAAATTTTGATCTGAATTATATTTAAATTATGTTTCTCTTTGAAGCTGTTTATGGTACTTCAGCAGACCCTTCACACGCTCTCCAAGAAAAGCCAGAAAAGCAGAATATTATTGTGAGCGAAGCCAGTAACAATGCGTGCAAGCGATCTGCAGTGAATTATTTCTCAGAAGTGTGCATCTAAGTCCTACATTTTAGCTTTATCAAATAGTGGGCAAAGGGAAGCCGAATCAGTGTTTACTACAGCCAATTCCCACAGCTCGTTTATTGTCATTCTTTGGTTTTCCCTGTCTAATTTGAGGCTTCTCACAAATGCCTGTTAGAAACTCATGATGATTTCAAAGGTATTGCAGTCTATGAACCTTCGGGTAGGAAACCCTCACTGTATTCATCTGTGAAGTACCACCTGCAGATGAGTACATAATTAATATCTTCTCTGTTAATACCATCATCAAGTAGTGTTTATAACCAGCTGGAACTCAGTGAAGAAGCTGAAATGATGGTGTTTCTGCTGTTGGAACCACAGAAAGGCCACAGGACTGGTGCCAAGGTCCCTCCATCACAGACGTGTGGTATCAGTGTAGCTCCATGCTTGATGGTTGCTGCAGCAAAACTCAGATCAGGATTGGGGCTGCAGTAAAATAAACCATGCACTTGGAATAACTTGGATGCAAAGTACTTTTGTTTCATTGATGCTCCTGCTTTGGGATGAGATTCAGAAGACCCTTGGGTCCCTGCAAAGTTTTTCAAATGATAGAGAAGGACTGAGCAAAACTTGGCTTCTTTATGATACAATTTTTAAGATGGCTTTCCCAGCTGCTTAGCTGCTGTAGGTTCACAAAACAGTACCTCCAGCTTTTAAACCATACATGTCTATGGCCGGAACTGTACCAGCCAGCTTTCTAGCTAGCAGTATAACAGAGTTATGACCTTTGAGGATCGGAAGACGATCCATAGACTGAGCTGAGCTTGGGCTTGACTGTGTGGTTCAAGTAGCCCTAATGAGGTTTGGCACCTACAGCCAGGGCACCCTCTGGAAGGTCTGCTTCGTCAGGGCATGGATGTTTCCAGTTTTCCTCTGCAGAATCCCAGCTCTGATTTAGGACATGAAGTAACTGTTTGCTCCTTGCATGCACTGGCAACCATCAGCTCTTTATCCAGTCTTTAGAATTTGAATAAGCATTTCAGTATCAGGAGCAGAATACAAGACGTAGCTTTACTTGAGTACATCTCTGTGCAAACTATGCAATGTAAAAGCTCAGGATGAAAAAACCTTCAGGCATTTTATAGGCTGAGCCACTCCTTTAGCATGCTAAAAGCCATAAAGAAGTTACAACCTGCTTTTGCACACATAGCTCTGTTTATTTTAGTAAGTGATTGAACACTCAAAAAAATAATTTAAGTCCATTCAGCAACATAAGCATTAACACTCTAAAATGGATTGTGAAGAAAAAATAAAATTTGGAATTAATAGTATTCCTAGTGTGTTGTTGCTAAAACACTGTCCATGAATAATTCATTTCTGTTAAGAAAGCACTACTTTACAAAAGGGCTAAAAGCTCAGCAAAGAAAGAACACCACTAATCCAAATATTAAGCTTTTTCTGTAACATGCTTTGATCTCTGAAATCCATCTGAAGGAATCACTTTATGAAAGTTAAGAGCTTTTTTCTTTTTGACCTTAAGTGAATTTGATTCAAATATACATTATGGCTCTTGAATCTTAAAGACCATTAGCTGTACATCTAATGCACATCAGAAGCCTGGGAAATAATGTCACAAGTTTATTTTGAATAAAGCCTTCAATGCATTTCCTCATGTCAATACTCAAGGGGTTTTTAAAATCATATAAAGTTAAAAAGGTTCTAATCCTTTCACTTTTTGTATGCTGGTGAGCATTACTGGCTGTACAAAACCTCACTGAAGTTACTGGAGTCATACAAGTATTAAGGGACCTGTGGATACAAGATGGAGACAGATGCATATACTAAATGATGAAAAATGGTCTTAGTGTTTTTTCTTCAATGGGATATAATTACGTTACTAAAAGTAACTTCACCAGAGGATTTGTATTTAGTTAATTATCCATTTCTTAAGAATCCTGTAACTCTCCCCAGCTCTTTGCTAGCTCTATATACTCCCCCTTGTCTCAGAGGCTAATGCTTCCTGTGACTGAATTCTGAGAGTTTGAATTCATTAATAAAATAATCCCCCAGGCATTTGTCTACTTGTTTCCTAAGTTGCATTTTTCACTTCAGAGTTCTGTCACAGCCTGCTTTGTTCAAAAACCCCAAACCCTGAGGACCTCGAGAGTGTCCAAAATCATCTCCAAAGGGCTTGGGGCGATCCTTGTGCTCTGTACCCCTGCTTGGGGGCTACAAGGGCCCGCCTGGGGCTGGGGGTCCCCTCTGTGCTGTATTACTGAGGCGTGGGGGGTGGGGGGGAAGGGGGCAGGAGGGGACTCACCGCCGGCGCCACACGTGTGGGAGCACTGCGACCAGGCTGACCACGCCGAGAGCTGGCAATCCACCGCGCAGGCCACCACGCACCGGCTCCTCGTCTGCACGGGCTTCTCCAGGCGAAGCTGTGAGATGACAAGGAAACACAGGTGTCAGCCTCCCCAGGCCCCCAGCCACCTCCTGCCACAGCTGGGCACCAAGTCAGGGAACCGAAAACTGGCCGCGACTCCTGTGGAACACCAGCATCACCGCTTATGGGGAGCCTTCCCAAGGCTGCAGTTGGTGAAAGTGGTTTCAGTATTGAAGCATTTCACGTCTAAAAGTCCCTCAGTGTTTGGGTCTTATTCTGAAAGAACAATCTCAAAATTCTAGAAGGGCACAATCTCCTTGGTCACCAGCTTTGCTGGAGCCACTGGGATGGTGCAGGGTTGGTAGCCCTGCCCCATGCATTTGAGCTGAGGAGTGGTACCACCCACCAACACCCTCGGGATGCTTTTGTTCCCCAAAGCACCCAACTGCTGCACTCCCAGCACCAAACACAACTTTTCCACTACTTACAGATGATGTCTTGGTGTGGATCAGAAGGCACCAGCTTTCTGGAAACAAAATGAACCCCCGGCCGTTCCCCTGCCCCGCGCACACACGCGTGCCATCCTCACCCGCTGGCAGAGCTGCGTGCTGACCGTGGCCCCGTCGCTGCGCCGGCAGCTGAGGAGGCGATGCCGCTCCCCACGCCCGCAGGTGGCATTGGCACCCAGCTGGCACCCGCTCCAGCCTGCGACACAAAGCACAGGATCCAGCGCTGCAGGTCACGGCTGTCATTCTATTTTCACACCTTTTTACTCAACATGCGGGTTATCCTCCCCTAGCGTGGTGTTTCCCCACGTCAGGGCATCCCAAACCCAAGAACAACCCACACAAAAGAAAGTTGCTCTTAAAACCGAGCAAGTCTTGGAGGAGAAACCGCTTGCTTTGCACTCAGATATCCCCTTAATGAAATTGGTACATCAGAGTGCACAGAAAACTGTTAAACACTGATAAAGAGTATCAGTTCAACCCAGTTGGCACATTTACAAGACTGTATTGTCTGAAGTAAAATTTCACTTTGATAAAGTAGCTGGGGAAGTTTCTGAAGGGTAACTCTGGTTTAACCTATTTTTTGTTCCAGGGCAAAGCTTTCCATTATTTAAAACTAAGCTCTAATACATGTGAAATAAAATCAGTATTTCTAGTAGAAGAAAATTCAGATCTTATTACTTGTCTGAAGTTATGATGGTCGGAATACAACTAAGCTGAAAGAAGCCTTAAAACACCATTTAAATAAGCAAAAAGCATAACACAAACAACTAAAATTTCCATACACCCCCAACAAATAGGAAGCATATGAGAAGAAAACTTATTACTTTGTGTCTTCCACCTCTGATAAACATGAACATGTAAATGTTCTGCATTTCTGAAATGTGATGATAAAAAAGGCATCATCCTGCTGCCTGTGTGTTTCTAGGGCTTTTATTTCAGTCTGGTTTTATTCAGATATTTTATCCTGCTTTGTTCTCCCTTCCCAACAGCCCCTCTTAGATCTCACCTCTCTCTACCTTTCTCATTTATCTGAGAAAACAAAGGGAATTTTTTTCTTTTTTTTTTTTTTTTAAGCTTGTTTGCAACAGATCTAATTGCTTCTAAGGTCCTCAATAATGCATTTTGCTCTGAATATCCTATGCCCACCCATATTTGCCTTCAAACCAGACTTTTGTTGCTATTATTGGCTTCACCAGAATCACACAGATGATACTTTTTAAACTGGGATTTTGTAATTAATTCTGTTGCTAACCCACCAAAAAGAAGAGATCCCATTTAACCTGTTTTATTTCCAGTGTACCTGCAATGACAACTTAAATTAAAAATTGTGCATTTGTCCACTAATCTGTGGACAAAAAAACCTGGACAAAACCTCCACAACCTGGACACAAAAAAAAAATTTAGGCATGTAATTAACTTCAGTGAAATCAGTGGTGTTTACTCATAACTCTTACTGTCAAGGCTTTAACCAACACCACAAGCGAACATAACTGAAAACACAACTGAAGAAAGCCATTAAGGAGCTGAATCTTTTATGCAAAGATATTTGGAAAAGTGGAACATCAATTTAATGTATGTTGTCATTGGTGTCACTTCCTGCTAAGAGTATATTGGAAAGTTATACCTACCTGTTAGATTGTACTGGTATTGGAAGCAATTTTGGTTAAGAATACATGGCTTCATTTGTGACTCTTCAGGGCAGGGCTTTGTATTGACAGAAGACCTCAGCACTTGTCGAGTTCGGGTTTGCATAATATTCGGATCACACACCTATATTCAAAAGTGATGGACAGTACAAGAGACCCTAGTAAATCATACAGACACCAACCGCCTGGGGTTGTTATATGCACATCCACGGCCACACCAAGCTACGATATAATCATGCTTCTGTTCTAAAGATACTTAAAAGCATATGAAGGAAATGTGGTTCAAAGGTAAGAATCCAATACCCCTAAAAGTCATCTTTCGTCCACCCTGATTCAGTTATTTTAGGCATTCCTATACTATTTATTTCCAACAGGATAAAGACTGTGCCATTTTGCTGTGCTCTACCTTCCACCTCTTTCCAAGACTTGTAGTAAAATGCCATAGTATGGAATAATGGGACAGGATTTCTGGCACAATTAATGTATTTTTAAGTAATAACTGATGTTACAGCAAACTTTTCATTTCTAGGAAGCACATTTGTAATTGCATATCAGTTACGATGCTGACAAGAAGATGGGGTGACTCTTCAAAGTATGTGACACAAATACTGATGTCCCACTGCCTATAAACCAGGATTTGCTTGTTTACATTTTCACATAAATACTGAGGCCAGTTTTCATTTGTGTTTGTACATCACAGGCACAAAAATTGTTTTTAGCAGGCCCCCATCCTCACTCAGCATTGTGGCATGGGGCTGTTTTCCTTTCCATTTCACTGCAGACTTAACAACAGTGACAAAATGTTTTCTGTCTTGCAAGAAACATCCCCTTTACATAGAAGAAAGCATCTCCCCATCCCCACAAATCCCCTCCTGCAGCCTCCTGCAGCTCCAGAAAGCTCTTCTCTGTGGATGTCATACGGAGGTGTCACCTGGCTCTGCCTACACCTTTCTTAAGTTTTTCCCTCAGTTTACTTAATTCAGGGCTATAGCATAAGCACTGGCTGGGCCATGGGGAACACGGTGCCACTGCAGTGCCCCAACCCTGGCTGTCACATCCACATCTCATGCCAAGGGGAATTATTTCAGGAGGAAGGTGTCGCGGCGCCAAAGATTAAACGCCTGTGACACCGGGCAAAGATAAGGTGAAGAGCACTAAGAATTGCTGCTCTGTCTCATTAAACAAAATCACAAAAAAATGTCTAAATAAGCTTATTCTGAAGCTCAGGTGATTACGGGAACATATAATAGCCATTTCAGCTGCAAAGCTGGGACAGAAAAGCAGCCCCAAGGGCAGGGGCTCTGACCTGCTGAAACTCTGGCAGAGTTTTCCTGCAATCTAATATACAGCAGGAATGGGTGCGTGAAAATGGTCGCAGCAAACCTAATGGCAATAAATCCCTATTAAAGGTATTCACAGCCGTTTACTGAACAAGATGACCTATTTAATTCCTAACAGTCTTGCAAAAGGACTAAAGATTGCTCAGGAACAGCCAAGAAAACCAAAAAAACAATGCATATAGAAATACATTTTCATAAATGCTTGGGAATTTAAACCATGATTTTTCTACAGAGTACTTTAATTACAAAAAATGACTAACAGTTTAAAACCACAGGCTTATTATCATGCAATGAACTGCCTGCAAACACTGAACCCTGCACAGGTGAAAGTATGGATAATTCCTGTATTGTGAATATTAAAGAGAAATGTAATGGTGATGCAGCATAAATCTAGATCTCAGACTGCTGTAAACTGGATTAGTTGCACAGATGATAGCAAAACAAAATAAATATTAGGACAAATAGGAAAAAACGTCTGGTCTGTTCTTAAAATACATTGTCAGGGCCTATTTTCCTTATATTTACACTGTGTGAAGGAAATTCTATTATGTCCTTATTGTCGACACACATCTTGTCAAATCACTTTAAATGGTAATCTTATTTGAATATCTGTGGTCATGTAAAATACACAATTGTTCTTAATTATCTGAAAATTAAACCTATGCTAAGTGTTTACCAATAGTTTACTGCCTTTTCTACAACTAATCTGATTGTTCATCCTCACAACTCACACTAATAACTTAAATGATTTGCCAATCAAACAAAACAAACTAAAAAAAAATCAAAGAAGGTATTTCAGCAGCTACTCCTAATGTTTCTCTGCATTATGTTACCAAAATGAAAAAAAATCAATGAATGATGTGAAAGAAGTTAAGCCTGTGCCCTCCCAGAAAAACCTGCTTTTGCTCCTTTCAGAATAAGAACCTGCAGACAGAAAATATGCATCATTTGTGGATAAGTAACTCCTTTTAATAAAATAGTATTTTTTTCCCCCATCTTGCACGCACCCCATTGTGCTTGATTACAGGGCATTGACGCAGCTCAGTGCTGCACATGCTGTCATACAGCCACCCAGATTTCCTGGCTAACAGGACCATTTTCCCTCTCAGATGTCCTCCTGGTGGGTAGCAGACCAGTTTAACAGCCGTGACTCAAACAGGTCAAAGTCTATCTTGTGCTTGCCAGGATCCAAATAAACGACCGGTTTACTGCAGCTCTGAAGCTGGCATTCTCACTGCACTGATGAGCCATGTTGTTCAGAAGCCAGAGCTTGTGCGATAAGCTCCCCACCTTTACCAGTTTTGAATAATAAAGAATCTCTGTAGGAAAAGTGTTCATTTAATCAAGCTGAGTACACGAGAAACATGCAAAAATTCAAAGTCGGCAAACTGTAACTAATATCCTGTAATATTATTTGTTGAATTTCTCTTTACGTCAATTGAGAAGTCAATTTAGTTTTATAATTGATTTTCTGGCCTTACTCTTTCAAGTTAACTATGTAAAAAATTGAGCCAAATATATATGGAACTGAATAAGCGGCAGGAGGGAATGACTTGCAAAGAAAAAGATGAAAGCTGGGATTTTCAAAGAAGCAAGAGGGAGCCGAGTATCCAGCTACCCTGGAATCTCAATGGGCTTGGGTGCACAACTCCTCTAGGACCCCTCCAAAATCCCCCGCTGGAAAAATTAAATATTTTCAACACGACAAAGGTTGAGGAATGGCTTGGCAGACTCAAAGTAATTAGGGGATGTGAACGGTGAAAGGTAAAGAAGAGGGATTGCTTCCAGTGGGGAGATGTTGAGAGTATTAACAAGCAATAACAAAGAGAAGTGTGTAAGCTGCATAGCAGGAGGAAGATGTTATGTCACCATTGTCACCACTGCCATCACTACCAATGGTACGTCCTAAATTTGGATCTTAAAAATTACTGAAAGAAAAAACAATCACCATGAATGCCAAATTACATTACAGCAAGAGCAGTCGGTAATATAGAAAAAGCAGCAAAACAAAGAAACGTTACTTGAGTAATTAAAGTAAGAAATTATCACAGAATTAATTAAGATTTGGGCAGGATTTCAGAAGGAGTTGATTCTGAACATTCTCACAAATGAAGAAAATGACAAAAACAACTTGACTGTTCAAACACTCTTCCATATGAAATAGTGAAGATGCCATTCAGATACACAGATCAAGACTGGATCTGCTCTACCCCACTAGGAATCCAAGTTTCTTATCATAAGCATATGTGAATCTACAATTTTGGGGGGTTTAAATAAATAAAACCCACTGTGATTCAGCAATCCTTTACTGAGTATCTTCATTTACAACTCCTCTCTTCCCACTGAGTGGATGCTATACTTTCAAAGACATTATTTTACTTCCTACTGTTCTATTAATAACTACTACTTTCACTGATCATAGATTAAGCTTTTTTAAAATTATTTTTATATTAAGTCAGACATTACCTCCTGTAAGGTAATCACAACTGGTTTGTGCTCAGCATTAGCTGACACTTCATCCACAGTGGAAGCACAAGGAAAGAGGCAAAGGGGCAGCCAACAACACTGTTAAGAGGTTACATACAATGGAAACGTTTAGTAGTGGGAGTTCAACTTTGACTTTTATTTCTGAGATCATCTCTTTATGGTCATGCTACTTATTTTTATGCCTGTGGTTATAAATCCCATAACTAATTTCCATAGTTGGAGAATTTGGTATGTAACAATGGGGTAGAACTGGGCGTAACGGCAAATCTCCTTACACAGAAATTGAAAGCCAGGGTGGTGGAGGTGGTGGACTTAGATTGTAATCATTTATTAAGATAGATTTAGGCACTGTCAAAGCAAGGCGATGGTTGAACTGAGTACAGTGCAGAACCCCGTGCAAGTGCTGAAGCTCTCCACATGCACAGAGCTTGCTGGTCCATGCCGTGGTCCAGATGGAGCAACTCTTGCACAGACCTCATGTAGAGGAAACAGAAAAAGAAGGCGGGGTGAAATTCAGCCTCTTGCTTGGGTCTCAGCTCCAGGGACATCTCCAGCAAACTGCAGGAAGAGCAACTCTGGAGACTTGGCACCTTCACCTGATCTTTCCAGGAAATTGAGGCTGTCAGAGGGCTACCAGGAAGGACAAGTATTTCTTGCTGCAGCCTGGGGACCATCAGAGTTTAGTGCCTGCTTAGCAAGTGGAAAATCTTTGTCCAATTTCTGCCTCTATTCTGGACAACTGAAACCCACTTCTGACACCACCCAGACTAGAAATAGATTAAAGATTTATGGATCAAAGGAGGACGATGAATATGGGTGCCAACTGGCCATCAATATGAAAGGAAACAAGTCCTAAGAAATGGAGGTAGCTGTGATGCACAAAGATGGAAGGTCAGAGGCCTGGAGAACTCTATGTACCTTCAAGGTTAGGTGCCAACTCATTTTGGTAGTTAAGTTTTACAGACTATGTTGTTTGTTGGATTTAGTCCAGGTTCCTTCTTGATGACTGTAAGCAATGGGGTGTATAATTCAGGCATGTGCATCCTTTGGAATCGGTGATAGGAATGGCATTAATTTCTGGATGGAAGTAATAACAGGGACCTAATTCAGGTCGCACATTAACAGCCTACAGCAGTAGGATGTCATATGCAGACACAGTAAGTTTCTTTACGTGTATAACTATACTGTCTCAGCCTACTTTATTGTATTAAATCACACCATTTCCACTAGCCTTTTCTATGAAGTGTAAAAAAGTTGAGCTAGAGCCAGAGATCTACAGGCCAGATTATATAAACCACTACAGAAACAAAATATTCAGATGAAATGAGAGGTACATAAAATGTTAAGGTAGGAACAAATCAGAGTTTTTCCCAAAGGACCATTTAGGAATTATAAAAGTCATCATCTTGATTCTATGGAGGAATTTTTTGGCACTATTAACTACTGCATTTTTTAATATTTCTTTTAGCCAATCACATTTTTCCACCATGGCCACCTGTCACTATTTTAAGCTAACATAAAAAGCAAGGGACACAAACATACACAAAGGATGTACCCAGCCTTTGGTCCAGGCAATAACAGAAGAGACAAAAGCACAGAAAGTTTGTTCTGGAAGACAAGGATATTAAACAAAATAAAATGAGGCTATGAATGCTAAGTTCCAGAGTAAGAGCTGTTAACATATCACACATTAATATACGCTATTAGATCTTCTTTGTGATGGATTTTAAAAGCTGTCCATTGATCTAGGCTTTCATATGCATCATAACTGTACAGTACAAAGGTTGTAACCCATTAGAGAGCTCTTTAAGCTGTTTAATTTATCAAACAGCTTGTATAATGCATACTGCACTATAAATAGCTGGCCACATTATATTTAACTGGCTATTCATACGGAAACATACAACCTCAAACTAAGGTAAATGCATTGGCAGCAACAGGATTTGACTATTTTTAACAGTGCAATGAACCGTTATATTGTTCATGCCGATGTGGATGTTTTGTAACAATTTAACAAGCCATTTACAATAACATGAGCAGTCTTTTGAAATGAAAATGCATTTGCATAAAATTTTCTTTTTGAGACGCATCTAGGTTCTGAAACCTTATCTGCCTCCATATATAACCATTACTTTTTAAAAAACTATTCTTAATTATGATGGATAAAAATAAAACAAAAAAATCTAAAAAATACACCAGTATTTATAAAGCTATAAAAAAAATTAAATTACAACTATGCATAAAGAGCAGTGCATGTTCTTCCAAAAAGCCTTGGACCAACATAATTCTCATGCTTGACCTGAATAAATTATCTCTTGGGCTAGAAATACAACTCTGTGGAAGCTTCATTCTTCAATCCAGCCTCCATACTGCAGGTCCTCTGCCAAGCCTACACATAAAGGTACTAGTCATGATGAAGACTTCGGTAACTCACACAGTGAGCCCCAACATCTACAAGAGTCCACAGTTTCTCTTCCAGTTGGCATTTCCAAACCGTAATGACTCCAACTCGCATCTATGATGAAGGTCACTGCAAAACCTGAGAGTTAGCTGTATTGCCTGGTGCCACTTTTTAATATGATCAGTTGTTGCAATATTACACACACACACCCCCACACCGATTCAAGAGAATAATAACTCAGTTGTTGCAAGTCCTGAGCGTTGTACATCGCTATTGATCCATGAGGCAAATGCTCTCTGAAACAGACACAGCTGTTCTCACTCACTAGACATGTAACCTCCTATAATTAACTAATTTCAGACCTCTTGGAATTAGCTGCTAGAAATGCCAACAGCTGAGGCAAACAAGGAGGCCACTCTGATCGGCTACAGAGGCTGCGACAGCTATCCACACGACAGAGAGCTAACAAAATAAATTTGAGGTAATTATTTCAGGGACTTGTAGCACAACTTGCATATTAACTCTTTTTAAGAATGCTTTGATGAATTCAACTGAAGTCAATTAATTACATTTCCAAGTCAGATGAATACAAAGTCGAGACACCGCAGGAAGTGCATGTTATTCGATCACTGAATATGTAACAGAGATGGTAGCATTTTGGTTTCCAGATTGTTTAGCTGAGTCTTTGAGCAATCAAGTGATGATGTCTGACTGAACACGCTATTGTAGCTGGAACGAATACGAAATCTCTGAAGCAAATGCAAGTCAATCCAATTTGCTTATCTTTTTTTTTTTTTTCCTAACTAGCAAGCTTCAAACTGTTATTTTAAATGGCTTTAAAGCCTTGATATTTAAGTTATGTGGATGTTACTTAGCGACAAAGAAGAAAACTTATGAGCCGAAAAATAGTCTTCAATCAGAGGGAAAACTATTCTGAATTTACTTCTCACAATAGAGAATGTGAGAATAATAGGGAAGCTTTAAATCAGTAATTATGAGTTTCCTGAATCCCGTAAAGAGACAAAACCTCAAAAGTAACATCAAAGTATTACATTTCAGACAGCTGCACTTCTGGGTGACTGCGAAGTGCCATTAGAGGAAATATTAAAATTTAGCTTTGTGTAGCAGTGTTAAATAGCACTATAATCAAGATGCAAAAATTGCAATTCAGTTGGAAAATACACATCTAAGAATTGTGGGAACATCTTAAATTACAAAAGACCACCCTAGAAATGTAAATATTTAAAAGCAAAAGGGAAATGCAGCCAAAAAAGGTAGAGGATATACAGTGTTTTAGCAGAAAGGAGTATTAAAGAAAATATTTCCTATTGATAAAGAAGTTGCCACCTTCATGACTTATTGATTTCAACACGATTCCAGATCATTAACTATCCTGAAAGTCAAAAATTCACATGGGAAGAGTATTGCTACAAGATAAAACCAAATAATACCCTAGAAAGTATCCAGAGTACAATGACATATTGACAAAAGGTACACTGGATAATCTAAAGGCCTTTCTATATGCAGGTGATAAGAGTTAGTTATTCTGCTATCAAGATGAATTTATTATCAACACTATAAAATATGAGTAGAACACCAAAGCAACTGGAAAAGAATTCTCACCTGACCAAAATCTTAGGTAAATATCTCAAATCAAAGAGCTACTATAGCAAAGATGAGGCTGAAATTGTGATTTTTCATTTCTTACAAAGTAGAATTTGTCAAGTTTCATAAATCCTCTTTATCTCCAGCAAGCCAAACATGACCAGAGATACAGGAAGATTTCCCAGAATGCTCTTTGGCAGCAGCCTCACAAGAGTGCTACGACTAAAAGAGTGCCAACTGTTTTGATGTGAAATGTAAATGTGCTCGAAAAAGAGCAGCCAGGATGTACAGTTTTGCTTTTTCATTGCAATATGATGTGATCCTTCAAATTTTTTGGATTACTTGCGGGAGAGAAAGGAGCCATACTTAGAAAATGGATTTTCGGTGAATATTCAAAAAGCATTTTATGCATCCTTGGAAGACAAGCATTTACTTCCATCTTGGCATGAGTCAGAAACCATGCATAAGTATACCAGCTATTGAGCAAAATTCCCTCAAACACAACTAAACAGACAGCCCTAATGAGCAAGAAGTTCTACGTGCGCAAACTTACTGATGTGTTTTTTGGGCCCAAAGACATTTGATGCAGGGCTGGAAGCACAACAGGTCTGACCAAAAGACTGAACATGAGATTCAGCTCCAGATGCAGACTCCTATATTTGGGTGTCTATATGCAGGGTCTCCATGCAAGGTCCAGACCCAAGCTCTCACTTGCAACCAGTGGAGCCTCTTCAATTGATCGTACACAGCTCTTCCCTTGCAGACAAAAGGGGATCCTTGGTAGGCCCCATTGCCTTTGTAACTCCATTGACCATGTCCACCAGCTTGTGGCCATTCTCAGTGACCACCTTTCCTCAGAAGATGGAGGGTTGCATTAATTACCCTGCTGCTGGCAATGCCTCACTCCCGGCCACCGTGTTTCTCTCAGTGGGGCCCATCGCCCCGGTACCCCCACACACGCTGAAGACACACCACTGTCATGTACAGCCATTCTGCACTTACAGCAAGCCCAGCACTTGCCTTGGAGATGTTAAGCATGTGCCCTCCTGGGAGGGACTGTGCTGTGTGGTCTGTTCCTCTCTCAAAACCAAACAAAAATAGCAAAGTAGCTATAAAAGGGAGACAGCGCTGCTGTAAACTCGTCAAAGGGAGGGTTTTATCTGTCCATAAAACTTCAAGCTGTTTATTGCCTCGTATCTGGGCAGAACTATTTAAACACATGCTCCATCAGCACACAGTCATCTCAGTTTCACAACAAAGCCTCGCAGAACAGCTTGTGAAAACATATTGTTCAGTTAATTGCATTGGCATACAGATGCCCTCACATTTATGAATTAACATCTACCGTGGCAAAAGGATGTACAAGGAGACACAGGGACTGTGGCACTGAGTCCTGCAACTGCCGAGCGCTACGCTGCCTGATGGAGTGCAGCCCACAAGCTCTGGGCATAGCTTTCCTGCTTCTGTGGGCTACAGAGGCTTCAGCATTGCCAAAAAGGAGCCTTAAGGCAAAAACTCAGGGTGTCTGCAGGATACTAGGCTGCTTAAAGCTTCAAGTAGTCCTTTGTAACCAACTGACTGCCACCAAGGCACCTGAAAAATGTCCAGTGGCCTTGAAGATCTCTGCATTAGTTTACTGCATGCTAAAACAAAGAAAATCTGTCTCTGAAAAAAAAAGTCAATGGCAAAGAAACAGCCCAACCAAGTATCCAAGACTCTGTATCGGTTGCAAGAGTGTTATACTTCATCAAAGCTATGCTGCTCAGGAGGAGGCGAATGCAGGAAATGAAACACAAGATTTTATTTGACATGTTCTTACTGAGTATATTGATACGCTACACAAAATATTATGGAAGGAAATTACCTGTGTCAGCAGTAGTATAAATACCTGTCCAATAACCACTCAGACTTTTGATAATGGCCCTGTTAACAGAGGGGCAATGTATATATGTTTGTCACTTAAATACATCAAGCAAGTCTATTAAAAAAAAACCCCAAGATTAAACCTGGCACCTATTTCAACACCGATCAGACAGAAACAATAGGTTTGAAATTACATGCTTTGAGGCCAGAGAGTTTTCACAGGACAGAATTTGCAGCTTCCTTCCATCTTGCACACTTAGGAAAACACAGAGCACTTGGCAGTGGCTTGAATCCCTGCATAATTCACAAAGTTTTGAGTATTTAGTGACATGACAAATTGTTCAGGCATCTTGCTGCCATGCCCTTCTGTCGCTGCTGCCTCAAATCTTCCCTCAAGGTTTTGAGGAGGAGGAGACATTGGACAGAAATAGCGTGTGTTAGGAAGGGAGAGCTGTCATTCCCTCAGGCCTAAGACCTGTCCAGAGGAGTGCCACCACCATGGTTTACCAGCAGGCTGTTATGGCAGTCATGCATCACTCACAGAGCTCTCCCCTGCAAATATTTCCTAACACAGACAGTCCTTACTGCAGCTAGAATACTGGTCCCTTCACCAGCTGTACTTGCGTGGGTCCTCTCCCGTAGACCAAGCGGAAGGATGTGTTGAATCAACTGTCACAGTAATAACTATGTGTTTTACTAACTAATTTTCTATAACTCAGTCTCTGTAGAAATATAAATATCTCAAGATTCAACTGTGCTGGCAGTATTCATTAAGCCTGACTTCCCTCAGAAAATAATCTGCTTTGTTAGAAAATAACTATCTCAGGAAATGGCTGAAGGACAGAGAAGATCGACACGTGAGGAACATTGCCACCGCGACACAAGCAGGAGAGCCTACCTGCGGACACGTGCTCCACTGTCCCCAGTCAGACACTGCACACTCACTGGGACAGTACAAGCTACATTTCTGCATCATATCTGGGATTTCAGCCTGATTACACAGTGCATTGGGTACAGTCTCCCCTCCGTGCTCCTCAGCAGTACTCACACACCTACAGAGAAAACAAGACATTTTCATTAGAGGATCATCAGTGTACTATAGAAGTGATGGATATCAACAGGTCTGCTTGACCCCAGTATATGTGGGACGCTATATGTAACACAATAGCTATATGCAGCATGGCTGATCTCAAAGTAGAATTAATCATGTTAATGCAAATCAGAACCAGGTACACACACGACATGCTTTTGTTACTCACACATTTCAATAACTACTATAAATAAATATTTCAAGCTTCATACGGAGGGATTTTAACTTTGATCAGCTGACAGATGAGAGAATAGAAAATTACAACCAGCAAGAACAAACCTTTGTGCTCCTGCTAGTAACACAGGAACATTTGGAAATAACTCAGCACTTCCCCATGCCTAGGGAATGAATACTTACTAATAATGAACGTCAGTCCAGTGTGTGCAGTGCCATTACCTGAGGAAAATGTTAGCAAATCAGAATATGGAGGCTTTGCACCTCAAGGGGCTTTATGTACATATGGCATTTAGGTTGAAGAATTCTAATTTAAACATCAAGCCTTCTTCCTGAAAGACGTCTTGATCATAACACAAGGCTGTATCTCTGAGATGCTTTTCCTGTAAACCACTGCACATAAATGCATGTTTCTTTTAATTTGAAATACATTGGACTCGGCAACATACTCACTGTCAGATGGCCAGGTACTGCAGCTGTATGCAAGTATGTATCACCTCTTTTTAATCTGGAGTACCTGTGCTTTTGACTTCACACACCTGACTTTCCTCGTTTGTATTCCTTCTCCACAGTGGAGGGAATTTTGTTCACTGTTGATTTTGCACGGAGACCATGGTTCTACTACCCAAGAATACTGATTGCACTCGCTGTAGCATGGGACTGCCTCGTACACCTGCCAGAAGAAAGAATCAAAATTGTTCATTTGAACTATCCAGGTTAGCATCTCTGCAGAAATGCCTCAGCCAAACCCAGGGAAGAGCACACTGAAAAATATCCTGGCTTACGCTCTTTATGCTAAGGGTGTTGTAATAACTTTAAGTTCATTTATTCATTATTGACTTGCCAAGGGATTTTTAAGTATATAATAAACAGTAGTATGCATGCAGCATCTTAGGAAACAGGATAAATAACAGCTATTTCCTGCAGCCAGAAGAGGAACTCCATTAGAATTTCATTTGCTCTGACTGCTCTCGCTATAATCTATCACATGTCATTCACCGGGACTGTATATATTGCATCTTTTTCTGTTTCAGAAGGTACAAACTTAAAATCAGCACTCATTTACCTTTGCTTCTAACATATCATTGTAAGTCATCTACCATAAAAGAACGAAATCTCATGCGTCCTACAAATTTCATTTTTATACACAAAAACTGTAAATGCTTTTTTCCCTGCAAGTAACTTATCTCTAACACACCTCCTAATCAAACACGACTGTGTATTCACCTGTACTATGGTATCTATGAAGAGAGAAAAAACCAGGCAAAAGCTTGATGAACATTTTTAAAAGGTGCCAGATATTCAGGTTGTTAGAAGCAGCACACTGAGATACAGTACTTTAAGAGATTTTTAGGTTTAAATAAATGAATGCATCAACAGTTCCATTACAGTAACAAATAAAAGTTATTTATTTTGAATCTGGTTTGTCTGCAGAAGCTGATTTGAAGATACAGTGTTCTCTCGTGCTTTGTATGAAGCACAATGCGCTGCCCTGGAAAAATACATCACACCTAAAATTTCTTCTTCTAAATCTCTTTAGTCTTGCTGCTGTGTAGCCGTTCAGTTCTCACCATTAAAATAAGCGTAAGTCATTAGCCTTCCTCCAACTACTGCCCCCACCACCTCCCCCCCAAAAAAAAAAAAATCAGCCACAGGTTTAATAATGTATACCTTCATTTTAAAATAGCAGATTACGGCTATGTATGTTGTGGCTACAACAATAAAAAAAACTTATTTGCAACATTTTGGAGGTGCAGGGATGAGGAGATCAAGATACCAGTCTGAAAACAAAACTGGTACCCCATCTGAAAATTACTTTCATATCAAATGAAAAGAAGATAAATTGCTAAAGAAAACCCCTCAGGAACAGAAAATGTCAGAAACTAATTTTAACTGTGGGTCTGTCTATACATTGTGCATAGGTTTAGCAGAGAAGAAAGAGTAAGAGAAGTTGAAAAGTGCTAAATACATGAAGGAGAAAAGAAACGAAAGAGAGAAACAGAAGTGGGGACTGGTGGGGGGAAGCATGGCATGAACTAGTGACAGCATCACATTTCATGCAGAGGAAGGGGAAAGGGATGGGAACAAAGGGGGCAAAGGGTATGATTAGTACCATTTTTTCCTACATATTATTGAGCACAAATCCTTTTTCATGGTGTGTGCACAAATAACACAAGAGAACATGCAGAATTTATTAGAACTACTACGTCAGGGATGAAATACATGCAGCGATAACGTTTGGTATGACAACCAAGCACCTTGCAGCCTTTCAGGGGAGTGCAGGAGGTGGGCGACGTTTCCAACTTTCACTGGGCCTGCACAAAGGTCTTTGAGAGATCACAGTGCCCCTCAATCACTCGTTATGGGCTAACAATTTTGGCACACCGAGGCGGTGGTATTTGGCATAACTATATGATATATAGGTATCTATGTATAGTACAGAGTGCATATAGTTTCCTAGACTGAGCAAGCAGCACTACAAGTGTCACCAATTAGCTGTGGAGTCATGCTCATTAACATTAACTGGTGTACACAAGAGTAAAGAGGAAGCACCCACTGAGCAGGACCCGTGCTCGGGACCAGCAAGTGGGGAGCCCGCCGGCGCGGGGGGATGCGGCAGCATACAGCCCGGCGTGAAGCCACCCTCCCACCCCAGCCAGCCTGTCACCTCTAGGGAATTACTGACTCCTGCACACACTGGGGAGAGTAACAATCCCTCTTCAGGCACTGCGAAGCCTTTGCATTCCCCAGAGGCAGTCAGGAAATGGATGTAGAGAGACAGGGAGTATTTATTAGTTTCTCTGCTCCATGGGGCGGTAAGGAAAAACTACACTCTGCCTATGTTGTCTGACAAAACATACTGCTGTCTGCAGGAGACGATTAGTTGAAGAGGGAAAAGTGTGCTTTAGGTGTGATCAGAGTTTCCCTCGTTACAGAAAGGAGGCAAAATCAAGAGAGTGAAGTGCCAAACTTGGCGAGAACTGGCTGCTGGCAGGCAGGGAACCTGCAGCCCAGGGGTAGACGTCTCACTGGGCAGTGTTAAGGGAGGTAAAACTTACTTATTAATGAGTTTATTAAGAGCTGGGTGGGTGCCTGTTCCCACTCTTTAGACTTTTGTAGAGAAAGACGAGGTTGGGAGAGGCTGAGAGGTGACGACACGTGTGCTGCCTGCATGCCTCCGCAAGCACAGCGGGGCAGCTGGGGCAGGCACAGCACAAACAGTGGCTTTCGGGATTTAAGATTCTTCTCCTTCCTTGCTCTAATTAACAACACTTCCTCAGGGTTAGAGGATATTGCTGTGAATCCCACAGGTCATGACGCGAGCGCTGCCAGCCTTCCAGCACTCACCCCACCGCCTGCCACCAGCAGCCTCTGCCCCTCGCTTGGGCGAGACCAAGTGCTTGGAAAGCCCCACTCGTTGTCTCAGTGAGGTCTCATCGCTCTGCGTTAAAATCTGTTAAACCTCAGACCTCTTCAAAACAGCAAAACCCACCTGTAGATAGCAGTAGAGGCCTAACATCAGGAATAGACCACAACTGCATTTTGGTGGTCAAAACCTTCTGCGGCATTTACCTGATGTGATTTCTGTGTAAGAAAACTAGCAGGGTTTGGGCTGGGATGCCACACGAACTAAAATGTATCTGAGGAAACATGTGAGGACAAAACAGATTCCAGATGCAGTGACACAAATACACGTGATGTGAAGTGCTACTTCAGATAAGCTCTTTCAAGAGCAGGCAGGATCGCAATAATGAAACCATTTAATAGAGTATTTCTATTCTGCTGTCTAATCATGTCAAACTGGTACAATTACATGTGGAGTCCCATGAGCTCTCCTCCTCTGATAGACAGACATCCCACTCTGCGCCTGAGGAGGGAGGGCACACAGCACTGGCCAAACCATTCCGGCGGAACCCTAACACGCGGGCAGTCTGCTCCTGACCCGTTCCGTACTTCCAGTTCGGTCAGGATTCCTGGGTTACACTCACCACCAAAACCCCAAAAAATAATTGCTACAAAAAACCCGTTTTCCAAAGTTACTTTGCTGACACTACTGCATGTCCCATTTGTGAACACCTCTCTCCTCTGCCCTGCGTTGGCACAGAGCAATGTCACCTCTGGTAGTACCTCTGAGACACCACAAAGGTGTAAATAACCGCTACGTGTCATTGGGAGGGACAGATTTCTTCAGAGCAAGTTACAACGTGTATCGGTAGACCCTGCTACACTTTTAAATGGGAGTCTCAAAGCAATGCGAGATTTCCATGGGTGAAACTCTGTGGGTATGTGTTTCGGAAGCTGTGAATATAATTCGTGACTATCTTTGCATTTAAAACCACAGTGATGTGGCATGTGATCCTCTCCTCCACAGGACAATGTTTTCCTCCTGTTTCTCTCTCCTAGCTTGCCATCATTTGTTTTCCATCACTTCCAATTCCTTTTTTTTTTTTTTTTGTATTTGAAAAAAACCCAACAAACCTTAAAGCCTTTCATTCCTATCTTTTGCTAACAGCTGTGGTACTGAAGGAGGTCAAACAGATGATGTTCTTGATTTTGCATTTTCAAAGGATTTTGGCTAAGCCTTGCTGTTCTTTGGGTCCCACCAACCAGGGGAACCTGGGATCACTTCCCACCTCCTGGGTCCATGGGAACACCCTGTCCCAACCCTGAACAGAGGCTGGGATGGGATGTGATGTCCTCACTCCTCACCCAACCCAGGGACACAAAGTGCCTGAGCCTGGAGGGGATTGGGATGTGCTCCCACGGATCCCTGGCTGCAACACAGAGTGTATCCAAGCTTCAAATTCGACACAGTCTCAGTATCCTGGCCCACATCACATCTGCCATCTGCTATCTCTGCTACAGACACAGACATCTCTTGTCCAGCTACACCACTTCTCTTCCCAAGCACAAAGACAACAGTTTATTTGAAAATAATCTGATTAATGCTCACCTTTCTGCAAATTTATGCAAACACACTATGACAGCACATTTACAAAACCCTTCAGACTGAGACACCCAACACATGTACGTAGCTGTGCTACCACAATCCATCTCCTGAAGGACAGAAACAAAATGAAGACCATGCAATGGGCACAGGGGCCCATTGTTCTGCACAGCTCAGGTGGGAAAAAGATGCTGGAAGCTGCAGACACCTGACCTGCACAGAGCTGCAGAGCTCAGCACCCAGGGGACCAGCCTGGCTCCATCCCTTAGTGTCTCGCCTTTAATTCTTTCAAGAAATAAACAGAGTCAGAATACTTTTAGCATTTTAGGAAATTAACTGCTTTCCTCAATTTTTATTCATATTCACATGCTGGGTTTTGGGCTCAATGAACCAAGGGGTGAAATGATGCCTGACTGAAGTCAATGGAAGTTTTGCCACTGACTTTCATAGGATCACTGTATCACTCTTTGTAGCCACAATTATCCTGGAATACATTAACATCTGAATCCTAAAATCAAGTTGATGAGCACATTTCTAAATAAATGAAAGAAGGACAAAAGCTACTTTTTAAGAGACAAACTGCTACAGGGTTGCCCTAATAGAGGAAGCCAGTTCCCATTCACTCCAATGCAAAACCTGAGTCCTTGCTAAAGTATCTTGATGTCAACAGTTACTTCAACAGGATATAGAAACTTTAATCTATTTATTTTCTCTTTTAATAGCTGATACTTGCCTTTTAATGAAAAGTCCAAATACCTAACCACCAGAGAGCTTTTGTGTGATTTATAATGTTCTGTAACTTATTTATTTAAATGTAGGTCAGGAAAAATACTGACCTTGCAAAGGACATACAGAAATAAGTGCACTTGCTCAACTGATGTGATTCATTGAAAGAAATTCATACCTATACTTCAGGTAGCTTTTCTGATGACCACCTGCAGAGTAAACTAGAATGAAGTTCAACGCTTCTGAAAATCATAGTGACTTCATATTTCAGTGAACATCAAGATTTATTGTCCCTCAAGGTAAATATTGACTTTGGTTTTCCCTCAGTCGATATTTTAGCTTTCAAGACAGTAAATTTTGGTGTTCACCTCAACTAAAGTCAATATCTGCTTATTATATTAGAACAACCAAACTGATCACTGTAGCAGTTGCCCGAGACCCTGAGGAAAACCTCTGCGCAACTCATTTCTAATAAAAAAGGGCTAAATTCATTGCTAACTTAAGTTCATTTCACATTAGACCTAATACACTGAAACACCCAGAACTGAAGAGATAACAACCTACTTTTACACTATGGACACCATCATGCATAACACTAAAGCTAGAAAAGATCTATATAGGAAAGAGAGCTGATTTGCTCTAGTTTGCAAAGACACTTGCTGGTAAGAAAATTCAAGTGCAGATATTAAAACCACTCCTACTGAGACAGGCCAGCAGCTTGCTCACTTCTAGTATTTTTTGCGTACCCACTTTTATGTTCCCTGCATATCCAGGCTCCAAGAGGAGGCAGCAGTGGGATGTCACCATGCAGAAGTGGCCCTCTCCTCCTCTTACAGCCTACAACTTTGTGAAATCTGGACCACAGCCAGCACTTCTCTTGAAACCAGCTTGACACAAATGGATCTGGAGCATGGTGGGAAAAACAGCTCCAAAGATGTCCATCCACTGCAATTACCTGCAAATTTGACTTTTAAGTTGACTCCATCTAGTTCATGCAAATCTCTTTTTAGGTTGTAAGGTGCCCATACATTAACTGAGTATTTTTTATAATGCTCTAATACTGCCTTCACATTCCATTTAATCCAAAACAGATAATTTCTAATAGTAGGTTTCTTTTATTTCATTCTTTAAAACTGAATTCAAAATGGAGCACTTACTTTGTTAATTACTTAAGTGCATGTTTGATTTGGCAGATCTAAGCACGCATATAAAAGCTTTACCAAATTAACTGTATCTGAAGGACAAGTACTTGCACATTAACAAACACATCACAGAAATGACCTCATTAAAATTTCAACATTAAATAGTCCTCTTTAAAATAAAATTGATTTTATTTCATGCTAGTTTATAGATTGATCACAATCGCCAGAAATATGCTAACCACTCACCAGTATTAAAACTGATTGAACAATTACTTTTCAAGTAATTTGGATTTTGCAAATCAGCTCTTTCACTGATGAATACTTGTCTTTAGGTATTTGATCTGCAAATAGCCACCAAAATTTAAAAAATATTGCTCAAGAATGACTTGTATGACAAACACACAAAAGTTTGAATAGATCAGCATGCCATAACACTTCTGAAATTATCACAATTCCTGAATTTTTATGCCTCTAGCAAATACCTGCACAAATATTCATGAAGCAAATTCAGCACTTTTAGTTTTCATTTACACCCAAGTCAAAGGAGTTAGTGTTTTTTACCTCCTTTGTGGTATGGAGAAAAGAAAATCAATTAGAGCTTCTCTAAGGTTATAAAAAGCCTTCACTGGCGTTGAACTAAGTTTATAGAAAACCTACACCTGCCTAAAACTTTGTAGCTGGAAAAAGGATGGGATCAATTTTATTCTAAGTAGAAAATATGAATTATGAGTCAGGGTAATAATTACTATAGCATAGACAGAAAGACGTATCAATTCCCAGTCTCTGCCCTGCGGGCAGTATAGAAGCACCTACAGAAACAGACCCTTCACCATTACTCTAAGGGACTAGCCATGGTGACAGCCTTCAAAAACACTGCCGAAAAATGATTTTCACTGAGTGGGAAAGGTAAAAACAATTATCAATCTTCTGAAGTTTCCCCAGCTCTTGATTATCTATTTATAGCCTGACCCTCAAAACCACTCAACTTTAATCCTAATTTACACATGAGAAAACTGAAGATGAAGAATTAAGTAATTTATTAGAGGCTGGTGAGGGAGCCCTCAGGGAGCAGGGGACTGAATCTGGAAATGCCCTATTTCTTGCACTAACTGGATGACATCTCAGCTTAAAATCAGACAGTGAAAAGTTCAAATAAAGACATTTCAGGATGAAGCCATCATAAAAAGCAGCACTGTAAAATTCTGGCTGTAAAATAAGGAAAAGGAAAAGAAGAGAAATTAGGAAAGCAGCAGAGTATTCTTGCTATAAAGATATCTGGATGCTCCACTTTTCCCTCACCATGTCCTTTAGACACTTTTACTGTATCTGGTCTTTTGCTGGACTTTACAAAATGCTCCTAGTAAATCCCTTATTTTCTTCTAATGGATGATTAAATATGCAAAGACAGATATTGCTGTATTTCAAATTCTTAGGTGCAACAAGTGGAAAAAGCCTTGTTTAAAAAGTTAATTGAAGTGAGCTCTGTCAGACCCCAGTCATTACAGCTCACACTTCTGGAACTAACATGTTGCTCATCAACGTTTATTAATTTATATTTACTAGTGGTAAATGATTTTATTTTCTGTAAGATTGGCGCAGGCATTAAAAACTCCAAGTTGTAATACAGTAAAGCGTGAATGCTCCTTCCTGGAGATTAAAATAAGAAGTTGGCATCATTCAATGTGAGAAAATAAGGGAGAACACGCAGCTCCTGGCCCCAAACCTGCCTCCCTGGCTTTACTCAAGGTTATACTGTCACTACAGCCTTTGAGGAGCAGAACACAGCATGGAGTATAACCTTGCAGATATGACGCAGATATTGGGTATTTATTTCTACCTGAAATACTCAGGCAAGACAATTTAGTCTCAGAGTTACACAAAAAAATGGAGATGTTCAAGTGTGAATGGTGGATATGTGAATACAATCACAAATGGCCAGTTCCCGTGGCTCTGGTTTTTATTTTATTTTTTAATTATGTTTCTTCACTATCAAGAAAATATTGACTCTAGACAAGAAATTAACAAATGCCATTTTACTCTGTTGTCAAGTATGGGGGTCTAAAGCAAGGCAGAAACTCGTTAGTGAGAGTTTGGTGCATTTTTGCTGATTCCAGAAGCTGTAGGTGCTGTAGCTTCTGCTGTCTCCCTGTCACAAAGCTAGGCAAGCATAGCAAATTTAAGTAGATATAAATAAATCAATGTCCCATGTTTCTGAAACAGCATATTTTGCTGCAGCTGAAGGATAGTTTCAGGAGTAACAAACAAATGTGGCACCTCACTGGATGAATCTGTTATGCAGTAATAATGTTGGATCCAGTTTTAAAGAGAGGAAGGGAAAAAAAGCTGATTGATGAAGAACAACATCGAAGCCCCTTTTTACTAAATGAGAACAATAAGATAAGATGAAGACAGATTGCAACACCAACCTGAGCCTTTGTAGATGTCCATGTTAGCAGGGCATGACAAGCAGAAAGGAAAGAAAATTATATATTCATTAGTTTAGCTGCTGTATGATAATATTGAGAAGAAAAAAAGCAGAAAATCTGCTTAAAATAAAATTGCCACAATGTAAGATTGCATTGAATTCTTCGATTTCCCCATCTTTCAAAAAAAAAAAAAATATCCCTCAGGCAGAAATCACACATTTATTTGTGAGTGAATGAAAAGCACAACTATGCTGAAGAACAAAGCAAAGTTCATTCAGCTTCATCCAGCAATCCTCTGGATTTCATAAGCGTGTCTCATGATCAAAGCCTTAGGATAATAAAAAAATCAAAAAATCTGTGAAGCTTAACCTAAAATCTGGTAAGAAACCCCACAATTATGGAATATCAATCACAACAGATATGAAAGGCTTTCAGACATTTAAATTTTAATTGGGTGGCACTGTCTTTAGTGAAGCCTGGAGATGACATGCAGAAGGCATGCCAGGTGGCTCGCAGCCAGCTAGCCTTTATCAGGTGGGATACGATCTCCATGAACACCATCAATAACTCAAAGTAGATTTCATTACGGAAAAAATAAAGGATAAAAATACAGTAACATGGGCATACAGCACATGGACATCCTACAGACAAGGAGGGCTATGCGGGGCAGCTGACACTGAGATCTCCAGGGGTCCACTGAGTGCAGGAGCTTCACTATTTAAGTCCGTATCAAATTGTCCTGCAGCCCACAGGCAGCCTCACTGAATCAGCGTGGGCAACATAAACATCAGCCTTCGCTAACAGAGCCCGGGCAGCCTGGTACTCCCACCCCTCTCATCCGACCGAAACGCCAAGCGAAGCCCACGCAGATGTGCGCCAGGAATCATCTGGGCTTGGGGGACACGGGGCTCCTGGGTGAGGCTGCGGCCACCGCGGTCCTCTGCCCCGCCAGCCTGCGCTCCCAAACCAAATCACAGCGTTTCAGCAGGTCAAAAACCTGCCCCAGTGGGATATGAGCAGGTGATTACAAGATCCAGAAGCCAAGTCATCTGTCACATGAAATGAAATAAATTCCAGTACTAAACACAAACAGTCCCAAAGAAGCACTTTCTTTGTAGGCATCTGTACAATAGGCAATTTAAAGAAAAGACCATCAGAGCTTACTGTTAAGTTAAAAATGATGCCTCGGAGACAAAGTTTCAGCCCTAGTCTTTCCTTTAAGAGATTTTAAATCATTTCAAGGTCTAAAACCTCCAAATTGATATTCTATCAGTTTATTTTCATGTCTTAAGCAAGAATGAATTAGCGTGGCGGAGCAGTCACACGTTTGTCCTTACATACTATGATTGTGGACTGACAATTTTTCCACACAGGATTTAAAATCAGTTAGCCGACAAGAACAATTTGATTGATAGCACTATAGACAAGAAATAGAAGAGACTAGGAAGTGTCAGGCAGTTGAAAGTTATGTTTTCTGAAACTCACTTCCATGTGACTACACCAAAGGCTGGAAGCAGAGAGAACTGCAAACTGCTCCTGGGGCTTCCTGCAGTCATGGCAAGAAACAATCCAGTTTTAGGTTCCTGCAAAAGCAGGAATTGAAATGCAAACCAGCTCATAACCTGATTGTTTCATTAGGATGAGACTGTCACTCTCCCCTCAGTTCGCTCAGCAGCAGGTCTGATTCCTCCTCAGCAACATCCAGACAGAAACGGATGCTCGTAGGGAGAGCAGGACAGATGCTGATGGATGAGTGATAGATCCCATAGCTTCAGAGCTCGGAAAGATCACCCACAGCCTGATTAGTAACTGGAGCTGGAAAAATTTTCTTAGAAGAGCAAGTTACTGCAGAAGCCAGGATATTTGACAGCCTGTTGCATCGCATATTTGTGGTAGCTGTCTTACTGCCAAGACAGGCAGATGTTAGTACTGCGTTTAGACGCGGCATTAGCTTGAGCGATTTTCTCTGTATAATTACAGGTAACGCAGATCTCCTAGCTGTGCTGCTGAGAGGCCAGCCTCGTGACAAGGCAGCTGAATTCACAGATTTGAAGGCAGCTACAATCACATCGCTGCACACTTAGAAATCCTGCAATCGTTACGATCTGACAGTTTTTATTGATATTTCTTATTGGCGGATCCAGACAGAAAAGATTTAGGCACAGAAGAGCTAAGTTTTCTCTCCCAAATGCCTATGTTCAAGAAAAGTGATGTGCTGCAGAGAGAAACCATGCTTCTACCTGCGACTGCTCCCCAGTAAGAACATCCATATTTAATAAACTAAAGGCTCCCTTGAGCCAAAAGTTAAATTCTACCCAACCTATTTCAAACATCAGAGTGCACATATACTATCCCCTGAGCAAAAAGATAAGAGAGAAGTGCTTGCGAGCCACTACCTTACAGGGTAGCTGGTGTCTCTAGTTCTGGATATCTTTCTTTCGCATTTCCATTCCTTTCTTTCAGAGCAGGGAATATATATTTTCAGATTCCTACATTTCTATCATTGGCCCCTATTTTGAGGTTAAATACTTTACATGGACCTGTACAAATCCACATGAATCAATGGGAAGTCTTATACTGATTTTCACTGTTTCAGTCATGCTGTGGCAAGCAAGAAACATCTGAACATTTATAGGTACATCACTGAAATTTAGAAAGAAAAAAGTATTGATCATGGTGAATGTTTGCTGCAGTACCTATTTATTTAAAATGCACATCAGTAGTGTCTCTCTATATATAGCTGCTTAATGAGAAGCTATATAAAAAACAAATAGATGTTTTTGGAATAAATCCAAACAGGAACGACTGCATAAATCTAAATACACACATGCCCATGGTCCACAAATAGCATCTAGAACATAGTTATGTTTCCTTTGTACCTTGTTTTTAAGGAGTTTATGAGTGTCTGACTATTAGAACCCTACCAAAAAACAGAACTCCTTATTTGTTCATGTACCAGTGGGTAACATACCCCATAATAACCACCACCAGTGCACCAAGTCCTGCTCTGTACCATTGCAGCATGCAGGAAGGGTATGTCAGGGCACGAGTGATTCAGCAGTTCTCGCACCTCTGCCGTTCCCCAGAGCACCACCGTCACGCATCGTGATTCTGGAAATAATGGAGTGAAAAAGGCTGTTTCCAAAACAGTAAGTAAAAGAAGAAAATAGAAAGTAAATGCATATGGAGACTACACAGCACAGCTGTGCTTTGCAGTTGTACACACAAACCACTCTACCTGAAACCTTTTAGAGAATTAAATAATGCAACAGAGCAAATAGCATGTATAAATTAGAGGATACAGCAATTTAAAGGTCATGCAAACGGTCTAAAAGAAAGTATTCACTCAGCCCATAGCAGATTAGAAAGAGAGGAAAATTAAAAGGCAGAAACAAGAAACTGAAGTTGAATGGCAGATCTGAAAGGAACTGAAGAGTCAAAGAAATAAAGAAAAGAGAAACACCGTTATCCATCGCAGGAACCACACAGAAAAAGCCCTACACTAAAAATAGGCAATTTACAGTTGAGGGAATGGTAGGAAATGAAAGATCACCAAGGGTGAAGGGAAAGAAAGGCGAGACAAACTTTTTGTGATGGGCACTGGCTCAGAGAGTTTGGCCAACAAGGAAGGCAAACTTGAAGAGACACTTGAAATAACTTCTGGGTCAATGGGGTTATTTAGGAATGATGGAGACAAGATTGCCCAGCATCCTTCAGGAGATGCAATGCGAGAGAGCTAGAGGAGGAAAGGGGAAAACAAACAGTGAACTGCATAAGTCAGATAAACTTTTATTCTTGGAAAAATATTTTCTCACAGGCATTATCTATAAGCAGCAGAAAATATCACGGAGATGAACAGCAGGCAGCATGGGTTTGTCAAGAACAAACTGTGTGAAATCATTCTGATGTTCTTCGGTAACAGGATAACAGATGCTGTGGATAGGGATGAAATGGCAGGTATTATGTTGACTTTAGTAAGCCTTTCACACTACCTCTCAGGCTAAGGAAATATGGTCTGGATGAATCTAATAGTTGGTGAGTACAATGTTGGAAAATCATATTCTGAATAGTTAATAGTGTAAAACCGGCAAGAAACCTCATGCGTGGCTCTGCAGAGCTTTATGTTCTGTATCCAGTCACATTCCTTGTTTTCATTAATTTGGGGCTGTTGGATTGAAAATGATGCTTACTGATGCTGCCAAGGTGAGAGGAGCACCGAGGCAATTGGAGGACAGGAAGAAAATTCAAAATGGGCTTTATGAATTGGAGAAATGGACTGAAAAAATACGTTGAAAAAGAATTACAGAACTAAAGTGATGAGAGACCGACCAGTCGACAGCATGAATGCAGGATGAGAGACAACTGGCCCCTTAGTGGTATCACTGCCGTGGATCCAGAAATTGTACAGCCATAAAGAGAATGTGATTCAGTAATATCGTAAAAAGACAAGACAAAGGTAGAGCTTGTAAAACACTGAAGTACCACTTCAGCTATGGCACGGATTCAGCTCGGGAAGCATGTCTAGGTGCATGTACCCAACTTTATGAGAAATTTGAAGGATCTGAACCAACTGAGAGCCAACGGATGACACCAAGATTAATAAGACCAGAATCAAATTGCCAAGGTGAGCGGTGGCATTTCCACTGTTGCTTTACAGGTAAACACTTAAAACACCAGTATAATTAGTGACAATCTATACGATGGCAGGTCTGTCAATGAAGCATGGTATCATTGTCAGATAAAATAGCAATACTGAATAATAAAAAGAAATAACTCTGCTTTATCATACCAGATGCAGAGTAGCAGAAAGACACCTGAGAGAGCTTTAAAGAGCTTCTTCCAGCAGCTTGAAACCGTCTATCTGCAGCATCACTGAGCTCCGTGCTGGCTAATTCACTACTGCCTTGAATAAATCACAGACTGCTAGACTGTATTTTGGAAACCAGGGACTCTCTAATACCTCATACAGGAATAGGGTGGTGGAATTAGCATTATATTAAATATTAGCAGCACTGTTATAACACTGCCTACAGTCCTAGCTCCTCTTGTACAAGTAACATTGATAATGACAGAGTGATTAAAGGAAACCCAGGAAAATAATTCAGGGTTTGAAAACACACGCCTGAAAGTAACAAAATAAAGAAACCTACTTCTTTGGTTCAGGTGAAGGATGGGGAAGAGGAGACTTGATCATTTTGGGGAGTACACAGAGAGGATTTATCTTAGAAGAACTCTTTCTAAACTAGTAGGTAAAGATATATGTTCCCAAGGCTGAGAGCTGTAGTTAGACACATTCATATTCAAGTTATGAAAAAGAGGGAACTTTTTAAGCTTGAAGGAAATTAATTACTGGATCAGCTTATCCAGGGTAAATCCTCCTTCAGCCAAAGTGTGTGCCAAGGTGAGGTGCCTTTCTACAAACCTGCTCCAGCTCCACAAGTAGGCAGGGATTTGACTGCAGTCAAGTAGCTTCTGCTATACAAGAGGTCAAAACAGACCTTCATCATCATCATGGTCTACGTCTGGTCTTAGGATCTCTGAAAAAGGAACTCCTCAGAAGACTTCTAAATCACATATTAATCAGTGAGCACCACATTTATTAACCCATACTACACACATAAAATATAAATTGTATGTTAAAGTTGAAGGGATGCCCACGTGGATTGTATGTGCATTTTGAGATTGCTAAAAAAATAGTTCTACACTATAGATCAGAAGTGCACTGGAGCCAGTCCATGTGTCATCCCATAAATGTTGATCCCACAAAAAGGACAATATTTTATTTACTGCATCAGCTCTAGCTACTAAATTGTAACCAAGAGAGGAGCTGGAATTGAGCGGAGAGAATCCACTTTTATCTAGGTCATGATGTTGCCAGTAGAATGCAGGATGGAGGAGAAAAACAAAAAAAAAGCAATTATTTAAATAAAGCAAACGCTCTCTTGGCTGCATCTGCTCATCAATGACTTCTGCCATTTCTCAGCTGTAACTCTGGCGTGGGTAAAATAGATGGCATACTTGGAAATGCAAGTTGGACACTCCTGCCTCTGGATAGAGGCTCTCAGGTCTTTGGCTTACTTCTCAGCCAACTGCTCCTGCTGGCTTTTGTTACTAACACCCCTCGCTTAGCAATGCATCCCTGTCCCTCCTGCAGGTCAGTGTGTGGTACCTGGCACACGGACAAGTATATGCATGTATGCATGGACATCACTAAGAATAAGTATGAGTTGACTGACAGGAAAGTGAGAAGAGAAAAAAACCCAGAGAGAACAACCCTAATTGCATGTGAGCAAAGAAGGGCAAATATTCACTGTACAGAAATGCATTTCAATGAAAACAGAATAAGAGGAGAAATATGGTAACAAGAAATACTGGCAGTGACACAGAAAGGGGTAAAGGCAAGGCACAGAAAGGGGTAAAGGCAAAGAAAAGACAAAGGAAAATACTAGAGGAAGAGGCTCACTCTGTTTTACCAACACTTGACAAAGTACAACACAAAGCAAAATACGTCTGAGGCAGGACAGAGGCACGTGGAGAGGCAATACCAAAGTTACTTTGCAATAGGAAACACACAGAGCCCTGCAGGGCTCTACTTTGGCTGTTTCTTTGTGATTTGGCGAGTCCTGTAACAGCTTCTGATTATGTGAGACACGTGCAACAGATCAGAATACTTGGAAAAGAAGCAACGTTTAAAAGGCTGATGCTTTTATACCTATCAACTGACAGTTTAATATTGACATTAGTGCTATCGTTTGCTCTACATACGAACAATAGACAACGCTCCCACGGTTATTTTTAGCTTATTGTACAAAGTCACTTTGGGAAATCTTTGCTTTCAGTGAGCGATGAAGGCGTTAAGAGTCAAGCTCCATCCTCTTTCTATCAAAGCCTCTCCCGCAGTGCAGCTGCACACCGGTGTGTAGGGTCCAGACACATACATTTCTACGGTTGCTTTTGGCCTGCTGAGCCAACAGACTGTACGCACACAAATCCTCCTTGCCCATGTATGCTGAACTGGGAAATAATCCACATTTCATTGTCTTGTCATTTAGACTGATAACGTACAGATGAACACTAGACAGCAAGGAAAGTAATTGCTCACTCAAAGTTTCATTTAAAAATACTTAAGCGTGGCATTAAATTCCTCTCAGTGTTTATCATATAGACATCAGACAGTTTGCAAAAAACATTTTTAATCGCCAAATGTTGATAGCACTAGACTGTGAAGGACCGACATACAGCACATTGTTTCAGATGGGTATAGAGAAATACACCCTGGGTAGAGATCACTGAAAAATCCACTGCATTTGGTATAAATAATAGTTTGGGTTGGGTTGGTTTTTTTCAGATTGTATAATGGAATAATCCAGCTGCCTTCTGTTACCTTCTATTGTATCAACAAAAATTATCAGAGAGGAATAGTGCCAAACAAATTCCCTCTTGTGTACCATGGAGATGAAAAGACAAACAATCAACCGAGTAACAATGGTATTTGTGCTTGTGTATATTTAGACATGGAAATATTTTTCTTAATAAAACCAAAAGACATTACAATTTGGAGGAAAACAGAAGCCTGAGGTAATGTATTTCTCTTTTAAACACTATGAAAGATGCTTCTCAAGGACAATGCCTGACTTTCTAACTCAGGCAAATGCTGGACACCAGTGAAACCAAAGCAGGTTTGTCATAGTGATGGTCAGCAAAAAAGAAAAAAAAAAAAAAAAAAAAAAGATATGCAAAATAAACAACCCAAACCACAAAATTTATGCCTCTCTGGTCCTGCTTTGCTTCCTCATGTGTTGGACAGAGGGCTCTGGAGCAGGACACGCTCTTGTTAAACACAAGGAATGCAAGTGGGTGGCTGTGGTACACTGCCAGCCAGCTGGCACTTCATGAACTTCTCCAAGCTGAGGTTTCCCACACAAAAGGAAAGGGGATTTCTCTTCCTCACTTATCCAGAGGAAATGATTACAGCTGCACCTGAACACCGCAGAGCAAAAACAAAGCAACTAAGGAAAAAGCTTTCTCACACGCTGGGCAGGAACTGCATGATTTTATACAACATGCAGAAGACATGAGAGATGTCCCTACTGCAGGCACTTGAGATTTCCACACAAAAAAAGGGAACACATACTCAGAAACACCACCTCTCTGGTACGGAAAGCCATCGGAGCAGGCCGGCACTGTTGTTGCAGCCCCGTAGATCAGGCACAAAAGCAGCAGCAACTCGAAGCTGCTGGCACGTACAAAAGAGCATGAGGAACCATGGTGTTCACATGGTCAACCTGAGAGAAAGGGGCCTCAATTCTCTTACCTGCCTACTAGAAAAGATGCTTTGATGTTTTCCAAAGATTACAGTCTTTAAGCTTTTTGCACTCCCAGCATCAACAAGACACATCACCCGTGGCAAGGACCAGGGCAGAGAAAATGCCAATAACTGACACTGGGGCAGAAAAAACGCCAATAACTGACTCTATTTTAATGGCTGTGCTTTTAAGACCTCCTGAGGATAAGGTTAGATGCCACAGTGGATAAAATACCCCTTTCCTTGGGGAAGAATTACGGGAGGCTTAAAGAAAATTAGGTTAGGTATTGAAGGAAGACCCTGGTGGTCTCCAGCACAGGATACAGTAAGATAAGATTATCTTTGCTGGGTGCAGTAATACATGCAGTCAGACTTCTTTATAGCATATCTACTTATAACAAATGACATTTTTAACAATTCTAATGATAAGAATGCATGCTTTTGTTGGGAATTAGACCCCTCGGACTGAATGCTTAGAGAAGTCTGGCTTTCTTGGTCCTCCCAAAGCAATGTGATACTAAGCATTCAGACTTTTCTCTGCCACATTGTGTCTTTTGGATTGTTTTCTTTGTGAAATTCCACTTAAATCTGCTCTGGGTGCAGCAGGAACAAACTTACCTCTGGATAAGTTACAGACAGTTAGACTGTACTTAGCACAGCTCAGCAAGTGAACACAGTGTAACTTTATGCATGCAGCATGGCACGGCACCTAATCACCACCACCGAGAAGCAGAGGACTTCGACAGTGTGACCCCATTTCATCTCTACAGACGACATCGCATTGCACCGCAACTGTGCCAACGTGCGCAGGCATCTCTGCAGGATGCCATACTGCAAAGTGCAGGCACAGCAACAGAAGATGGGGGGAGTAAACACGTCTCCAGTGAGGTCGCGTTCTCCATCAGGCTGGCACGGCTGCAGAGAGGTGAGTGCTCATCCGACATGGCAGAAATAATGGGGCCATTCCCACACATTCTTTACAGCATGCACGTGGTTATTCTTCTTCTCCATAGCTCTACTCCATCAGCAGAATTACACACAGCAGTAATCCACACCTGGGCCTCTGGTAGCACCTAAAGAACTTGAGAAACTCTTGAAGGAAGAATTAGTTTTCTCCCATTTCAGTAGCTTTCTCCATCTGAAAAGGGCAGTGTTGTATTATCTAGGAAGATTTTTCCTTACAGTCAGCCTCTGTCTCCACTCTTTTAATTCCACTCCATTACCCTTGCTACACCCCTGGGCCCCACACTGTATAACCACCATCTTTCCGTGATATTTACGCCCTTTCTGTGTTCAGGAACTGTTACGAACCCCCTGCAGACACCACTCAGCCCCAGGCACCTTTTCACGCCAGTACTTGGCTCTTCCCGGTCCCCTAGCAGCTGGATGATACGACTGGTGTTAAATACAGCACAAACTCCCATTCAAAAACAGCCTAGGCAGCACAGAGGGGCTGTATGGCCCCAACCCACCCAAGCCCTTGAAGTCTTTAACGTAAGCACACACAGGTTTATCCAGACTTTGATGGAAAATGGGAACATGTCATTCAAACACCACATTGCTTGCTCTTCCCTCGCTTCTTGGCCCATGTACCATGCTCTTCCTGTGCATTAAAGGGGAAGGCAAGCTCTATCTATGTTTATTACACAATTCAGTTTTACATCAGTGTAACTTGTTTACACAGAACTCCGCTGCCTTAGCAAAGAACCACTGAGCTGAGTCTTACAGGATTAAGTTCAGTATTTTCTCTTAATTGGGCCTCACTGGCTCCTAGGATGCACCATGTTGCTTTTATCTGCATCCTCCCACAAACTGGAATTGTGTATCTCAATATTGCATAACTGTTTTTACTCTTCTCTGAGATAAACCTAAGAAGATTAGACTGGTCGGCTTCTCTCAGGTTCCTGCAGATTATCACCTGCAATGTAACTGCCCCTGTGTACGTGTCCCTTATCTCCCTCCAACACTTTCCAGTTTTGAATGTTTCTGATTATATGATAGACCCTGAAAAATAGCCAGGGTCTCCCTCTGTGTTTTGCTCTCTCTAAAAACACACTCATTTTCTCATTCTTTCCTTCACCTGTTCCTTCTTCAATACACCATTTGGGAAAATAATCTGAAAGCATTTATTGCAATCAATGTTTGATATATATGGGCTGGTTTTCCAGAATCACTTAGTCTGACAACCATCAAGATTCATCACAGCACTGGATTTCAGAAACCTTGAGGAAATGAAACAGCCAAGACTTCCTGGAAGTCAGAAGAAATGCAAGAACTAGCCTCTAACTGCCAGATCTACTTCTCCTTAGGCTGCTGTACATTTCTCTGTAGAGATTATGATTATTTAATATGTACATTAAGAATAATGTGAAGCTAAAATGCAAGTGCCCCAAGGCACCTCAGAAACTTTAATCCTGCTTTCAGATGTGACCAAGCAGTAGGAATCTAAGTGTCAATGGGACTTCAGCCTGTGGACACTTTTGTGCCCAAAACACTGTCAACCCTGGTTGGGTTCCCATATTCCTGTCCACATCAGAAAGGTCAGCTGGCTGACAGGTATTTTATTCACGATAAATCTTTCTTCAAAACATATAGACTCGTATATGTAGGGCATGGAAGTTCCTGTGGGAAAAGTAAGTCACTGAGTTGGCCTTCCTTTCAGCGGGAGGTAATTTCTGAGAGTAGACACCATAATGAAGGCAGGGAAATTATGACTGTCTCAGGACAACACAAGCAAATGATGGAGACTGTCAAGATCCTAGCTCCTGACACGGCAGCAGTGGAGCTGTCAGGTATTGATTCACACCAGCAGGCAAGGACTGGGAGAGCTCAGTCGCCAATTCAGCACAGGATCCCTGAGACCAAGGGTCTTTCTGAATTACTTATTTGGTTCAACAGGTGATCTTTGGTCTTTATATTATCTGATTCCACTCAGCCACCTCCATAATATATGTATTTTTTTCTTTTTCATCTTTTGCCCCACTTTCCCAGTGAAATTTAGTTTTCTCTCTTCTTTTTTTGTTCAGTCATGTGCTGAATCCCAGATGACTGTCCTTTCTTAGAGGAATATATAATAGGCGTGCATTTTCCCAACAGCAATATCTAATAAACACACAGCTTAGAATCACAAATGCTAGAGATAAAACAGTCTTGAAGAACAGTGTCAACATAACTTTCCAACTAGTTCAATGTGGTATGACAAAGTCTTATTTTCAAACAGTCATTTATAGGGCTTTCATCAGGTTACCTGGGATATTATTTCACTGTGCATAGCTCTCTTCTCCTTAATATTCAGCCTAAAACACCCCCGAAATCAGAGCTGAAAAATCTCTTGGTTAATTTGATGTTTTAAGTGTCGTTAATTTGATGTTTTAAGTGTCAGTACGATTTCCAAAAAGTACAAGAATTACAGAGGTTGAAAGAAACACTCTGACTTACACCTCAGTGTTCATTCATAATGAGTTTTAAGATATCCTTTGAGGACAAAATGTTTTAGCCCCAAGTTTGAATAAATGTAGCTTTGAATTTGGGTGGCCACTCATGATTACTTGAGCTCCTGTTTGAACAGCTGAAGTGACCATCATCATGCCACTGGATGCTACGCTCTCAGTGGCAACAGTCTGCTGCTAGTCATGGTGCTGTAGGTGGTTTACAAAGCCTCTTATTCTGTGCTGTGAACAGCAGCGTGCACACCATGAGTGATGTATCCCCCAGAAGAAGAGAGCTAACAGTTGAAAGACGGTGGGTCCGTAAACCCTCTCTAAATAGTCACGTACAGCATGTCATTAATATGCTTCAAGTGCTGTAACTTCAGAGGCAGAAGAAAATGGAGCGATTTCAAAACTGATGCAGGGGCTAAAAAGCACTTTCATCTCAATTTTCACTGTGGGAACATGGAGTTATGGAGGAGCCAGTAATTACCAACACACGTGAGACATCATTTGTTTTGTAACTGCTAACTTATCATCTTGAATGGACTTCTGTCTGTGCAGCCCTCCAAGAGACATCCACCGTAAGCTCCGCTAATTGGTCAGGTGCTAGAACTGCTGTCAAAAATGTGCTCGGTAGGCATTTTCTTATAAAATCTATCAGAATATCAGCTAGAAGTTTAGCCCTCGGAGATAAAAAAAATGGAAAGGCATTTATGAGTTTGACAGATTTTACTGTAAAAGTTAAGGGAAGCAATGATGGTTTGGGAGAGACACACAAGAGGACAACCGATTGCTGCAGATCCAGTACAATTATATTGGGGTCAGCCACCAGCGAGGCACCTGTCTGAGGTTTAGCATTGCACTAATGGAAGACACTGATTTCCCAGCCATCACTCTGACATATTTTAACACAGAAGAAAATGGTTGAACTATATTTGGATGCCTCTATGAGGATTTTTCTATTTCCTACAGACTTTCCACGAAAAATGAATTCGGACATATTCAAACACCTACTCCATTTTCAAAGTTTTGTAAGTTGCCAATAACTGAGAGCTGTGTTTGGGTCTGCAAATTTTTTTGCCATGCTTATCTCCCTGTCAAAAATACAAGAGGTTCAGTAATACAAAAATACAAGAAAATGCAGCTGCTCTTATTAAAGTTAAGACATTTAGCCAGTAAAGACAGCACTGTACTTGTGCAAAAAACCAGTTAAATGGCTCAAAAAAATGTTTTTGGCCACAAACACGGACAAACCCTTTAATCTAGTAATTCACACTTGAGGACATATCTTTACAGAAGAGCCCACTGCATTGCAAACAAGTAATAAACATACATTAAAAGGTTCATGCATTAATGCAAGAAATTGCATTACAGAGATCAAACCACCTCTGTAAGAGAAGGAGCATACAGTCAAATTTATTTCCAAAATCAGTTTAATGCTAAGCTGCAATCTCATTTACCTAAAATAATGAAACAGGAAGGGAAAAACCACCCAAAATTATGATTAAAATGAACAGAAAAGAACATTTACCAGATGTTTAGGCTCTCCACCTACTCTTTATCCTTCTTGATGTCTGACACTTTCTTTCATTTTAAAAATGCATTAATAAGATCATGGATTGTAACAATAAACCAGGTTGTATTAAAACCCTCTAATTTAAGCTTCTACTTAAGGCATGTTATAGGCATTCACCTCCTTTCATTGACTACGGAAGGATGTCAGCCTCCCAACTTTAAAGATTAATGGGAGTATCTACACAGTATTTTGGGTTGGTTTGGCGTTTTGGTGTTTGTTTTTTTTTTTTCAGTTTTCCTTTAACCTCCAACTTATCCTACCCCAGAAACTAGGTCATTTCCATTTCTTCTTCCCTTGTCATGCTCAGCGGTGTAGTCCCATACATTACTGCTGTCAGTGATGAGTTCAGTGAGGTTACTTACATCGACACTGGAAGATTTACACAGAAAATCACATGGGAAGCAAAATACTCAGCTATCTCCCTTTTCTCTATCTCATTCTCACCTGAGCAACACACCAGGGAAAGTCAGGGGCTACTAAACAGCCTCATTACATGTAATTACCCACTTGGAGAAACAATACTGCTACCTGCCCTTTCTATCCCCTCCTTTGTGTCTTCCTGCAGGAATAATCAGCCAGCCCTATGCCAGTGGTAAATTAGGTGCTTAGTTTTTGTTTAACTCTTGTTTAACTAGATGTGACATCCCTGGGTTCATCCTGCAAAAGTGGAAAATGCCATGCCAGGAAGCTGATGAGGGTCATCAATCATCCATATTTAGCTTTATGGTAAATGAAGGAGGAAGGGGAGCAGAAAGAGGAACTGATAGCTGAAGAAGAACCTATATACTGGGAGAAAGGACCTGTATTACTCGGGGTACGTCAACACACGGACAAAATCAGATAAACCATCAGTAAAAATGACACTGAAATAAGTAATTATTAACACTTTTGCAGAACTGGAAGAATGGCAAGATCACAACAGCCTCTGCCAAGCAGGACACAGGCAGAGGCAAAGGAAGGAACCAAAACCAGGAGTCTTATGAATTGTCAAATTAATGTCAGCAGGGATATCATCTTAAAATGGTATTTGAGAGAAAGGAAGGTAACGCTTTAAGGAACTAGAGAGGGAAGATTGTTCGCCCATGGAGGCAGCGTGGGACATCGCCCAAGGCATGTGGGGAAGAGGGGAGCAAGCGGGTGGCTGAGGCTGACGTGGGAGGTGGCACAACCCCATAGCACATCCAGAGCAACAACAGGGCTTCACACTGGAAGGAGGCAGAGACAAGGACAAGTTCAATGGCCTGACATAGCCAAGGAGAGGCAGAGCTTGTGGGGCTGTGCGGGAGAGCTGTAATTCTTGTGAGAGGCGATTGCACATAAAAAATTCTCTTAGACAAACTGCCAATTCCCTCGCAGCGTGTTCTGCGACTCCAAACGCAGAGATGTTTTTCTGTGCCTTACGATGGTCCTGCGCAGGCACTGGGGGGATTCTTCTTTTCAGGGAAGGTTTGAGTTCACACTCCTTTGACTCTTAACACAGTTTACAAAACCACAATGGAGTATTTTTTTCCCGATACAGAGAACAGAAAGCAACAGAATTACAAGCTGGGCAAGACGAAAACTAACTACTGCATGCAAGATACCACCTCCGAGGCAGGAGAGAGGAAATATATGCAAATGTTTCTTGCTTCTGCCAAGGATCAGCCAAGTTTGCAGAGCTGCTCTTATTTTTATTGGGTTGGTTTTTTTTTTTTGCAATTTTATTAGAAAATCACTCCTGACTTCCAATAGTGTGAGATATTGCAGAATCAGATCTAAAATATGTTAATGTCATGAGAATAACGATTACAAATCTTGGAAGTACTTTGTATGCTGCACAGGTACATCTTGGATTACAGGCTTCCTGAATCTGAATTTGTTTTCTGATTTTGATGCTTTTGCTTGTGCTTTCTGGAACATATTCCACTATACACTTTACTGCAATTACTGCAGTAACTCCTTTAACAATTTTTAGTTTTTCAGCTTTGATTTATTTATGGAAGACTTCTTTTTTAATTAAAGTTCTTAAAACTTGCTGCCAAGGACTTTGAAATTTAAGGATTTGATTTAAGCTACCAGAAAAAGGCATTCACGATCATGTTGGGATCCCGGTTTCTTCTTTTCAACACCAAAGCACAATTATATCCCTGTAATAGTTATGCTGAATATTAAAGGGAGCGATTATTATGGGGTATTTTAACTATCTGAACATTAAAAACCTAAAAGCACTAATCATAATTCCTTTGCCATATTAAAACATCACATGAGTAGAGCAGGAGCTGCTCTAAAGCAATAGTCATTAATCAGTATTTAAAGTAAGACTGTTGCCAAATTATCTCTTCGGCTTAATTTCCTTGAGCAGTATCATCCCACAGAGAGAAGTCTGGAGTATAACCTGACATATTACTGTTCTTCAGGAGATTAGTCCACCACTGGTAATTGCTCACCTGCATTAGCTGGCCCCTGCAACACTGCTAGAACCTCTCCTCCAAGTTTACAGAGGCACAAATGACAAATTAAATACCCATCTGCCTTCCAAGCCAGCCCAAGGCTGCTTAGTAACGTAGGCAAAATTGAATGAGTTATTTTGCCCTAACTCTACAGGCTGCAAAATTGAGTTTGGTGGCAGCAGCAGAGCTCGATCCAAGAGAGGGCACAGAGGACTGATAGCAGCCAGCAAGAGTTTCATGAGGCAAGGGTGGAAGGAGGGGAACAACTGTATTTTAGACGCCACTGATTTTGGGCAGCTGGAGGAAGGGAGCATCTCTCTTTCCATGCACTAGGGAATGCCAGTTCTGGGTCCTTGAGGAGCCTCTCCTGCTTGACCCTCAGGCAACACTGCCTCGGTCCCCCACGCCCCAGTGGCTGGTCCCCACTCCCTCAGGCACAGGGGAAGTTCCTGCCAACTGCCACCATCGGGAATGGTCCCCTTGCCTATGTCTGCAGCTTGCCCACCAGTGTCATGTTTTCCCTTCTCTCCACACCAATGAATAACCTGGAAAGGAAACACTTAATAAAAAATTAGTAATTTAACCATCCTAATAAGAAAAGTTTCACTGAGACTTAAGAGGGCACAACGCTATAAAGGAGAGAATATGGTCGTGCCACAGGTCTGTGCCAGGTTGGGTCAAACTTTCTGAAGTTACAAGCTAAGTGCCAGTAGCAAATTTTCCCACCTGCTGGTGATGATTAAATTCTTCCCTCCCTCCTCCTTCTAGCAGGAAATGTTCCCTGCAGAGGTACCTCCATCTGCAAAGGCAGAAGCTGTGCGTCTTTGCCTGCTGAAGCACACTCCAGCATGGGAACATCAGCAGCAGGCACAAACTGCCATCCAGAATTGCTGTCCCAGGCTGGGCAGACAGGCAAGAGCATGTGTACTACGTACTAGATGTAGTGCTCCTGACAGAGCACGTCACTGGTGGTTTGTGTTTCTACAGTGTTAAATAAAAGCCTGAGGTTCAAACAAGGAACAAAAACACTGGTCTCAAATCCAAAGATGTTACATACTATTTTATATATATATTGCACTGAGGAATAACTATATAGAGAACAGGAGTTAGCTGTCTCTTTGCTATGCCTTTCATAAGTTTGCTTCCTCCACTTATACTCCTTTTTATGGGGCACAGGGGAGCCATCCCTCAGCACGCCTGCTTTTCTTTCTTCCTCTCTTGTCCACAGCTAATTTTATCTCCCCCATGGCTTCAACTTACATTTTCAACTAGCACTTACAGTGTCATATCTGAAGTGTTCCTCTCCAGCCAACACATTATTTTAGCCCATCGCACTCTCACTTCAGTTGTCCCCACTTCGCCCTGTCAATGACACCAGCGAGGAGCACTCATGTCTGAACTTCTGTTATACCTTTCTTTATACCGCCCCCCTGGAATACTTAACTGGAATTAATATGAAATACCATTCCCTTTCCCAGATTTCAGTACTTTCTCAAGATCCGCTTCTGCTCTGAGCCTCACCTCTCCCTCCTAAAACCAGCCAGACATGACATCTAGTTTGCATGACTCTTGGTAATACTGGCTGCTATTTATTATGACTTGTTCTTTCAAAAAATAACACTGCAAAAATAGCATCACCATCCCATTATGTCTACTGTTAACCTGCATGACCAAATAATCTCAACACTACCACCCTTTACACTGGTCTTTGATCTTTTCCCATTGTTTCATGATTTACTATTTTTTTACATTTGGTTCAATACTGATGGTTCAGTACTCAAGACTTTTGGGAAAGAAATCTGTCTTATGTGTATACACAGCAACTACATCAGTGAAGGCATTACCATAAAACTGATAAGAAATAACGCTAAGAGCTAGTTCTCTTACTTTAATCCATTTATTCTACTGTGCCTTCCAGTAGTTAAAATGAAGATATGTCCATGGGACCCAGCAAAGAATAAAATTTACATACCACAATAAGACATGAAATAGTTACAACTGCAATTGCTTAAGGATAATTCAGCCTATTATCCCCTTCTGTGTTATGTTGAAGTGTCTGGGCTATTGATAATACTTGATGCACAGAAAAAAAAGTGTATTTTATGTGACAAACACGAGAATGCTTCACTAATTTAGAAGAATCACGAAGAATAAAAAGAATTGCAAATTAAAAAGAGAAGGCAGTTGTTCAGGGGATTTGGATACTTGTGATATTTGTACTGGGACCAAAACAATGTTTCTTTTAATAAAGCTGTCATCGTCACATATCATATAAATGGCCACTTTTCAGCCCAAAGCACCACACAAACAATGAACCCAATCTGGCAGTCATTACTTGTCTTCACGCTCATTAGTTTTTTATCTAAACCAGTCTGATCTGATCAGATTTTCTCATCTGTTGTTTAGGCAAGGATCTGAATGCATTTTATCTGGGCTTATCTGTTAGCTTTGCAAAATAGTTTAATGTCTCTCTAACACTCAGTATAAGCAGCATTACAACACATGGGTTCTCTCTTGTAAAAGATGCACATATTCCTCTGAAATTGGCTTTTACCTGCTGCTTAATGGAGAAGTAAGTCCTATGAAACACCTCTAAGGTGAGGAATAAAAGAAGTGTAACTCTTAGGTAGCACATTTAGAAAGCACCTTCATAATCATGGTCTCTCTTATTTCAAACTTCTTATCCAATCTGGAGCACTCACTTCAGGAATGACACTGCTATTTAGCAGTGAAGCCCTGTCTGGGTACAGCTGAAATTTAGTGTGTGTGTCCTTATTGAAACCCATCACCATACCAAATGACTGGGCTGTCTAACGAGAATCTGAGGTAGAAGACCAGAGGTGAAATGAATGTGCAGACAGGACCACTGCTCCAGCTGCAGATAATTTGCCATTTAAGTGTGTTTGAGACAGACAGATAGGTGAGACAGAACAGAGACACTTCCACTGACATTTGTCCATTTTGTACTACTCTGTGGCCACGTATTCCCAAACAAGTCCGTCAAGCCTGACCTTTCAATGTTCAGCAGCTTGGGGGCTAAGTGGGAAAAAAATGACAATGGTATTTTACAACAGGAAGAAAAAGGGCTTTTTTTCCTAGATTTGCACCATTTATAAATGAAGACCTTTTTGAAAACTGTTTGTGTGGGTCTTTGTCTTTATTATCTTTGAACTCACAGCTAGCATCCCCAAAGGTGAACATTTTCAGAGAACAGGACAAACTAATGACTGAAAGTTCTTAAACTTTTCTATGCTATCTGTTATAAATCTGTATATATTTATATTTGCTTGCTATAAACTCTATTCAGTAATACCAGCCAGGCCATTAACTTCTAAAGTTCATTTTTCCAGAGCACCGCTAAGAAAATTTTTCTCTTGATTAATTTTCTCAATGACCTCCTGGCCAGCATCATGCATTCTTATTTATTTTTCATGTGAACAAACATTCACAAATTTTATTTAATTACAGGGTGAAAAACATCACTCATTAAACACCAATTGCTAACATCTCTGCATTTCCCATGATGATACCTGCAGTTGAACTCTTAAACTTATGTTTAATTTAAGGCTAAAGAGTGGCAGGGTTGAACACTGAGTATAAGTGAATGCATGACCAAATCCCTGGCCAAAGGGCAATAGCAAACAGCTAGAGGAGGAAGGAATCTTCAGCTTCTACAAAGCTCCCCCTTCAATGGAATCAAACTGAACTGCTCTATTGGTTTCTGCACATTTCAATAGGATTTAATTCATCTCAGTATCTTACATGTGTGTTTCCTTCCAAGTGATCACTGGAAGTTCTTACTGAATTAATGAAATTTTTAAAAGAGTCTATTTAGGACAATCAAAATAAGTACACAGTGTACTTTCAATCTAGCTCATCGTTTCATTTTTTTCTCTGATATCTTTTCTGTGTATATCCATGTACATCCTAATACACACACACATCTTAATTCAAAATTTATACTAAAATACTTCTTTAATTGTTTTACTGAAAAATCTAAACTCTTCCCAGAAAATTAAAATTCATGCAGCAGGAAATAAATACAAACATTTGCATTACCTGCTGTGAAGCAGCACAGCACAGCTCTTTAAGGCTTTAAATAAAAATGACACTTAGCTAGCTTAAGTTTCTTCTTACAGACATATAAATCAGGAGGGACTTACCTCAAGTCATGGAGATTCACCAGAGTGAGAGGTAAATGAGACCTGCTGAATTAAATTATTGAAGAAGTTTATCAAAACCAGGCTGAAATTACCTGGGGACCAGACAGTAACACTGTGATGGTTCCATTGTGACGATGCTGGTGGGCAACATGCCACAGACATCCAGAGTTGGATTTTAATATAAAAGCAGCGTTACTAGAGAGCTATTTTTTAACAAGACTTCTCATTTATTGGAGAACAAATGCTGCCAATAATAATATTAGAATGAGGTATTCCCAAAAGCAGTCACTGACAGGTTAATTCAGCCATTGAAACAAGAAGGTGATGATATTCTAGATTTCTTTTTGGTATGTAAGAGGAATAAAAGAGCTGCTTATAAAAATAAATTTGGAGTATGTGATTATACACAGATTCTAAATTAAAGTATTCACCGATGTTTGCAGAAGCTTTAGAGAAGGTAGGCCGGCATTTTCAGTCACAGCGCTTGGCTTCCAAAGGGCAACTTCTGCACAGCGAGGGAACAAGCCATGAAGTCACTAATCACGAGGTTGAAAGATCTGCCTGGGGAAGCAGACTGGAGTTTTTCAGTCAGAGATGGCGATACTTAAAAGGATCCATATCTCAAGTAAGAAGGAAAAAAAAGGCAGCATGCCTGGTCCTCACTTGTCAAGGAGCCCAACAGACAGAACAAGTCCAGCAGGGATAATGGAGTTCACGTGGAGATGAAGAAAGCACCAAGGAGAAGCCCCACCTTAGAGCTCAGGAATGGCCAAGGAGCAGAGCAGAGGTGGCAGCGAGGGGCAGCTGCCGCAGCCCAGCCATGGGAGCTGCTTCAGAAGATATTAAAACAAGCGATGAAAGATTCATTGGCTCCATGAAGGGATAACCTGCAAAGCAGCGGAGCTACTATACAGTGAGGCTGGAGTACAGATCAAAGACAGTAGGTAACCCCAAGTTACATCAATACATGCTTCAATTCTCATTAAAGTCAGTGGTGATAACCACACAGAACCTATGATGGTTGAGATGAACACGTATCTCAAGAAAAAAAATGTCCAAAAATGAGAAACTAAGTAATTTCTGTCCAGACTAGTGAAAGAACTGGCATATGCAATTTCACATGGGGTAGCAAGTTTATATAAATCAAGCAAGACACAAACAATATCCTGTGATCAGAAATAATAAATGTCATGTCTATATTTAAAGATAAAAAAAATTATCAGACCAACTAAAAGCCCTTTCTTCCAAGCTCAGCAGCAGCAAACCTTTAGAACAATTTTTAAGGAAATTGAAATCAAAGCCAGTGAAGCTAAGAGAATTTGGGGGAAAACACCACATGGGTTTAATACAGGTAAGGCACACTAATCTGACATCTTTCTTAGAGAAGAAAACTCACTTTCCAGAGAAAGGAAATGAAATCGATCTCAGCTGTCTGATTTTGGCAAAGATTTAACGTCATGTCACCTGGGAAGTCATTAGTTAAATTGAAGAAGATGGGGGATTAGTACAAAAAATTTTAAATTGGCCTGCAACTGGACAGTAACAGCAACATTAAATGGGGAACATCAGGCTGGAGGGAAGTTATTAGCATCACTGCTGAGGGACTGGTGTTAGAGCCAGTCTTGGTTAATATTTCACCAGTTATACTGGCACACAAATAGCTACGGTACTGTTAAAGTTGTACTGAAGACAGGAAGCTAAATGACATCTTTATACAGAGAGAAGTGGGAGAGTGTGGAGCAAGAACCGCACGGCACCTGGGCTGGCGTACCAGAGAGAGGTTGCAGTTCAGTAGTACAGAGCGCAGATCACGTATTTGGAGACTGAAAAAAAAATAAAATCAGCCTTGAGAAACAACAGGCAGGAATCACAAGACAAAACACTATGTGATGTGGCTGTGAAATAAAACAGAAGAAAATGCAATTCACGAAGGTATTATGTTAGAATTTCCCTACAAGATAGGATGCAATTGCTGGTGTTTTACAAAGCCCTGCTAAGACCCTCTCTGGTGTAGTGTGTACAAATCCAGACACTTAGTTTCCCAAATTCAAACAGAAACAAGTGCGGAAGAGAAACATCAGGGTGATTGTGAGAATGAAACTCCTGTCTTGCAAGGAGAGGCTAAAAGGGTTTGATATGTCTGGAAACAAAAAGCTGTGAGGGATGGCTCTCTTATCATTAGAGAATAGAGATGTTTTCTCCCTATAAAGTCTGCAGGGCAAGAAAATACCAGAGAGCAGAGCTTTTAGTACTAATGGAAACTTCAGCAAAGACGAGACAGAAAAAAATACCCATTCACTCAGCCTGGGAATGACAAGGTTTTTAAACAGAGAGGATGGGCCAGCCTTTTCACCAGAGTAATGCAGATTTAATACTGTTTTCAAGTGGCCAATACAGTTGCCTGCAATTTCTGTGACTATAACAGAGAAATAAATCCTGTGTCCTGTGAAAATACCCGGAGCGTTTCATGCATGAACCTGGAATAAGGCGGTGTGATACCTGCTGCGTGTCTTCTCTCCCATGGGTGATCACATTAATTTTGTTGCAAACCTTCAATTAGAGGAGTGAACCAAACAGACAATTAACTTAATGAAACCTCGAATTAAATGCAAATTAAATTCAAGACCACTGAAAAAGTGATCTTTGACTATAAGTAGGTAATGAGTTGGGTTTTGTCTTTAGCAGTTGTTAACTGGGTTTAGGTAGTTCTGGAATATCAAAGAAAAGATAAATTGACTTAAGCAATGACTAATGTAAAGCTATTAAGATAAACTCTTGGTCTTTACAGCTTGTTACAAAATATAATTTAAAAAAACGCCAACAAAACTAAAAAAAAAAAAACCAACAAACTTGTTCTTAGTAACTGCCTCTAGATGAAAAATGCTTCTTTTTTTCCAGTCAGTGCTGTTGCAACACTGAGTGTCGACAGCTTCAGTTTAGGATCCAAACAAGGCTGGCATGGGGAGCCAGGAGGAAGCATCACAAAAGTGGCTCGTTTTGGTTTCCATACAAGCCACCAGGAGTTTTAATCAACTGAATTTAATGGAAATAGGAAAAAGCCTATTATTTAACAGAAGAATTTACTTCCTACCAGATTAGGAAAGTTACTTTTCATGATTTAGTTACCCTTATGCACATCAAATATAGCAATAAAAGCCAGCAACAGTTTTACATGGTAAAACTCGTAAGCGGAAGTCTTCCCTTAAGCAAAGTCTATTTACACACTGCAGGTTATACAACATAATTAAACTGAACTAAAAATAAATGTTTTCTTCCACAAAACTTAATGGAGGGACAGTACTGTAACTGAGGCTACAATTTAAAATGAGGCAACATAAAACACAGACCTCTGACAATACTTTTACTTTAAATAGAATTACGTTATCTCACGTTATTCTGGCCTCACCTGGTTCTGCTGTAATTCAGTCCTGGGAAGCCTACTTCTTTCCCTTAGATGCTTGCAATGCAATCCAGAGAGCATTTCACATTTGTGTGACTTTGAGGCATGCTCCAAACTTTTGTATTTTTCCCATTGGCAACACAAAACCTTTTTTAAGAAACAAATGTTCCTTATTTCACCATTTAAAAGATGCTCCAATAGTGTTGCAAATGCTATTGGACACATTTCAGGGAAGCATGTGGAGACTGATTGTTCCTTTCATTATTAACTCCATTGATAAACATTGGTTTGAGCCAAAAAATTATCTTTTTGTTTTTAGAGTCAAACTTCATCTGTTACCCAGTCTGCAAATTAGATCTCAATCCAGAAAAAATATGAAAACTTCTGGTATATGAAACAATTGACCATTCTATAGGGAGACCACTTTGTAGGGCTTTACATCTGACTTGGATCAAAGGTCTCACCTTCACTGAATAGACAGAAAAAAGTGAAATATTGTGTAAATTAATACTGTTTTCTAAAAAAGCAGAGCCAGTTCTGGGTGTCTTAAAAGTTAATTGGAATTTGCCTTTATTTAATTAAATGATGAGAGTTAGGCCAGAGACATTTGGTTAGAATAACAGAGTAGTTAGAAAAACACTAGCTGAAAGACAGGACATAAAACTGGTGTTTGCATCTGCTATCACACAATATGCCATGGATTTATGGGCGTACTCCAGAAGCCAAGAGCTGCCATAAACTCCACCCAGCCAGGCAGCGCAGCCGCCGGGCAGCGCGGAGCAGCTGGAGCGCACGTCCTAGCACTCATGGACTACCAATCACAGGCTCAGGCACAGACGATTTACTACGAATTACAGGGGAGAACGAGGAAATAAGCCATGTAGAGCCCGGATCCGTACACAAACTTCTCACAGCTCAGTTCCAGGCACAGCCTTTTGGTACGGGGTGCTGCGAGAATTACTGTCCAATGCTGTTCTGCACAGCCGGACACAAAGATGAAGTAACTCCCATAACATCATTAAGGACTGAAAGAGGAGAATCAGACACTCGGTTTTAAACATAGCACCATCACAAAAATCAATACCTGTCAGGCACTGATTATTCTTTTGATTGGATTACAAATGAATTTTCATTCCAGTGTACAGAAAATGCGTGTATAGAATCAGCATTGCGAGGACTCTGCACAGTCTAACAGGTGGTGGGACCTGTTACAAAGGATTATTAATTTAAAAAAAAAAAAAATCAAGCTATAGCATATAGAGTAAAAGCAACCTTTTACTCCAAAACATGTAAACATTTCATTAGTATGTGAAGGACTTGAGAAATCATCTTCACTGCCTCCCCTTGCCAAGCTCTCAGGTACCGTGGTATGTTACATTATTATGACAGGCTGAAAACAAGGAAATGAAGTTAAAAAAAATATTTATTCTTTCGCTAGCTGGGATTAATTTCTGAGGTTAGCATGCAGACATGACCCAAATACACCTTGTACTTAGAATTTCCTATGTCATAAGTAACTATGCTGAAAATGCTGCTGTTTGTGTACACCTCCTGAAGATACTTATTATGCAAAAATGAAGACAAGAGAATGCTGATGAAAATCTGCGAGTCATTTATCAAATACTGACCTGAAATGAATATTAAGAAAAATCTCTTTTATATGCAAATGTTTAATCCGATCAAGTTTAATCATCACTTTTCTTTCTCAGGACTGATGAGTTGTGTATGTACTGTACACTGTAAGATACCATCTTCCATATCTCATTCTCAAAAAAAACCAGTTGTTTTCTTCCCAGAGCAACCATTGACATGTTGAATAGAGAATTAATGTTTTCTTACTATTATACTCACCTGTCAGACTATCCATAAAGCCTATTTTGTCTGCCCACCTGCTGATCACTCGAGTAGTATCTGGTTTACACGGACCAAGTACTTCTATTCTCTCAACAAGACAAACTCAAAGCATAATTGATTTCTCTGATGGATTTTCTAATGAATATCTATTGCTACTCTAGTTGCTAAAGTACTCACTGATGTTTGTGTTCCAACAAATATAAATCTGTTTATTTACTATCCAACTTTACAACCAGCTACTAGCTAGGGAAAAGCAACATAAAAAAAAAAACATCAGTGACCACGCATTTAGAAATGTTTGGCTGCAAACAGGCAGACTGGTGGGAGCACCGTCTTGCAACCCTTCTCTGTGACTACCCACAGGAGCAAAATCCTCTGTCCAGTAACAAGATCTGAGCCTTATTAAAAAGCAACATGATTACATTCTGCACATCAGACTAACTAAACTACATGCTGAACCAAAACAGAACTTAAAGCGTTGCTTTGCTGTACTGTAGTTTTATCAAAAATATGCATTACATTAACAAAAATTAATAACCCTGGGCCAGACAGGATATAGATTTACATCAGAACTTGGATTTAAAGCTAGGATTTAACTTCTCAAAGAGGACATCATGTACAAGATGGATAAAAATTTGGCATGGATGTTTTGATCCTGGTCCGGATCCCTAGTTACAAAGGAGTAATTCCTTAATAACTGGATTAATAACAGCAAAGAGAGTATATCACTTAGTTGACAGAAGAATGATGTACATAAACAAATATAGGTTCCAGATGGCCACTTGAGAGTACACTGAATTTAAATTAATGCAACAGATTGGCTTTATTTTAAGACATTTTGAAAATCTGCACGCTCATAAAGGGCCATATGTTGGACTTAGTGACCACTAAGCATTCCCATCAAAACCAAAACCAACTGAGGTGCCTCAGGAAAGTCCGGCCACTGCAGCTGCACTACCTGAAAGCATGGACCGAGGACCACAGGTCTTCTCACACGCTGAAGACTGAATGAAAAACCTAAACTCCATGTATTAAAGAGAACACTGTATAACAGCATTAACAAATTTTTTTATTAACTATTTTCACCAGTTAAATACACACGTAAGAAGACATTATAAAAGCAGCATATGACTAGGTCTTCATTACTTTTCAAAGTCTTGCTCAGAAGATACTGCTAAACCCTACTATTTTTTCAACATTACTCTTTTTACTGACTCTTCAGAACAAGAATGAAAATATCTTTATGCCTGGTAGCCTATTAGAAAGTTCATGAACCTCATAATGTCACTTAAAAAAGGAAGAATTCTCATCTTTACTTAGTAAAGTCATAATTTAAAACTTGAAGTTATAATTTAAAACTAACTTATAAGAGCATAAAGAACATCTAAACTTAACAGATGTTGGAATAAATTTTTTAATGTAGACTGACCAGCAGAGCTGAGAGATATTATTTCATTTAGCATTTCTAATTGCCAAAGTTCATACTAATTAATAATAATTATCCAATTCTCAAGCTCCTGGAGAATACCCTGGATAAAATAATTCTGACCATGTGAAAGACATCTACAGTTTTTATCTGATGTGGCATAGGGCATTTTCCACATGATTTCACGGCAAACCATTTTCATCAAGTAAAAATGAATTTCATTATTTTTATTAATGATTCTAAACTATTATTTTTTTTTAAAAAAGGGTTTTAAAAAATCCAGGAACAAATTTTTGGTTCAGAAACAATTAAGATTGTTCAGGGACAACACTGTAATTACATACAAGATTATTCAGGAAATCCAAAAGTTAAAAGTAAGGTTAAGAGAAGTTGAGCATTTCGCAGTGGTTCCACCTCACATCAAGCAGAGGTGCATTACTGGAAGGACCTCACTGATTTCAAACACACAACTGGCAGGTGGGACTCAGGGAAGGCTCTTCCCATCCATCCCACCAGAAGTCACCACACAAATGAAATCACAGCAAAGCTGAACTAACCAACAGAGGGCAGCTGACTCACAGGTATATGAAATTCTTATTCCTGCCAAAACCCATGGCAAAAACCCCTTGCCGTCAATGAAATCCAAACTGACATCAAACCTTTTTACCTGAAATCTATAATGCCAGGATTGGACAAAGCTTTGCTAGTGGAGCTAGCATGTTTTCAAATAATAAAGGTAATATTTGAGAAAGAATGATATAAACTTTCGAAGTCCAAATCAGATGAGTGCTCTGAAACATGCAATTCATAACTGTTCAGTTAAAATTTTTCAAATTTTGCAGAAATTCTCAAGCTAGCCATCTCTGCTATCACTTCAAAACTTGAAGTTCACATACCATATTTATTCTTCAACATTAACTCATATGGAGAAAAATCTGGTTTTATAATGTATGCTGGTTATAACCTTAATTAAGGGAAAAAAACATAATAGTAACCTACCAACTAAGAAAAATAATTACCCAACAACAAAACTAAAACAAAACATTAAAATTGGTTGTTCTATTGCTTTGACAACAGCATGTGGTTCAATACTAGAGCCAAATTAATTCCCCATTAAAACGTAAGTAACCATTTTAAGCCTGCTTTTTAAATTATTAAAGTGTAGCTAACATCTGTTTATTGTGAAACCACAAATGAGTCTCATCCCTTTTAAAATTAATCTGTAACTCTAACAAACACGCAGACTATACTTGCCATCAAACTATAATCGATGCTGGGTAAACTTTATTAAGTGCACTAATATTTAATTATCTTTGATTCTGAGTTTGAATTCCAAAGTCGATCTGGAACATCTGAGACACCGTCATGTGCCACATCTGTCAGTGAATATAAGGGCTCACAAAATGCTCCCTTCATAAAATGATACAAGTTTCCTGGTTAAGTTACAATATGGGAAACAGCTGAGTCAAAAATAATATAAATTATAGACAGATTAAAAGCCCTCATAACTTTTAATTAAGCAATAAATCACAACAGACTACACAGGACTGCTGATTTATGCACTCCTCAAGTGAGAAGCAGTAAATAAAATTAGACAGGACAGAATATACATCTTATTGGAGAAGAAGAATCTATCCTTTGGCATTTCATTCATACAGAAAAATCTACTTGTCTTAGTTTTCCTACTGGTGGCTATAGCCTGCAACACACTTATTTATAACACAAAGACATCTCACAATCTACAGGTAATGAGGAAGGATTAGCTGAATTTGTGCAAACTCATATTTGCAACTCTTTTCTTAGTGTCGCTGTTAAAACAGGGACTTCAGGAGGCAGAGAGAGCTCCAGACAGCTGTACAGTGGAGACAGCTTTAATTTCTCCTTTCTTTCCCCAAACCCACCTGCATGTGACTAGAATTGATTTCAACTTTTGGAAAACAGCCCTTGCAAACAACAGACCTCCCTGACACCGGGGTTGTATTTGACAGCCGCTCAGAAAGCTGTAATTGGGCCTTGAGATCCGAAATCTCAAAGTGGTTTATATTCCAGCTAGCAATCTGGTAATGCTGACGATCCTGATGCTGTCACCTGAAAAAGATGCAAAATTCATGTATTCAACTTGCAGTTCAAATGCACGCATTTAGCTGATGGCAAACCCGGCGCAATCCTTCCAGTCATGTGAGGAGAGATCAAGAGGAATACAGAAGGTCATTTGCACTTTTATTCTGATGTCTTGGAGGAAGAAACCAATTAAACAACATAAAAAGAAAATAAAATCCATTCCTGAATCTATCAATCAGCTACAGTGCATAAAACAAAGAAAACAGAACACATGATATGGGTATAATTCCTGGGAAATGGCCACAAGAAACGTCTGCACCAGAAAAAATATTAACACTTGTTAAGTATTAATCAATGATAACTGCTGTAGATGGAACAACACGGCAATATTAAATACTTAAAGAAGGCAAGACCAGGGTTATTTTAAGGACCATAATGCAAGAGGTGCCTGAGCGTTCCTGGGCTTCTCAGTAGCTCTGACAGATGAATTCACATAGCATACATCTTCATGTCTACTCTCCCTGTTTGAGCAGCAACTTCATTTCCAATTATTCTCTTATTCATAGAGGAGAGTCAGAAAGTAGGAATTTTCTGCTCTGAATGCTCAAGATATGTTCACAGCATGCAGGTGAGTCAGACCACCTTTAACAAATTCTGTTCCTCTAAGAATAAAGCCAACCAACTGAATTCGGTCAGCCTGAAACTGAGGACACACAGAATCTGCTATATATTTATAAGGAAATTCAGTCCTTCTAAAAGACACTGCTGTCCACTGGAAAAATGAAAAAAGTGACCAAAATCTTAATTAACAACCAAGCTAGAGCTGCATACCTAGCAGAGCTCATAAGACCTTAATATAGAGGCCTGTATGAGACATATCCAAACTTAGATATTTGGCTGACTAAAGGATGTATGAGATACTCTGCCCTGCAGAGAGGAAATTCATTTCTTTACTGCAGTTTCCCAATATCAGATCTGGGGGCATACTGCCGTGATGTCCTTTCTTAAAAGCTTCTTCCTAGAATAGCCTCACACTGGTTTCTGATGGTAGTAGATGCTAACTCAGGCATCTATGCCATGCCAGTACCTAATTAACCAACTCAACCCAGTCTGACTCAACCCAACCCAACCTTCGTCCAGGCTGGACATTCTGCATCATGATTCAGATTGCACACACAAGCTCCCTAGATTGAACAGAGCTGGGCTGCCTTCTGCTGAATGCACTCCCATTCAACGTCTTGCCAATATCTTGTTGCATTCACACTTCAAAAAGTTTTGAAATCATGTGGCAGGTTCTACAGAACTATAAATTATTGTAATTGATTTCATTACTTGACTTAGAATCCATTTAAAAAGAAATTTCCACATTCATGTCTTCTATTATAGCAATCGTTATTTCGTAATTAGCAAGATAATATTTTGAAAACAGACATTGTACACAAAGAAATTATAAAAGAGAGTAAAGAGAAGGAAAATGTGTCAAAACCGTCATTTAACTTACCAAAAGCAAGAAAAGGGATACTTCTCTGTAATTTACTTTTTCTGAAGTCACATGTGATAAAATGCATGATGCCAAATACCTGTTTTTCACACCTTCTACCATATGAAAAGGTGAAGAGATACCAACATTTTTATTCTGAATATTCTTGGGTTTGTTCCAATTAGAACAGAAGCTACATCCTTATTCTAACTATTATGCAGTATTTCCCCTTCCTTAACGATTGTGAACCTAAAATTAAGAACAAATTACACTACAAAAGTTTGCAGAAAAAAAATAGAAAACTCTCTAAACAGAGGAAGGAGGGGAAAAAATAGCCAAGATTAAATCTGCTGCCAAGGAATAACCAAGGCATCAATCCTTTGTGTTCTCCTGCTCCTAAGACAAAGACAAGCAAGAGTAAGTTCAGCCTCAGTGTTAGATGCTGTCACGCTGATTTATGACACACAGTGTATGCTGGTCCTCCAACATGACATATTGTCCACAAGAGATTCAGCACAAACCAAACTTCTTTCCTTAAAAAATATTGTCCATACCAATTTAACTTCAGTTCCTTAGGTGAAATGCTAATACTTTCTCCACTGGGCCACCTGACCTTCTACAGATGATTTTCCATTTAATTCCATCTCCTCTGCAGAGAAATAAACAGGACAAAGCACTTTTGGTACAACTCCTGTCTTTCACTATATTTTGCAGTATGCTATCATATTAAACAACAAATATTTTTTTCAACAACAAATGTAGGAACTGTCTTTGAATCAGAAATAATTACGGGTAAATTTTCAGTTCCAGAGATGCAAAGACTTTCTTTTACAGCAAAAAGTCCTGCTTTGATACATATTTCATTAAGAACTTGGTAGGGGGTGTGGTAGGTAGAAAAATGTAGTTTAATCAATTAGCATAAAGCTGCTAATTTTTTTGGAATTAGAGTAATTCTATAAAGGAGACTGGCATTGTAAGATATTTAAATTCACAAATTGCAAATGTACTCTCACAAATACAGAAAACAGCATTATACCATATATGAAGATGGATTATTATTAAAGAGAAGTTTAAAGGAACAATATAGGAAAAAAAAGGCAAGTGAAAAATATTTTTGAGGAAGTTGTTAAAATGCTCCATTTTTGCAAGGCTAAAGCTTTTCATGAGTGGAAATTGTGAAAATATGTTTATATGACTCTTTACTCAACAGAAAACCTGCAGGAGAAATGAAAATCAAGTGTGGATAGCTGTTGAAGCTGAATACAAAATTAATATATGCTAGGAATTAGAGTAGATGGTACAGGGTCATTATCCTGAAGGTCAACATGGGAAATAACTGTATTTTCCTTAAGAAGCAAAGCAGTAACCACTGATATGGTGGACTCTCCAGACATTCGCTTTGGGAAGATGAGATAGTGCTCAGGCCACACAGATTTGGCTGGCTAGTTTTGCTCATTTAATGATCTAAATTACTGTTTAGTATCAAAACTTCCAGCCACAGCAAGAAAAGTGTAAGGAAACCAGGAGGTTCTCGCTATTTTTTGACACTGAAAATTCTCCTACATTAGTGTAGCAGACAAAAAAACTTGTCATTTTTATGACACTGTAAAACCACACTAGAAATCAGAGGACAAATGTTTTCAATGCTGTAATTCCTTCCTTTAAGGGTGAGTGGGAGGAAATCAGACCTTCTGAAGGTAAAACCAAGATTAAGGATAGGATTTTTGTTTCCAGAATTAAGTTGCACATGAAGCAAATGAGTGTTGATAGACAGAGCCAGAGGAAAATATAGGTCAGCTGTGTCCTTGCATGCCACAGCGAGGGATCTTACACAGCTGATCCTACTGATACAGCAGTACAGGACTGGGCTCAGAAATAAACTCTTGGCAGCTGAAATCCATGAGATGAAAAGATTTTGAGTGCCTCAAAAAAGTTCAGTGACTCTTCCAACAATTAGAAATCTATATTATAAAATAATTGATATAAGCAGGAGCTATTTATAGCTAATACATTATTAATTATATCCCTGAAGACCAATTTCTGATACTGAAAGGTAAGGGTCATACATGCAACTCACCATCCAGGGATTGGATGTGAGCTAATTCAGTGATAGCAATGAAAGACGCTGGGTTCAAACTTAACTTCTAACAAAAGAGCCTAACAGTTTTGAAAATGCTTCATACACTTGCACATATACACTTGCATGTATGTATAGAAGATATATTTATGCAAAGGAACAGTACAGCCAAGTATTACACCAAAACAAAGCATGAAAATAAAATATTTTATACTCAGACACTCTCAAAATTAAGAGAATAATACTATTTTGATAATTCACAGTTAGATAGGGGGACAAAAATAAATGAAAGAGGTTGCAAATATTTTGCATCAACAATTTAAGAACAGGAATATAACTTGAAGGAAGGAAAACAGGAGAAATACAGTGGTGTTATATGTTGCTTATTCAGAAACTTTACTGTATACAAAATTATTGCTCTGAGAGCAGTTACCTACGTAAAAATTTACTTTGTTTCATTACAGTGTCCTGTGACAAGCCATGCTATGTTGCTCTTCCTTAGGCAGAGTTCCTCTGACACAATGATTTTGGGATCATGGAAACTTAGCTGGCCAAATGTGAGCCAAAAATTGCCTTGAGAAATGGCTACCAAATGTGAGCAAGTCAGACTTTAGTGTGCATACTATTATGCTGGTCTTCTTTGTGGGTTTTTTGAGGAATTAAAGTGTGAAAAGCCCTAGAAACTTATCAACAAAAGGACTTTCCTGAACAGACCTTTCCTAACATTACAGATTAGAAAAGGGGAAAGATCACACACACACGCTCCACCTCTAGCCCCAAGCCCAGCTTTGCCTTGCAAGAGATAGTGACTTCTGTAGTTAACAGCAGTCTCGGAGCCCATTCAATCTTGTACATTTTAATGGTGAGTTTTTAAAGCCTATAATTTTGTAAGATTTTCACTTCTGAAAAGAAATTTGACATGGTTTTTTGCTGATCAAAAAAATTTGTTTTCTCTGCAGCACAAGTAGGACTAAACCAGTCATTTTTTATGAAAAGGTTACCACAAATTCATACATCTTCACACCTGCTTCTGAGAGATCTGATCTGTGAAGGTACCACTGCCCCCCTTTCCCTTTCGTTAAACTTCTGTATGCAATTTCAGTAGAAGTACTTGCAATTGTAATGTGCAAGGTGTCTGTATATCTCATATTCTAGAGTGAACACTGGAAAATGTCATTAAGAATAAAATATTCATTTTAAAGGAAGCAGTAAGTTTAAATTTCAAATACATTACATTTTTTTCCTGCTATGCCTGCCTTTACAAATGCTCCCAATCCTTTTAAAATGTTTGCTTAAATATATACAGTATATATAAAGGGAATAAACTACATGCTATGATATTTGTCCTTTAGCAGGATCCGGTAAGAGAGAGAGGGGGAGGAAGGAGAAGGAGGGAAAATCTTGACAAGAATATATATTAGAGCAATCAATAAAAAGATAATCCTTGGAATTCATGAGTCTTTAAAATAAGATGCATTTTCTTGTAGTAATCCTAAAAACCTATAAAAGAATATTCAAGCAATAAACCCCCCATAACTCATATTTAACCTTTCATCATGTAGAACTACATATTAAATAGCTTAGAAACTGCATGCTGTGTAAGTGCATTCAAATAAGAGCAGAAATAGAAAAATGTAAATGCTACACCTTTTTTAACATGCATTGCACAGCCAAGAACATCTGCCAGCTGACCCCATAATCCAATCGGCTGTTCAGAAGCAATCATATCCTTATCTAAGAGCTGTAGAGCTTCTACATGCCATGCCCATTTTCTTTAAGAGATGGAGCAAAATGTAGTTAACCAACTCTTCAACAACTTTCAAACACTTAGAGGTACGAGACCAAAGTAATTCAACATATTACATGGACCTGCATTAAAATACTGTCGTCTTTTCCTCAGATATTGTAATTCATTTTTTAATTTCACAGCGCAACAACACAGAGGAAGTTTAAGGCTGAAGTGACTATATCAAATCAAGTGCTTACCAAGTGTATACAGCCCACACAAACTGTTTGTCATTTCTAGTAGAAAATAACAAAACCTGGAATAAAATCTGGAAGAGCTCAACCTAGTCCATCTAATGAGAAGAAATACATAAAAGCTGAATTAATTGTTCTAACTCTGAGTTTACTTCTCACATCTGCTGCAAAGGAGCAGACTGCTTGAGAGGCTCTACAGGCAGGGGGGGATGAAGACATCCAAAGGAGTGGCTTCAAGATACTCCAGAAGAGCCAAAACTCTGTGGAATTAAGAGCATAACCCCCACAGAACATGATGCAGTAACAGAATGTATCATTATCTCTGAATAAAATTAAACTTCTGCTAAAAAATTCTGTCCTAAGTACACAAGCAACCTGTACTACAGTGACTGAACTTATCCTAGGAGGACAGTTTGTTATGGAACAGGTTATGTGATTCAAATAACTATTTTATCCATCAAATAAATAGTTTTAATCATGCAAATTGCCCCTCTCTCCAAAGCTTTGCTAAAGTATCTGTACTGGCCGGGCACTGGACATGATGGGAAATGGTGAGAGAATTGTTGGAACAGTGTTTCAAGTAACACTCTCTGTAGTTAAATTTATGTCAAATACCTGAAAGGCATTAAAAAAAAAGACATAAAGGGGTCTGCCAAGAAGCTTAGAAAACACCCTTCACAAGAAGAGGGTGAAAAGATTATTTGGCTTAATGAGAAAAAGACACAAACTGACTGAGGGCTTTAATTATAAGACACTGGAAAATGGAGGGTCCTCCAAAGTAATTGATTAAGCAATAACAAGACCCAAGCTTAGAAGCATAATTAAAAAAAAAAAAAAATACTGGAGGAAATAATAAGGGAAATCTACTGGTGCCTAGAGGAGTTTATTCTTGGTGTTAAGTTATCTAACATCTTTATCAATTCCATAAAACACAATGTAACATGGTAGCCAGTGAAAGATAGAGCAAATCTCAGCAGAGAGGTGATTTAGCTTTCTTATGCCTGATATCAAAGAAAAGCAAGTATTTTACTGCAGGTATTTAACCCAGATTATATAAAAATAATTAGGATGCCACATATTTACATATAAAGAATCTACAGAGCTTTGCTCTAGGATTTAAACACTGCCCAGACCAGAGGAAACAGAAGACAATCTGCCTTGCAGTGGATTAATGATATGTGTCCAGCTTAGCTAAACAGCAGTGCAATCAGCTAATTTAGTTTACCATCTGGGTAGGCAACTTGTGCATGCTGCAATGTGCCTAAGGACCTCGGTGTTTCTAAATCAGTGCTGGAAGTCAAAGTCCAGTGGGTGCAGACCAAAACTCCTTCCAAACTGCACAAAGGATTGAGAAGCATTTGGGGAGGCAATTAATAGAATCATGTACACAATATGTGTATGTGTGTGCACATCTAAGTGTGCACATATATACACACACTTTCCTTATTAGCACAATTTCTTCTTATCCTAAAAGCTCCAAAATATATAGGATCTGATCCAATCCTATAAATCTAAATTGGAAAAAGATAATCCACTTGTGCGCTTAAACAGCTTCCATTTCTATCCTAAAAAAACCCCAAACCCACAGGGAAAGAAACAAAAAACTCCCCAAAACCAACCAAACAAAAAACCACCCCAAAACCCAAAAAGTCACAAACCTAAAGAAACAGACCTTAATGCAATTCTAAGGTTCCATTACTAGAGCCCGCAACAGAAAGCCCTCTAATGAATTCAGTGAGTTTTTGATCAAGACTGTGTTCCCACTAAAGAGGCAAAAAACATCAACCACGTTTATAATAATACCAGCCGTGGCACTTTGCAAGCACTGTGCACCGATAAACCGTACAAAGACATAATTTCCAAGTTTAAACAATTTCTTTCCTTTAATAACTTCTGAAAGGCTTTTGAAATTAGCAGATCTAATGTGTGTGGGAATAGGCAACACTTTATAGCAATAGGTTTACTTTTAATGGAAGTAGTCTGCTGTGTCTATGGGTAACAAACCCCAGTATCTTTTCATTACAAAGGAGCTTATTGTTACCATACGACTTACTGTGGGATTTCATTTTGCCTCTTTGGTGATCTGTCTGATCTATTAAGAAAAGCACTGAGGTATGGACAACATACACTTTATTGCAGTTTTATATTTTTGTAGTCCCTGCTGCTTCTGTTAGGCTACTGCCTATGAATTTCAACTAGTAATAAGGAAAAGGAAAAAAAAAAAAAAAGTATTTACCAAGTTTCTCACAGGAAAAAAAATAAACTATGAAGAAAATGAGGCAAGTTCAGAATCAGGTGTTAGAAGTGGTGCTGCACCAACGGTTGCGCAGAAAAACAACTGGATCCACCAGCTCTAGCACCTACAAACCACTACATGAATAAATCTTTGTATGAATGCTACTGAAGTCCTTCTACCCATACTATGTAAAGTATTTTTTTATATATATATTCATAACTTATATATTAAGTCCCTTCTGCATGACTGTTTCTGTTCTATTAATTAATTTTCATGGTTGAATCTGAAATAAAGGATAGGCAAAACTAAATAGTACTTCATCAGTGTTAATCAGTGTTGAGAATTAATCAGCAAGTGTAGAAAATCACTATTAGTTTTGCAGAAATGCATACAGCATGAAGAAGCATTTAAATAGATGCTGATCTTTTTTTAAGAGTAGCAATTTAGAGATTACTTTCCTCTGATGGGATACTTCAATATTGAATATACAGAGATTAATGTTCAAGGGAACTTGTGTTGTGTTGAAGAGAAATGTTGCTAAAAATAGCAAGATATATGTTTCTGTAGCAACCATAGTCTCAGAGAGAATTAAAAAGTTTTAAAGTACCCATAACATCTGAGCTCTCTGATGCCTACACTCTGTCCAGGTGGGATTATTCATCCAGGGCTTCCTGCACTCCAGGAGAAAAAAATTCCTTCATATAAGAAATAGTGTTTCAGGTCAAAGTCTGCTGTTGAATGAGCATCTCCCCCTCAATCCTCAAGAAGTTTGAGGATTGCCTACAAAATCTGACAGAAGTTGTGGTCCCAGAGATAACTTCTATTTTTAATTTCTTCACCAGCACAGTACCTTTTCATCACAATTAAAAATACAGTAAGCACAGAAAGATTGCTGTTGGCTTTTCAACACCGCTCACCTGATTCTTGAGATCCAGCTTTGGGCAGGGACGACCTCCATTGTAAGGCTTCTCCTTAAGCCACCTGTATCGGACTTTCACCCCCGGTCCACAAGAAGAGCTGCAAGGGGACCAACTGGACCAATCGCTTAACTTGCAATCAAACGGGCAAGGGACCGTGCAAGATTCTTCAATGTAACCTAAACCAAAAATTTAAGAAAGGTTTTAATCACTGCAACTAATGAACTCCGATCCTCTGATGTCTCACTGCAATCTGTGCAATCAACACAAAATGAGAACTTCTTAAAGAGGAGACATTTGGCAGGTTGACAATGACTTTCCAATGTGAGATTATGATATTGTTTGGAAAGAACAGCAGTGACTAAAACTAATTATTACTTGGTTTAGTCCAGTGAAGGCTGTGATAAAACTGATTGATGTAAAGGACAGACATTGGCAGAAGTATCTGTTGTGAGGCTGGTGGTCACCAACAGGTGGTAATTATCTTCTCTGTGAGGTCCTGGCCGAAATAAATTCTGGAGAACTAAGTGTACAGCCTAATTTTGTACCCCTTTAGTATTGCGCTAGCCATCTCCAGAGCTGGCACAGGCAGGGAGGCAGAGGCTCTCTTCCCAGCAGACAGAACCAGAGGATGGTGGAGGCACCAGAGCAGTGCTCTTGGCAGCTCCCAACAGGACATGTGAGGGACCTGCCTGCAGCCTGCCAGCTGGAGCAGTGTGGGACTCGTGCTTGGGAGAAGCAGATGAAACCTGCTTCTCACTTCTTTCTGGTAGCTCTCTATACATCTTTCCAACTGTTTTGCCTATGCTGTGGTTTAACCTCAGCCAGCAACTAAGCACCACACAGCCACTCACTCCTTCCCTCCCGCAGCGGGATGGGGAGAGAACTGGGAAAAAAAAACAACTCATGGGTTGAGATAAAGACAGTTTAATAAAACAGAAAAGGAATAAAATAAAAATAATGGTGGTAATAATAATAAAAAAATTAGTATATACAAAACAAGTGATGCACAATGCAATTGCTCACCACCCACTGACCAATGTCCAGTCTGTTCCCAAGCAGGAGCCCCTGGACAACTTTCCCCCCAGTTTATACACTGAGCATCACACCATATGGTCTGGGATATCCCTGTGGTCAGTTGGGGTCAGCTGTCCCAGCTGTGTCTCTTCCCAGCTTCTTGTGCACCCTCAGCCTCCTCGCTGGAAGGGCAGCATGAGAAGCTGAAAAGTTCATGAGTTAATATAAACACTACTTAGCAACAACTCAAAACATCAGTGTGTTATCAACATTACTCTCATGCTAAATCCAAAACACAGCACCATACCTGGTCCTAGAAAAAAAATTAACTCCATCCCAGACAAAACCAAGACACTGGGTTTCCTAAACAGCATTTTAAAGCTTTGCCTTCACCTTAACCTGACTTGACATAAAAGCCCTCCCAAGATCATCACCTCTTAATATCAGAATACCAGACATCCGCAGGAACAACACCTTGCTGAATTAAAACCCAACAGGTTTTCTCAGAGGAAAAACAAGGTTCCTTCATACAGGCACAACCCCACAGCTGATTTAGGAGCTGGCATATGGGAAGAGAGATTTTGCAGAGCCCAGCACTGGCCGTGGAGTGCGGCCGAGCCTTCGGGGCGACCGGGGAATTACTGGCAGCAGTCTTGGGTCGGCAGTGTGGAATAACTCCTGCACCTTGCTGCTTACCGTGCTGCATTTGTTCTTCTTGAGTTTCTATTATCTGCTTGTCATGTCTGTATGTACCATTTTAATTTAAACAAAAAAGAGATTTCATGTTAGACCGTGAAAGTCAGTGGCTGCTAAGATCAGCCTTTATTACAGGCGGCTTCAACCCTCTGACATCTCTGGCAATGACGGTCACGGAAATAACTGAATTTCATCCTATGTATTTCTGATGTTTCTCATTTTTATGCCCTTTCTTTCTGTTTGTTTTTCATTGCACTAACGCTCCCTCTATATTCCTTACCTACAGAATACCAAATTAGCTCATTCAATTACTCTTTTATGAAGGGTTTCCCCACTCTATCAAGGTGACAGTCACTGCAGCAGGGAGGAAAAAAAAAAAAAACAACCAAACAACAAAACCCAGAAAAAAACAACCCAGAAGCAGCTACCCTCCAAAATCCCCAGACAACAGCCACAAACAATGAGAACCAAACTCTGTGAGAAACACTGAGGCTGAGGCACCGAGCTTACTCTGGCCCAGAGCTGGATTTACCAGCTCTGCCGTGCCTGAACCTGCTGCTGACTCTGAAGCAGGACTGCGTTACACCCTCAGCATCGACCCACAGCAGCAATACGCTGCCTCCCTCCTGGTCTTCATGCTTAAGTCAGTAACAAGAAAGGTTTCAGACTTATTTAGGCATCCCCCTCCTTGTAGAAGTACAAGAAATAGTGATGTTGTTTTTGTAAACAGTGCCTTAAAAAATACTAGAAACAACAGTAGTTCCCTCCTTCAGTTCAATGATGCTTTATTTCTTCTTTTTACTTCATGATGGTGCTGTTCCCTCTTCCTTTACAGCAGTCACCCCGTAGCCTGACAGCTGCAATCATTTCCCCGGTAACTCACACTGTAACTCTTCCCTAAAGGTACAGACCTGTCCCCAAACGGTGTGCTCTGGTTTTCTTTGCTACCTTTATCTCCATGTGCTGCGTCGCCTTTTCATTTGCAGCTCCAAAGCCACTGGAATTGGGTATCTTAATTATTTCCAACCTAATCCATTACAGTGGTGTTCGCATGTTTGAGATATTTCAACTTTACATGCTTTGTATTCTCATCCAGGTGAGATAACACCCAGGCACACACATATACAAATATTTCCAAAATAGACTCACTTTTTTCCCCCCAAATGAAACTCCCAAATATCCCACTAATATTCTATTCCACCTGCTTAGGTTGCCACTCAAAGCAATTCATAATACATTATGATAAGTAAAAGAAATTTTCTCCTGATAGGTTTATGAGAATCATTTCTTAGGCAGTTCTCCAAAGAGTTCTGTTCCACCACTGTATGAAATATCATTTTTCCTTGGGCTGTGTGACAGCCTAGGTAATTAACTCTCAACAGAAACAAAGGAAGTGCCTTGTTTCAAAGTAGGATTAGACAGAGGGGTTATCAACTTATCAGTGAAGGCAAAATGGGCTAAGCCTTTCGGCAGTTCAAGACCTAACTCTATAATGAAATATAAGACAAAAAAAGAAATATAATAAGAAAAGAAATATAAGGAAGAGGAAGGAAAAGTTAGAATAAACAAAAATAACCTATTGTATTTCATCCCCATGAAGTGCAGTGTGGATCCCTCAGTGAACCACAGAATTTCTAAAGATGTCCTGTTGCTAAGAGGCCAGCTCATTATTTTTTGAGTTTCCTCACCCATATTTCTAAATTTCATTAAGTGTAAACAAATAATGGCCAGCTAATAGAGCATTAAATTACCATACTGCCCAGAGGAAGACAATTCTCCATACAGAACAATGCTACAGAATCAAAATGGGAACATAACTTTCTTTCAAGCTCTTCTCACAGGCTGCCATTATTTCTTCTATCAATCACTTGTTGAGATACCCATGGATCAAAGATTTCATTCAACAAAAATTTTCCTCCAAAAATCTTTATGTGATGTATCCTCTCTGCTCAGACAGAGAATGTCTTTATGGCTATCTTTTTATGAGAAACTAGTAAATAATGTTGTACTCAGTTCATCCATTGCCTATGAGAACAGGATATTTGTTTTTCTCTGGAGAACCCAAGCAATGGCTTGCCATTGACAGGGGCATGAAAAGATTTCAGCATGAATACCCATAATAATCCTAGTATTGGCATTCCTAGAAAACTTGTAGCATTGGCATGGTGCATAATACAAAGAAAACCCCAAAACAAACAAACAAAAACCCCAAAACCCAAAAAAGCCAAAGGAGATATGCTATTAAAACAACCTATTAATAAAGAATTCTGTATTCAGACTATTATCCAGAGGATTACTTACCATAACAGAATATGAATAAGGGAAACAGCATAAACATTTCTGAGTTATGGTTGCTCAGCTTGGGAAGACTAACTCAAGGTTGAGTTTACACAGCTGGCTTTGTCAGTGTCATCCTTAAACATCTCACTCATCCATCACATTCCCCATTCTTCTCTCCTCTGCAGAAGATGGTACCAAAGATTTGTTAAGTTTCCAAGACCTTCTATGGAAAAAGATGCTCTCTTCTCCCCAGCCCTACTCAGCCTGTTTTCCGTGTGTTCTTATATTATTTCTTGAAGCTTCCTTTAACTTTTTTTTTTTATTCCTCAAAATCTCAAATCCCATTAAAATAAAGCTCATTTAATTTAGAAACAACAGATGAGAGCCTCTGTCCTATCTGAGCCAACAGCAGGCTCCTGAACGCCACAGAGCTGGAGCTGCACACAGAGATGTCACAGGAGGTAGCAACAGAAACACCAGTGCATGGGATATTTAAGTAGGCGCTTTGAAACATACTACTGGGAATAGTCCTGAATTGGCAGGAAAAACTGAGCTGGATGATCAAATGAGCTTTTTCTATGTTTAAGCACTATTGTTTTACTACTGAGACACTGCCAACATAATGGGATGAACAAGTGCATTTACCTAGGCTGCACAGCTCATTTTACTATTATTTATTCATTAAGAACAATGCGCTTGTTGCTCTACAAGCCACAAATGGAGTCTCTTCCCTAAAGTGTCTATAATAAACAAAGCACCCACAGATTACACAGGGTGTACTGGGAAGGCTCAAACACACGACACAGCAACCATTACTCGTCTCATTTCTGCTGTGCAGCCCAAGAGACAAAGCAATAGCAGGTAGATGGATAAAGTGAGGATGATGGTCTGGCAGGTGTTGGAGGTTAAGGCTCAAATAGATGGTGTAAAAACTGTTATTGTCTCATTTTTGCTGTGCAACCCAAAAGAACCAAAGCAACAGAAGGCAGCTGGGTGATGGGCTGGTGGGTGTCAGTGGCACAGAAGCATGAAGAGGCTGTGGATTGCACTACAGCGCCATGGGGAGTTCTGAGTAGCACAATTTCTTTCCCACCTACACAAGACACTGCATATATCACACCAGGCACAGCCAGCAAGGGGCTGCAGTGTCCTTCCTTGTCCCCCTCTATATCTGCAAACGGATTGTGGTGGGAGAAGCAGGTGACCAGCAGCATTACAAGCTAACGTAAGACACTGGCATCCACCTGACTGTTGCACTTGCAAATGATAAATTTGCTGTGGGTGTAAGGTCTGCACACAGCGTTAAACAACAGTGCCAACAGGATTCCAGGAGGCTGACTTAAAAGTGATTTGAAAATAAACAATTCTCCAGCAGCTTTGGAAACAGATGCACTTCTAATTGAATTGGCTTTAAACTCATTTGTATCCTCTCTAACATATTTCATCATTTCAATTAACAAACTTCTAGCAGTTCTACCCTTGTTAGTAAACCTTGAGGTGCTTCAGAAAACTCAAGGTCATTACTATGAGAAGGACAATTCTGTGCATCACCACAACTGCCACTGGTAATAACCCCACTAATTTCCAATGTAGTCTATATGATAAAAGAGATCACCCTTTAACAAGGGAGCAGCAGAGTGGACAGTGACACAGGAGAAATGTTTCTAATTACACAGACCAAAGGTAGAGGAAAAAAGTTGATTCATTTTGCAATTAATATTTACATTCATTTGGTTACTGACTGTGAAATATGTAGAATAACACCAGTAAATCCATGCGGTGCTAAAAGTCTAATAGCTAAAGACTTTATAAGGGAGACCTAGTGGACCATGGCACTCAGTGGGCCAGATTCTGCTCAGCTGAAGCTTTGGGATCTCCTACAAAGCAAACCTCATGTTTTAACTCAGGTTAAAACTCAGCATCAAGCACAGACTGCAGTTAAGAGACTAACTCCACCAGCTGAACACATCTCTACAGTTGGGGCTTTCCCAATGTGCTGTGGATAAGGCAGCCACCGGCCATGGGCCACACGGCATGATCGAAGGCTACAGCAGCTTGTAAGCTACCAGGGCAGCAGCTTGTCCTAAGCAAACCAGGTCCAATTTAAAACCTGCTTCAAGGGAGAACATTATTAACTGAAGGAAACTAAGCCAAATAAGTCTGGGAATCTTAAAGTTGCTAACAAATTCAGCTGCATCTGAAAAGGTTGTAGTATTGCCATGCAGCAAATGTTCAATTTTTTTTTTTTTTTTTTTTTTAATAGGCAAGGATTTGAGAGATTTTATGCATTATTAGTTTGCTAGCTGGGAAATGTAAGAGATAATCTAATGAATACATTCAGTAAATGTACAACTAAAAAACCCAGCAAAAAAACCTTTCACATCAAATATTTTGCAAAGATCATATAATGGACCCTCAGCTAATTTATTCCCACTTGCTCTTCTCAACAGAGAGGCACATGCTCTCGTTATCTCATAGCAGACTGATTATAGATTCTAAATAGACCAGAGAGGACTTGTAAAAAACACTAGCAAGTTTAACTCAACAGTATTGTTATTGAAATTCATCCAAAGGTTGGTTTTATTGCTCAATTTCACAGTCTCTATAAATCCTGATGAGGCAGTCCGGTTGGTGCTGACTTTGCGTTATGATTCTTAATTTCTTTTGATTTTGCATTACAGTTCTCTTCCTTAAAGAACTTGCAAGCTTACATTCTGAGCTACGTACAAACCATAATAGTTGATAGATCTAATCTTTTAACTAAATAAGGAAGTCTCCGTTAATTAGTACATTCTTTGTAACAGATTGCAGAACAAGCAGAGAACTCTTCTGGAGAAGAGAGATTTGTCTGCTGCCTTCTCAGTGCAAATAAATAGTGCAAATAAATAAGACTTCACAGCGTACATTCATCTCGCAGGGAACTTTCGATGCAGAGAGGCAGAAATCCGCTGCACAAATCTGTCTGGATTCCAAAACCAGCTGTGGAAATGATTCCCCTCTTCCTGGGGCTGCTCCCCTGCAGCGGCTGGGCCAGTTGCTTGGGAGCCCTGTCTTAAGAAAGTCCTTACTCAAATAAAAAAACATCCACTGGAATCAACAGCGGTTAGGATAGTAGCTCAGCTGTGTTTTTCTATATATACTTTACTCATCACCCTGACACTGGGAAAATCATCTTCTTTGTCCAAACAAAACGGAGTAGCTTTTTTTTAGTTTATCAGTGTCCTCATCCTCTGTATATCAGGAAAGAAACTCATCCCACTGTACTTTATTATGAGCTGTTTAGCATCTAAGTTCTTCAGGCTACTCAATTCATAGTAAAAGCAGATTTTTAAAACAAGCCTGAGATTCTGTTTGTTTTTTAGTATTATTATGAGATTTATATAAAAAATAAGGCTTTACAGTCTTCCACAATACATCACAAAGACAAAATTAAATTGTCCACAGACCGTCAAATTCCCCTCTTGCTCCTACATCTGACTTCTCTCAGAGGCCCAATTGCACAGTAGCTCCAAAAATAGATGTACATTGCAGAGTGCTCTGAAGATCAATACAGACTTGAGCAATTTGGACCAGGCGGGAAACATCTTCCAGAGCCAAGGGTCCATCACTGCGAGAAAGCTGCCGCCAAATGTCACCAAAAATATCTGCCCCCATCAGTAAATCATATATGGACTGAAGGTCAATGGTTTCAGGCTCTGCTGGAGCTCACTAAGAAACTCAATTTCAGAGTTTGTGGCCCTCTGTGGAGAGCATCATTCTGCCAGTTTCTAAAGGTACGACATTAGGCATTGTCAACACAATATGCCATCTCATTTCAGCTGCCAACCTGCGACCCCAAAACGCAGACAAGCTTCATTTAGACAACTTCCCTCGGACAACAACGCAACGGTTTCCATTTTACAGAATGGGAAACGCTGATGCATTTCCTTGTATCCTGATAATTAGCATGTACTGCGCATTATAATATTGCTCTTATTTCAGACAAAATAAACCACTAGATGACTCTGCAGAAGAAAGGAACACAAAGCAATTAAATCCATGCGCAATTAATATTATCAAGAAAGTTCGCAACAATGTGAAAAAAACCCTTATTTTTTTCCTTTAAATATATGTTCCTAGTATTTTAATTTACAAAGTCAAGAGGTATTATTACCAAGTGTAAGGGCCTCTGTTCAAGGCACTGAAAAGGCAGGGAGAAGCTTCTGAGCCCGCGGCAGCCTCCACAGCCTCCCTCCCCGCCGTCACGGGAGGCGAGTGACACAGTGACCTCTCAGATCAATACATTCAAATCAATACACTGCCTCAATTCCTTCCCATCTCATCGACACTAAATGAGAAACCTAACTACACGCTTTAATTATACTGGAGCTGTTTTAAAGATGCCACTAACCATTACCAGCATTAGGAAGATCTGTGAGTACTCTTCCAAATGCCAGGCAGCTGCCGCGAGGTCCAGCCTGCTCAGATAAGGAGTTTCACTCCTGCTATCAGAGGTCACCTTGCTACAGAGGCAGGATACAAACGCATCCGACATTCTTAAATAAAGCTGTACTATAAAAAACGTCTGATGGAAACAAGATCTTAAGAAAGGGAACAGTCCTGGCTTTCCACAGCTTAGACACGGGGAAAGCAGCACAACTCATTTAGATGATGGAAAACCTTGAGATGGAAATAGGACATTTCTGTGATGTTAGCAGGCCCCAAGCACAGAGTACCGATGCACTGAATTCCTGATAGACTTTTGTTTCAATTTTGCAGCGTGACTTTGAGCACTCTGGTTGTGTAGTTCAATCTCCTCTGCTGGAGGACTTCAATGAATTCAGACAGAAGCAGAAAGCGAAGCAATCTTGTTAAATAATATGTTTCTTAATGGTCGCTCCTCCATGTTACCAAACACAAATGAGATCCAAGATTTCACAGAGGGAATCTCTGTCTGTAGTGAGGAATACCAGAAGTTTTGCAAACCAGACTCTCAGTAATTTAATTTACACCATCCTCATTTGCAAACCTTGGAGGACAGAGAGATTTCAAAGTATATCTCAGACCCAGGAATAGACTAAGGTAGGATAAATTCTCAGTTACCCATCAATATCATCATGATAATCCTTAGAGCAGGGCGAGCTGAAGTTTAATTTTATCCACATTTCCTAATTCAGGCTCATTTCCTCAAATCTTCTGAAGTCAGCTGTTGTTATGTTTCTGAATTGCTTTCCCAAACTCTTTAATCAAGCAGACTACATCAGGCACCTTAAAAAGATACCTACTACGTGCCCATCTGCCCCCGTCATTCTAACTTTATCACTGCATGCAGTGCTCCAGCAAACTCATTGCTGCTCAGGCAGTCAGCTCATTTTATTCAGACACTGGCCTATGTGCCGAAACTGGAATTCTTATTTTTGCAGGACTCTTGTTCCATACAAGGAGGAACACATGACACTGCTTCTGAAGATCTTCAGAATAGGTCAGATGTGAAACCCTTTAACTCCTGTGAAATCCACTAAAACACCTACTACGTCCAGCTGTCACAGGGGTTCCCACCAGTGGTCAAGATATGAAACTGTAACTTTCCACTTAAAAATTATTTGTCATCCATTTATTTGCCTGAAAGTCCTGCTCATCAGAGCTGTACAAAAGACAATAAGTTTAAAAAACATTGGAAAAAAGCCCACACGACAGGAATACTGTGAACTATCACCAGTACCTGACACTTCCCAGTACAGGCTGGGAAGGACATGTCTCAAAGGGATCATGAAGTTCTCCACAAGCAGGAAAAGTGTAGAGGTCTTAACACTAGAATACATAATTCATGAAAAGGCTTAGGCTAAAATGGTATTTCTTCATACTTCCAGTACAATGTATTAAATGGAATGACACATAAGGAGAGAAAAACGTTAATTCTAAATGTATCTTTGTATGCTAACATTTTATTAGAGCCTTGCTTCATAACAGGCTGTATTTGTGACAAATGCATTACTAAGGCCGAAGAGAACAGGCCACATTTCAAAGAGATACTCTTACTGTAGCCTACTGCAGAAATCAGGGCAGTAGATTGCCCAGTGCATTAACTTGCTATCAAAGCTCTCCTAAACCTCTGATAGACTATTTCTACACTGAGTTACTATTTCTACACTAAAAACCTTCCCAACTCCCATGGAAGAGCTTTAATCAACCTGTCAAAACCAGAGAAAAACTGACTGAGCCTAATAATAGAAACAAAAGGCACGGACATGAGCAAGGGTGGGCAGAGGTGGTCTGGCAAGTGGAGGCTGACGATGACCATCAGACACAAGAAAGCCGGTTTGAGGTTAATAAAAAAATCATTCTTTCACATAGTCTGGTACTGCTGCCTCTTTGAAAGGGTCATTTTATGGAATGCAGCAAAAAGCATAAAAGAAATTTGGGCAAAAAGACACGCTATAAAGATTTATATTTAAAGCCAAGGAGTAACAACAGACATCACTATAACTAAATGCAGCACCTAGAGAGGATGCTGCTAAAAGCAGCTAATCCTCTTAATATTTCCTCATAAGACGCATACTTGCTTTCTGTAAGAAGATAAAGATCTAGAAGAATGTACATTTCTATGTACTAATGCCTCAGGGAAAGTCTTACTTTGCTTTAAATAAGCTTCTTTGATAGCCAGTTTGACCCACTCAGAAATAACGTTTTTGATGGCTGTTTACCTTTGATTCTGTTGCCAGAAAAACATAGAGAACAGCAACGTCTGAACAGTTGTCTTGTGATCAAATTTCATTTGATAAATCTTTTAACATCCAGGAAGGAAGAATTGTAGCCAAATTTTCTTATCACGAATAGATTTTGGAAAAAAGAAAACAAAAAGATAGGGAATAGATCATTGTTACTTTAGCACCGTTATGAGAGCAATATGTAAAAATCCTGGAGTCAAACAAGAAATGGAGGGCAGGTCCTTTATGGGCTCTATTTCTGTGCTTACAGCTCCCCTGGCAGCCACAGCTGTAATTAAGAGTGTCACTGCACATCCAAGGAGATGTCTAGAAATGTTGGAGAGAGGTCCAGAGGAGAACCCAGACAGGATTTCGGGGCTAAAGTTAGAAGCTATTTAGCTCTGAGATGGCAGAAAAACAGTCAAATGTGACAGTGGCTTTGAAGAGTCCTGAAGTGGGGACACAAGGGTAGGACAGCCCTGTTTGCAGTTGGCAACACCTTTTGGCACCCATGATCCAAACCCAGCCTTAATTCCCATGCCAGGGGATGGGATGGGCAGAAAATAAGGTGAATTTTTAGCTGAAACTTTCTCCTCAAGCAGTCTTTGAAAAGCTTTGTCCTGGTAATACAGTCATTTTTCTGTAGGCCACAGAGAGATATACCACAGAGACACATGGGGAAATCACAGAGAGAAACAAGAGTACTGTAATATTTCATTAAATCCAAATGCCAAAAGAAGGGTCGGGTAGTCTGAACACAGGGTCTACAGGTTATCATTAACCACCAAGACCACCTCCTACTCCCACACTTTTAGGGAGGAGGAAACATCCCAAGGCTGCCACGTGTGGAGTCTGGAGCTGGGAAGAGGACAGCCTAGACAGGGTTGCCCCATTTACCTTGTAAAAGAAAAGAGGCTGTCAAGAATGAGGCTGTCAAGAATGAGGCCTCCTCAATAAGTTGTTTGTAGGATGCTGTTTATGAAAGTACAGAAACCACTTAAACTAGTTGGATTCTGGAATTAATGGTTTGTGTAAAAACTGAAATTTCAATATAAAATTTCATTTAGACTAAGAAATTAAATACTTAGGAATTTCAAAAAACATGGGTGAAACTTCTGTTCAGAAAAGTTTCTATTTCTGAAGATTTTCAAAACAAAATTTCTGCAACAATTTCATTCTTCAAAATAAAATTTACCAGATAAGGAAAAATGTATACCACAGTAATTGCTAAAATAGCTTTCAAAAATTCAAAAATAAACAGGCATTTATTCAACATAGGTTTTCCAAGTTCTTTATTTCCAAAATTGTTACCTTGTAGGAAAGGTAAGTTTACTATCAGTCCAGGATAGACTTAGCTCACATTTCTTTAACCTATTAAGTTTTGCTTATAGCTTTCTAGGCTACAGAAATATCATTTTGCAGAACAATTATTGAAATCTAGTGACTAAAAGATACTTGAAAATATCTCATTTTCTCCTAAAATGACAGCACGGGGATTCACACACCACAGGGTTTCAGAGCAGCTCCTTGTGTTAACTCACAGGTAGGTCATACAATGTTTATCAAGCTAGTGGCCAGGATTTTCACATAAGGGAGCGTAAACCCCAGAGGAATGTCCCCAGCAGAAATAGAGTGTTACCCTGGGCTGACCTTTCAGAAAATTAAACTTCATGAGACTTGGTACTACCTGGTTTTCAGCATTAGGAGTTGAAACTCCTGATCCATGATCTTTGCATCCTGTCCTAAATCTCTCTACGCTGGGGACATGGCTGATCAGGACAGAAGCAGCACTGTCACATGCTGCCCTGATGTGTCTCAGAGCAGGGAACATCCCACCAGCAACCACAAAAACTATAGAGTTTTCACATCACCAACATTTTTAACTCCTCCTGGTGCATCTGTTTGCTAATCCCATCCATTCGGGATTAGAGAGGACATTTCCAAGAAGAGACATGGCCAGCAGCATTCCCAGTAGCAGTGTTATGTCGCCCTGACTGGGAGGAACCGGGTTACACCCCTGCATCAGCAGGTGCCAGAGAACCCTCTGAGCAAACTCAGGCCTCTTTGATTTGTCCACCCACAACTAAAACACAGTACTGTTGAGAATAAGGAGGTATATGAGCATCCCTGCCGTGCCCTTCATAAATTTAGAGATAATTAAAGCTTTTTAAGGTGACTGTAGGTTGAAGCTAACTGCTCTGTGATTTAAAGCCAGGATCTATTTGTCTGTTGTGTCTTTCTTCCAGGTTCCTGTTGTTGCGAACACAGCAGAATTTGAATAGTATAAGCGCTCTTCATAAATTCCTGCTTTCCATAAATTGCCTGTTGGATCAAAAGCAGAACCTCTGTGCAAGAGCACAGAAATCTCCAGCCTTTGATTTGGAACAGATGAGGCACCCTACGTTCCTCTAAGATTAAAAAAAAAAAAAACCTGTTGGCACAGCACACAAAAAAGAGAGTCAAAGGAACTACATGAAATAATTCAAAACAAAGGAGGTGGAAATTCAAAAATAGTACAAGGAACTCAGATGACAAATTGAAAAGCAGATGAAACTGCAATTAAGAGGACAATTTCATGTCCAAAGAGGATGCTCCAAACACCAGCCAGAGAATGGAGACCCTCTGGACTAGCAATGAGCTGAACACAATATAAGCCAGTCTTCTGATGGGAAGACAAATTAAGGCAAATTATCAATTACATTTTTGTAATGTAGTTAGAGATAGTTACCTCTATCCATAATTTCATAAATGCATTTCCAAATTAAAGGAAGGAAAGGAAGAATGAACCAAATCCAGGAAAAAAGAATTAGCTCAATTTGGAAACTGCAGGTCACTCATTTCTTGACCTTATTGGACGGGCAATCAAGGAAAATTACAACACCACTAAAATAAAGCAGTAGACTAATCACAAAAGCCAGCCATGAAAAAAAAAAAAAAACAACTACAGTGCGTTTTTTCTGGACATCAGAGAAAAGGTTTGGTATAGAAAGGAATAAAATTCAGAAAAGTCTGGGATTTGTATTTTTAAGCTTGTCATACCTAATCATGAGCTAACGCAAAATTAAACTGCAGTGAAGATAGGTAAATTAGTCAGGGTGTGACCTGTGTACCCACCACAGCTGACCCAGAGTATTCACATGAGCTGTGCTGGCTCAGGGCAGAGGTCCCTCCAGCCCAGGTCTCAGCTCCTTACAGAAGAAACTAGACACCAGGCAAGCCAGTAGTGCATTTCCATTTAGGCAAAGCTGGAGTGCTTTTGTCTGCACTGGTTTTGGACCTTGGGATACTCTGTATGCGGCAACTACAGCAACAGGGAGAAAATCCATTTCCTGTTGACAAAGGATGCTTAAAGGGTTAATATATTTGCAGATAATAGGTTTAAGAGAGTTGGAGTCTAGACTGATGACAAACACAGATGAATAGATTTCAATTTTTTCTGGTTTCTTTTTTTCCCCCTCAAGTTGCAAATGCAGAACTGCTCACAAAACACAGCATAAGATCAGGGTCTCAGACTCTGAACACCTCTGAACAGTGATTAATTTCTACATTAGACAAATTCACAGTACATTCACTTGGTAACTATGATACATCCACATAATAAGTCACATTGACACGAGTGAACTAAACCCTACTGCAGTGGTAAGTTCAACAACCAGGTTTCAGTCAGGGAAAGTGAAAATCATTGTTGCAAGAAGGCAAGAGCCCAGAGTTTGCTCTCTAGGACAGCTACAAACTGACCTATTCTATTCTATACCAATTTTATTGTTCTATACCTTGTAGTCATGACATTATCAAGTCTGGTACAAACTTAAATCTTCTTCTAAGGCAAAGCTTGCATCCTTACATCTGTCCTTCTACATTTTGTAAAAGTTCTTCAAAAGGACTCAGCAAAGAACTGAGGTCTAAGTCTTACAACTTCTCACTTCTTTCCTGGTTCAAGGGAAAGGAAGGAAAAACACTGTCCTGCAAAAGGAAAACAGCAGGAAACAGAAGTCAGAAGAACTGAAAGAAATAAAAGGAACACACCCCCACATGTCATAAAGTAAGAACAATGACTAGATATCACAGTGACTGGCATTCAATATATAAGGCAATGGCTTAATTAGTCATAAATATGGTCAGCTAGCAAATGTTAAAAGGTCACCTGATAGTAATTGTGAACAAGACAAACTGAGCTGCTAAAAAAAACCTGTCATGAATAATTTCTCAGGGCTTAGCAATTCTCCATGCTTCTGTAATTTGCTCTTCTCTATTATGGTTGAATAACATTCTGCTAATTATTAATTGGATAATGATTTGTTTCCATCACTAATTCAATAATGTGTTCAGAAGTGCATTTTGAAAGCTCCCAGCTCTAGAGACCATAAATATCAGGCTTATTGTGGTGGGTTGACCCTGGCTGGACACCAGGTCCCCACCAAAGCCACTCTATCACTCCCTTTCTCAGCTGGGCAGGAGAGAGAGAATATAACAAAAGGCTCGTGTGTCATGATAAGTCCAAGAAGAGATCACTCATCAATTACCATCACGGGCAAAACAGCATCAACTTGGGGCAATTAGTTTAATTTATTACCCATCAAATCAAAGTAGGATAATGAGAAATAAAACCAAATCTTAAAAATACACCTTCCCCCCACTCCCGTCTTCCCAGGCTCAGCTTCACTCCCCATTTCTCTCCCTCCTCCCCGCCAGCAGCGCAGGGGGACGGGGAATGGGGGTTGTGGTCAGTTCATCACCCGCTGTCTCTGCCGCTCCTTCCTCCTCAGGGGGAGGACTCCTCACACTCTTCCCCCGCTCCAGCACGGGCTTCCCACGGGGTCACAGCCTCCTTTGGGCACATCCCCCTGCTCCAGCGTGGGGTCCTCCCCGGGCTGCAGGTGGGTCTCTGCTCCCCCGTGGGCCTCCCTGGGTGCGGGGCACAGCTGCCTCACCATGGGCTGCCCCACGGCTGCAGGGGAATCTCTGCTCCGGGCCTGGAGCACCTCCTGCCCCTCCTGCTTCACTGCCCCTGGGCTCTGCACAGTTGTTGCTCTCACAGATTCTCACTCCTCTCTCCAGCTGCAGTTGCTGTTGTGCAGCAGCTTTTCTCCTTCTTAAACCCGTTATCCCAGAGGCGCTACCACCGTCGCTGATGGGCTCGGCCTTGGCCAGCGGCGGGTCCCTCTTGGAGCCGGCTGGCCTTGGCTCCACCGCACATGGGGGAGCTTCTAGCAGCTTCTCACAGAAGCCATCCCTGTAGCCCCCTGCTACGAAAACCTTGCCACACAAACCCTGTACTTATTTTCACTTAACTGCTCTGGTTGGAAGGCAGGTCCCAAGTGATGGAAGTGGAGGCTATGGAGCCTCCTGCCCATTTTGGGGAACTCTACACCCAAAGTCACCAAAATATCCCTTTCCTCTCGAGGTGTTCAACACTGGGTAGCAATTAGGAGCTTATACCTCCTGGGTATTAAACAGGGGTCTGGCTGGAGATTAATAGTCCACCATTAGGGGAACTCTTATGGGGCATCCAGAGGGTAGAAACATCTCAGTCCTCCTTTACATCTCACTTCCAAACCTAAAGGTCTTCAGAGCACTCTTTAAAAAGAGTGAAGGAGGAAGGGCACACGATAGGGCTCTGCTGTACAGTACTGACCACCCTCTCTGGCATCTGACATGGGTCCTGTGCCAGGGCCATATTACAATAATTTCTGCTCAGATAAAAAGCTGAAGACAAGAAAGCCAACAATAATCCCCTTGAGCTACCACTCCCTACTACCTCCCTAAGAGAAGCCAGACCATTAAAAATGCCACATAAATATCACTGACAGAAAACAGGCTTCAAGGTTATTCAGAAAAGCCCCACGCACAGGCAACCTCCTCTTTTTAATAGTGATAAAAACCCTGAGTTTTCCAAAACAGCAAGTCACGGCGCAGGCAAACCCACCTTTCAGAACCCAACAGCTCCCTTTTTGCAGAAGAAAAGGTAATGTTGAGGGGGAAAGGTATAGCATTCCTCCTTCATAGGCCACAGAGGCATAATCAATTGGTACAACAGCACATTGTTGAAACACAAACCACAGAAAGCTGCTTTATGAATCTGTGCAGCCAGCTGGAACAGCCATCAACAGCTGCGAGAGGAATTCACTCCAGGACTCAATCACTTCATTAGGGTGGGTTTTTTCCTTTTATTACATGCGGCTCAGGCTGCTGATCCTCACCCTGAAGACCCTCCACAGAGCAGCCCCACTTCTTTCTCTGCTCCCTTATATACTCAGCAACATTAATGGTTCCCACTGTATTACTTAATGTCCTCCTGAGACATCATTTCTCCCTCTCCCATCATATAGCTCACAAGCAACTTTCCAACCTACTACATCACATTGTGTGGTGTCCTAAGTTTCTTGACTGTAAGTCAGAGAGCATTAGTGTTTTGGGAGCAGCATAGGTACAGAATTTGCCCCTAAGATAAGGGCTTCTGTCTGTAAATTGATCTAGCATAATGATTGTGATGAACTGCAAATCATGGAAACTGGGAGAAAATACCCAGATGGAATGATGTTTCCTGCTTACTCTACTTCTAATTCTGCCCTACTTCTGTTTGATATAGGCTACTTGATTATATGTGAAACGTAAGTGGACAGAACCACAGCCCAGAGCCCCAGCAAGCAGTGACACTGGAATATACATATATCAATTTGAGCTTGAGACTGGTACAAAATTGCAAGGATGAGACCACTGACTGCTGAAGTCATGTGCACTTGGCATGAGCAACAGCAGGTGACATCACCAGGTTTTTGTAATTAAATACGATTGTCTCAAGAAAATTCTGATTCCTTCATTGAAAACAACCATATGAAATTCTAAAGTTAGTGAAAACAAATAAAAATTTATTAACAAGTAAGAGCTGAAGTAGGAAATATCTTCAAACAAAATGCTGATAGAAATACAGCTTCTTCTTCTCCTCCTAAGCTTATACTTTTGCAGGATTTTAATACAAATAAAAGAAATCCACCTGGTATTCTGGCAGCGTAGTCAACTTTAGCCCTATTCTACTTCATTTCTGTTGTAGAAATGCCAGCAGACCCTTATACTGAGGAAAACCTCAGTATTAAGAGCGATAAGAAGATATTAGAAGAAGGCTGTTCAACACTCACAGTAACCTTGCAAAAGCTGTTCAATCCAGCAAGTAAACAGGTACACACCTATGATAGGCTCCAAAACAAACCTCTGAGTGGGTAACTGTGCTCAGCTTGAGGGCTATTTACACATATTGTGCACTTTTTTAAATCTCCTTACCCGAACTGCTACAGTGAGATGGTTCCACAAGTCTGCCGGTCTTATCGTAACAGGCAATAGCTCGCAGCCGTACACCCTCACCACACTCCTTGGCATCTCTGTGGGATCGCATTCCCAGCTGCAGCTCAGATGTGCCTCCTCCGATAATGCAGTCCGACCAATTTCCGTGGGGCTGGGAGGTAAACACCTCACAGGGGCACAGCTCTGTTTCAACTTGAGGATAAACTTCTGTATTCTGGCATTTGTCTCGCTTTCTGCTTCGCCCTGTTCCAACCACAGAAATCTGTTTGTTAGCTTAACATCTGCTACTTTTGATAACAACACGTCATATTATTTATACTTGCATGAATTCAACGCATTAGAACCAAAACAATCTGAATGTTAATATTCAGGAACATTTCCGAAGCATCTATTAGCTGCTGCCAGTGCTCTGGAGTGCAAGGACAACGTATTTATCTCCAGGGGCAACCAGAGAACTTGGAAATACTGTTTTGATGGGTAGGGCAAGGAGCAAAATACAAAGTCTTACTCTAGGAATGATCTGCCCAGAAAATGCTTTGCAATTTCATATAATATCATCTTTCTCTAATTATCGGATGAAAATAAATTGATTGTTTTGTCTCTGTTTGCTCGCAATCAATGGTTGCTAGGACAACTTCCAGAGGACTCTACATTATCCACAACTTCTTCTTTGAGGCTACCTTACAAATTAGTTAAAGATGCACTCGGCACACAAACCGTACTTTGAAGAAAACAGAAAAGATAATCCTCAGTAAATCATTAGGGCAGCAAAGTATTTCAATGGTTATATAAGGTTTAATGTTTTATTTTGCTCTATTCTTTCAACAGGTTTTAAAAGAAGACTCTGTCGCTTCAGGAAGCAGCAACATTCAAATAAACCTGTGGTACAGCTTTCTACACCTTCACTCTCTGTGCCCTGTTCCTGGAGGACTTCTAGCCATGAGTAAAGGTCCCCAGTACAAGAAAAGATAATGTAAAGAAGAGAATCCATGCTCCCTCCATCCCTACAACTGTTTCAAGGGAACAAAGGTCTGTATACAGCCTCTAAAGATAAAAATCAATGCTTTTCTTGGCATGGGTTAGCCAACATGACATGGAGCAATCTTTATGCTGGCTGAGCTCAGGGACGTCTTTGCATTTGGCATCTGCACAGAAGGGGAGAATTCATCTTCACTAACAAACTGTATCAGTATCCCATCCTCAAAATGTTCCTTGGGGATCTCGGACACACTAAAAATACTTCTGCAAAAAGTTTTAAAGCTTTGATCCCAAAAGAAATATTTTCTCTTTGTTACTGCACACAAATAAGATGCTAAAACCAGAAAATAAGTTATATAACCCAACAACCTCCTTTCTAGCCTGGAATTGAGAGTCATTCCACCACACATCAGTAGGAGCACAGGCTGGCTGTCATCAATAGCTCCTGACATAAAAACATGTACCTCCAAAGAAAAGGGCACTGATTGCAGACCCTTAATATCACTGTCCTTCAAGCCCCAGTTTTTTGAAAATTGTATTTCCAGAGTTCTGGGGAATGTAAAGCTTGCCAGCACAAAGGGAATATAAAGACGAAGAAATCAAATAGCGTGAGCATCTTTATATTTTTGTGTATATATATGTTTATGAGCCAACTCAGGTAAGATATAAGAGGGTCAACTCCACATACTTCAAGGAAACTCTTTTAAAAGGCTTTAAATAGATTGGGAGCTCTCCAGTGGCATTTCCAGTACTTTATGTTTGATGAGCTGACAGAAGCCACAAACTCAGTGTATACAGACAGCTGTATATTCTGCATTGTATTAGTAAACATGGGAATTGGGGACTTGCCCATGTTCTGCTATTATTACATGAAGCACATCAGGCACGGGTAAGGATGCTAATAAACTCACATTTATACAACACTACTTTTCCAACTTGCCCTGCCATCTGTTTTGTAGGAATCTTCCCTCTAATGAAGTTGCTATGAAAGCCCCATTTTGAGGGCAAAAGCGACATTCATTCCATACTCTTCATAAAATAGTTTTAAAATTAGTGGTGGTGATATTTTTATCATCTTCACAGACTGCTTTAGAAATTACTATTAAAAACACCACTGCCAAAACTTTCAGACATAAATGCTTCAATTAAATAGTATTTTCTTTTTTAATTACATTTCTGAACACTAATATTATATACATTAAATATTATTAGGTATTATAAAAGTTATATGAAATATTGAAAGTACACCTTCCTGCAGAAAATGCATTGTATCTGTAGTACTGTGAATTGACTGTATTAATTAAGACTTACCTAAAAAATGTGTTTCCATTATAATGACTTTGAATTTTGATATGTTCTGTAATAAGTCTTTTGCTTCTTAAATAATGACTAATTTTATATGTAGAGTCTGATTACTTACAAAGTGAAATGAATAATACTATTAGAAACTGAGTGGGAGGCAAGCAAACACCCAGCAAACAATTAGCAGATTCTCACTAAATGACATGGTTAATGAACTCTTATAGTGAAGCCAGAGTGTTCACTTGAGCACAGACACACAGTGTTGAACAACGAGGTACAACTCATGCACACTTACAGAAAGGTGAAATACAAAGGTATTAAGGAGTCTTAACAGCATGAAGGACTTCCCAAATAGCACTCTCCACTGAGTTCACATGGATGGGGTTTTTTCCAAGACTTTTGGCCAGCTCTAATTTTCATGAAGTTTTATGCAAAGACAGGTCAAACACTGATCTCATCGACTTCCCCTTTTGAACTGTGGTAAAACGAAAACCGACGCCTGATTTGGTCCTTTCTCACTGCTCTGTGTGGTGTTGTGCTGCCTCCACCCCATCACCACCCACTGTACGTTCACCACTTGCTTTTCAGGACACCTTTGCTGGGAGCGGGCTGAGACCATGAGCTCCTTCCCAGCAGGAGGGAGGGAACCCAGCAAGGCCTCCTGGGAGAGCCAGATGGTGTTTGGTCACAAATGCAGTGTGGGTGAGGAGACAAGCCATCAAAACCTGAATATCAGAAACCATTTTGGGTCCACTTGAATGGAGCCATGTCTGATGTAGAATGGAGTAAGAAAGAGGATAGATAGGACCATACTGTTTTGTAACTGTCACAGATGTTCATAAAGAAAATTCAGATTTAAAACTACCTGGAAGTAAGTATTCACTTAATTCTTACATATTTTCTGTAAGATCATTCTGATAGGGATAGAGGATTTCTACTACTATAAACATACAGACATTGATATAGAGAACATTATAGAATATGCTCTTTGGCAGAAACAACAGAGCATTGTATAATAATTATTTTTATGTAAATGAGAAATCTTTATCCTTTAATGAGCTATACTGACAAATGGCAGCTCGAAGTCATTATGTCTGTATACTGTAATTGTTAGTTACTAAAAACATGGATCATTCCAACAGTAACAAACTGAATAACAAGATAGCCAAACAGCCAGGTACAAGTGAGTCTAGAAGAAAGGATCAGTGGTGGCCACCATATTTTGCTGCCATTCAGTTCCCAGACATTAACGCAGTACATATTTTTGCAGCAATGTTAGTATTTTACTCCATAGTAGAAGTCTTTGAAGTTTCACCGATATTAACGGAGCAAACTCAAGCCAGCTACACCATAGCTCTCAAACACAACACAGAAATACAAAAAGATGTGAGTGCTCAGGATAACAGTAAATTTCTTGTAAACCTTCTGAAAACAATGTAATTCATTATGACTTGATTTAGCTATGTGTGTTGGGGGGAAGACAACTAACAAAAAAACAGCTCCAAACTATTAATGTTATAGGGTTTTAAAGCTTTTCAGTTCGATCAGCATTCAAATAACATAATAACAAACCACAACAGCAAATATGGGAGACTGTTCCATGAAATGGTTTGAACTAGAGTGTTTAATGAATATATATACAAGATCAAACAAAACTGTTTTAATGATACTGCTTTTTCTTTATTCATGCTATTAATTTGCCCTGTTGAACTACTGGATTCCGCTGAGCACAAAACTCACAGCTTTAAACTTCATGCAGATTTCAACAGTCTTACACAGAAAATCACACTGATTTTTATTCTTGTATACATATTTGCTTCATGCTTCCCAAATAATAGGTCAGATAAACTTGCACAATGCATAGTCACTATTTTATTTGGTTTATGTCTAAAAATGGTTTTCCACCACTGAGTTTTTCTGCACTATTCTCATACTGAAATGTGTGTGCATAAAGCAGGCAATGATCAGTATCAGATCAAAAATCAATTAAGGACAATCACTGTTCTGTCTGGATTTTCCCAAAACTCCAACATCAGTCCACCAACACCCGAGAAGCATTATTGACAAGTATCACCATCAGATAAATATTATAAAAGATTATACCTGTGAGTGACCGTCTCCTACTTCTAGTTGATTCACAGTCAAATGAGCATGCTGTAAATTTAGACCAGGGGCTAAATGTGCAGTCATCTTTGCAGGGAATGAGACACTCCTGTACAAGAGATGGCATAGATCCTGCCCACCGCATGCAGTCACCGACATCAGCAGAGTCGTCATACTCCGACAAGCATGTAACAGCTGAAAAGTAGAGGTACAGAAATCTTTATATTGTTATATATATTGTATTATACTCTATGCAGTCGGTACTCATGTTCTATGTGAGAATCACTCTCCTGGGTTAATAGGATAAAGCTGATTTATTTGGAGGTCATTATTCATGCGTCACTCAAAGATGTGCTAGAAGCTCGACAAAACCATAAAGACACATTCTTATTTGAGCAGTATGTTATCAAAATGATGATATAAATTCAATATTCTCAAGGAGGCAGTCATTTTAAAGGGTTGGGGCAACAGTTTAACCAATGATACATTGTACTACCAAACAGGAAAAGATATAATACTGCAGCTATGTGCTGTAAAACAGATTTGGTCAAGGCCAGGATACCCAAGCTGCGATGCACACACTACATATGAGACTGAAACTGCTTCTAAGTGGGAAAAAAAATTAAAAGATATAAAAGGAAGTGTCCTTCTCCAAAACTGCCATCTTTTCCACATTTCAGATGAAGGGAACAACTGTTTGAGCAGCTTCCCCATACAGAGTGGTGACCTCTGCAGATGCTGCAGCTAAACGCTTCTTGCAGCAAGGTGTCAACACCAGGTCTGTTCCCTCCCAACTGAGTTCCCTAAATACTGTGCTACCCTTTGTGCTCTCCCAATCTCTGGTCATCTGAACCTTTGAATCTCTTATATAAACAGAGATGTTTAGGAGGAAGGGCATGAGCATTCAGCCTGTGGCCATGACAGAAAGGGGCTGTAGCTACTGCACTTTACTAGAAGCCTGCTTTTATGCTGCACGACAGCTTGCTATAAGAGCACTACTGAATGGACCCATTAACAGAAAAAACAGAAAAACCAACTGTTCTGTAGGCCTTGGCTGAGGACAGCGTCACTCTGCCGAGCTCCATCTGACCTGAAGTGCCTTTGCACGCGGGCAGAGGCAGAGCTCCTGCGCACATACCGAGCTTTACCTTCACACACAGCACTGCCAGGGCTCCACATCCAAATGCGATGCATTTCTCTGGTCCCCTGCCCAAAGCTTTACAAGGTCTCTAAGACAGGGTTGTGACAACAGGAAACAACAGGCACAGGGCCAGGCTGGGGCTGAGGTCTCTGAATTTGGGCTTAGATGCCTTTGGGGCCAGGAAAGAGTCAAACAGGGTTTGCAAGAGCACAACCCAGGACTTATATGCACTGATTTCCCTTCAGTTTTATTTTAGGTCAATGCTCTTTTCCTTCAACACCCCTGTCCTTTTCTGGACTGTAATGATTAATTTTTCAGGGTGGATAATGGCACTGTATAGCCATGATGGAGGACAAATGTATTAATGTATAAATCTGAGTCACAGGAAGCCTATAAAAAAACTTGCTAAAGTTTCAGTGAATTAATAATAAGTAATTATAATAAATAAGAATAGCCTGCACACCATGAAGTCTTTAATTTCATTAATAATAATTAATTCTCACAAAATCTTCAAGATTATAGGCTATTTATATCCTACATTGTAGGCTAACCAAAGCAAAGATAGGTCATGACTTGATTAAAGTAATAAAGTCAGGCACAGAGTTAGGAATTGCATTTGGCCCCAAGAGTTTAGTCATCTCAGGCTGTGATTTCAGCCAAGTCCACATACTGTATCATAAAGCTACAGAAGATGAAATGATTTAATCCAGATTTTATTATTTAACTTTAACAATCTATGATATTATTTTATGGAGATTCCTAAGTAATTCAGGTTTTTGAGGCTGCATATATTTTTCCTTGTTACCAGCACTTAATGTAACTAGGAGGGCATGAAGAAGGGAAAAATAACTGTTTTCTTACAGTTAAAGGATTTACTGGGGTGTAACCTTGCAATGAATACACACTATTTTTGGTTTTTAGCTACAGTACTTCATTGAAGCAAGAGATGGGTTGGCAACCACCTGGAAATAAAAAAGTATCTTATTAAAATGTAATTAGATTTCTAAGGAAAAATCAGCATTTTGAAGAGCGTGCAAAAGGCAAGGAATTGTTAAAAGTCTCTTTAGACTCAAGTGACAGTAAATCAGCATATTAATAAGTACCTCTAAATTGCTGATCCTTGCCCTTCACTTTCAATGCTTGTGACCCTTCCTATCTCTCAACTCCAGCAGCCAGAAACTCAGAGACATTCCCCTTCTCAATTACGAGAGCGCGAGGACAGAGGTCACCACTCGGTACGGCAAAGCGGTGTAATTGCCCTCTTCAGGAAGGTTAAACAAGTAATAGACTCTGATGCCCAAGGTCTGTGTAGCCTCATTACCTTCAGCAAGGACACCAAAGATTTGGCAACACAAACTTGTCCATGTGAAGTATGGCCAAGCGTATGCAAACCATCTTCTCAGCATCGCTACAATCACTAGCATCTGCAGGGAAGTGAACAATATCTTACACTGCCAGCCCCATAAAGCAATATTTGCAATTGCATAATAAACCATCACATTGCAATGTTTACTACTATCTGACGGAAGACCACAATTCATTCCTGACATTTATTAATGGCAGCACAAGTGAGGGAACTTCTAAATATCGATGTTAAACCAGACGCTTCATGCTGCAATGAATTATTATCTAATGGCCCCATGTTCTGCACAAATGTTCTTAATTTTAAGCATACAAATAATTCACTGAGTTCGCTGAGCCTATCTAGATGCTAGAAGTGATGGATTTATAAGGACGTGTGAGATCAGGGTAAATATTTGACAGAGATCACAGAGCTTAAAGAAATTAGTGGCAATAGTAAACATGGATAGAGGAAAGTTAAAACAACAAATAATATAGTAGATTATACATGTATAAGCATGGACACAAGGAGTTGTTGAAAAGAAAAAAAATGTAATGGATAGTCTAGTAAGAGATGTAAGACCTAAAGGAGGAGAGGAGGAGGATCTCCTGTGAGGTGATTTGGGACAGGCAGGTGGTTGAAAATACAGAATTGCTTCTCTTCTCTACTTTAGGAATCTTTATAAATGCAGATTCTGGTAACTCAATCTGGTCATTCCTGACAGAGCAACAAAGCCTCAGTGCCAGCAAGGAGAGGAGGCAGCGGCCAAAGAGCAAGAAATCCAAAAAGCTTTTTTTCATGCCTAAAATACTACCTAAAGAGGAAACATTCCGCTTGCTTCCCACTTTCCTGGGCTTTCGCACTTACCAGCACCAACAGTGTTACTAGGCTGGTGGGCCCAGATGAACACCTCTTTGGTGACCCAACTGGCAGCTGCATCACTTTGCTGGGAGAGCAGGCACTTCTTTTTTCACACGCACAAAATAAAATGCCAGCCATGAACATCTGGTACCCTTACACACCAAAAACCCACACCTCCTCGGATTGGCCTAGGCAGTACAGTGCATTTCAGTCATAGTAGGAGGCAACTCATTTCCACTCGAGAGTCTGCAAACATCTTCAAAGATGATGCCAATGCATGATTTCTTCAGTTTGAACTGAATTATCTTCAAAAGCCTGAGCTTAATGGGCCTGATCTTTACAGTTTGTCAGTCGTAAGAAATGGCAGGATTTCTGCTTACGTGCTTACAACTATGCTTGAGGTGAGCAGCATGAACTGCTAAAATAAATTAAATAATAAAACAAAAGCCCATTAGGACATTTTAATGGATTGAGAAGGGCCAGACAGGAAGCAGCAGAGCTGACGGATCCACTCCAGTGGTTTGTTCAGGAACCAGTCACTTCATTTCTGCCTGCTGCAAACTTATCTCCCTGTTAACTTAGCTCTAACCTTTAAGAGAACAATATTTTCAAATACAGGCACCTCTGGAAACAGAATGAGACAAATTTGTTTTCTGGGGACCTTCAAGAAAGTGAGTAAAATTATTTATCCTCAGTGGTTTCAAACTACTGATTGGTTTGGTTCATATGTGGTTTATGTTGCATAAAAAATATTTCCCCGTAATCCTCAGTTCTGTCAGAATGGTTTTAAATAAACTCATACCGCAAAGCCATTTCTGCTATGTCAACATCTCATTGGTTTTTTTTAAGCAGGATACCACCGGAGGGCAAATGCAGTCCATTTGCAGCCCTATGCACTGAGAAAAAGATCACATAGTAACAATAAATCCCTCCTAGACATAATGTGTGATTTCTACCATCTCTGCAACATTTAAAATGGACACAAGCATATGAATAGAAAGAGCTAATACAGGACACTGCCAGATAAAGGGTTTCAAATTATAATATTGATTCCCATGAAGAGGGGAAATGCAGGACTTTCTTTTGAACTCCTGCTATTCTTTCTTATTACCACCAGTCAATGCCACCAAACTGGAATTAAACACTTGGGGCCAAACTGCACGATGACAATTTAATGCAGTTCTGTTGATATAAACCAACGTCTGGCACCAAACAAAAAGTACATCCTCTCTTGCAACGATAAAAACAAGATCATTAATTAAACTGAAAGGTAGCCAGGTTTAAAATGCTAAAAGAAAGTACCTTTTTTTCAGGGAAGGGCTGGAATTGTTTAAACAGAGAGTGTGAATACACCCATTGAGGTGCCAACAAAAGTTAGCAATTAATATGAGCAATGAAAATAGCTGCAGATGCAGCCACTTTGCTTCAAGGCATAAGTCAGGTGTTAAACATACAGCCTGGGGAGGAAATTTCCCTTTCTGCTGGTACAGGGTCCTGTCAGGATACCGAACAAGGACTGCTAACGGGATATTCAGTACAACAGTCTGTCTTCTGGTTTTATATTTATACCCACAAGAGTATGTTTGTATACCCTCGTCTTAGCGTACGGCATACAGAAGCATATGGAAGCTATATTCTTTAACTACATTTATCTTAAATTAAAAGTAAATAGCAGACACCACTTCTATAAACTTTTACATGCTGAAATCAAATGTTTGTATGCTGTCAAACTGCAGAGGCACTGAATGCATCTTAGATGACGTTACATCACCAAAGAAGCCTGTCAGCATCAAACTGGGGAACTCAAGTGCTCTCAGTAGGCACATGCCTGACTTAAGAGCACTACAGATGGTCCTAACAAAAGGAGTGTATTGAGAAAGAAATATTATAGGCATAGCATTGCATCCAATAAGGAAAGATAACATAAATCTAGTTCCTCTTAAGTACAAATCCAATTACAGACAGTCTTGGTAATCATATTCATTTACCAAAGTTATAATCAATTCTCCATTAAAAATGCATTTCAACAGTTTCCAAAGGGTAAAAAGCTGAAGAGTGAGAATATCAACTACCAACCAGTAAAATTATAATGTACCACGGCACTTCAATTTGGGAATCCTAAATTAGTGGTTTCAAAACTCTGGAATTAAATGTCATTTGAACATCTGAACAATGACTGATAATTCCAGGAAGGTACACTCAGGCCAAACACTAAAACTAAAGCTATGCAGTAGTGTAAATCAAATGACTAGACTTAGTGCAGGAACAAGGGGGTAACCAATGAAGTTAGACAAGAAGTCTAACACCCAAGAAGTACAGGCATGATGATGTAATAATCTTCTCTGGCTTCAAATCCTAAGAATGTGTGAAAAATCAACGCCACCACGTAAAGTCAGGGGAATTGTTTTAATGTAGCTGTTTACCTGCTTGTTGTTGAGAAAAATCCTCATTTTATGTTGCATAATTATTCTCACTACCCTTCAATGTAACAAGACAACATATCATTCCTTACACGTATCACTAATGGTAAGCAAAAAAGGAGTTCAGGGTTAACACACTAGAAATAAAGACGAGAATAACTTTAAGGATCAAGAGTCACTCACTATAAGCACAGGCTCATAAGTCATGATGACCTCATTTATCTTCTATGTTGATGCTCCTTCATACCTACAATGAGTTTCTCCAAAATCCCAGGTGGAACATTTATGTTATTCTTGGTATGTTAACGCAAGTCCTGCTTATAGAGAGAGACCAGAAGCAGACATAACAGAATACATAAAATAAGGCTTTGCTAAGTCTCAGATTTAAGTCTAAGGCACTGATTCTGTAGGGACAAAAGTATACACTTAAGATCACCATGGTGACCTTCCCCTCTTGGATGCAGCAGCACTCCCTGCAATGAAGTGAAGCATGGCCAAAGTTTGGACTTACAGAAGCAAACCATAGGATAACTATTAAAAATAAGTCTGAGGAAAAGAACAAATGATGCCAGGAAGGACATTGCAGACACAAATCTAGTAAAAATAACTGAGGAAGAGCTGAAACAACTAGTTATGCAGCAGGGAAACTGGCTCTGAACTCACCAGTTTCCCATTTTGCAATTATTAATGATATTGACAGTGCTAAAGGGCTAACAAATGCCACCAAGCAAACAGAGCCCTGAATACACATAGACCCCAACCGACTTGCACCATAAACAAACAAGAGGAGCCTGAGATGAGGTTGGGAAGCAAATAAAGATGGTAAATATCAACTGAAAAGATAAAGGAAAGCAACTGAAATGATTTGCATGAAAAGGTGTCAGGGAAGAATCGAGTGGAAAAGTTGGGTACACAGCGTTAGCATGGAGCTTGTAACAGGGGAAAGGGGAGAAGTTTGGGATAGAGTTAGAAGGGAAGGAAAAAAAAAGCATGCAAAACTGTGAAGATCCTTCTCAAGTTAAAGGTCCATGTTTTAGCTGCTCTTTGGGTTGGCTCCTCTCTAGAGCTTTCCATAGTAAAACATGTAAGTGGGGAAAAACACAGGTTAATCTCAGAAGAGTCGTCCCAGCTGCAGCTTTCTGGGGGCCAGCATGGTGGGATGTCACCTCCAGTGCAGCCACAGCCATGTCCCCACCGGGGCAGCCGTCCCTGTGTACATGTGTCTGACCCAGCCATAGAGCTCCCCTGCGGCCACACGTTCACCATATGGGAAGGGATAAAGAGGTCTCTACACGCGGTCTGCATACCAGACCTGCATGTCCCTCCCACACTGTTCACTGTTCACGGCTCAGAGCCTCTCAGCCAACACCACAGCACGAGCACGAGAACAGAGCAGTTTGTCTGAAAGGGATTAAATATGTCCAGGGCTGCATATTAAAACCAGTAACATCAGTGCAGGCTTCTGTCATCTAATGCCTTCAACTGGACTCACCTCTGTACAACAACTTCTTAGAGTACAATTTTTCTTTGATACTTATGGATGAGGTTATCGATTATTTGGTTGGGAATATATGATTTAAATCACTGAAAGAATTGAGCTGTACAAGTCAATTTTGCCAAGCAGTGTGACTCGATGTTTTAATTCTTCCTCAGCTGTGAGCCAAGACTGCCCACTGTTTAAGGAGAAGTAGGAGAGAAATATATTTCTATAAAGCCCTTTCCTCCTCCCACCCACACACTGAATGCAGAACATGGGATTGATACATTAATGCCTAGCACCATTTTCATTTTAATACAAGTGTTTTCTTATTGCAAGTGGTTCACACTCTGCCTGGCTAGAAAGACAAAATAATATGATTTTTTAATGTTTCAGCTTTACTTTGTCCAGAAAATAACTGCAAGCTGAGTGCTTCTATATTATGCAATCAGTCTAAAGAATCATCCACAATTTTTCCCTTTTTTTCCTAACATTATTATAGGTTTTGAATTGCTTTTACTTTCATTTTCTATTAAAAAGAAAATCAATGGAAGTGCATTAGATGATTAATGATAGAAATTATGCTTCTGCGCCTTTCAAAGAACATAAAAATATACAAAAATATGCTTCCTTTTTTTCATCTTTCTGTGGCCCACAATTACTAAAATTACTCGAGTTCAATTTATTTGTAGCACCTATCATCAAGTTATATTTAAGATGAATTATTTATTGCACAACTTGAAAATAAAACTAAAACATCCTGTTAGATACACATACATTGAGACCACAGCAAATAAAGAGAATCAAACATGCCAAATAGTACGAGAGAAAATGGAAAACAAACACAACATTTACAGTATTTCTAGTAACTCAAGTTGGAAAATCACTTAGCTGATTAAGAAAGCACTGACTTTCTTTTGAAAGCTCTGCCTCAGTTATACATTCACTGGCCAGTATTTTTAGTGATAGTTGGATGAACTGAAAAGCTCATGCAGCCTGTTTTATTCTAGCCAGGTCCAGTTTTTAGTAGCACCCCATGGTCATCTTTCACAACAGCAGTAGAGAGCTCAACACTACAGCCAATTCACATGGCAAACCCAAGCTTAGGAAGGTCTCAGAAGATAGCCCTATCAACTTGTCCAGCCAGATGTCCATTTCAGTCTGAATTTTTTTGGTATTGGTTTTGAAAAAAATTATCCAGTTGTATCATCTTTCAGATAACTGGACATTTGAAAACATTTCATGATGTTGGTTTTGGAAAATGCATTTGAAAATCTTGCTCTGGAAGGCAGGCACTCTGCCATTTCACTCCATCTATTCCTTTACAGTGAAGTGCAGATACTAAATCAAGAACATAACACTAATACACTGACATATTTACAACTCCCCCAGTGTTGTATTTAAAACATTATGGTCCAGGGTAACACCTAAAGATTTTAATCTACCCTTCCTCCTCAGCTCCCCACTCCCCAGCTCTGGCTTTTCTCATTTTGGCATTCAGAACTCCTCGCTGCTCTTGGTCAGCCAGGGACCAGCAACTAAGCCACTGTGGACATATATGGGCCTTTCAGCAACTTTTTAACTCATCTTGATGCCTCCTGCTCTCACCTGTCCATTCTCCTCCTCCCCCAGTTAATTCTGCCATTAATGCTCAAATCCTGTTCTACCAGGCATGCTCCAAATAGAGCTCCTCATTACAAAAAGGGGTTGTGTGGCAGCCTGTTGTCCACTGGGGTGGATTCATTGCATTTTCTCCAAAATTCATATTTGCTCACTGCCTGGCCACACAGATAACATTTACGGGAGAATAAACAGGTTTGCCTGAAATTATCTATTCCTCCCTGACAGTACTGCTCGAATATGCTTTTTATACCATTGCAACCTAAGTAAAGATAGGCAGATTTGGACTGGTGTAAAATAAGACCAGAATGTGGTCTCCTCTATTTATTTGTGTTTTTAAATACCCCTGTTTTTCCAGAATTCAGCCCACCATGGCATTTTACAGCATAGACTTGTCATGTTTATCAAAGTCCAAAACTGCAACTCAGAATGTAGTAACATTGGAATTTGGGAACCCCCTCATCACTGTCTATATTCCACTCATAGAAACTCATGTTAAATTTTTCTGAAGTAGCAATGGATTTAGTAGATATGGTTCTGCATAAAACTTTCCACTTCAACTATCACTTTTCTACAGTAAAGACAAGAATACTAAATGCTTTGAGGTCTGAAGTCTGGCTACTCATCTCCAGCCTAAAACTGATAAAACAACTAAATCTACTTTGACTGAAGCTAATAAACATACATACTCAAATAACTCATGTTATCTAAATTAAGTATCATACAATATTGTCTACCTCATGAGACAAAATACTGTACTTGAGATTGAAGGATCAACACAGTGTAAGTACAGTAAAGACACTGTATTTAAATTAAAGGTGAGAGAGGCAGAAAGAGATTATGAAAAATCTCCCACACGCAACCTGGAGAAATCAAATGTCTTGGGCCTTTCAGGAGACTTGCCCAGTGGGAAACCTAAGTACACAGATTTGAATCCCAGTAAGAGCAAAGTCACACTCTGATGCGTGGGAGTTCCATACATGTATACATAATGTATAAATTATACATATAGAAAGGCTTTTTATACTTCTTCCTAAACATTCCTAGAGTGCAGGGAAATAGCATTTTACAGAAACCCTACCTCAGGGCATCCTTTCTTTAGCAGGAAAAAAAAAAAAGACAAATAAACCCAAAAAACCCCTAAATTCCTCAGAAGAGATTAACAGTCCAAGATACTGAAGGATATATTTCTATATAGTGTGTGTAAAATACCCCGATTCCCATAAGTATAAGAACTGGTGGTTCCCCTGGGTCATGTTAAATGAACTTTTTTGTGTGAGCAAAGGAGTTCCAATAGGTTTCCCTCTTCAGAATAATAAAAATAATTACACTCATCTTTCCTTATGTTTGTTGTTCAGACCATTCTCACTGCTAGTACATTCCTTTTTACTCTTCTCTTGAAGCTAACAGATCTAAAGGGACTATTTGCTTTCCCCTCCTAGTCTCTTAAAAACAAGGTAGAAGATCAGAGAAGATGCAAAGGGAGATATCTTACAGTACATTTTTCTTATGATGATCTTCTCATCCTTTCTTACAGGCAGAAAAAAAAAAGAAACATTTCTTATTTAGCTGTTGCTACTCCTCTGAAATTTGCACTAAATTGTTGTAATTGAGTGGGGATTATAAAGTAGATTGTATTCCTGCTGAAACAATAGGAAAATTCACATTTATTTGAGTAGGAACAGATCCTATTACACTTTTTTTCTAATAACTATGAATGAAGTATTTGTTTGCAAGCATTTGTTTCTAAAGCAATTACACAATCCAAACACTGATTGATCACTATAGGGTCATTCATGTATAACAGATACAATATTTGCACACAAAAAGTTCTTTGTGTGATTTCTTTACCATTGGTTCAGATCATATAATTTATGGTCTGTTTAACCGAAAAAACAATCTAATGCAATAAAACCAAATTAATACAACAGAAAGTAAATTTCATCAGACCTAGAAATACTTTCCACCCTGCTGGAAGATTATTAGTATTTTTAGCTATTCTGCATATGCTTCATTCTAGCTAACCCCAGGGTAGAGCTGACTGGGACACTACGTTATATTTTCTTATATTACAGTCTTTCCAGTACAAACCATTTTAATCTTGGCTATAATAAATCACCAGTTTGATTCTCATCTTACACCCTCTTTTCACCTGTGAAGTTTTATTCCTCTTTGCTGGAGCTGAGAGCAGTTTCGCCCACAAAATTGCTCTGTATGTGAATCTTGATGCGGGTGGTTTTCTGCCAACTGTCATTACAAGATCAGACAACATTACGCTTAAAGTGAGGAGCACTTAAAGCAGGGGAAGGTCATCTTTGGAAAGTAACTTGGAATAAAATTTTACGGAAGCCTTTTATGTTTATTTTTTCTGACTTCTTAAAAAACATTCTTAAAAAATAAATCAGGAAAACATGAGCCCATGAAAACATAGAGAAGAGACAGTAGTAACCTGATGGCACCTCTTGGGGAGGTGGCTGTTCATAACCTGCCAGTGCCACCACAGTGGACCCACCACCTGCTTCTGTATATACTTAACATGCCTCTCCTGGCTCATTTGAAAGTGGCTGAGACACAGGTACGTATCACCAGCTTCCTCCTCCCGTAAGAGCAGAAATATCCTCCACACCTCTGAGAAGTCCTCAGTGTCCACGCACAGCATCGAGCCCTATGCTCACCTCTGGAGAGGCAGGTCCATGCCAGCCATGGAGGGCATCACAAAGCCCAGAAAAACATCTGACCCTTTCTTTCCTGGAGAGGGAACAGACTATGGCTAATTATGCCCAGAACTGCCATTTCCCTTAAAACCAAGTAAACGTAATCAGAGGGACTTCCAAAATTTCCCGAAATGGTAATTACTACTTCCATTTTAGAGTAAGTTATTTAGGAAATAAAATTCAATGCACAATCAACTCAATACTTTTGAAAACCCATCAAGATTCACATCACATTTCCTTTTCAGAAGAGAGAACTGACATTTGGAATTTTAAGTGTGTATTTCAAAGAAACAGTAAATAGCAGCTTTTTAATTCATCAGAAGCCCAAAGGAAAGGGAACTTTCCGTACAAATGTGCTGTACTTGGGAAACTAACTTACTGTTGCTATAATGAAAGTATAAATATAGCACACGATGAATTCATAGTAAATTTGTTTCTATGAGCAAGTTTGACATGGCATGGCCAAATAAATTAAGATTGTATGGCTACACAGAACTGAGAGATTCTTTAAAATATTGCATTGGTATTTTGCCTTTTCTAGATCATGAATCACATCAGACCTTTGTCTCAATTTCTCTTTAAACATTTGCCTTGTCCTATTTGAAGACCCATGCTCCAGGGTTATATCTTATCAGTTAATTAACTTTCAGAATGGAAACACAGCAAAAATTACTATATAAACTTTTGCTCACATATATATCAAAGGCAATGTCAACCAATATGGTTCCTCTGCACCTAATCCAGGAGATTCATAATAAAATCTCATCTTCCATTTACAGCCTGAGGCAAAAGTAGGTCTTGCAGAGAGATGTGTGAAGTGACGAGGTTTAGTAGAGCAATAACGTTGCTCAACAGTTTAAATATTGGTCTAGCTACTAAACTTTATGCCATGAGGTTCTGGCATTACGTTGTTAAATACCAACATTTCATCCATGGTTTTCACTTACTCAGAATAATGCAAAATTCACTGTAGGAAAAAAAATTGCAATTTAAGGGGTTTTTTCCCCCACAAAAAAACCTTGAAGATAATGATGCTCTTCAGTAGATCAAGGCAACACTAACAGGGAAGTATGGGGGGGAGTGTACTATAGTACTCCACTGTAAATTAATGAACAATTTAGCAACAAAATACTAGAAACAATGAAAACCACTGCTTTCATTCAAGGTCTATAAAGTCACTGCCAATGAGGAACAAAGGAGAAACCAATTAAACTGGAAAGTTTGAATCAACAAATAAGGAAGCGGAGGCAACTTTGATTTTTATTTTACTGGCTCTTTACCCAACATCAGCAGTTCTCATTGATGTGTATTTAAAAAAAAAAAAAAAAAAATCAGGTAAGGGGGAATTGAACAAGAGCCAGTGTTTGAAAGTAATTTTGCCCATGGTTCAAAATGACAGTGAAAGACCCAGCAGTGAAAAGCGATGAAACGCTGAAAAAGAATAAAGGATTTGAATGGGAATCGGAGCTTGAAAGGATGCTGCAAGGATTGGGAGAGCCCGGCAGCCCCTTGCTCGATTCCAAGCATGTCTCTTCCCCCAGGTGAGGATCAGGCCCTTAGGCTCCTAACTCCCATGATTTCAGAAAAGCTGTGTGATCTGGCATTGAGATCAATACAGCCAAACTGAGAGGAACCCATGACTGGATGCAAAGCACAGGCTGCCTCCCAGGGGTGCATCGCCACTCGAGGAAAGGCAAGGGCAGAAATGCAAAAGAAGCTGGGAAGTTTGTGCTGGGACAGCTCAGAGAGCTCAGCTCTGCACAACAGCCCGGGAAAACTCCTTGGGAAAAGAGGTCCTTGAAAGGATTGCACTAAAGGAACGGAGGTCAAGTATGAATTTTATTTTGTATTTTATCTCTGAAAAACAGGATAGCAGTGGGTTTTAGTAATAGAGGGAGAAAAATCTATACTTAGCAGCCAAGTGCAACACCAGTCATCCCTATTAAAGAGTTCAATAAAAAGTAATGTGTCCTGTAGTTGAAATGCTCCACAAAAGATTTCAGTTGCTCAATATACCAACCTTATCAGATAACAAGTGAGCAGAAGTTTAATCCATGTCAGGAATTAAGACAGAAAACTTGGATCCTGACCACAGTTTCTGCAGACAACGTTGTGAGCAGCTCACCATTCCCACGCCACATGAAGGCAGCCAGAGGTCCCTCTGGCAGTGGCAGTCCATCCCTCTCACCTCAAGATCCATGCACAACACCAAAGGATGTAAAGGAGGATGTAAACTTAAGAAAATTCCCCTGAAGGTGATGCCAGCATTGTATGGGACTTCTCCAGCTCTACTACACAGCCCACAGCCTTACATGTTTCTACTGAAGCCAGGTCAGCTGCAGTTCATGGAAAAGGGCTTCCCCACCACTGGCACTTCTTCAAATGATAGTCTAAATACTGTGATAATTTTGTTATTCACCCTTTTTTATACCCACTAAGGAACAGGGCAGAATGTTGATTTATAGCTAGACACGAGAAGCATGTGTTTGTTGGGTTTTGGGGGCGGGTGGGGAGTAAGGGTTGAAGTTGAATTGTTTTGAGTCAATCAGGTGCGCCACCATGCCAAAGTTATTCTCTGCACACTCTGCATGTCACACAACTGTTCATTAAAGTGTTAAAAAGCAATGCTAATTTTCACAGGTAGATGTTCTATAAAAAACAACACACACAAAAAATAACTATCCATGTGCAAATTTTCTTTAAACTAAATCTCCTCCAGGAGCAAATGGTCTGTGATTCCCTTGGTAACACAGAAGTACTAAGAAAGCCTTACTAATCTGCATTAGAAATAAACTTCAAAGTTTAGAATATAAACTTTAGGAAGCATTGAATGATTTCTTGCAGTAGGTCAAAAGTCAAATAAAGACTTTTCTTCCAAAGTATGAAAAAAATTAACTATATTCTTCAACTGCATAATGTCAAATTACAAGCAGAACCTGAAGTTATTGCAAATATTAAGAGGTTACAAAGACTGTAACTATTGGCAACACTTAATAAAACAATTAAAAACTCATATATCCTAAAGATTTTTTTGATATATTAGTAATATGACATACAAGAATATCAAACCAAAATTAGCCCATAAATTGAAATGGATTTCTGGGAAATTTCTCTCATTCCATTATACATTAGCTACAGTTTATATAATCAAAAGGAAAGATGTTTTCCAGCCTCCTTTAATTGAATGAAACCAAATAGCATCAGTCCTCCACATTAAGATAGTCCCTTTTCCTGACACCTGTTCTATGAGAAAATTATAAATCTGAGGGAAGAAAAATTCTGATTAAAATATTCCCTTCTTCCCCAGCCCTCTCCAAGGAGCGAACCCCACAGAAAATACAGGGTATTTGTGCTGTCTTCCTGAAAACTTGAAGGTAATATACTTGGTTGTTTTACATAGACGTAACACTTCTACCTAAATACATACACAAAATCCACTCCTTGTAGGTTTATATACATAGATATAATTTACTGTCATTCCTGATTTTTTTAATTTTTTTTTTTTTTTTTTTTTTTTTTTTAAGTGCAGGGTTAAATCTATATAGGTTTATTAAGAAACTTTCTCAAGGAAGCTTCACTAAGAACAGTTTTTAAAAGTTAGTAAAACTACTTATCCTTTAGTTTCAATAAAATGCAAGAGAACATACTGTAGATTCAGATTACCGTATCAGCACTTTTGATTTACTTACATTTTCAACGCAAAGACAGGTAATTCCCATATATAACTTTATTCCAGAGCTGTGACCTTGACTTTTACCAAAAGTTCAATTGCAGGGATATTTTTTTGAGGCAAGATGAAGGAAGAAAGGACTTCTCATAGATAAGATAATGAACTGTCAAATGCAGCTTATGAAATACTACTGTTTCAAATAGATGCTCTGATTTAATATGTGTTGACAGTCAATTCAAAAATGATGACTAGGTCATTATGTAGCACACCGGCTACAAAGCTTGAGTTACTTATTTGTTTATCTCATAACGTATTAGGTATGTGAACCAAAGACATCCCCATAGCCTTCCATGTAAGCATCAAAAGTAACAGAATGATACTAAATTAAATATACCGCATATTGAAGGTATATGATTAACAATCAACAGAAAATTGGAATTTCTCAAAAGGTAACGAAAAAAGTTATTGAAAAATACTATTGGTAAAGTTACTGATTACACCAAGATAACACGAAAAGTTGTTCTCTAGTTGTTGAAAATAATAAAGGAATACACAAAATGGCTATTTTAACTATTAACCCACTGCCCTAAGTACTCATACAACTGTAAAAATACAGCAAAGCCTAAAAAAACACCCCAAACCACTATATTATCTCCTGGATGTGATGAGAATTGTGTTCCCACATAAGCTATAAACACAGAAAATAATCTCTTTTTTGTCTCAACTTAATAAATGCAGCAAGTATTTTTCAGGGAAAAAAAAAAAAAAAGAGATGATCTGTCAATACTGATGTGTCTGGTATCAATAAATGAGAAGTCTTGATGAGACTACAAGGCTTTCCAGTACAGTAAACACACAAAAAAAGCTGAGATTCATATGATTCTTTGCACAGATTCTTGTATTCTACATCATCCAATATAACAGAAGTCCATTTCACACTGCTATATAAAATTATTCTAGAAAAATTAAGTGTATGCTGGAGGTAGGGACACAGGTTACATTTAAGTTAAGACACAAGATTGACAATCCTCTGCCAGCAAAAGAAGTGGCAAAGACTGTGAAGAAGTGAGGAAATGCTTAACCCTTTAATGTTTCCAATGCTTATCTACCTTTTTATCATATATGCTTAAAAAGAAGTTCTACATACTTTCCATTATGATTACAGTGGGACTCCTCAGTAACAACGCCGAACTTGTTATACATAATCACCTTCCAAAATCAAATTATCCTTTATCAACACGATATCTGCTACACCTACAAAAAATACTGAATAAACGGAAAACAACAGCCACCTGCTGCCAATATTAAACTATTCTTTTCAGAGTAACTTACATAAGGAAACAAAGAAATGGGACCTGATTTTTCTCCCCCACAAGAAGGCTCCCTAATGTACCTTGTCCCAGCACTGCCAGAGGTGTTGCCAGATTATGCACCCACATCCCTCTCCCGAGCTGTGACAGCTGCTCCATCATCTTTCACAATAAGGCTACATTTACTCAACAAAGCCTTAAAAAACAGAGTGAAAATGTTTACATAGTTATCACATTAACATATATTTTTTAGTGAAACCCTGTTGTAGCCAAAATTTAACAGGTGAATTCACATGACTGGAATAGTAACATAAAGGGGTACAGCTCTTCTGGAAGGACATGCAAATGATGGTGACATGCTTTATTTTATCCACAAATTATACACCTCTTGAGTCTCGGGGCTAGTCTATAGAGAACAACTGACCTACCGAATGCCCAGCTGGTGAGTAAAAGGGAAAGGAACATGTGTGTTACGCTGGGAAAAGATCCTCAAATGAAATGAGCTAGTGAGCAAGCAGGAGGACATCATCCACACCACTTCATCTGGTGCTACAGGAATGCAGAACAGCTCAGAAAGTATAGCCAATTCATAAACTGCTTTGGTGAATTTGGTAAAATTTGGTCTGTTGAGGTGGGGATAGAGTAAACTCTACTCAGCTAGACTGTAAGCCATGAGGAGGAACCAATGGAGAACATCAGGGAGGAGAGCAGGCTGAAGGAGAATTCTAATTACACATGTCACAACAGCTAGGATGGCCAGGTAGACTAATACATTCATATAAATATATTTGCATTAAAGCTAAGTAAGTTGTCCTGAAAGTCTGGGCTGGTAGTGAAAAGAAAATTGAAGGAAGGTGCAATTCAGAAAAAAGACAAACACCAAAGTGAAAGCTCTCCTATTAGGGAATGGGCACAACCATGGTAGGGATAAACTGGAGTATGAGAGATCAGCTAAACTCAGTCAAAAGCTATTCACTGCCCTTGAACAAAAAAAAAAGGCAGAAACTAGGTCAAGTTCCTGAGGAATAACAGAAAATTGCAGCACAAGCATGCAAAAATCAGAATTAGCAATGGGCATTATAGGTAACAAAAGATCCTTCTGCAAATGTGGTAAAAAAGAGACACTCTCCCACCCAAAAACTGGCCCAAGCTTGCACCACCCTTCACTGAGTGGATCAGCTGCAATCCCAGGACTGTCACAATTAGCAGTTAAATAAAGGCAAGATCTCAGGCCTCTCAGGCCTCTTTCAAGGAAAGGGCTATCAAGGATAAGCCGGCTATTTTGAAGTTGTCTGTCCTAATGAATCCTGCAAATTTATAGAAACCTATCTTGATGTATCAGAAATGAGCATCTTTGAGAACTCATGGAGGAAGTGCAACTTATCAGCAAACACTCTGCCTATCCTTATAGCAGCTCTATTTATTTTTGGTTTTTATTTAAGATGAGGGGTATGGAAATACAGGCCCATCAGCTTATTTTTGACTTGCACAAAAATATTGGAACAAATAATTATGCAGCAGATAAGAACTACCACAGATAACAAAACAAAAAAAGAAAGAAGTTAAATGCATCAACTTTCTTTCTGTGATAGATTGATAGACTCTGGAAAAGGTAACAAAGAACAGTAGCTTCCTTTTAGAACAGCTTGTTTCCTTGAGGACAAAAATCCTAAAAATGCTCAGCACCGTGAATCCTAAATGACATTCAAATGACTTTCTTAATAATTAAATTATGTTGCATCAAAAAGCACATGCCTTTAGCAGTTTGATTTGTATGTGTACCCTCTAACCATGTGTAACTGGGTAAGCAAAGATTGGGTGGAGCTGCCATAAAAACATATAGTAAGCTTAGCAATAAAGAAAACCTCTGAAACGGAATAAAGCCTTTTGCTTTATGATTATCTCTGGATCTGATTCACCACTGTTTTATTACTGACTTTTGTTATTGTATCTGAATACAATTTGATTTTATGAGATCTTAAATATTACCTTTATAAACATTTCATGGGATGTTGACTCTATCAGCAAATTGCTTATTTGCTTATTGTATCTGCTCATTGATGCCACTGCAATAGCTTATTTTTACATTAACTTCTTTGTTGAGTCTAGTTTATCTTCTGAGAAAATCCTGGGATGGAATTTTTAATAAGAAACCCTTAAAAAAAAAGATATAACTGTAACTGCTAAAGCCATTTTCCCTTACAGTATTCTGTTTGCAGTATAATTCTATCAGGGAGTTTATGCCAGTCACCACAAGATTTCAAGAAAGTACTTTGTTTCTCATTTAATCAATATGATTTGAGCAACCCAGAAAATTTTTAAATAGTAGGCTAAATTTTGTACACACCTCCTGCAACTTTATCCGAGTTTCAGACTTTTGCTCAATAAATACATCATTTCTCTTGCTTCCACCATTCTTACTGTGCAAACTTAACACCAGTAAAAACCTGTGGCTGATCTCCATCTATACAACACATCAACTTCTTTTCAAGTAATGGAAGGTGATGATGGCTGCACGGTGAGAAAATACAACGGGATCATTGTGCTCCCCTGATCAACCTACCTGACAGTTTAGCACTAATTTGTATACCCATCACTTCTTTTACTGCAAACCTGAACGTTTACATTCCACAAAGAACATACTCAAATTTTACTGAACTAAGGTCAACGAATTAAGTGTATTTAACCTGTGGAAACACATCAGATTATTATTTCACTTACAGTAAATATTTAATACTTGCAAAACTACTGGACCAACTGCAAATTGCTAATATGTTTCATTATTATTAAGTTTGCCCCTTGGAAACACCAGCTCTCAGGGTCAAATGAAATTCCGTAATCCTTCTAAATTTCTTTCATGGTTACTTTCAATATTTACATTTACCTGTGAAAATTGTCTCGCTAGGAAAGACAGGCATCTTTCAAAGTCTTCAGATAAGACACTTTAAGCAGAGACATATTTTTCCCTGTTTCTCATCAAAGCACTTAAAATTGGAAAGTTTATGCTTTCATACCGGATTTGCAGAATATTTACATTTAAATAAGCTTAAAAAGGGGCAAGATACATGATCTAAAAACAAAAATGAATAAAAATCAGCCATTTTCCTATAAATGCTACAATTAATCATTATGATGAACAGATAGAAAGCAATCCATCTCATCATAACAGAGCTGATGTAGCTTTTCCTTTCATACACCACAGAAGTTAATTATTATGAGCAGATGTGCTTAGATTACATGAAAATTTATATTCCATGAAACTAGGCACTGAAGATATGTATTTATTTTAAAGCACAAATGTATTCCCTGTTTTTTGGAGGTTTGCTCACATGCAACTTCATTGGCAACGTAGCCTACACAAAACCCATCCATCTTGCAGGCAGTGATTTTTATGTGCTCCACTAACCAGTCATTTCAAAGCAGTACTGAAAAAGCACCTGCTGGTCAAAGCAACTTCTCACAAACGCAGTGTGTCTGATTTGCCCCACAAATTCCCCAATGTCCCCAAACGATGCCTGCCATGACCACATCACGTGCTCAGGGAGTTAAAATGCAACAGAAGAGCCAAATCCCTCAAACTCTCTCAAGAGTTCATGGCTGCACGTAGCTGCTCAGTTCTGCAGACCAATTTCCACTTGATTTTCTCAAATATTGTTAATAAGTACCTATTATTAAGATGCCCTCCCAGAGCATAAGGAATAAAATAAGCCAGCAGCAAAGGCTTGTGGTCAGGAAGGGCAGAGGCTGTGGAAGCCCATATATTCTTATCACACAGCAGTGGTTGGGAACGCTGCCCTCTCACGTCACACATCCCCTGAGGATGTGCTGATCTGCTTCACTCTGAATTAAACAAATGCTGAAGTAGATGGCCTTCGACAAGCCTATTACATTTTAATAGGTTGGTTAGATTCCCTCATACTGCACAGCTCTAGTTCAGGCATTTCCTTTGCCTACACAAAGGCCAGAATAAAAACAAAGAAAGTTAATATCCAAAAGACAGTAGAAAAGAGATAACTCAAAGAAATTTCAATCACCTTGGGGCACATATCAAAGAAAACAAATATACGATTGCAGGACTGAAACTTCAGTGAACTGTCAAGAAAGAACAATAGTACTGACCAGAACTGACCAGAAAAGCGGTAAAAAGTAACATTTGCTACAAGGCTTCATATCAAAGATCCACATTTGACATTACAAAATACCCTACTTCTGGAAAACTCTGTCAAATATCAGAATATATTATTCCAAACTTTCCTTATTTCACAAAGCCAATATCACCAATCCTTTAACAAATGATGCACGCACCAGGCAAAACCAGCAGCTGCCAGGAAAAAAATTGACTTTAGAAAAATCTTTGTTAGAAGGTGACTTTTTTTTTTTTATTACTATCTATTGCCATCAAAGTACAGAGATGGCTTTCTTGTGTAGTAATTTTATTCCAGTGGAATTCCAATTTTTTGGATGAAGTTTCTCTTGATTTATTATAATATAAAGAAGACGGAATCTTCTCCTGAGTCTTTTGAGAAGCAAATCAATGACAATACTGTTAATGTAAGGGAAGAAGGGGTGTTTCCAACAGGAAAAATTCTCAGAATTATTACTGCTGCAATCATCAGACTGGTTTAGAAAGTGCTAAACACACTGCTCAGTGTTTTTAATATTTCTGAACATATTTAGAAATGGTGCCAACAGAAGAGAGCACCACTGGACATGTAAAGCAAATGTAATATTGACCATTTCACAGTTACCTGATGTATTCTCGCAAGTGCAAGCACTTCATAAGTATCCCCGTCGCTTCCAGTTACTCTACTGTCACTTTAGTGCACCCATTTGAAAGAAAGATGCTGGGAATTTTGAAAGATAGTTTGAGCCAAGGTTATTCATTTATTCTGAAATTGAAAACTCTTGTCTAAAACCTCTACTGCAGACATAAAGCTATTGGAGTAACATAAATATACAAATTCAGATTCAAAGAACATGACATCAGGATTCCTTTTGCACTTCTAGGCATGTCACATTTAACAAATCTTGTGCCTGAAGATTTATGGTAAGCCACACTGATGAGCTCTGCCATTTAGGATGCTAACTCATGTTGAGTATTAGTGCTTAATCATTCAAAGAAACCTGACTCAATAATTTCCAATAAGTGCTTTCTAACTAATGCAGAATAAGGGAAAATGCAAACTGCAACTTTTACCAAGCTCCTCTGAAGGAAATTCTTCAGGCAGTCCAAACCTTAGCAGTCTGACAATGAATAATATCTGCTATAAATCAAATTCTGCTCTCCCTTCAACATCTCCCTTTTTCCTTTCACTAACAGTTGGCTTTGTTTGTTTGTTGGGTTTTTGGTTGGGTTTTTTCTGGGGGGGTGCAGGTGGCCAAACAACTGACAGAGCCCTTTAATATTTCATTGATGCAAGAAGCATCAGCATTTCAACCCAGAATCGTCCATTTCTTGAGCTAGGTAAAATAAAAATCAAACTAAGCTCCTTTAGTACTAACATACTGTAAGAATAAATGACCAGACTTTATCTTTCCAGTTAATGACTCCGGAATTTCTCACAATTTGGTATTCCACTTGACTGAGAGCATTATGGACAAGGAAGAGGTTATTCTGGTAAAGACTGAAAAAACCTCTCTAGTGCTTTCCCAACAACTTATAGTATAAAAGCTTTTTAATAAATTTGCTCATTTTTGGTCATGCTTCAAGGTTTCCTGTTTAAAGTGTTGATTTGAAGAAAAGTTCTCCTTAAGGCCATTTTCCAGAGAACCTGGATCTTATCCTGCTCAGCTCAGACAAATTTTTAACGATTTCCCTATGAACCACAGCGGCTGTGGCATGAATTATCTCTGGATTTGTAAACAGCACAACTGTGACAAGGAGGAAATTAAAATTTTATAAAAGCAAAAGTAGATCTAAATCAGCACAGAATGGGACTGCCTGCAACAGGGAGAGGTGAACAAGAGGGACACAAAACTGTTATATAAAATAGCAAACAAAAAAAGGAGACCAACGGGACTCATGTGTCTCAAGAACAAAGAATGATTCAATTCAATTGAAAACCATCAAGAAGCTAAAATAGTTTACTCGCTGCAGGGTTAACCCATCGAACAGAGGTATGCCAGACACAGACAGAGGCCAAAAGATTAGGAAGAACATGAAAAAAATCAGGTATTTTTATAGCTAGTTACAGTGACAGTTACATGAGCTCGTATAAAATATTAAGGATTATAAACACTCCTGTTTCAGGTTCTAAGTCATCAAAACACAGAGTTAGGATGAAATGGCTCCTGTACTTCTGATAAGGATCACATGAGGCTGTGTGATCAGGTCTACTTGCAACCCACCCACGGCCACAGAAAAGATCTCTGTTATAGTTTATAACATCCTCTGCACACACCATGAAGCATGACCACCCAGGCCTATTATTCACATAATAAAAATTTCTGAAGATTTGTATGAAAAGTCTGAATCAACTGTTCATAACTAGGATTTTAAATCACTGGAAGCTGGTGCTAAAAACAAATCATAATTGGAAGGGCCTGTCTTCAGTTTGAGAGAGAGATTGCTCTTCATTACATCTCTCATTATGTCTTTCATCCTCCTGAATAAGTCTCAGCACAGTTTGGTCCTCCTTGGTCCTCTTTCATCTACTATACTCTGTTTAATGACAATCCATCATTCAAAAAAGGACCCCAAAAACGACTTTCACCAATGATAGTTGCTTAGATCATACAGACTACACACTAGATGAAAGAAATCTTAGGAGGACCAAAGAGAGCTGAACTTAATCAGAGGGATGAAAGACAAAATGAAAATCTATCTACCCTTACATTTAAAAAGGAGTTTCCTTCAGATAAGATGATCTCAACTCTCTCTCTGTACCTGTTAAATATGGTGTGAGTACTGTCAGATCATTTGGGACTTTTATGATTGAGATGCTCTAGCAATTCCTGTAAATTGTACACATTTGGATGGTGCCGTCTTTGACTTTGAGGTGATCAGGCCATTTCCTATTGATCTAAAACCTTCTTTCCCCCCTTCTTCCCTCCTTCCTCCTAATCAAGGCAGAAACACATAGCCTGGAAAGCTTTGATGTTCCTCTGATTTACTTCTCATTATTTTGATCTTTTAACAATCCCTCTATTGGTACACGCTTGCAGTATACATTTTCAGTGTTCATGCCTTCTGGCTTCAAAAGACTTTTCTACTTGATCACGACTTTTTTTTTTCTCCAGAAAACAAATGCTCTGTGTGGTACTAAAATGTTGATATTTCTTTTGTTTATCAGATAGGAACAGCATATAGTTAAGCTAGAAAGCCTGCTTATTTCCTCCTACAGAGTGGAATATACTGTCCTGTTTTTGAAGGAAATCAAATATACGTAATTTATCTGATGCAGTCTTCATCATCTTTATTTTATGGGAAGTCTACAGATTACTGAGTTGCCTTTGGATAAAATGTTGCACTGTAGATTGCTGTCAGGACAAATTCTCTAAGAGTCTCCTCAATTTTTATGTTGCTGGCATAAGGCTACAGTGACAGAAATGAGTTGGAGTCTCTCTTGCTATTAGTTAGCGTCTATAAAGTAATGTCATGCCAATTCTCCTACCGCCTATGAAATACTCTTACAGCAGCTATACCTGAGGTGGAAGCCGGGCCAGACCCGACCCAGACTGAAATATATTAGCGCTGTTTTAAGCGTCTTGTGATGCCTGCTGACACCTCCCATGAAAAAAGGAGGATAGTCCACCATCACTCTTTTGTGAACAACCCGTCACTGGAAAATCAGTATCAATCTTTCTTCCCCTTGTCCTATCAACTAAGACCCAAGGAAAGAAAAATTGGTCTACAGGAACACATTACCTGGAGATCAGTGGGATGTAATACAATACAAGGATGAATTTCCATTCCCCAGAACAGTACCCAGCCGCAGACTCCAGCACAGCCATGCACATATTTACATAGACAACTCTGCTATGCCACCAGGTTTTAAGAAATTGGCCCAGGATGATTTCTATACAAGCAGGCGATTTTATTTCTCATAAATCAAACAGCAGGAATCTCAAAGGCAGCCATGAAATGCTCAGAGACATTGATCCATCACATCTCACATTTGTCCTGTCCCCTCTCCTCCTGCTCCTGGTCAATTCTAATGTTCCAAAACCAAAATAAATCCCACTGAAAATCTGTCTGGGAGAGGATATCTTTCTCATTCCACTGGTGCAGGAAAGGCTAAGAATGTGTATGTGTATACATGACATGAGTATTGTATTTTTGTCTCCTTCCTTGTATTCCTCTTTGTGAAACACCGTCACACATTTTTGCATGAAGCTAATCTACTGTCAAATCCACAATTAAACCCAGGCTTTGGGAAGTAATTTAAAGATCAAAGCCTACAGGTAAACTGGTATAAATTAGATACAAACAATCCAGACTCATGTAATAAAACATCCATACTGCAGTGATAATGCTCTCCAACTCCCATGCACAGATATACAGAGTTCACCAAGAATGAAGATAGGTATTTAATGTAAAATCAAGGATAAAGTTTCATTAAGTTCAAGAGATTTTAATTCTTTCACGGATATTCACTACAGCTTAGACTCCTAAATACTTAATTTCTTTCTGTTAATGAAATTTGGGAATTTTGAAAAAAGGTTCCTAATCTATTCTGAATTTATTCGCAAACCAGGAATTAGAATTACTCAAAAGAAAGTTTAAATGTTTTTATTTGACATTGTTTATCATTATTTACAGTGGCAGAAAGTGTTATGCAACAAAAATAAAATAGAGGATTATCTGTTAAAATATGCTATTTTAGAAATCAGAAGAATAAATTTCAGGAACCTGGAGATCAGAAGGAAAATGTAAGAAATACATGATTTTATAATGGGAGTTTTTTTACAACAGTATAATGCTACTCACACGCAGTCCATAAGTCTTTAATTCCAGACTTACCTCTACAGTACCACTGCCCACCTTTGTACATAGTGCAAGTGCTGCACATTTTTTTTCTTTAATGAAAATTTCACTTTTCTGATTTCAGAGCATGCTCAAATTTATCCAACGTGTATTTTTGACCTGCTCTTCAAAGTACTCACAATCTGTAACGACCCAGATGTGTTACAGATGTACTCTCTATTTCATTAGACACACTGTTAGTGAAAACACTGAAGACAGTCAGGAGTATGTGTGCCCTGCAGGAAGCCATCTGAAATGGCCTTCCTGGTTGACAGCAAATAACTAGTAACAGAGCTTTGAATGTGTTTTTCAACAAACTGCACAACCACCTCACCCTGCATTTCTCTAGGTCATACTTTCTTATTGCACATGCGAGACTGTCATGTGCAACTGGACTCAATGGCCTCCTAAAGTCAAGAGAATATTATTTGTGCTGCTTTCCACTTACTTTATTGCCTAACTGCCAGCCCACTGCCTCGTCAAGGAAAGAAATCAGATTATCAAGAACAAATAATGGTAAATCAATTCTAGTTTAGTTGTTTCTTATCACCTTATTACTCTCCATGTGTTTATAAGCTAAAAATTGCATTATCAGTGACAAGAAAATAACAATACAGATAACACGTACTTTATGAATTTGCAATATGATATAGAGCGGCTACATCGGTAAAGTGTTGGCGAAGCCCCGGGCAGACATGGCTGATAACAGACTCAGGCTCTCCATCCTGCAATGGCAACCCCCCAAACCCGAATCCCCATCCTACACAGACTTCCATTTCACAAGCTTTCCTTTCAAACCTATCACAAACAAGACTCAGCTCCTGTCCTCACCCTGGTAATTATTTTTCCCTCAACTATTTGCTACCACCACCACCAGCTGCCAGACCGTGACGCCGTTTGGGACCACTCAAGTTGAGCTTGTTGTGCTCCCATTTGTGTCCCTGCAACCACCTAGACTAGCATCATCAGCACAAACACTGACAAACCTAATGAACCCTCAGCAGCACTCAGAATAAGGCTCAAGGTGCCATTGTCCTACCAGCAAAGTTAATATTGGAGGGAGCTACTGATGACAGGTAAGCCACTATCAGCTGGACAGATTTATACACAGGACTGCACTGCAAAGCGCTGCTCATAAAACACCACCATCTAACTGAAGCAGTCCGTGTCTTTGCCACGTTTACTATCATAAATGTATTCATGGTAAACTTTAGGTTATCACAGTGCCTCTAGCCCGTAAATTTTAAGAGGATTCTAATATGTACCTCCTGAAATTGGTAATTCTGTGCAAAAGCATTCTGCAACTCAAATTACAATGAATGCATCTGTTAATTTAGCTAATCAGCAGTTATATTAACTACCTACAAAACAGGGAATAAGAACTGTTGGGTGACTATCTTATGAGCAAAAAAAGTGGTAACACTGATGCTTTTTTGATAGCATGTCTCATTATAAATAGGTTACCATAAAATAATTTCAGCAGAAACAGCAGTAATGTATATGGCCATTACTGTGTTACAGATTGACAATACACAAGATAATACAGCTAAAGGATGCCCGCTTGAAATATTTTTGTAGATGCGGTGTTAACAGTCAATACCAAATTAATTCTTTCATCTTGCTTAGTGTGAAACACATCTTAACTTAGTCACTAATTTGTTACAAATTATGTTTGTGATCACAGTTCTGCCTATATAAGATTTTACTGGAAGCATCACTGCATTTAGACACACTCAGAAAACTTAGATAGCAGATTGTTATAATTTTTGTTCTCATAATGGTAAGTTTTTAATTGCATCTCACTCTAAAACCTCTCTTGTCTGCAATATCCCTATAGCTATCAGGAAGCTCCAGAGCAAGAGCCAGAAACCTGCAATGAAGGAGACAGGAATCTTAAATTGCTTGAATGCGGTGCTGCCTGCATTCTACTATTTCACTGTCAATTCATACATCAACTTTTCAACAGAAATGGATTATATTTAACACCAACCATCTTAGCAGAATCCACGTGGTGTGAATTTACAACCCAGTTAAGGACGAAAGAAATACATCATACATGGTCTGATAGTAGAGCATACCAAAAGAAATATTCTACTGAGATGCCCGATGAGGCTATGCGGTACCGATCGACCCCGTGACCTCAGGTGAGCCAGGGAGAGCGTGCTTCTCCAAAGACAAGGAATAGTTCTCATTACTGCATTGGTGGGTTTGCTGTTGTTTTCCTGTACATAAATCAGTAAATTACTCTCTGAGAATATTTGCTCCTCTGTGTCACAGCATTTCTGTATTCTTGCGATGGGGAGCTACAGCTCTGAGATGGACTTACTGTCTCGTTAATGGGGGGAGATATGGTCAGATCCCCCAGATGAATCACAGTTAAGAAGTGGCAGGAGCAGGAGAAATAAGACATGACATGTTCCATTGCTGCAGCTTCTCCTTGCTTTTGGAAAGTAACTACTTTTTTTATAACAATGTTGTCAGTGTATTTCCAAGACTAGTTTTTTAAGCAGAGTCTCATTACATCAGTCTAGTCTTTAATACATGTCTATTTATCAATGGCTTTTGAAGCAGCCTTCAAAGACACTTGCTTAAAACAGGCTTTCCATCCACTAATTAAACCTTAACAATCCCTTGTAATGAGCAACACACTTTTCCCCAAAAAATGTAAATGTCTAAGTGCTCATGTGTTCAGTGCTCATGTCAGCACTGAAGGGAGAGGTCATTTCTGAAGGATCCTCCATCACAAACATCAGAGAACAGTAAAGTCACCTAAGAGCATATGAAGCAGAAGCAATTTTCTCACAGTCTTGACACCTTCTAGTAAATTAGTCACTTGTCGAGGAAAATGACAGCTATGTAGTAATAGAAAAGCTTGTAAAGCTCTTCATTTACTGTTAGAAATGTTGTCTATGTCACTGTCAAGCAACAGTAACATCCCCACCCTGTTTTATTGTCAAGTGCCCTATCTCAGGGGCTTTTTGCAAATCATGCCTTAATGAAGTTTAAATAACAACTATATTTCTTAGTTCTAAACGCTACCTTTTCCTTACCTGCATGATTGTTTTCTGAATAAGTTAGTCCACTGAAGCTGATATACAAAATGAAAGGCTATTGTAATTAGTGTAATATCATTTCAAGATAAAGCCATGAAAACTGCAGCTTCGGCCAGCTGTCATCTCTTTGGCTATTCTGCTTATTATTCACAGACAAATTCTGATATCTTCTGCATGTTACATAGTACATTAAAGTGCAATTTCAGTAAAAACACTCATGGAACAAGATCTGTAAGTATCTCTCTCGGAATCTAGCCTAGAGAAAGAATGCAGCTTGAAAGTCATTTCAGACTTAATTTTCCCTCAGCGCAGTCATCATTCTAAATAGGTACACATAAACATATGCTTTCTTTCTTTAGAAATAATTTATATGAATTCAATGTCCTTATATAATTGGCTAGATATGACAGCCACTGAAAACTGAAATCCTCCTATTTACATGGCAGTCAGGATATGGACAGCAAAAGAAAAAAATTCTAAAAATGGATGCTTTAAGGAACAGCGAGACTGATTATCTTCAGAGGTAAAATGATAATTGCTGTTACATGGTAAAAAAGAAATTGGGCAAATTCATATAAATGCTCTTTGGAGAATAAGCACTTACCGGCTAAAGACGCTGACACATTATGCAAGCCAATTACTGTGTGGAGTGGTGGTGATACCTCGAATGCAAACTCATTTGTAGGATGCCTGAATATTGCAGGAAAGCATCTATCTATAACACCACTGATGGCACAGATTCCCCTGAAAAGACCCATCGAATCATACAATATGACTTAGAATGGAAGGGGCCTCTGAAGATCCAACGCCCGCTCTAAGCAGGACTGATCTCAAAGTTCGAAAAGGCTGATCAAGACCTTATTCATTTGAGTTTTCAGTATCTCCAAGGAATCTACAGTCTCTCTGGGCAATCTGGAAATTTCTCTCACTACAGCCTATGACTCTTATCTTCTGTTATTTCACTGTGCACCTCTGGAAAGAGCGTGGCTTCATCTTCTCGTGAACCCCACTCCCTTTAGACACTTCTACAGGCTGAACAAGCCCAAATCCCCAGCCTCACCTCAATATCTCCAAAGACCCCCTTCATGGTTAAGAATGAGAGGATCAGAAGTCTTCCAGAGTCAAGGTCTACAAGCTGAAGAGACCCTGCAAGGCATGTTAGCAATACTGCCCTTGGCTAAATGGGTACTCCCTGGCAATACAGTGACACAGCACCTCTTCACACATGCTAGCTGCTCTTGAAGAGTTCAAGTAGCAGCAAGGAGAGTATTAACAGCAGCTTTATGAAAGTTTCCCTTATTAAACACTTTTATAGGTAAGATACAGAATTGCTGAAAATCCAGCAGCTTGTTTTTCAGAAGCAATATGGTCGGAGTTAGCAGCTTGTTTTCAGCTCCCTTCTCCATGGAGATCACTCCCCTTGTTCGTAAGAAAAATCTTGAAAATCTTTTTCCACAGGTTTCATCTAAGAACTCATTTTCCTGAAACCCCACTCATCCTCAGTAATACCTAGTAGATTGGTTCTATCACTACACGTAATTATGAAAACCAAAGCTGTTACAAAAACCACAGTTAATTATAAAAAGTGAACATGGCAATGAAACAAATCTTGCTTAAACCCACGAGGCTATGAGATTCCTTTTCCATTATTACCCCAGAACATCACATAGCCTATGTAATTGTTGGAGGACTCTCCACAGAGTAAAAATAAGCATGTTACTCTTCTATTATACTTCAAATTCTATCAGAGTAAGATTAATACAAAGTTCACGCACCTACTGGAGCATAAAGATTACCATCCCTTCACACAGAGATTGAGGAATACATTTTAGGACATCTCAATTTACAGAGCTCTCTTTGAAAACCTTGTGGAAAGGCCTGTGGTCAAAACCCAGTTAAAGATATTTACTCCTTTGAGCTTTAGTTTAAAACACATTCCTTCTTTCAGATACAGCCCACATACTGTCAGGGCTTTTCTTCTTTTCCTTTGTTTCCAGATTATATAAGAAATTCACTTCATCTTTAAAGAATACTTTCTACCCTTGTGAAGGAGTAAATTATTATGTCAAGTTTCTTCAGTTAACATACCTGTATAGTAATTTTTTTTCAATAAAAATAACCTTTTGTTAAAGGTTTCATTAGATGTCCCAGGAGACTGATAACAGCCAAATCTCCAGCCACCTGCAGGAACCACTACAGACTGAACACATACTCTGAACAGTGAAATTCTTCTCAACGCTTTTGTTCAGACAATGGGATCACTGTATTTTCCAAGCATTTAATCATGCCAAGGGCAGGAGCCCAAAGCCTTTACCCACGCTGAACTTATTCAATAGTCTTAATGAAAATCAGGCCTCAGGCAAATTATTAGTAAAATTTAAAATCATGAGGAAATTATCCTTTCCACTTTTAGCACCAAGAATGGATTACTTCATAGAGGCCTATAGATAGATAGTTCTTTTAAAGCCCACATGCTTCATCCTTAGGCAGAAGAGCAGGTTCCTGTAAAAATAGTTGAATACCAAGCATAAATCCCCTCTTATACTCCAAGCATACTATCACGTTACTGGTACTTTAACATCCAGCACAGCAGCAAAACTGTACAATGGGTCCACTTCCCAAAAACACTTCTAAGTGCTTCAGTAACTTTGTTTCCAAATTAGCTACTGTAAAAGAGTAAAGACCCTACTTAAATGTCACACCCCAACACCTTAAATATTTGGAGGCTGCATGGAGAAAGCTTACCCCTTGACTGCAAGCCGTGTCCACATGCCTCATTATGTCCCGGCACACCCTGTCTCACTGAATCCGGCACCAGCACACAGTGACTCCAGCGGTGGGTCTTCCACCTGCAAGAGGAAAAGGTTAACAATTAAGTGGTTAAAACTGGAAAACAGTTAACATGTCCAGGCAAAAAATTCAGTTATGAATTATGATATACTGTAGAGACTTAAGGAAAAATAGAGTAAAAAAAATCTGTAATTACTCCTGAAATAAGTGTTGTGAACTGAAACCCAGATAGAAGTTCACCTTCTAGGAAGCAGCATCATCCTCCAACAATATTTCCCTTTCTCATTTTTGCAGGGCATGGTTAAAAGTTCCACAAAATACAGAGGAAACCTCTTCAATGGGCTTTGAAATCAGGCTGTCCTCCTGCAAGCCTGTTCTCATACAACTGATGCGGTTCTCAATCTGCTTTGTACGCTAGGATGTGTGCAGTGAGGTACACGAGAAAGCAGCTTTCCATAGTGCTCTGTGGTACAGAGCCAGGCAGAGCTGAGTGGTGTGACTCCTGCTTTGGTACCACCTTCAGTTCTCCGCTCTGCTCCAAGACCATGTCCTACAGGATGTGTGGGCTGGAGATTTATATGCAAAGATATAATGCTTTTCTATTTACTAATATTTTATAACAGATGGGTCACAGAATATTAATGAAGAGTGGTGAGTAATTGCCCTATTGTACTATTTGTCTAATCAGAATTTTTTAAAGTGCATATTATTCACTGGAGTAAGAGCATCAGGGGAAAAGACAGGAGTTTCTGCAATAAGCATACAATTACGATTAAGGCAGTTGAGTGCTTGTGGTCCCAAAATAGCTTACATTGATTTTTTGATACACTGAGCAGGGAGTTCCCAGTAAGCTTCCTTAAACACATCGAACCCTGAGGTTACCATTTGTAGGAGCTGTGTCTAGTGGTGCTTGTTCTGATAATGCCAGATCTACTGAAATCTCCAATTTGAACTCTACTCTTACACATTTTGCAAAGGTACGGTATTTGTTTATAACTGCATTTTCCAATATTATGTTGTTTTCTGGTGAAAATTGTGCAGGACAATTGCACAAGTCATTTCTGGAGAAGCAGACACCTACTAGCAAGAGACTGATTCCAGACTAACACCTTTTACCTGTACACTGGACAGACGGGAATATCTTCACATTCTCTTTCCTCATACAAGGTATCCGGGCATGCCTGTCCCCCATGGGCAGCATCCTGAATGATAATCCTATACCGGGACTGCTTAACTGCAGTGGCATTGCCTGTAAAATAAAGAAAAAAATTGCCTACCAGACACAGTTGGCACCCCAATTTAGTGATCTAGCTGTCTTAGTCAAAAAAAATACTTTGTGTTTCATTTATATTTTGAAATTATGAGCACTCTGGCACTACCCAAAGAAGGGAAGGAATGGTACTTTAGATCAAAAGCTACCATTACTTTTACTTTTAAAATGCTAGTAGTTCAACAGAACAATGCCTGGAAGGTTGATATATCAACAGCCTAAGAGTTGCATCAAAGAACGTCTACTTAACAGAACATCAAATCAGACAAGAAAATAAGTATGAGCAAATACTTAAACACCTGAACAGGACAAAAGAATGAAACTCAAAAAACTAAACTATCATAATGGAAGACTTTGTTTCTGAAAACACATTCTGGAAGTCTCAGGCTACTACCAGTAACTCATCTTTTTGTGTATGGAAATTATAGATGATAACTTCCTGATAGGAAAACCATTGCAACCAACAGAGGCTAACTCTCTACTTAACCTGAGTCGATGCAAGATCAATCCATCTAGAAACACAGTTCACAAGATCCACAGTACAGAATGCAGCACGAAAGACGAGGATAAGATTTATCTATATATCTATAGCTAAAACAAATACAATCCTTGCCTGCGTATGTGGTGAATACAAACTGAGAGCTGGTTTAACCACCGTGTATGGCATCAGTACTCTTTGGGTACTGTATTCATGCTTCAAAAACAGATGCTAGAAAACTGAAAAGGGATCTCAGCAGAACTGCATAAAGGATTCCAGACCAGGCAAACATCTTTTAATAACAGACTTCATGAAATTTGTCCTAGAGAGGAAAGTGGTGTATAAATTAGCCCACTTATGAATATTATTTTTTGAACTGAAGATAAGGCCAAAGCTGCAGTAGCAAGACTGAAGTGCATTAGAGTAGAAGGAAAACTTAGGAAAAGTCACACCATGAACACAAAGTACAAGTACAGATCCAGTAAAAATGGTTGGCTCTAAAAATATCAAGTTATACAAGCTTTCACTCACACACATGCTATTCCTGTGAGATCAATGCAAAGGGACTTTGGACCTGGCAGGAGGTTGCTCATCCCAGCTGCTACCCTGAGGCAGGGTAAGTGCATCCAGGGCAATCCCCCTCCTGCTTCATTAACAGCCTCTACCTGAGGCAGCTCCACAGCTTCCTACAGTGCCCTTTCAGATGCCTGATACAGTGCCCATAAAGCCTCACATAGAGCCTTTTCTTAAAATCTAGCCCAAGTCATCACTCCTGTGAATTAAGCTAAACCTTTTTTATCTTCTGTCCACTAGATATTAAAAAAGTTTATCCCTATCATCTGATGCATAACCTTTATGAAATTTCAAGGGCTTGTATCCATTCTAAGTCTTTCCCACTCTAAAGTAAGCAAACCCAGTTTTTCATAGGTCCTATTCAATTACCTCTCACTTGCCCAAGGAACCCCACCTGCAGCCACACCAGCGCACAATATAGTAACACCTCCGGTGCTTTACATACAACATGCCCATGAGTTTGACAAGCCCAATATGAGTTTTAGCACTTCAAATTGTTGTCTTTCATTCATTTTGTAGTCCATTGTATCCAGACGTGCCTGAGACAGTACTGATGTCTTTACTTCCCATTCTGGTTTTGTGCAATCAATTCTTCCTTCCCAAGTCACATTTTGGGAAATTTCTCAATTATTTCAGTATTATTTAATATATTGTCTATTGTGTTTGCTACCTCTTTCAGCTCTGCACCATCCACTAATGTTATTATTCAGGCACGCAAGATGTTCAGACAACTATCACATAGAATTGGGGCAAGAAGAGTTTTCTGTAGGACTCCTCTTGGCTCACGTTCAGGTTCAATCATGAATAGTGGACATCTACCAGCCAACTGATTGGAAGCAGCTTTGCAGAGAGGACGTAGGAGTCCTGATCGACAAGCTGACCATGAGGCCGCAATGTGCCCTTGCAGCAAAGAAAGGCCACAGCATCCTGGACTGTGTCAGGAAGAGCATCACCAGCAGGCTGAGGGACCTCTACTCAGCACTGGTGAGACAACTGGGTGCCATGTCCAGTTCTGGGCTCCCCAGGAGAAGGAGGACATGGGCACACTGGAGTGAATCCATTGAAAGTTCACAAAGACTGTTTAGGGATTGGAGCATCTGACACACAGGAAGAGGCCAGGAAAGCTGGGACTCTTCAGCCTAGAGAGGCCTCACGGGATCTTATCAATGTGTACCAATACCTGATGGCAGGCAGTAAAGGAGACAGAGAAAGACCCTTTTCACAGTGATATCCACTGTGAGATTTTTCAAGCAGCTGAGTACACATTTAACAGTGATTTAATTCAAGTCACTGTTCCTCAGCTTCCTGATAAAAGTTTAATGTGTCAAAAATCTTCCATTTCCCTTAATTAGAGCAGCTATGTTCTCAAAAAGAAGGAGATTAAATTTTTGGGGAATGATTTGTTCTCAGTAATTCCATACTGCCTAGTTTATTAGAATCTGATTCTGGAAATGTTTCTATCTTCAGTAATAACTTGTTCTTGTGTTTTTCTGCATAACAAAATCTACAATTTCCTTGACCTTTGTTTTTGGCAGGGGGCAGAGTGAGAGGTAGGATGTTGGTTGGTTGGTTGGTTTGGTTTGCCTTGGTGTTACTGAGTTTTAGTTAGTTTCTCAGGACTTAGCAATTTCTTACCCAGCAGATAGTCACTAGATGCTCTAGCCTTACTTTATTACTTCGTTCTCTATTCACACAGTCCTACTGACATGGGAACATCTGATTTATGGAAATACTTATTCTTTAGTCCGTTCCTCTCCTGGCTTCAGACAGGAAACAACGGCAGCAATTGCATATTCTCCATGTTGTTTCCCTCGTTTCTCAAAGTAATGGACATTATTTCATTCAGTTCCCCTTACTTTTAATCCATTTATGTAATTCTTGTATTATAATATCCTCCTAGAGCTTAATTTGCATTCTCTACTTCTTGTTTCTAATTTTTGTGAACAATTTGACAATCAAAAACTAAACAAGATTTTGAACAACTCTGATGATGAGAAGAGATTAAAAAAGGGCTTCTCTAGCTGCATTTGATGTTTTCTCTTCATGATCTGAAGCTTGAACATGCAAGTCATACACAGACCCACACATGTTCCCCTGTGCTACTGGCTTGCTATTATAATAGTTTCAGGATAGAAAGAGTCCAGTAGGGCTTCAGCCCTTCTTACAGTCTTTCTTGGTAACTTCCAGGTCTTCTACACTCCTGTCTGTATAGAACACGTTCCCAAGAGGTGTAGATACCAATTCGCTTAGTTTGTTGAAGTCTATCTTTTTTTAAAATGTCTTGCTGATATTGCCATCCTTCCATTCTCCTAAGAATCGTGAACTCTATCACTTTGTGATGATTTTCATTCAAATTATCTACCACCATTAGAATTTTAGCCATTTCCTTCCTATTAATCAGTACCAAATCTAAATGAGCTTTCCACAGTAATTTTCTCCACCTCAAGAAACTAAATTATCCTCAACATTTATTGCACATTACTCAAACCCCATTTTCAAAATTGAATTTCCTCATTGGCTTTTCTATGGCATTCCTTACAAATGTTAATGAACATAATTTTTATATCTCATTTAAAATTGCTATAGCCTGATTTTCCAGAGTATTAGCATTATGTAGGACTGTCCTTTTAAAGCTGAACTTCAGCTGATTTCAAGTATGGCTATGATTGCCAGCCCTCCTAAAAAAATCAAGCCTCAGGATCTCAAGACCATCTCAACTTCCTATGTCCTTGACTTTGCAAATCAGATAACGCTGTTTGAGAATTCTGGGGGTGCTTTACCTCTGTTTCCACTCCCACCTCCCTGTCCCACCAGCCTCCAGTGTCCTCTCCTTACACACAGAGCCATATGACTCCTCCTGTCAATCCACTCTTCTCATTCCTCCCCTGCTCTTGCATCTTTCCTTCCTCTGCATTTCCTTCCTCTGCTTCCCCAGTACCCTGTCCCAGGTTTAGAAAGGTGCATCACCATTCTCAGGCAAGGGACAAAATCTTTGTTCACTACTGTAAAGTGTGCTATATCTGGTCCAGGTTTAATGGGAAACATTCAGCTTCATACTCTTTGTTCCTGACCAGATGGAAAGGCAGAGTCTGGTCAACACAAGACTCTGAGCACACAAATAATAAGGGCAGACTCTCCAAGATTTTAGTCGCCAAAATCAGAGCTGTCTCCAGTATTTTTGTGCAGATAAGGGCTTTTGAAGGGGTAAGTCTTTAACTTTGACCAACTCTGGTTGTTTTTGAGAACTGGAAGTGGCAGATCCTTGACCGAAACTGTCTGACACAAGGTAGAGGTCATTGGAATTTCTTATCGTGGCACGCCATGCATTTTATCCGCTTTTACCCCATTTCATTTCAAATCTGATTTAAGGCATGTGGAAATAAATAGGACAGTTACTACCTAACATTTCATGTAAACTTGTACAGAGAACTAAGCAACAGTGAAATTTCTAACCTTCCCCCTGGACAACCAATGCCCAGAGAGGAGAGGTACTTATAGGTACCATCTATTTTCAGGAGGAAGATGAAAAATGTTATTTATTGTCAGGTGTTTGCTTTTTTTACTCTCCCTGTTTTAAATCTATGCTGACAGACCAGAGAGCACATCACCCATGCTGAAAGCAGTTACCTTCCGAGGACACCTTCACCACCAGGAAAGCAGGTGACAGAGGAGAATCTACATGCTGCTCATCCAAACCATTTCATATTCTGAAACCTCTATATTGATTCTTTGATTCTTGTTTCGATTCATCCTCAAAGACCCATTAAAACAGATATATTATAGAAGAGTGTGGTAGACAGTTGTCACCTTTAAGTATCTGAAATGGCAGAGAATCAATAACTTGCAACAACCTCCCTGTTCCTGCCTCACCAACAGGTGTCTGGATTCAATTGCACTTCTTTTGTGAATTATGTTGTCCATCCATCTGTTATTGCCCTAAGTTCACCGCTGTCTACACTTCTGAGGTATGAGATAATCCTTCGGCAGAAGACAGCTGGTTGTCTGATGACATTTAAATGTAGGGAAAATGTCAGCTTTTTTATTGTTAGATAGTAAAGTTGGACGCATTTTCTCAGATAAACTACAAACAGCTTAACTGGTAAAGTTCTGTGTAAAGCTGATTTAGTGATTGCTTGTTTGTCTAAGCTCTGATCTTATGCTGGTACACATTTAATTTTAAATCTGCCAGGCAATACCTGTTCCTGCTTGATCTGCTTAGTAATTCACCATCTGTATATTGTTTTCATTAAATACAACTTTTCTATTAAAAAAAAAAAACAACTAACAACTCACATATGTATAGTGGTTTTGAAATTTCATTATCGTCCTGAGGTTTTAATTGTGCAATGTAAATTAAAAAAAAAATAATCTTGCAATGCAGCCATATCAATAACAGATTTAGCAAAAAGCAAACACCCCCATCTAAGAAGTTTTAATTTAGAATTATATTAAAATGATAACACTGCCAAGGAGGTTAAATAATTAATTTCTTCTCATTTTAATTGTAGACTATTATTTAATAAACAAAGTAATTTACCAGGTAATTTATTCTACTTCTTCATAGGCAGCTCATTTAAAGTCTAAAAATAAATTGCTAATTAAAACAGGAGTCACTGTTTTAGAAAGCAACTCATTTTTCTGTAAAATCTAACAAGGGCTATGCTAGAGCATCCACTGAGAATCTTTGAAGGGCAAGGAAGCCACCAACAATAATGAAATATTCTGATAAGGCTTTCATCTGAACAATTAATGAAACACACAAATTTGTCACAAAAAACAACACTAGATCATTATAAAGAAACTTTGCTAAACACTTAGTGTCCAAAAGCTAACCAACTAGATCAAAGAAATGTGTGGTCCTTGAAAAACCACAAAGCATAGGAGTTATTTACACAACCCTGTACGTACATCTAGGTTGGTCAAGAGAAATGAATTTCATATAATGTAGCAATTCCATGTATAACCACACAACATTAGGACCTTGAACCTATGACTCTGAAGGCAGAAGCCCAGAAGGAATTTATCCCAGGTAGAGAACTTACGTCTCTGAATCTGCTCACGAGGATCCCACCCCTTGCTAACAGCATCACTGTCAACAACACCCGAAGTCCAAAACTCATTCAGATGAATGCCCTAAAAATTATTAGACTGATGTGAACTACAACAACCACACATTTCTAAGCCAATTCTCTAATTTTTCCCCAAAATTCTGACCTCTTCTTAAAGGCTTACCAGACTGACATGCTGTTGGGCAGCGAGTCCACTCACTGAAAGGTGTAACAACACAGTCTTTCTTGCAGAGGAGGAGACATGGCCGCACCGTCTCAGGTCTGATGGACTCTGGACATCTATCAATCCAAACACAAAGACAGAATATAATAAAAAATTAAAACTACACAGAAACATTTTACTCCTAAAACTCTCACAGGGCTGTGAGCGTACTGCCATACCAAAGACATCACTCCTGGTCACAGCAAGCCTCGTTTATCTTCTCCTTTGCACTCATGTAACCCAACCGAATTTAGTACACTTCAAAGATTAGAAAATATTAATAATAATTAAAAAAAAATGTGGCGATTGACTTGATGACTACAACCTAAATGTAAATCTGTCTATAACACCTAAAATACAAAGCTTACTGAAGCAAACCAGACATACTTATTACTGAAGAAAGCGAGAATTTATGTTTATAAAGTACTCCTGTTTTAACACAACATGCAACAGTCTTCAAACCACTTGCAACTGTGTGTAAGGATTGATGTGATATTCTTCCACTTTCAACCCCTAGGAAACACAAAAATAGCTTAAAGTGTTATAGTTTAATAGCTTTGATTGAGGCCTTGATTGTTATTTAAAAAGTTGTACAACATAGTATAGTAAGAAGAGCTCTGTGATTTTTTTTTATTCATTTTTAAATCCTAAATGAAAAATATGTCATGCATAGTCTAATAAAAGTTTCAGACACAGACAGTTAATACATAAAAATTCGAAGGGTGAAAAAGGGACAATTTTCTGGGATCAGGCAGATCTTGCATTTCAAGTGGGGGGACAGAAGAGAATTACTCTCTTTTAATTTTTATTAATTTCTAGTAGAAAGATCGCTCGAAAATACTTAGCAGTGCATGCAACCCAAAATGATCCCATTTGAAAGAGGAATATGCCACTAAACCTTAGTAGGAAAGAAAATAGACCTTAAAGACATGCTCCTGTTACTGAGATAGTAATAAGATACTTAGAGGTATAATTTAAAAGAAAATAAATACAAAGAGATATGTCTTCTCATTAAGCATGATTATCCTAAAGGGCAGATTTCTATTATCTAACAGAAGACATTGAAATATTTTTAAAATTTTAGTTTTAATTGACTTGCTGTGCCTTGCACCTTCTTTGGATACAGTGTAATTTTTCTTCATGAAATCAACAAAAATGCAGAATATAAAACAGAACAGTATGTCAACACACAAATTATTTATTTACATAAAGTATTCCATTTTTGAAGCCATATTAACAGTAGACTTTCACCACAGCAGTTCTAAAGCCAACATTACTTTGGGTCAGTTTTCATCAACTCAGACATAAAATATAATATAGCCACAGCTGGTGCCCATGGCGAGGAGGGCTGCCCTCCACCCCAGCACCAGACCGGTCCAGACCTTCCCGGACAGAAATGAGGTTAATTCTGAAACACAGAGGTTCTATTCCTTCACTTGGAACCATCTTCCTAAAAACTTCTACAGATCTAAGGCTTTTATTTTTAAGATAATTATCACCGTAAGAACAATACACAGCACAGCAGTAAAACGATTTCAGTAAGAAGCTCTTTTAAGGACTCAGCAGTCCTTTTTGATCCAGCCACTTCCATTACATGAGGAACACCACAGCACTGAAGCTACCACACCAAAGCCAAGGAGAGACCCCTTCTGAAGTCCCTGGTACACAGATTTCTTCTTTTGGCAGGATTTTTCCACCACTGAAACTCTGGTTTAGTTCAAGTACTTAAGTATTTACTTATCCTCTTCAGTTCCATTTCCCCTTACACCATCTCAAAAGTGGAAGGGGCAAACAACTATTTTAGACATTATATAGCTCTATAAACAGTATGTTTCATTAGGCAAAGTTACAGCATATCAGTGGATTCTAGATATAGATGAACACTAAATTTCTTTCCTTTTATTTAATTAATCCATTAACCTCAAGAATTTTAATTAACTTTACTGAAATCAACACAGTCTGCTTATACGAACAGGACTGTTTTAAGAACTACAGTAAAAAATGAAACTCGGTTGTAAGTCTCTAGACTCATTAACAGTGCAAAAAGTAATTAGCAATGTCTTGATTTTTTGATATTAGGGAAAACATCTGTGCTACTTATTTTCCTCATTTAGTAAAGCAAAGCAAAATTCAGAATATTTCTACTGTAGAATATATAATTTTTTCATGTTGGTATCACAGTATAGAAGGTATATGAATCAACTGAATGCTACAGAACACACATGATTCTGCCTTATTGTTGTATAATATAATGCAAACTTGATTTACTTTTTCTATTTTATTAGAGCATTGTTAATAATGTATTGATGAGCATTATATTCAGATGTACTTTATATTTTCCTCACACCTGTCCTTCAGGAAAAATATTTGCAGAAATCTGTAAATTAGATTAACAGACGAGCTACAGCAAAAAAAAATCTACTCTACTAAAAACACGCATTTTGCTTGGATTTACAAAGAAAATTAAAAATGGGCTAGCTATTTATTTTTGTTACATATTAGTATCCCTTTCATAGTAGTGATGGAGTAGTAGCTGGAGAATTAGTCCTGAAAGGAAATTATTTTCAAAGCTGCAGGTTCTCTACGCCAGCTGAAAATGCTTTCATATGTAATGTATTAACTACAAATAATCACTAATAAGATTTCTTTACATACCTTTTAGGTGTGACCTGGCCAGAACTGCTCTTCATGCAGAAGACTTTCCTTGTCTGTATGCCCACTCCACAAGTGGCTTCTCCGCTCCAATTAATGGTCGCATTGAGCGCAGTTACCAGCACGTCTTCAGAACAAGGGCTCCAGGGAGAAGTTTCCCAGAAAAAATGCACACACGGGTGATCATTACAGGCACGGTGCTCCTGCAGGGCTCGGTCAGGGGGACAGGCTTTTCCACCTGGAAAGAGTCAAGAGAACACCATGTTTTATCATATGGTGTGTGGCAAAAAGACGACATTGAAAAATAACTATAAAAGTTAGGTTTGCTTAATATCTTATTCCCCCCCCCCATTATAAATAAATAAATAAAGCTTAAATAAAGCTGTTGACCTTTATGGCTGCAATAACAACCTTCTAAAATATTGTTTCCCCATTAAACTAGCCTTGCATAAAATTGTATTCCAACGCATAATGAAAACAGAAATAGGCAAAGTATATTTCTGAGTTACCTTATTGATACTCCTACACACAGCCAAGTTAATTCCATTTAAATGCCAGTATCACTCAGCAAACATGCAATTAGGTTTAAAGACAAATTAAACATTATTTTTATGTTCATTCTCCTTGCTAATTTCCCAAGGAGGAACATCTCTTTCTAATGTTTGAACTCTATTCACATGTTGCCTTAAAGAGCTGAGCTGTAGAGGGTGCTGAACTGTACCAATGGAGGAACATATCAAATGATACCCACATCTGCAAATCAAGGGGGGGAAACTTGAAAGATAGGTTTTGAGTACAAAGCCTTCACTTTTCTGAAGCAACATCATTCAAATTGGTGTCCAAAGATTTTGCTAAGCTACTGTACTTTGTCAACAACTGGTAATAAATCCATAAAGTACAGGAGTCTGAACAGACTCCCTGGAAGCTTTAACATTCTAGCCATCAGCCTGAATTTATCCCATAAAAGCAGCAGATGTTCGTAGCTCAAAAGCTAAGGAGTAATGCAGTGAAATTTAACAGTAAGCATTGTCATTTTAGGAAGAAATAAGTAAAAATTACTAAAATCAAAACCATTCTCTTCCTGGAGGGAGAATCTGGCAACGTGACATGGCCAAAGTGCTGCAGGTTTTGAAAGACCTGAAGTGTTGGGGCCAGATACCACAAGGTTCAGAGCACCTTTACACCCTGCTAAAATCAACAGGAGATGAAGGTATATTGCTCCTCGAAGGGATGCCTACTGCCTTGCAGGACTGAGCCTTCTCAAATAAGGTATGACCCCAAATGGCCACAATGAATAGTACTAAGAAAAGAAAGAGAGATAGAAATTTCTTAGCACACTGATTTGGATAATCATGTCACATTACCATTCATCTTTTCATGAAAATGGACTGTTCCACATAGTGTTCAGTCTCAGAAATGTTTAGCATGATGATGGAGTAGAAAATGCCCCAGGTAACTTATTTTCTGAAGATTTTGACTTGGCAGGAAAAATGCAGACCAGTTATTGTTCTTGTGTGTTTGACCACATGTTAAAAAAAAAAAGTAGCAAATGGCAAAATGCCTGGTCCATTAGGAAAAAAGAAAAAAAAAAATTTAAAAGATCTAACTCAAATTTTGAGCTTCCCAGGGAAAAATTAAGGTGTTTTCTCCAAGAATACCCATGGCAAGGAAGTTCTCCTAAATAAGGAAAAGTAATAATGAGGCAGTTTTAACTTAAGATAATAAAAAATAGCACATGATCCATCCAACCTAGCAGACTGCCTGCAAAACTGCAAGCAGGAGGTGTCATTTATAAAAAGCACAACAGCCTGGCTACTTTCTGCAGTTCATTGACAACTTTTGTACAAGGAAAGCAGGACAGCACGCCATTGCCTAGCCATTCTAGTAGCCATTTACAGACTTTATATGGACCTGATGTTCACCCATTCCCCTAATTCATTTTAAACCTGTTGAGACTGCTTGCCTCCACAATCTCCTCCTGTACCAAGTTTCAGAAGTTTGCTGCATAAAGAAATATCTTTTAAAACCTGACTTAAACCAAGCCCCTCTAGTTTCATCAACAGACTCCTGGTTATCATATTCTGGGATCTGGTGAACAGCTTGGAGAAAACAACCCAAGGGTTTGAACGGAAATCAGCCTGTGAGATGGCATCCAGAAGTCCTCAGACAGCAGAACCATGGCTAACATTGCCTCAGTTGATAGAGGACAAATGAAATGTCACTTGCAAAGGTATCAGAGCTCTGTAGTAGTGGCTCAGCTGTGAGCTGGGTATAAAAGTCAGAGAAAGTAGGTAACAACACTGCCTTAGTACTGCAGAGATAGGGGTATTAAATCAACTTCCAATCTCCACAAATTCAAATCAGTCACTATTTACCTGTATGCAGATGTGTGAATCTGCATAGCAAACCATTATACTCATTGCTAAAGATGTACAGAAAGAGATGGGGCATCTGATTTTAATAGTTGATTATTCCTTCCTGAGAAACTTAAAAGTATTCAGTTCAAAGCACGTCATTTTAGTTCAGTGTGTTTCAGGTTGAGATGACTGAGCTTATGTACTTCCAGAATTCACTTCTTCAACACTTCACTTTCATAATTCCATGTTTACCTGTTATTTGCATTTTGTTACTTCCATGGAAAACATGAAGCCAACCGTATTTTTCATATTAAATATTCTCTAGCTCACAGACTTTTTTAGTAGTATTCTTATTCAACCGACAATTATATAGCAGTTTTCTTGAAAGATCCCAATTTTCTTTGCAAGTGCTTATAAGGATATTTATGGGAATACAGACCATTCACATGAGTAAGGGTTTGCCAGTTCAAGTCCTTACACTGCCCCAGAAACAGTGGATGGCTTTAATGATAATTTACAAAATCGCACTTAACAGAGCTTGTCCTAAACTAGACTTGCATCTAGAAGTTTTTTGCTGCTGCATTAGCTGCACATAGTGTTGACAATAGTAGATATTTTTGTTCTGTCAACAAGACTTTAGTCTAAAGAATTTTTATGCACTTGATGCGATACCTTTAAAATCCTGTGTAACAAACTAACACATAAATGAATTACCATGTCTAACTGTAGTTAGACTACACTTCTAATACAAAAGAGTTTGTGTAAATGTATTGCTGATGTTATGTAAAAATCCAGATATAGGATTTGTCCATAAAGATCCAGAGGAAATTATATATGTATTCATCAAGAGATACTTACTTACTACAAATGAAAAATAAGAAGGTCAATAGATTCTAGATCTGCACTAATCAAATAAACGGGTCCTTTCGTATTTCCTCATTTTTCACAGCTCACTGTTCTTTTCTAAATCAGTACTAATATGTTCCTATATAAAGACACTCGCATGATGAGTCTGTGTCATCCAGCAATTCATTAGTATAGGACATAGCTCTCCTGAAGTAAATTCACACCCAGACTGGCCTTCAATAGACAGTAACACACAGGCTGAAGTAAATAATTTTGAACTGTGACAGAATTTCTTTAAGTGGCACATGCAGTAACTCAAGCGCATAAAGATCTTTTAGTCGCTAGATATAAGGGTACAGACAAGTATTAAGTATTATTCCTCATTGCTACAGTATTAGGATTAGCTCTGATCTAAACAGAGCTTGGCTGAGGAATGCAAGTCAATTCATTAAACAAACAAACAGTGATTATCCAAAAATGTTTATCACTCACCCTCAGCTGGAAGGGCCAAGATGGACCTACTCCTGCTTTGACTGCCCTCAGCATTTTTACTGGAGCATGAGTGGGAACATGGGGACCACGGAGACCACTCACTGATGACACAGTCTGTTGCACAAGGGATTTCACAAGCTACAACTTCAGGACGGGGAAGCTCTGAGCAGAGGTGATGTGATACTTCTTCACCTGGAGCAAACAAAACAAGACAGACATGGAGGAAGGCCCAGCTTGGTTCAATATCCACCGTCTGCATCAAGCAGACTAACTTTATGTCAAATGCCTGCCTGCCCATGGAACAAAAGGGCACGTGGTTAGGCTTCAGGCTTGAAAGTGTAATATTTGAACAACTAAAGTATTTCTTCAGAAAAGCAAAAAAGGAAAAAATGTGTTTTAAGTTTTCTGTGTGACATCTTGGCTGCAGTCCACTTCATAAAGCAGGCAAACACAAGGAATGAGATGATTCAATCAACAGAAAGCTGTAATATCAATTATCAACAGAATTGATGATAATTGCCCCGTATTTTCCAGCAATCTCCACCTACAGAACCTATTTCCCACAATACAAATTGTGCAGGTCCCCACAGAAGGCACTTTTGCCTGTAGGCCAGAGAAGGGTCCGATAGATGTTTTGGTCCTTCTCCTGCAACCTCACCAGAATGAACCACTGTTATTTCTGACTCTGCTTCTCACCAAAAAACTAGGGGATCCAAAATTATGGATCTGTTGGACCACTCCAATCCAAGGAGAAGTACTTTCTGTTGGAGATGAACCAAGGGACCTGGGCCAAAGCATACCTCCTGATGAGGAGCATCCTTCCAAAACCCCTTTCAATAAGAAGGTAGGACATTGGGGACTGGTGGGGAAAAACCTACCAACCAGAAGAACTGCTGGCAGAAGGAGCAGCAAAACAAAGCACATGAGGGATGGCATGTGGAGTCCAACACACAAATCTATTGTTTTTAAAAAGCAAAATGAAATATAGGGTTTTTTAAATAACAAAGGAAATGTCCAGTAATTTTAGTAATTACATAGAATTTACCAGGACATCATAATTCATAAGAATTCATAAAACATAACTCTTTTAGTACTGAATTACATCTAGTAGCTTACAAGTATAATTTAAGTGATGAACAGACATGACTGACTTTGTTACACTGTTCTACGGCTTAGTGTTTCTGGACCTTCATGAATTCTCAGCTGCATGTCCGAAATTTCTGGAAGCTCAAATCTACCTGTTTAAAACAACAAGCTCACACTAAACGTTACCTCCTCTTTTGCCCTTATAATAGTTACAAAGCTCTCCTTCAAGGTTTCTGTAATTATGAACCTAGGAAAAAACATAATGACTATCCAGGCTCAATTATATGTACGGGGAAAAAAAAAATTTATAATGGCAACCAACTGGCTCTTTCACCTCACGCTACAGGAACAGGCTCTGTAACAAGGTGGCCCAGGATGCAATTATAACTAGGAGGGTAGAAAACCATACTGATTTTGCAAGGCAAAACATATACAAGTGAGTAAATAAGAAAGGCAGGCTGCTAGTGAGAGTGCATAAAGCTGTCAATAGCATGGTGGTATTATCTGCGGTTGCATCCCTAAATGAAGACAGGCTCATCACCCTCGAGGCACAAATAAAACTTTTCAAGCATATTATGAGAAGTAACAGAGAATCTAGCAGGCAATCAGACTGCAAGATATGTTTAAAAATACTTTATTTTTACACTCCCTTTCCCTTGCACATGCCTGTGTTCATCAGGAAAGGCTTGATATGCCCCATCTTTACACTATTATTTTAAGTCTACTCAATAAGAAAATGCAAAACAACACCCTCCCTACAGAGAGCCCCCATCCTTTGGTACTGCGTTTGGCACCCCTGCAAACCAAGCTTAATCCATCATTCGTTTCAACTAGTCCATTATCACCACTGCTGCTTTGGATGCTCACATAATGCTATGAACTAGCTTTAGAGAAAAACAATATAAAACTACCAAATAAACCTGTAAGCCTTATTCCAGCTGTCTTCCTGAGTCATTTTAGCGTCAAAATCCCTGCTAATATTTTGACAGCCTGTCTGTACAGTGGCAGATAACATGAGGGCATCCTGAGCAGGCGTGATTTTAGGAGTCAATGGTACAGTAGCACATCAAGAGATTATATGCTTTGGTGAAGTAGGTAAAATATCTGTCCTGCTCTCCCATCTCTGACACTTAGAGGGAAGCATGCGAACAGTCAGTGACAGGCTTCTGAATGAGAAGGGATGAGATGGGACAGTGGCCCTGCAAGGGTGCCCCCCCACCCATGCAAGAGGTTATCTGCATTATATACAGATTTTATGGCATGGAGTACCATGCAGTTCACCGAATTCTGGATTTAGCTCAATTTTTCCACCAATCAGATTGTGCTAGAAATGTAAGCATTGGAGAAAACCCTACTTGCTGAAAGACAGCAGGGCCTTTCCACTGATTTAATCTGACTTTACAAAATCCAGGTCACTCCACTCACAAGATGGTTTAAAACACTTGGATCTCCTTTGGGGTGGCTTTCTCCACCCATGAGCCCAGGTGCCACAGATTTTCAAGCGACCACCCTGTGGGGATGGGAGGCAAAGGAGCAAAATGCACTTTCCACTTCTTTCCTCCGTGATTTCTTTTCATGCTGGATTTACAGCAGGTGACAGCAACAGTAACGCTGCAAACAGAGGCTGCAATTCATGGCTCTTCAGCAAAGAAAGGAAGCTTTGAGTTTTGTTATAAAGAGTTTACCACCCAGTGCATGAAGGCACAATTCAACACTCACTTTGATTTACTTTATAGCTCTATTTGCCGTGTTCAGGTTTAATTACTGGCTTGTATTACTGCAGAAGGGGAATGTTCTTCTGTACCAGCCGCCTGGCAGAGAATTCTCAGAAAACTACCGTACGCTACAAAGGGAGGTAATAATCTTTCATTTTCCATGAAAAATACTAGTACAGGATATATCTGAAGTGTGCTTTATGCATTGTCACAGATTTAAAGAGGCTATTAAATTCTCCAGAGCTTCAAAATTGCCCACCCAGTACCTTGAAGGTGTAATTCCTATCTCAGATATTCTGAATAATCTTTCTAATCTTTCTACAGTCTTTACACACACATGTCCATGGGGCCAGATGGAATCCACTCAAGGGTATTAAGGGAGCTGGCAGAAGTGCTCACCAAGCCACCTTCCATCATTTATCAGCAGTCGTGACTAACAGGGAGGTCCTAGTTGACTGGAAGTTAGCAAATGTGACACCCATCTACAAGAAGGGCCAGAAGGAGGATCCAGAAAACTACAGGCCTGTCAGTCTGACCTCAGTGCCAGGGAAGGTTATGGAGCAGATCATCCTGAGTGCCACCACGCGGCACGTACAGGACAACCAGGTGATCAGGCCCAGTCAGTATGGGTTTATGAAAGTCAGGTCCTGCTTGACTAACCTGATCTCCTTCTATGACAAGGTGACACACTTAGCAGATGAAGGAAAGGCTCTGGATGTTGTCTACCTAGACTTTAGTAAAACCTTTGACACTGTTTCCCACAGCATTCTCCTGGAAAAACTGGCTGCTCACAGCTTGGACAGGTATACTGTTCATCGAGTAAAAAACTGGCTGGATGGCCGGGCCCAAAGAGTGCTGGTGAATGGAGTTAAATCCAGTTGGCAGCCAGTCACAGGTGGTGTTCCCCAGGGCTCAGTATTGGGGCCAGTTCTGTTTCATATCTTTATCAAGGATCTGCACATGGGGATTGAGTGCACCCTCAGTAAGTTTGCAGACGACACCAAGTTGGGCAGGAGTGTTGATCTGCTGCAGGGTAGGAAGGCTCTGCAGAGAGATCTGATCATTACCTAACGCACCAGTCCCTAATTTGGATTCCTTAACACGGTAACAGAGAAGCTACATGAAGTACAATTCTGAGTGGAATTTTTGATTCATCTAAAAGCAAATTAAATTCTTCCCAAGACAGAAAACAAAACAAGGAATGACATAAAACCCTCCTTGAACTAAAGAGCTTGTTTTTTCCAGCAACTGAATTCTTTATTGTCTTTTCCATTCTAGAAGGAAAGCCACTCCCATGTTCCTGAATATTGCACTCTACGGTGAGACACTGAATCAACAGGAATGTTTCAGTCTTAATCAGTTCAATATTAAACCGCATCTGTCTATTCTACCTAATGTCTTGCAGCTCTGGTGCACTGGTCTCATTCTTCCCAGTGACCTGTGTACCCATCCTCCTGTGACACAGTTTAATTACTCCTGCCACAGACATTGCTCCTGGCTCAGGAAAAAGGGAATGTCCACTGGACAGGATAAACTAAAGCAGCAAAAATACAAATCCCATCAGGCAGCAGAAATTGAAAAATCGACTCAATAACAAACTGAGTATCCTCCTTTTGACCACTATACCTCATTTTTTAAAAGGAAAATTTGTAAAATTATTCTGAAGATTTCAGGTTTGCAGATGTGTGTCAAGCCTTGAGCGACCTCCATGTTGAGGAAAGGCTCAAGATGAAGGAATTGCATTACAGACTGTTCTGCATTGCTACCTAGAAGTTCAGGAAATTTATTTTTTGCACAAATGACTGCTGCAAAAATGCGGCATATTTAATGACAATTACCAGTTTGACATCAATATTTCTCCTTGTAGCATTTCAAATTATTCAGTGGAAATAATGAAGCTGTCATCTAAAATACTACACGTATCATAAAATTTTACATCCCACTTAAATCTCAGAAAAGAATGACAATAAACTTTGATTAAATACTTGCCTGTAACAGAATAAGATGTCAACAGACAGTAGTAAATTCAGAAGAATTCCTATTGACTGCATGCCAGTTTGCTAACGGCAATTGCGTTCAGAGAAAGCTGTCTGCTGACAATATCTTGGCCTAGGCATCTCATCAGCTAACAAAAACGTTACATTTAAAAGCAATAACAATCAAACTACAACAATCAGAGAAATTTCTTATAACCATTTTGAATGTGTTTATCTTATCACATCACCACAAGGTTTTTTTCTGTGTTGCATGACCAGCTTTAGTGATACCTTAAAGCATCCAAGGCTTGCCGTGTTCAGTTGTCACCAGGAGACCAATGTCACACTTCACTGAAAACCCTGGCTCCTGGTTGACTTTTCTTAATGTCAGTCAACAGGTAAGAACTTGAGAGAAGAGTGGTGTCAGTTTGTCAGTGAAAGCAGTGGTGTATGGAATAAATTTAATTGCAGTGGTCCATCACTATTATCAGAGCCCCGTAGCAGAGAAGAGGAATGCAATGGTGATGAAGAAGAATGGAGGTGAAGATCTATCACGAAAAAAGATGAAGCAGCAAAGAACAAGCCATTCACAATGGAAAAGAGGAAATAAACATGAATACAACCAGGATCATTCTCAGGAAAAAAAAAAAAAAGAATAGATGAGACAATTGTTGAGGATTTGAGTCAAAAGACTTAACTAAAATGCAACTATGAAAAACAGTGCATTAGATTAAGGAAAAAACATTTTTAAGCACATAATGCGCAATGAAGAAAAAGGGTGAAAAAAACATTTTTAAGCACATAATGCACAATGAAGAAAAAGGTGAAAAAGTATCAAAAACAGAGGGAATGAGAATAAATATGAAAAAGAAAGAGTGTGTCTGGAAATATGTTATGAAATCACCATAAAATCAGAAGTCTTGCCCAAATCCCTGCATCACTGGCCATGATCCTGTCCCTTACCTATGTCCAAGTGATCATAACAGAGGTTATGAGATAAAGATGATGAAGAATACTGCTTTTTTTCCTATACACCCTCTTACTGCAATTTGGACTGTTTACCCACAACTGTTTTCCCTCTTTATGCAAATGCACATAAGAAAATTGATTTGTGAATCTAAGGAAGCTCCAAGAAAGTGAGCACAGGGGGGAGGCACATCAGCAAGCAGCTGCCAAGCCTGCAGAGAACATCTCAGTATACATCTATGGAGTACTATACAGCAGCTACCAGTCTCAAGGTTAAAAAAAAAATAACACAGCTGCATGAGGTTACCTACATAAGAGGATCGCTGGGATGTATTTCCTATCCCACACAGAAAGACAAGTAGTCATTTAAAGGAATTTGCTACATATTCACCTGCTGGGCTAGGGCATAAAAGCGAAATTAATTTCACCTTGCAGCTGTTTGCACAACCCCTCCTGAATTAAGAGAAATTGCTCACGTGGCAGCTGAAAGTAAACATGGGTTCACTGTATTCCCAGAGAAGAGCATAGAAATTCAGGCTGCTCTTCCTAATAATTAACATAGCACAGCAATCTAAATACATAAAGTATAAGAACTAAACATAATCCATATTAGTGTTCTGGGGTTTTTTCCTCTCTCTCTTTACACTTTTTCCTTTTTTCTCCATTATCCCTCCTCATTGTAAATGAGGGAATCTACACAGGTGGGTCGATCAAGACTGATTGCAATTAAGATTTATTGTTGAAATTGGTGCTGTAGCATAATTGAAACAGGTGTCCCTCTATTTTCTTCTCTATACTGCTTTGTTCCAAATGCTAATCAACACAAAATATTGTAGAAACCAATTACACAAATAAGTCAAATGTGTTAAAATATTATAAAATATACATATCTTTCCAAAACTTTAAGGAAAAAAGCAATTATGAGTAGATTTCTTTATTCCAATAGTGTATACAGTCCACTTCAACTTACATATCTGTGCAGTGGGGCAGAACAATTTTAGTGAAGGAATTCAAGCATTTTAATTTAGAATAAAGAAGGTGGCATTTTATTCCCACTGCACCACAGATGTAAATTTCTAAACATTCCATTTTTGCATACTTAAGGTGCCATCTTCACTCTCAAAACTCAAAAAAAAAAAATTAAAAGGAATGTATTAGAAAGGGCAAACTACAGTAATTGTGCTCTCCCACAGTAAGTGACCCCAAAACGAGGAGTTGTGTGTGCACACATGGAAAAGTGCAATGCTTTTATACCTACTCGTTTATTATGATTTTTGTTCTGATTATGCTACTCTTAAGAATGATGTACCTTGCTGGCTTGCTCACAGCCATCAAAAAGCTATGACTGACTGTTATCCAAGCGATTTTCCCCGAAATAAGTTAGCAATTTGCTATATATTGAGGAATAACGGACTCTTTTTCTATTCTAGACCCAGAAATTGCCCCAAGAGTGAGTTTGTATTAACATAAGACACTGAAAAATTGTAAACAATAGTGCAGCAGATGAGGTTTATCTAAGTTGGCAAAAGTCTTGTTTTCAGATACAGTGAATGCTAATGATAATAAATAATTGCAAATACCATCTGGACTCTTTGAAAAACATCTTTCTCCAAGTCTGCAATTGAATCTCTACAAAAAGAGGATCAATGCAAAAGAAAATGAAAACAGTAAATTAAAATTAGATTTATGCCAACTACTTACAACTAAGTGCTCATTTAGAAGCAGTTAACACAAAATGTTCTAGTTCAGATGCAGAGTCTGGCCTAATCTCATAAAGCAACTCAGAGAGTTTCCACAGTCTATCAGGAAATGTTCAGAATTTGCAGGACTGAATACTAGGCTATTTTTAATTTTATTATTACTACTAACAGTAGAAGCTTCTTTTCCAATTTTGTCTCTAATTGATCCACAAAACTCAGAACAGAATGGTATTAAGATGTCCTATTCAATAGCTTTTAAAAGATGGCAATAAAGAAGAATATTCACCCAGTAACACAGATGATCATCAGTCAAGGGTCTAAATGAATTGCTGAAATCTGTTCTTGACAAAAGCAATGCAAATTGCAAACCATGATCTTTGGTTATTGAGTACAACCTCTTAGTGTACACACCATTTTGCCAAGTATCAACTATGCATCTAAACTGCATTAGACATTTTTCAGGTGGGTTAAGTTACTTCTGGCTAATGTACCCTGACCTAAGTTTGAACCATTTTTACATAATGAAGTTGTGAATTTTAGAAGGAGTGTTTAATTTCCACTGTATTTTGCATAGATCATTTAGTACTTAAAATGAGGATAAATCAAATGTAGGAAACACAATATTAGTAATATTTTCCGTGTGCTTCCACTTTGCCCATGAGGTAGAACTTTAATTACATCATTAATAACAATGCCTACATTTTCAGTCAGTAGTGCATCATTCCTCTAATGCCATTTAAAGTACATTTGGTCTCTAAACTGCTCCACCCTCTGGAACTGGTTCACTGATTATCTTGTAACAACAGCCTCATCCTGCTTACAACTTGGCTTCAATGGCATCAACAGAAGAATTTAAAGGTAGGAATCACTTATGATGATCTAAAAAGGTTCATTTAGAAGAGTTTCCTGTTATTTTCTGTCTCCAGCAAGTTTACACAGATTTAAAGTTGACAGTTCTTTTGGGGAAGGAAAAAAAAAAAAGGAAAAAGAAAAAATCTATCACTGTTTTCCCCAATTATTATTCAGAGTCCAAATTGTCTCAGAAACATTTAAAAAAAAAAGAAATCTAAAAACTGTCATCTGTGAATATACTTTTTGCTGGGAAAAAAACCAAAAAATAGTTTCCAATGAGGAAAACTTTCTCAGTAAGCAGCACACGACCTTATATTTGGGTATTGTAATTAAAAGGTGACAAATAACAGACCTGCTAGCTCATCAAAAAAATTATGTGTATTACTCTTCAGAAGCCTTGAGACACAACTTTGCCTGAAGCTTGCTCTCGATGTTACTGGGCCAGATAAGGCAGCACACTCCGCTTCCTTTCTTTTTTTCCTTGGCTGATGAAAATATTTCTCATTAAAAATCTTCCCTCTTTCTCCAGGCTTCTGATGGAGATGGATACTGCCGCTTGGATGTTTACACAGCAAGATGAAGCATCCTCACAGCGCTGGCTGACGTTATCATCCCAACCTGGGAAATGGGGTGTTGCCAGCAGAGCAGCATCCTCCAGAATATGAACACCACATCCCCAGGAGGTCTGTGCTCGGTGAGGTACACGGACCCTCCACCACCGCACCCTTTCAGAGTTCGAACATACAGATGGGCTTGGTCACAGCAGCTGGGTTCTGGCTCTGGCACAACCTGAGCTGGACTGTTGTCATCAAACAAGTCTCTGACTCTCCTGCTTAAAAACAAAATAGGGTGTGTACGCACACACAGCTGCTGATTTTTTCCAAATTGAGTGGTGAAGCTACAACCTGAAGACTGTATTGAAAAGACTTCTAAGAAAGGCCACTGCCCATGCTTTGTTAGTGTCCTCACAGTACGCCCTGGGCTCACAGAAAGACAAGAGAGGAAGATGACAGAGGACAAAGTAAACGGATGGTAAGTGAAGAAAACACAGAAGGAATTATCTTTGATGTCAAAATTTCATCAAGCTGGGGCTTTCTCAGAGATGCTGAAGCTGGGACCATGTGCTGAGCTGGCAGTTCAGACAAATGTTGTTTGTCAAGCACAGAGGCACCCGCACCAGCAGCAGCCCTCCCACGCTGACCTATTCCTTATTTGCTCCAAAGTAGAAAAAAAAGATGTATGAACCCTAAAGGGCCCAGACAGATAGCAACTAGTCATTTCCTAACAGGTTTTCCAGCTCCTGTTGGAGATCCATTACTTTAACTTTGCTACTAGATTAAAGGTAAACACAGAATCAGTAAATGAAATCACATGAACACCCCCCACCCCCTTTTAAATACCCTGAAGCGTCAAGGCTGTCAAGAGGCATTTAGACCACATTTCAAATATAAGAACTGAAACAGAAAAACTGGAGAATATCTGGATAAAATTTGGTTTTCTACCACTAAATTTCTTTCTGTGAAAAAAGCAATAACCTCTCCACAACTTAGAAAATATTTCTGTTCTGATTATTCAGCTATTAAAATAGGAAAGTGTCATTTTATGACAATTGCTTTCGGCAGGAGATACTTTACACTTATATTCTCAAGGAATATGCACATAAGGAAGAACAATATTAAAACCTTCAGCGTTAATCTGTATTTTCAAAGCTAAGCACATTTTGACAAACTTTCTAATAGACACTGTTCAAAATTCATAACATATATGAGCATGATTACATTACTCTAATTTATTTTTTCTCCTCTCATGCGCAGCAATAAAATTTTACCTTTGAACTTATATTTATTACAACTTTTACTCTACAGAGGGCATGCAGGCACAGAAATATAATAAAGCTCTGCTAATTCCATACATTATTGAAATCCTAACACTGCAAATGGTATCTTACTGTCTTCATGCATACTTAAAATTTCAATTCAAAACCCATTTCATTAAAAGGGCTGGTTAAGCAACAGCATATTTTTTTTTAAGTTTGTGGATTAATGTAGCAGAATTATATTTTATATATTCAGAAAAAAGTAGGTAATACTAGTGTTTGTTTAGGTGTTGTAAGCAAAAGCTTGATAGATGCTAAATAATTGAGCGCTCCATCCATCAGACTTCTAAGCACTATAAAACCGTAGAGAAGAGGGAAGTGCTAGAGAATAACCTTTGCTTACCCACAGGCTGCTGTAAACTGGGTCTAATTTCAGTGGTAAAAATCCCATCGACTTCACTAAACTGGGAAATGTGCAGCTATGCAGGATAGCTTCAAACAGATGAAAGCACAGAAGGAATTTAGACCACGAAGATCAGGGGTCATCACATAACACTAATGATACCTGGTCAATGAAAACATCATAACTAACATACAAGACAAATTTTGGGCATTTGTTACCTTGATATAATCAAAAATGATCAGGCAATACAAGTCAGTAAGGGAGCAGCTCACGCAATCAAATACATGACAAAGTGCAAAAGTTGATTCAAACTGCAAATATAATATTGGCAAAACCTCCTTTCTCTTCACAAAGGTCACTTCGCACATTAGCTCCAGCTTCATTGATTAGCAGTTGAGATAACGGCCGCTCACATGCACCTCAGAGTCACTGGGAAAAAAGACAAGGGGATGACTTTCTGCATACGATGTCCTCATCACATTTCTGGTAATTGTTCAATCGTAGATAAGGCACAAATAGGGAAAAAGCAGCAGAACAAACTACTCTGAAAACGTAACAGAAACAACTTAACAATCTTTACATTTGGCACCGAGGCATCAAAAATGATAGCTGTTATTACTGCTGTAATTACATAGCTGGGACTCAGAAGAATTGCATTTTGCTTCCCTGGAAATATGGCCACGTGACATTTGATGGCTCCTAAACCTGTAGGAACAGATCTCCCCACCATGGCCAGTTTGTAGAACGCCTGCAGGACCAAACACCTGAACACTTGAAGACACATTGCCAAAAATGGTCCAAACAGGGCTCCCAAACCCACAGCCCATCACCCCCATCCTCCCGGAAGCAGACTATGCCAGCTTTACTTCCACAGGCACAGATATGATCACACCAGGGGAATTTTGAAAACTCGCCAGCCAGGACTGCTGTCAGCTCCTGACTTGGGCTTCTCTAATCACAAACCTCTGAGCTGCACCAAGATCTTTCCAGAACATCACTCTGCTCCCACCACATCTATCTGCACAGGCTTACAGGCCGCCACTGAGGACTAAGCCTGACACTTTCATATCTAAACCCTTGTCAAGTGAACTACAGTAAAAATCCTCTGCCTACGAGTCCGCAGTGGTCAGATACATCCTCCTGAGCCAGCTGCAAGAGAGAAATGTAAGGGAATAAATACATTGAACCAATTAAGCTTTTTGACCATGAAATACCAAACCAGGCAGGGCAAACGTATGAGGGTCATCCTTTAACTCCAGCACACAGATGTAATGAAGTTGCCATGCTGGAGGATTTCCCAAAGTTTAGTAGGACTCAGTGCATGATACCAAGGTCTCAGAGGCTCAGCTGATCAAATTTAGGCTACTGAGCCATTCTGTGCGATGACAAGTCCAGACAGGACAAGGCAAACCTCATTTTTAAGTGACTTTCCAGCAACAAGCAGCAAATCAGGGAGCAGTTTACCATAGCAAACTATGATGTTGTTGCCTACATTAAAGTGAACTTTCAAGCCAAGTTTCCAGCTGCAGAGCTGGAATTTAACAAAATCCTTCAAAAATCTGGTCTCGACCTCGTTTGGTTTAGACAGGAATACTCACTCGTTAAAAAGTAAGGGGAAAGGTTTTTCTTTGAGACTAGGTAAGCAGAGCAAGATTTTTACATGCTCTCGAGCTGTTAGTTGAAATGTATTCCACTACAGGCTTTAAACTCACCTCACTGGCAACATAACCTCCCAACATATTGAAAACCAGCAGGAAGTGTTGAATTAATACATATATTCTAACAAGCACTCCAACAGCCACGAACGTTTAATCTAGTTTTTCACTAGCTGACACTGCACCCCATGGCTGCTACGTGGTTTTGAAGCCTTGAGACAAGGGAAGAACTAGAGGGAAACCACTGTAAAGCAGGGAACCACAGAAAAGCAGTCAGAGGGAAAAGTCTCTGGAGAAAGCCCAGAGCAGAACACTATCACAGAAATAGAGGCAAGGCAGATAATGTTAACATCTGGAGAGGGATGGAGGAGGGAGAGAAGGGAGTTAACGTGATCACCGAAGAAGTCAGTCTCTGTATTCAGTAACCGTGGGGCTACATTTCGATGATGTGTGGAATACTTCCCAGCAATATAAGATGTTACTGCTTATGTGCTGTGTATACAAAGAGATGCAAACAAAATGAGTTTTCAGAGAGCATGTAATACTGGCTGACTGCACAGGATAAGTTATTACGTACCAACTGACTGCTGGAAAAAGGAACTTTTACACAACTTTGGGGTCTTATCCATATATCTTAATGTTCTGGACCATGACAAATGATTGGATAACAACTCTTACTCCCCTTGTCATCATCCATCTTCTTAGGAGGCTTATTTCTTCAAATCCTGATGATGAACCTCTGTAGTCACTTATCTGAGCAGCAAAAATTTATTGCCTTTACTAGAAAATGAAATTCTCCTCCAGGAGAACTACAATGGACACAAAAGGGCAAATTTCCACCTGGAGTATCTGGGTACATTTTCCTTCTCTTTAGTGGGAACTACATACATTTATCCCACGTCAGGATTTGGACCAAAGGGTAACTCCTGTCTTAATAAGAATGGCTAATTTCCAATTAAATAAGCTTACAGATCATAGAGATGACATAATGAAGGAAAAAAAAAAAAAAAAGATGAGGCCCCATAGTAATCCTGCTTTCACTGCACATATTTAGCAGGGCTGCCAAAGTGGAGTCTCCAAAATACTTACTAATTACATTGGACTGCCTCCAGCCGCTGTCGCTGGCAGGGAACGGGCAAAGTTTGTAATGAACCAACCCACCAAGAGTTCAAAGATGATATTATTTTGGGAAAGCCTTGAAGGGAGTCAAGAGACAAAAGAACTGTGGAACAAAGTACTGCACGGCTGATTTGGACAGAAAATACTGCCATAGTCTGTGGACTTCATGAGCAGCTGAATAAAAATATTCTGGCACAGCTGGGAGCAGCTCCCAAACTGGCAAGATGCAAAAGCACAGACTAGCACTAACTCCACGGCATTCATGCTAGGCTTAAATATGTGCTATCTCCAGCAGTTACTGGAACCTGTAGTAGAGACTGGAGTATAAAAAGTAGAAAAGCTGTAGGGCAGAATTCTATAAACTCAGCCAAAAGAATCCATACGTGTCCTTTTTTTGTGTGTTCAGCGGCAAGAATTAGTACCCCAAGGGTGGTTGTTCCCAACACAGGGAGAGCCCAAACTAACACCAAAGGATGACCAAAGGCCTGAAAGTAGATCACTTAAGAAAAATCAAGTTCCTACTTTTGGCCAACCGATGACAAGAACTAGCAAATCTGTGAAAGTTGCATGTGATGCTCATAAGAAACAGTACTAAGAACAGTCTTTCCAGACTTCACATCAAGTTGCACAGTTAGCCATTAATTAGCTTGGAGTTAAAAATGTCCATTCCAGCTCCACAGTGCAAGAAGGGTTGAAAGAACTGCAGGTGCCCAGAGTGACACCATAAATATTGATCACAGTGCTCATTCCACTTCATTAGCCACGAAGTGAGCAATGGTCCTCAAGGGAGAGGAAAAGGCAGATCCAATTTTAATCAAACTGCGTACTAAAATGCAAAGCTCGTGGAATATTATTTTAATTACTGCTCTTTATTCATGTCAATTGCAGCCTATTAAAAAAGAGATGTTTCTGGACAGAGAGCCAAAACCTTCAACTGCCAGGAAGGTGCATCTATGCTATGCGAAGCAGCCCTATGTAACGATACCCAAGTGAGCTCTGCAACCAGCAAATGCAGTTTTCCAGCCCAGCACCTCACCCTGGGCTCGTTAGAACCACAGTTCATTAACCAGCCAAAGCTTCGTGCTGCTGCAGCCATAGTGTTTCTGAGATACAAACTGGTCTCTGGCAATGAAGGGGCCGTACAGACTTATTAGCTTATTCAGACCGACCTACATAGTATAGTACATAAATCCTAAACCATTTAACCTTCAAAATGTATGTCTGGGAATACTGCCAGTGAATATTTGAAAGGGATTACAGGAAATGTATTAGTTGTCACTGAAAATGAAAATATGGATTTCAATTGAAACTCTATATAAGGGGGAGTTTTGCCCCCAAAATCCATTAGTCTAGCAGCCATGCTGAACGAAGGGAAAATTGTACAGCTAGCTCAGACTACGCAGGGCAAGCTGATGTATTTTAGAAGCTACATTTTTATCTACTGAAATAGAACATTTTACTTTTTTATTTTTCTACTTTAATCAGAATATAACCTCATTAAATGACAGTGTGTGAAAAGAACATATAAACTAGAAAGAAAATATAAAAACTTTCTGAATAAATTAATGTTTATTGCTTTTAGACTTTGATATTCTGGTCTTTACTACTTAAATGCAGTTTAAATGTATTACTTGCCACGGCCTTTACGTTAAACCCAGTAAGTCTGCAATTTGCGATAAAATTCCTTATCTCTCTCTTTCTGAACCTACGCAAAGATCCAAGGTTAATTTGCAGATAATATTACTTCATGAAATAATTATCTTAGTCTATAGTACTTAAAATAGCTAAATTCAAGAAAGGTATTTTATAAAATGAAGCTGTCACAGCTGCAGGATGGAGGCTGCTCCCTGCCCCAGCACTCATCCCCACACTGGCAGCATCTTCAGTGGGGTGCAGAGTCTGGGTACCCCAAGTCCAGAGCAGTCACCTGCGTGTCATGCTCGCCTGGGGAGTAAGGATGAGGATGCTCCGTGACAGTGTGTGCGCCCAGGGCACAGACCTCCCTGCCATGGGGAGGGAAGGGGACCCGGCCCCACGCAACTTCACCCTCCAAGCCCCCAAACGCCAACAGCAAGGCAGCCTGCCTTCGTCTTCACAACCCCAGCACTTGCTGAAAAATGACCCTCTTGAGCCATTCTTTCTCATCCTGCTAATTTTTCCAAACATCCTCCTATTACACTATACAAATATATTCATTTAGTAAACATCCCATTAACCAGGTCAGCATACAGTATTCACAACTTATTACAGAGCAGCACCAAATCAGTCACAGAAGCAATTACACAATTGTAGAGCAGACAACTCACTTTAATCTTAATATGGAGCTGGGGATGTACATGCCAATGTTCATTCACATGACTCATTCATTCCCAAGCATTGTACACCATTTGTTTCACCCTCACTTATGCAGCACTCATGTATTTTGATTTGTAAGCTTTGTGGACTGTCAGAAAATATGAGCTCAGTGCCTCACCATTCATGTAAGGGGTTTTTTTTATTGAATTGAAGGGTATTTCTAAGCTTCTATTGCCTGGGGGCTGGGGGAGAAGTTAGACTAGATATTTAGAATCAAGATCTGAGTGAGCATTTTTCTAAAAAAAAAAAAGTAAACTAAAGAACTGATGATCTTTCCAGAACTATTTAGAACAGGTGTTTGTAAAGAACAGAAATCAGAGCTAAGATTAAAGGATGCTATAGTTACAACAAGAAGAAAAAAAAAGTGGCTTTTAAAATCACAGCTTTATTTGAAGGCATTCATTTATTTAAGCATCTTGGGAAAACGGGTTGCCATATAATATTAACAAACAAGAATATGCTCTGTCAACCACACGAAGCACCACAGACATTTTGAAGACGTAAATAAATAATGTATTAGAAAACCTAGCCTAGTCTGAATTAATGCAGACTCCTATAGTATAAATGAACAGAAGTAGTGGAATTATCTTCCTGGGATTTAAGTCGTATATAGCATTAAAAGTAAAGGCCTTAAGATACTTATTGATAGGCAAGAAACTACTATCTTTAGATCTATGTATGCCCAGGGAGCACTCTGCTAAATTTACAGTCTCAGAGAGTTTCCAAGAGAGTTACCAAATCAGTCAGCTTTATTTGTAAACACCATGAAAAAGAACAAAACACCCTCTTGGCTCTAGTCTCCTTTGACACAGCACTAAGCATTCAACAAAACACTGCTGACTTTGTATTAAACTTTGGAAATCTGCTGAAACCGGGGGGGAAATTCTTGCTACGTTAAATTTAATGGGAATTTTGCATCTGGTAACAAAAAAATAGAATTTGAACTTACAGGATCATCTTGGTTTCTACCATGTACTATGGGCAGCCAAGACCCATCTTCCCCCTGCTTCAAGCATGAAAGGAGCCATTTCTACAGACCTGCCCAACAGTCTATCATTAAGTTCATGAGGACTTACCAGTCCTGCTGGGTCATCACATTTTCATCACAAAAAAGACTTGGTATTTTATATCACATGCACATTTGCCAGTAACGAATGGAAACAACTCACAAATCAGGAACAGACTTAGGTGCAGTGCCACAGGAGATGTGGAAAGGGAGAGCAGGTGGGCCTCACGCCACCTGGAAGTGACTTTGTCCCTCCAACAAAGCACCCTGAGTTCATCCAGTCCCAGCGAACTCCCTGCTTGCTTGCTAAGGGCTGATAAATATTCTCACTTCTTCCAGAAATTTCACTTTTCAAACTACATCCGTCTCCCACTGGACATAGTGCCTGAATCCCCACAGACACCACTAGCCACAGGACTGAGCCAGGAACTAACTCTGGGTGATTGTTTTTCATTCCTTGGTGATATGAAAGGAAAAAGCACTGTCTTCTGCCTGCAAAGCTGCTGACGCAGTTCACATGGATGTGTTGACTCATTCGTCTTTCTTTTCCTTTTTTCTCTTTCTGGGCTTGCTAATTACTGGGTCAATGTGAGGGTTCATTGGCAGCAACATGATCAGGCAACTGATGGCAAAAATACACCACAGCTGCCAGGAAGGAACCAACAAATTCACGCTTACAGTCCAGTTCTCACTTCTCTATAGGAATTTTTAAATAATGCGTCTGTTTTAACATGGTAAAGGGATACACCAAAATCATACAGTATGGGAAGACCAGGCTTCAAAATTGGAACATGCATCCCAACAATAAAGGATGATTCAGTTCCTAAAGAAACACCATCTCGCATGGACATTCTCTTCAAAAGCTTTGCTCTGACACTTGCAAACTGCCTAAAGATAAAAACTGAACAGGCTGTTTACTTAAAAAGGAACTATGAAATATCTTATCCTGTTACTTATTTAACTCTCTTAAACAAATGCAATACCTAATTTGAGACAATTACAGATGTGCTTCATACAGACAGAAAGAAAAACACCGAACAATGGAATTTTAAATTCTTCTCAATCTCCTCGAAGAGCTAATCTTTCTCGATTCACTAATTCACATTCACTCCAGCACTTCACAAAAGCTACCATTTATTAAATATGAGATTCAATTCACAGATAAACAAATGTGATAATGTAATCTACACTTAAAATAATAGCTTGGCTTCAAAGTTTTGAAGGAATTAGGAGTTTTCCCTTTTTATGGCTGTTCTTAGCATTATTTCTTGTCACAACTTCAGAGCTCAAGTCCTGTAATCAAGGTCCACTGAACCCGTGTTTCCACACAGGCCAGGATCTGTGTGAAGATCAAACCCTGTCCCACAGAACGCACTGAATTCCCTGGGAAATCTGCCAACAGAAGGATGTTAAAGAGCATTTAGGAGCTGCATCTCGTGGTGTTTTTCCCTGCTTTGCAATTTCTCTACCATTTCATCACACATTCTTCTCTTTCCATTACGACCACCTGACTAATCACAAATTGCTGCCTAATAAAGAGTACTGGCATTACAACACTTAATTACAATTAAGAGGAAGATTTACTTTAAAACCTGACAGACCAATATGCCCCAGAGCCAGTCTCAGTAGTGTAGAACAAGCCCTAGAGTTCCATGTCCCGAATTCTTAATTAAAAGTTTGTCAAAACTTCCTACTTTAAGGGGGGACCCTTCCCCTCCAGCACCCATTAACCTCAAAACAAGCGACTAAAATGTTTTTAATCAGCTCTACTTCATAAATAGCTTGATAAAAAGAAACTCAAAGGAAGTGCAACACTTATCTTCAATTTCCACTCAACAGCCTTCAGAACCGTTATATCAAGGTGGCTCTGACAATCATTCCCGTCCAGCGTGCAACATGCAGCACCGAAGGAATTTCAGCTACAGAAAAAGCCTTCTGTAGGGCCACCCAGCAGGAAAGGATTAAATTACACCAAAAAAAAGCCCTTCTTTTTTCCTCCACTAAAAGGGCTGTGGTCAGAGATCAACATGAGAAGCTGTCTATTGAAGTTAAACTCAAATTATTCCCTTATATAAACCTCAGGGGAAACTTACTGCCGACCCGCACAGCACGGCACACAACCAGACCCTGGGTGCAACTCCTTCACCTCGCCTGAGGAACAGCGAGCACAGAAGACCTCATGGTTGCAGGCTGCTCCTAGCCTTTTCTTCCACCCTGATTTCTCCTCATCTCTCCTCTGCCCGCACCCCAAATCCTCCTGTGGACTGAGATGGAGGGAAGCCCCTAGCCTCACGCACCACTGGTCGTTACAGATAGTCACTACCAGGTTTCAGTCTTCTGCCTGCAGAATCAGGTTTCATTTATTTCTTTTAATATTATCTGATAAAAATAAATTCCTAGATACTACCTCATACAGAACTTAATTGGCTTGTTTTGAAACATTTTTTTTCTTTTGTGAGTTAGATCACAAGTTGGATTCCAGCCCACTAAACCTCACATACAGAATGCAATAAAATACAGCCAGTCATTTCTTTCCCCTGATGATCTTCTGTTTAATTTAAAGCCTTTATACTGTTTTGACTATTTCTCTTGGAAAAAAAAGTCTCGGCTAAAATAATTTTGAACTGAGAATTGGGCAATTTTCTGTCTATTAAGAATTTTAAAAATATAAAATGCATTAAAAACTGGTTTCTGGCTTGTCTTAGCCTGGCATCCTAAGGAAATCAGGATATGCCATCGTGCTGTTTATCCATCTGCTGAACACCAGAAAATTCTGAAACCGTTTATTAATGTAACTGGCATTTCACAGAGGGGTTGGTCCCTTAAAGATTCAAATGCCTACCTGACCTAGAAGCTGAGTGTTGGAGAAAGTCACAAACCATTGCCACCACTGAGGGAAAGTTATCCCTCTGCCATGTTTGCTGGCTGGACACGGGCTGGTCAAACACCAGTGCCCAGAAGAGGACAAATGGCACAAGTATGTAGAACATGAAACTTTTCCCGTTCGGGTTTTTTTTGGTTTGATGGTTTGGTGGTTTTTTTCTTTTAAGTAATTTGTGAACATCTCTGCAAACTGTCAGCTGAGTCTTCAATATGATGAGTTCAGAAAGGCTGCTTAAATGAAAGGCTCACGCCTGTGAAAGGCTAACGCCTGCACAACCCGTGCTGGGCTTCCTTGCAATTTAGCCACAAGATCCTTCAGAAAAGTTGTGTGAATGGTGTCATATACATATGCTGTAATATTTGGTTAAACACAAATGGTTTAAGGACAGTATTAATGCAAAAAGCTTTGAATTCGAGTATCTCAAGGGGATATTATCAGTAAGAAACTAAAGCCTGAGGAAGTTTTGAGGTCGCAACTGTGTAGAGGCTCCAAAAGCACCATGTCAAAACCAGGTGAAGATACCACTGATGTGAATGCTATGAATGGCCACTGTTTTCAGGGAGCCCCTTTATATGTATCAAAACTGACAAGGGTGGGACTAAAGCATAAAATGCCTTAGTGACTCTGCTTGGGATGAGGAGAATAAAAAGATTTTGTAAAGCATCTCCATTTCTTATATTCCTCCAGACTGTGTGCCTGGTACTATGTGTTTGAGAGACTTAACACAAACATTACCAAATCATGTACAAAGAATGAGGAAAATACCTAGGTATGTTAAACACTTCCTTCACTAGTAGAAAAGCAGTGAAATCCTTAGCCACTTTTGGAACCCATTTAATCCCCAAAAACCAGAACCCTTATGGATGTGATTAGCCCTCACTGTCACATCTTCCATCTGCTCCTCCTGGTAACTTCAGCCACCTTCAGGTTGCAGATCCAGAATCCAGTCCTTAACACTTTTCAGATGAATCCTTCTAGCCTCCTTCTCTTCTATCCACGTAAGTTAATTTTAAAACTTATCATCCAGCTACCTTTCAAATACAGTTCAAGAAGGATCCTATTTTGCTCACACGTCCCCTTTGTTGAATCAGTGCTCTTAAGAAATACAACAACTCTCCAAAAAGAATATGAACTCATCACGTATGTGAAGTTATGTTTAGTTTAAAGAAAACAGCCAAACAGGTATTTTATGCTGCATGCTCCATTTCACTGAGAAAACAGGAATTGCTATTGGCACTTATAGGTATTTTCCTCATTTCTTATTGAAACAATCTGAGATTTTTGTTTACAATGTACTGTGAGGGGCAAAAACAAATAAATCTATTTTAAGATTTATTTTCCAGACTTAAAAAATTAACTATATTTTTTCAGTTACAAAATACATTACAGGAACCTTATTTCAGTCTCACAATTGAAAGATTAGAAATCATGAAACTCCATACAGATTGCTTAGTCATTAAAAAACAGCTTATAAAAAAATAGTTTAAATGTATACATTTGCACTAGCCTAGTATACAAATATTAATCCTTCCATACACTTTCTTCAAACCTCCTGCACCAGCGTAACAGATCTACAAGTCACAGGCACATGCCATGCTCTTTAGGTAACCTTTATCACAAACTCAGATCAACTTAGGTCAAACTTATTCCATAACATTTAAAGTATAAAGGGCAATACAGATCTTGCCATAATAAGTGATTGTTGTGCTATAACCCCAGCAGGTAACTAAGCACTGCACAGCTGCTCACTCACATCCCACCCCAGTGGGTTGAGGGAGAGAATTGTAAAAGTAAGAAAATTTGTGGGTTGAGGTAAGAACAGTTTAATAATTGAAATTTTTTTTAAAGACGTAATAAATTGTAATGAAAAGGAAAGTAACAAAAAGAAATAAAAGCCAAGAATAACAAGTGATGTAAATGAAAAACAATTACTCACCACTCACCGACCAATGCCCAGTCTGTTCCCAAGCAGCGGCCCCCCCAGTTTATACACTGAGCATGACCCCATATGGTCTGGGATATCCCTGTGGTCAGTTGGGGTCAGCTGTCCCAGCTGTGTCCCCTCCCAGCTTCCTGTGCACCCCCAGCCTCCTCACTGGCAGGGCAGCATGAGAAGCTGAAAAGTTCATGAGTTAATATAAACACTACTTAGCAACAACTCAAAACATCAGTGTGTTATCAACAGCATTGTCATCCTAAATCCAAAACAGTACTATATCAGCTACTAGGAAGAAAATTAACTCCATCCCAGCCAAAACCAGGACAGTGATGTTTATACTTTTCTTAGTGTTACAATTCCCATTTCTGAAAGGGCTACCTTGAACCTTCAATTCCAAATCTACAGGTGTTTGAAGCTCAGGTTCATTTTTAAAAAAAATTAGCACCTGCTGCTCCCTCTCACTAGTGCAAGTGGGAGCTGGAACTTTGAAAATCCATCTCTCTGCTGAAACAGCCATAGGGAAGAAATGGCCTCTGCCCTCACCATTTTAACACTGCTCTGAAGTCTTGAAAAATATCTTTTGGAGACATTAGGTATCAAAAGGGAACTCTAGATACTGAAAAGAATTGTGGTTTTGCATAGAAATTCATTTGAGGGCATTCTGCACCGACCACAAACCCTCACTTAGTTCAGCTGGCATGGGAAACGTATTTTCACAGGTAGCTGTAATACCTTATATTGACAAGCACAGGGAGGCTGAAAGCTGGCTATATCCCTAATAAACTCCACCGGTATCTCCATCTGCCAACTACACAGAGCTAACATCACCACTGGATACCGATTATAGCTGCCTTCTGGATGACTGACACAAATCACACCACCAGCATTTGAAAATGCACAGCCAGAGTTCAGCTGGAAATCATGAAACATATTTGCATTCAAAGATAAAATTAATCAAAGTATGTTTGAGTTTATCCTCTAGATTCAAACCCACAACCTTCCAGCTTTCCAGCATTAGATATTTCACCCTGTATTTTAGCACAATACGCCTAAGACAGATATTTACACAAATGTAGCTACTACAAGAATTACTTAAAGACTTTGGAGTTTCTATCTTCCTTGGCTTGTGGGCCATATGTTTGCTATGATCTTGAATGAAGTAAAACCATTAAAGCGTGACTAAGCAAAGAAAGCTCTTACTTTTCAGCAGCTTACCCTAAAATTAACTTAAAGCCGATTTTGTTTCTTTTGCAGACATCAGTTTCAGTAGGGGATGCAAAGACAGTAAATTCACTTGAATTCATGATGGCGTCTATCCTCAAATTGTCAGTGCACCAGTCCTAGAGCAGGTCACAATCTGCATTTTGCCTTTTTAAATGTTTCCAGAAGGAGACATCAAGTATTTGGCATGGTACCAGCTGCTGTGAGGTAAGGCTTGATGGAGGTAACTACATCCACTCCACCTGGCCCGTAAACAGCCAGCCTGCTCAAAGAGCACATCAATCTTTATGACTACAAAAAAATGGGTCTCAAATCTATTGAACAAACCACACCATTCTTCAGGATTCCTGAAACACTCATAATACTCATCAGCCTTGCTGCTACACTCAATATGTTCCTTCCACCACACTGCAAAATGAGAAGTATGGATCCTATCTAATTGCTAGAAGCCTCTGCACATTGCCTTTTAGGATTTGTATTTCTAACAGTCAGGAAAACACACTGGTTTGGGATCAACAGTTCCAATGACAGGGTATGGCGGAGCACACTCACGAACTAAGAGGAGGGATGAGCAATGTGGAGCAGAAGGCTGAGCCCCATGACAGTAATTGAACCTGCAGGCTTAGAAGAGCTGATACCTCTTTAATTTTATTGATTGTATGTGCAAGTGTGTTGAGCAACTGGATAACTTTCCCTACAAATAATTCCCTACAAAATAATTCCAAATTTTACAGCTGTGAAGTTGTCTCCCCTCCCATTTGCACTTATATTAATAGTCCATAACATATATGTATTAATCACACCCTCCTCAGGCAAAATTCCCATTGCAAGTTCTGTCCTGCTAATGCTGACAGCACACAAATTTGACCAGTGTGTAAGACTGTCTTTTTGAATGATTTCAGAAGCTGAGACAAAACACTTCCTAATCCATCGACTGAGCTATTTAACTTTTAGCTATACATCGTTCTCTCATTCTCTGCGTATCGTTAGAAGTGCATTCTCCACCCACCCCTCTCAGTAAGTGAAAGCCCTCATGAGTACGCTCCGCATACAGGCAGAGCTGGGAAAAAGCATCACTGAAGAAAGATTTTCACTACTCCACGGATTAAGGTCATATTAAAGACAGATATATTGCCACATTAACTTGAAAACAAGTATTTTAATTTTACAAACAAAACTGATTCTTTTAGTTTCCAAAAGTTTAAGTTTCTAAAATAAAGAATGATCACAATCTAAACTTATGCGACTCATACAGGAGAAAGAAAATCTAGACGTACCATTAGAGATGGTGTTGTGTTACTGGACACAATGCATCAATGGAGATTTAAAGATCTTATTTGGATACCTCAGAAAGAACTTACTTAAAACTTACTTTCAGTAAATTGAACACAGCAGATCTTTTCTCTGAGAAATTAAACGGACTCTGCAAATTCATTCTATACCATTAATCCATTACAAGATGAAAAATTAAGAATTCTCCCCAGGTAAGAACTCAGCTTTGCTGAGATTTATGTTAAAACAGAGCTCCTCAGGAAACTGCTAGCTTCATGCCCTCAACCAGGAATAAAACCAGATATCGTCTCTACTTGCAGACCCCTTCTTCTGGAGGATTCAAGCAGAGCTCCTGGGGATGCTCCTGCCTCTCGCGATGCTGTGCACCGAGCAGAGCACACCCCGCAAGCTGCCCCTGCAGACACCCGTTCTTAGGGACCACAGGACACGCTACAATTGAACTGGAAGTACAGACAGGTAACTGAGCACACCATTATTAATATTCTACCCCCAAAGAGTCTTCAGCTTCCGTAAGCGCAGAGCTTCACTGTCAAGCTCTGGCAGAACACAATATTGGATCTTAAAATAACACTGCTTTGATTACCTTACTTCCCTTTACTGTTCGCTTGAATTCCAACAGGATTTCAGTGTCTGCTCTGTCAATAGAGCCATGCGAATAATGGATTTCTGTTTGGGCACTGAACCAAAAAAAAAAAAAAAAGGGGAAAAGGAAGACAAAACTCCGTAACTCTGTTTTAAGTAGACTGAAAAGAGACTGGGGAGGATTTAGGAAAAAAGTAATTTCAAGATAAGGCAAAATGTTTTTTTAATCTAAATGGAATATTTTGCTTTTATATTAACAACTTTTTAAAAATATTTTGATTTCTTGTTTAAGACTTGGCCTAGTTCATTTACAAAAAAGCAAAACATTAATCTTTTAAACTTAAAAATGCTTAAAGAAAACATTATGACTTTGAAATAGTGTTCTCTAGTTTTACAAATAAAACTGACAGATGGAACAGAAATTTAGGAATAGATGTATTTCAACCCAAACATACTTTTTCATTGAACTTACTAAGACTTAAAAACAAAAACGCTCTTGACTTCTTGGCAAGTGCCACATTCTAGATTCCGACTGCCTAGAACCAAAGAGATCGCACAGAAAAATAAAAGAAAACTGTTGTGCAGGAATTACTCTTCCCAGGACTGCCAGAACAGCAGCAGCAGTAGTATAAAGGTTTTCTGCTCAAAAGCAAAAGAAGCAACAGGCCTAAAGGTTTGGTGAACACCCTTATTTTGTGGCTTTCTTCTATTCACCACTCCTTGCAAATATGCCCTGGGGTTTTGGTGTTTGGTTTTTTTTGTTGGTTTTTTTTTTTTTTTGAGCGGGGGTTAATGTTAGTACCAGGAATAAAACAAAAAAGTAAAAACATAGGTTTAATCATCTGGCATAACACTGCTGAAATGAGGACGATTGATTTTTTTCACTCCACGACAATTTATGTTCCTGACTGCTCTTCACTGCCACTCACGCAGCCCCACATCTGGCAGCACTGAGGCTCGGTGAGCCCGGGCTCAGGCGATGGGTGCTGTCCCCCAGCTCGGGTAACTCTTGCAGGTTGAAGTCAGCAGCTTATTCCACTGAGAATACTTAAAGAAAATACCTTGCCACCATAACAGCTACGACAGTAGGATTGCAGCAGTTTTATTTCTAAGCTACCATCTTGGCAGACTGACTGTAGCAGGATGGTTTGCCCCTTACAGCCATGAGTCCTGGGACCTGCCAGATATTATTAATTTATCAGATATGGCTAGGAAGGGTGCACAGAAACCTCCAAAGTGCCTGGGAACACTTAGGTGAGGCAGAAGCTGCTGAAAAAAGGTGGCTTTGTGACAGGTCATTTGGGTGCTACAGGAGAAGAGACACAGCTATGTTCTTATGGACACCTCTGGACTCTGCTCCTCTAGGTTCAACACTGCATAAACTGTGCATGAACAAGGGACCGATAGATGATTCAAGAACTGTTGTAAGTACTGTCCTCAAAAAGGAAGACACTGGCACAGGTTGTCCAGAGAAGCTGTGGCTGCCCCCTCCCTGGAAGGGTTCAAGGCCAGGTTGGACGGGGCTTTGAGCAACCTGGGCTAGTGGAAGGTGTCCCTGCCCACGGCAGGGGGGTTGGGACTGGATGATGTTTAAGGTCCCTTCCAACCCAAACCATTCTATGATGACAACCCCACAATTTTAACTCCCACAAAACAAAGAAACCCTGATACCCAAGCTGACAGTATAGAAAGGCAACTACTCAGCAGTTTTTGAGATGTGATTAGATTTGTTAACTAGGAGTAAAACAGTCTTCAACCAGCAAAATCACACAATCTTTGCCTTAAACCTTGTTGTCAATCTAATAATTTCTGATTAAAACAACAAAGCCCTTGAGTGTAAATTATTTCCTATTTTTGATTATTTAGATACTATGCTGTTCACCGTCACAGAGAAATCATCTTTGTGACTAATAGTTCTAGCAGGAATCATAACAAGCAGAAGCAAATTAATAAATGATGACATGGGAATTACAACAAAATAGATTGACGACTTACAGGTATGATTCTGAATAATAGCATTTTACAGTCTATTCAAGAGCATTGCTAATAGGTGAGCTTTAGTTTACAGTATTGTCAGAAACATTTATAAAATGTTTGAAAAATGAATTGTGACTTTTATGAGTCATGCTTGCTATTTCATGAATTTACTGTTGTAGTTCCTTTTATGTATGTTCTCAGGTTGTACTCCTCACCATAATAATGGCTCAGTTCATAAGCTCCCACAACATGACTATAACATGTATCTCTAAAAACCGCAGTTTGGTTCAACATTTGTCTGGTTTCCATCTATTTTTCTATTATTAATACAGCCTAAAATAGATACGGAAAATAAAAATACAAAGAGTTCCCAAATTCCTCCATCAGGCTGAACCCAAAAACATTTATATGTTGAATCCAGTTGTATTTCTTAGCATTTAAATCAAAAGACTGGGAAACTACCTATGAAGGCACACCAACTCCTGTTTGCACTAAACTTTTATCTGCTGATCCTGAGCCAAATCCTTCTGTCTAATGTTATCTGCACTTTTCTGCACACTACTACAACATTGAAGTTCCTTTGTCTCACCATACTCAAAGTGCTTGTACCTATCACAACGACATAACAAGCAGAGCACACAAAAGATGATTTTGGTCATTGTCTTCAAAAAATGAAATGCAACACATTTTGGCTACTGTCCAACTGCATTTTAGAATGACAAAGTTCTGACCATGTTCATGGTTTTGTATCTACTGAGCAGCAACATTTAAGGAGAGCGAGTGAACTGGAAAGTTTTCAGAGAGTTATTTTCATCTGGTCAATGCACAGTAATGTTTGTCGGTTCTAATCAAGACTGCTCAAATTCAAATGTCAAATACTTGCAGCTATCCGATACATTACAAACAGGAGATTATTCAATTCCTTGTTGAACAATCTAAAACAACAACTCAGAAAAATCACAAATAATTCTTGGGTTGTCTGTAAATATAAAAAAAAGAGTTTTCAAATAAATCCTTTGATCTGAATTATAAATCCATGTACCAAATGACACACAACACCCTATTTTTAGTATCGCCATCCATTTTCCTGTACTATTCTTTTGGCTTCACAGACTTCCCCAAAAGCATTTGTTGTCTTTCACTAGCTAAATAAAAAAACACTTTGCTGAGATATTTTGCTTGGAAGAAGCATGCAACACAGGGGTTTTTTTCCCATTCTATGCATTACATCATTGCATTTCTACACATTATTTAATTTCATTTGATTTATTACAATACTGTCTCCTGATGCTACAGAAGAGGCACACTCAAGGGACATGGACCAGACACTAAGAGTTTCCTTCAAGCATCATATGCATGTTCAATAACTTATTAACAGACACTAATAGGTGGGAGCAGTCACCTAATAATGACAAAGTAATGAGATGATTACGGTCTTCTCATTCCTCCTTATCTATGCTAACTGCTGCAAATCACACACTACAGACCCTACTCCATGAAAAAACGCCGTACATAGTACGTGCTCTGTGGAGGCCCCTTCATTACAGATCCCCTACATTAACCTAGTTAAGAAACAAAAAAGTAATTTCTGTACCTCTAGACCGAGTGGAAGTAAGAGTGGTACATCACTGAAATTCATAGAAGCCCTTACAAAAAGATACTGCTTTGACAGGGAAGTCTTCAGAGAAACCCTGCAAACCAGAGTTAGACTCATGTGTGACTCGCTCCTGAGTTGTTCAAGCTCCAGCTCAGGCCAGCAGCAGTTTGTTACCTGGGTCAGTACCACAGAATCTTCTCACCAGAAAGGATGGCTTTTTAAAATGGAAAGAAAGGACACTATGAGGGGCTCCAAAGGTGATGTTTCAGTTGGAGAAAGAGGTTAGTTAGCCACTGCTCCCTGCTCACCTCCCCAACAGCTTCCTCTCAACCCTCTCTCACAGCATGGGCTGGTACCACAAACATGCAAGAGCTGTGGCTTGGGAGAAAGACACTGGGATGACCAGAAGTGGGACAGAGAAGGGCTAATGCCTTGTTCACTTCACTCACTGACTATCAACATATATCAGAGACAAAGATGCACCTCCGAGCTCCACCTTGCTGGAGGGAGGTTTAGGCCAACAGAATCCCACAGGCTCTGCTGCCAGCAGCAAAGTCCTCTGCCATGGGAGAGAGGACTGAAAAACATGCCAGTTCCCTTTCACTTCACTCAATGTAAATAAAGCTCATTTTTGGCAAGGGAAAAATCAGTCTTCTCGTGAAAAAGGCCTCAGGTCTCTGAGCCGTGAAGAGCAGTATGCAACAGCCCAGCATTACACGGCAGAGCACAGGCTAGCAAAGGACATGGGTTCAGCCATTCTGTGGGTGGAGGGAGAGGACAAGAAGCCGTGATGCCAAGCTCTTCTGCGGTATGGTTGGCACAAACAGGACTAACAGATCAGCTGCTTCTAACTTCTAAAGAGAAGTGAAGTAACACACTGCAGCAAGAGGAGGAGAGCATCATGCCAAAAAGTCTTGCATTTATATGAAAATGAAGACATCTTACAGGCAGGGATACACAGAAGACCCAAAGTACCCTAATCAACATACTCCAGGCCCAAATGAACTGTTCTTAAGATGATGATACATGGGATTTTGTCGTTTAATGAGGTCCAAAAAAAAAATGTAGTTTTTCATCCCTTTAGGCATTCAGTGGGAATACTAAACAACAATGCCAGGCATAGATGACAGAATGACTGGATAAAAGACTGGATTTTAGGATATGGAGCTGAATGCTACAAAAGATTCTTAAGTAAATGAAAATACCAGCACATAATGCAGCTACCCTAAATGCTTTCAGCAGAGCAGTTACTTGCACAGAATTTTGAACTGTATAATGCTATGCACTTATGCTATTTCAGCTGTAATTGGTATGTCTCACAGTCTCACATGACTCCCTACTGGTCTCCCACTACCAACTGACCAACTATTCCAGGCAAAACACTTTATGCTACTTCAGCTTTTATCCAAGAAAATGCACCACTTACTGGAATGGGAATCTAGTTAAGAGAACATTACAGAAGGAAAACAGGTTATAAACAAAACAACTAATATTACTGGATTGACAGAGTAAGAAACAAATTGACTTTTTTCTTCAACTTTGACTTTAAGGACTCCGCCAGTCCTATCCTACTGGATCAAAAATTCAGAAAAGTTTAAAACTAGTATTAACCAGTGCTTCTCATCTGCCTCATGATCTGGATATTGCCTTGTGAAACCTTCTCAATTAGAACTTGACAATGATCACATCCAGTGACAATATTCGCTTGGGGTGGCAGGGCAGGAAGAATGTCCCAGCTTTTTTTTTTCCTTGGTAACTAGATCACGCACAGAGTAACTGAAGTGGAAAAGTGAACTGAGAGACTTCCAGTATCTTGTTGAACAATTAAGTGAAGAGGAGACACTTCAAAGGCATGGCTTCTTAAGGATCACAGCCACAGAGAAGAGTCTGATCAGAGATCAACCAGCATCTGCTATGTTATATGCTTTCCTTCCAAGCTGCAAGTTGGAGCATAAAAATGGATGTTGACACAGTTTTAACAGTGCATGGTTTTAACAGTACACAGTTTTAACAGAAGTACATGGTGCTCCACAGCAATACAAGACTCCATCTGCACACATCACTGCAGGACCAGACCTACAGTTATGATTAGACATCAGAAGAGACCACTCAGACCAAATTCAGAGACAACTCTTTGTATATTCTGGCTACATTGTTCTATAACAGCTGAAGGGGGATTTTTGCCCCATTTTCACAAACTTACAAGAAAATCACATATATTTTTAATGTATTTCAGGAGGATCTGTGCTCTTCAAAGCAGCCATAATTTTATTCCATCAGATTCTAATGCCTTGTAAATGACACACTATTGTGAACCACTTGCCAATTAACCCCTCTTGTTATTGAAATTGTTTCCTGGGATAGGTCTGAGCACCACGTAAAAGAAGAAATCTCCATTTCAGATACAGTATCAGGATCTAAAGTTCCACAGTTTTGCCACTTTTGAGATGATAGCACAGACTAAGGACTGCAAAGTCGTGCTCCATGTAATTGAATCTAAAGATCTGACAACACTGACCTTATCAAGAAATGAAACTTTTGGCTGAGGTTCAAACCATGCACAAGAAATAAGCTCTTGCTGGTTGTTTGTAAACGTCATATAAAAATGTACTTATTCATTATTAACAACTTGTAAACTGAACACACTGCAGGTCTCAAACTGCTGCCAAGTAAAGTATTAGTTAGTACAAACATTTCGTTTACATCTAATTCTTGTATTAATTTTGGCAGCACAACTGAGCATCCATTCTCATGATTGTAAGAGGGTTAGTGTAACAATATAAACATTCAGACTGTACGCTAAAAAATGAGGAGAGAAGAAATGCTAGGGGCCAGATTAATTTTGTGAATGCCCATAGCGCTGCTGGCCTCAGTGACAGCCCTACTTTAGCACAAGATGTGCAAAAAAAAAATAAGGATTCTAGGGAGAACCAGGCCATTGGTATCCCACTTCTGTTGTAATAAGGCCAGCGGTGACAACATATGACCTGTACTGGTAAGCCATTTCCTTTAGGATAAAATAGAATAGAAGGCTCCCAAATCCCAGTTAATATCAGCGCTATGCTTTTGTGAATATCACTGTCAATTCAAAAATCTGAAAGTTTCATAAAAATTCAGTAAGGAGCTATTGTAAATAATCACAATTACTCTGCAGCAGAATACCATTTTGAAAGGAGGCATGAAAAACCATGGGGCTTTTAAGGGCTTTCTTACTGTTACGCACCTTTCTTGTTCTTGCATACAGCTTTCAGGATGCGGTTTCCAGGTCCACATTTTCCATGGTCAGTCACACATATTCCTTCTGAAACGATCCACTCATAACACACTGGGTCTTCACAAGGAATAGATTCAATTAAATGTGGACAATCTGCCAGGGTGCCTACGGGATCTACAATCACCTGCCTCTGTCTCATTCTAAAGCCTGGAAAAAGAGAAACTGAATTAACAGGACAACTGCAAAAAATATTTGTACTAATAATCTAGGAGCAAGAGGTCTACATAGGGCATCTGGAACTGGGGGATATAAAGACAAACAAGAGTACAACACTTACTAACTGAACTGACTAGGCTGGTACTTGCCTGTATGTGCCCACGGCCTGGGCATGCAAAATCTAGTAGTGTGTAAAGAATTCCAACAACCTACATTTTCACATTTCTTTTTCCCTTTCATCAACATTAGATAGAAATAAACATGTCCAAATACAGGAATTTGCCACTGATGCATATATTAATGGAATAACATTAAGACAGAGAGAAACAGTTAAGGAATTGAAGTTATAAAGGACATCTATATTCTATCTGGGAATCCACTAATGAAGAGACTTGTTTTGAGATACAGCAGAGCAGTTTACGAAGAAATTAGTATTCTGCTTTATGAAGGTATAAAGATTTCTGATACATAATGCATATCAGACCTCTTTGAAATGACATCCTATTAAATTGGAAGATTCAAATGTAAAGTGGAAGAAAAAGGTTACAGAAGTAATGAAAGAATTGATTACATAATCTACCTCCTGAATAAAACCAAAAGTCATGTTTCTATATAAAATGCAGAACTAATACGCAAGTATCTTTCAGGATGTTTTGTTATGTAAATGACACAGAATTCTAAGAAAGGCAGAAAAAAATACATGGTGGTCTTTCCTACAACAGTCTCAGACAAGAGGGAAATACACAACATTAGTGGAGGCCACGTGGAAATGCCTTGGCCACGAAAGAGAAAAGAAAAAGAAGAAAACATTCCAGAGACTGTAAGACCAAACTTCCACCATTCTCAAATAAACAAAAATAAATCATTCAAAACAATTTAATAATGAAATGGTTTTGCAAGTTTTTATATTTAACCATATATTTTTTATTATTTGTTTTTTAATTTCAAATATTCTGACCAGCTCAAATCACTTCAAAAACTTACGTTGTTTTCAGAAAAGTGTAATTTCCAAACAATAATATTCATCCCCTGACACGAACTCCAACAGTCATCTTTTCAACTTAGAGCCTTAGGAAAGGGTCTGCAACGGATCTGAAAGCGTTGCAGCAGCAGACACGTACGCTAATCAATTAAGATCCAGGGCAGTTAAATCATACTTGCATACTTCCAGGAATTTAAACCAAACCCAGAACACTGAGAACAATCTCTCGGGTCGGCCTAACTCCAAAATGGCAGGGCTGTGGGACAGACCTCAGTCCTGACACATTCCAAGCTCACCCAAGCACTGCCCTCAAATTCAGGCATGCAGCAGGACTTCCGAGGGGGATCACAGAGGGACAGCACGGCACTGTGGAGGTCTGCAACTGCTATCCCAAGAAATCCTCCTTACAATCCTAACAAGTTCAGTGCAGGATAAAAGGATCTGAATCAGGCTGAAAATCTTTTTTTTTTTTTGCTCTCCCAAGAATAACTGCAAAAAGCTTTTAAAGGTCATATTCCACTCCTGTACGCACATCTGAGAGCTTCATCCTATGTTAGATTAATTTTTTAAAAAATACATTAAGCTCCCAATGTAGAATTTGATACCACTGCTTTTGCAATCTTATCATAATATTCCATTACCTGCTTTAGATCTCCCAATACTGCAAAAGCAATATATATAAGAGCAGCCATTACCTCTTCCTCCGTGGTGGTCCTGGCAGTTCTCATGAAGGCAGGGGCCCCACACCGACCAGGCAGACACCACGCACTCAGCCGGGCACGGCACGTTACACAGCTGGGAGGCAGAGGGAGCAGGACCCAGGCATAGCTTCCCATCAACTGGTCTAGTAACTAAGAGAAAAAAAAAAAAAAAGAAAGGAAAAAAGAAAAGCAGGGCTGTAACTTTGCACTGACCAATGTGCAGAGTTCCGGAGTTTACTGCTGGCCTTAGTTTTCCAGAATGCACCAAAATCCAGTGCTTTCTTAGCATCTTATAACCCCAAGCAAAAAGTTAATCCTGTGTTCAGCACTTAAAGTTTTATCTAAATCATCCATATTCAGCAGGCCAATTAAGACTATGCTTAATGGTAAACAGACGCTTTAAAGCTAAATTCAGTGCTGATTTTCTACAATGTTGGAGCAACAAACTGGAATCTAATCCCTCGCATTTATGGCCAAGGAGACTTCTTTACACCATACTGAAGAGAAAGACATATAAGAAGGAAATCCAAAAAGCTCACACTGCAGTTGGGAGCCAGGCAGAGGCAGGTGACAAAATCCAGAGCACTGAGGAATATCCCCATACCCATCCCCTTCAGGGCACTGCCACCTCTAGATGACAGATGCAGGGTCCAGAACTTTGAATATTCTTCATCTTCTTTCAATAAAATTGAGCAGAGCTCTCTGTTTCTTCTACACATACACATGCAGAAATCATCTTTCCTACCTGGGAGGTGAGACATTTACTTGAGTTGCCTCCACTCAAGGCAGACACGGATCTCCAAACCTCTTCATCCAAGAGATGAGCCGACCCCAACCTCTGCCAAGTACCAGTTTAGATGATACTGACAATAAATTTGAAAAGCTGATTCCCTTTATATTTTCATTTATCATAAGAGATTTCTAGTTTCAATTAACTCTCGCCTTTTTATTCATAGCAGAGGGAGGAAGGAAAGGAAGAGGAAAGACCGAAATCTATCTTCTGAGTCATTATATGATATTGCATTTTAATTACATTATGGGCTGAATTTGGATGTCTCTTTAGATAAATCAATATCAAAGCAGTCTTTCAAAAGGCAAAGGTTTGTTTGAGTTTACTCTGCCATGGTATTACCAAGGCTTCATTAATTTCTATAGCTACTGAGTTTGCTTTATCCTAATTTTTATTTTCACGTCTATTTTTCTTTGCTTCCATGCATGGACTTGGCTTGAAAAGAATTTATAAAAATATGCTAAATATACGAGTAATCTTTTCTTTTTCTGATATTTTACCATTTTCTTTAAAATGAATCATTTGAAGTAAAACACAACTTTTTTTTTTTTAAACACAAGACTTCAGTGCTCAAGATCCCAATAAATTTTGATTTGCATATCCTGAAGCTGAGACTTCAGACCAATATCAGTGCTTATGATTCCAGCTAATCAGAATAACAAGATTAAACAACAGATGTGATTTAATTCTAAGCTGCAAGATAATATGTTAGCAAAAAAGACCATTTTCTGAATGATTTCTGAGACACTGTAAGGCTTTTGACATGTTCATTTAGAGATTACAACAAGGTGGCATAAATCCAATTCACCTGAACGCTAACATAAACAGACCTTTTCTACAGACCTTGCAAGTGAAGTGACAGACAGAATGAGATAAATATTAGAGTTTTAAGGATAAGAGTACTTATTTTGCCAAGAAGTCTCATGCACGGCTTAACCTGCCTTTCAGCATCAAGCTTTGCAAAACTGTATCATTTTTTGAGAGTTCACTTGAAGAAATGAAAGGAAGTAAAATTGAGTGCAGATGGTCAACCCAAGGAGTGAAGTCCAGTCCTACTCTGCTCTAACTCAAGGCGTCATTGTTAGCAATGGCTCTTTCCTCCTCACTGATTTTTAGAGCGTTTCTATGTTGCATTTAACTATTTAACTGTGGAAGCCACTAGATAAAGCAGGTTGGTTCTCCTGCCTTGAAAACTAACCATCTACATCCAGTGGTGCCTAGGGTATTTTAAATTGGTATTGGATAAAAGAACAACAAGAAAAATTGATTACAGAGGGGCAGGTTTTTGTTGTTAGGCTGAGAAGACTCTTTCCTATTCTGTAGGAAATCCCTGCCTTCCTCTCCCTGCCAAGCACCTTCCTGCTCCTCTTCCTCCCTCGGGCTGCTTCCCTATTTAATTCTAGCACTGGGAGTTTTTTTCCCTAGGACCAACATTCTACTTGTCTCTGGAATAAGACTGCTTGTTTAGCCACTTCCTTAAGTAATTCTATATATTCTGTAAAATGCAAATCAGAAAATACACAGACTATTCTAATCAAATACCCAAATATATTCTAGGTCTGTGTCAGCTTATAACTCACTCTACACTGACTTAAATCCTCCAGTGAAAGTCTTCAGGAATAAGACAAGAACAAAAAGAAACAAGCTGCATTAATAAATGCATATACAATACCATCTTCTTCCAAAACCAGGCAGGCATAAAGAGCCACAATTTTCAGCACGATAGCCAGAGTGACCGGGTGGACCAGCGGGGTCCTCTCTAAAAGAGTTTCATCTCTTCTTCAGCCATTTGATTGACAACTCTGATTTCCATCAGTTTTATTTAAAAACTTGATGTAATTTTCTATTGCTATTCTTGCATAGTCTTAACAAATATTTTTCTTTCCTTTCTTTTTTTTAAATGAACTATGAGTGTTTTCTGTGAACCTTTTAAAACCAAAATTCTCACACACTGCAGCCTCCAAAAGGGCACAGACAGCCTGGCTGGGGATGCCCTGTTCAGGAAAAAAAACCTCACATTATGCCTATAATAAATGAACACAGCTCCTAGGACTGCCTTTACATACCAGACAGCCTCCTGATTTTGCTTAATAATTGACTCTGCAATGGCATTTTCCTACATTCATAGGGAAAAAGTGGTTTTTGTGAAATTATTTCCCTTGGAAAAATATTAGCCACTTTTTGGGGAAAGGCAGAAGCCAGGGAAGAGAAGAGTGGGAGGGGGAGGCAATATCTCTGATTCAAGTAGCAGCTTATTTATTACACTTGTTCGTACCTTTTAAAATCCTGTGTTCCTCCCAAACTATAGAACAAACTTGAAAAAGCAATCAAGTACTAATCTGGGAGCCTCTGAAACATTGCACATTTCTATAGCTGTTATATTGAATCTATCCTTTATAAATGCGACTACAGCTGTTCCCAGCACCAGTGTCTGCCTCAAGTTTGAATTTTACTATTTGCTGTTATTTTCAGGTTATTGCTACCAGCAGGAGATAATAAATTGGGTTCTAAAGTATCTTGTTTCCCTATATATTTTTATACTAAGGTAGTGATTTGGAGGAAGAGTGGAAGAGGAAATCAGTTCTGATATGATTATTTTCATAATGTAATTTTAAGCCAATAAATAAGTTATCTGTGAATATGGTCACATGGACACATACTTGCAGGCATACATACCAACACTATGTTAAAAAGCAATGATGAGCAGACAGAGGAAAAAATGTATAGGATGGCATTTTGGCTGCAATGATTCCTTTCATATTTAGCTTTTCAACTCATCAGGAGGTAAATAACACTTTTTTTCCTGGACCTTAACTTCATTTACCTTTTACAATGAATAAACAAGTATTTCTGATATTTACACCTAAATGAGACATTTCTAAATATCACTAAAGTATCTGAAATACATGCAAAGAACATCATGACTTTCTTATATAATGGTGCAGCCATATTTTAGCTAATATTCAATTCTCAAGGCAATAAATCCAGATGTTTGCCATATCTTTTGGCAAAACTAAGCCAAATTAATGATTGCCAGCGTACATGAAAAGGGATGGCATATCTTTGTGAAAATTCTTACTGCCTTTGCCAGGACTTAAAACCAAAGACACTTGGATCAATACAAGGGGAAATTACTTGAGAAAATCACAAAGGAATGAGTTGTGTTATAAAAACACCTACATGTGTAAGACATAATAGGGATAAACCCAGCACAGCATTTGTAATTTCTCTAACCTTGTTTTTATAGCAAAAAATTAGACAAAGGAGAAGTGGTGAATGTAATTTAACTAGCCTGTAAACGGTGCCAACCCTAGTCCAGTGCATCCCTTCATTAGGAAAGTCTAATGCACCCCATGCCTGATGGAAAGGGCTCCTTTACGCTTTTAAGAAGAATCAATTATTTTTGAAGCCACAAGGCACAAAGTTGAAGCCCTATTTTCAATTAAAATCTATTTAATAGACAAGAAACAAAGTATGAATAGAAGGCTAATCACAGCATGGAAGAGGGTTAATAGTGGATTGCCAAGAGCAACAACGGTTTAATGTATTTCAGAACAATAAAGAACCTCACAATTTTATTAAAGTGACACAGACTATTAGCACTCCATGGAATAAAAAGTTTCCCTGTGTCCATATCCTCTGCTGTATGACAGAATCCTGATCCCAACTGGGATATTGTGTTGTTTCACTACAGCAGAATTTGTAGAGATTATTAACGGAAACCACGGATCTGGCAAAAATTCAGGGTGGGCTTCCCACCAGCAGTCACATGGCTGAGCAGACCAGAGGTGACAAGTCATTAAGAGTGTCCGGGAAAAACAGTGGAGGCAACGGGATGCCAGTAAAGGCAACGACAGGCAGGAAAAAAGGGATTCTGCAGCATATTTAAACCTTGTTGGCTGTTATCCAGAAAAGCAACCAGATTCTGGAAATCACTGGGGCAGACAGCCAGAGAGGGTGAGAGAAGCCACAAGGAAAACAGGGGAGAAAACCCAAAGGTGGGGATATGATTCACGAAAGCCTCATAAGAGGGTGAACTTTGCCCATCGCTAAGTTTAGTGTTCGTTCAACAGGAAGGAGCACCAAGGAGCAGAAATCCCTTCTGTGAAGGCCACATCACTGCAGGAGTCCTGATACCATGAGAAAAGCACCATTATGGATGTGTCTACAACACTGGGACGTGGTACAGGTGGCCCAAAGCTAAGTTACTGACACACTAAGCTAGTTGGACCCAGAAGGCAGCAGGGCTGCTCCATGCAGAGCTGGCCCAAGTTCACAAGCTTGACTTACCCTGAATGTCTCCTGTTCCAAGAGCAGTCCAGTCACCACTGGCTTCATTATTTCTCCCCAGTGTCCCAGTTTGTGGTGTAGCCTTGTACATACAAATCCTTTTATTTTTTCTTCTGACTCAACATTATTGTTTGAACACAATGCAGCTCCCTGTCCTCATAACAACAGGACAAAATTACTCAGAACAAACTGTCACTGTTTTGAATAAAATTAATCTAGTTCTAGTGGCAGAAAATAATGACAAAAATACAAATGCAATTAAAATCTTAGCTGTCAAAGATAAAACTGTGAACTAAAACCTAGTATCTCATGTGAGCTGACTGGGCAGCATATTATTTGCTGCATACCAAAGCCAGCTATATAAATAAAAGTATTTATGAAGGGATAAATATTTCATGGTCATATCAGATAGCTTGTTGATAATAACAGGCAAGTTCTTTATAAGGCACCTTTTAGAAGGCACACTTCTTTCACTGTCAAAGTCTTTTTATACACTGTTCTCTTCATTTTACTTTAATTAGTTTCTAGACATGAAAGAACTGAAAATATTACACCTCTAATAGACAATAGGGAAAATGTTTTCTTCCCTAATGGACTCAAACTAAAATTTCTGAAATACACATTTAAACACTACTGTCAAGCACTGCAACGATCTGAATAAAACCATTTCCTCTCTTGCTTCTAAAGGGTTTCCCCCGAAGAAGCCAGCTGTTACATATTTATTTTTCCATTATGTGAGTTGTATCTCATAAATTCTGCTCGGCATTTGGTGAGCTTACAGATCAATAACTCGGCATCCCAGCAATATAAATCTGATGCAGGCTCGCCTGGATATATTTTACACTTCAGAGGTGTATTTCTCATCTTTTCAAGCCAGTTCAGTCATTCCAATGATAAATAACCAGTTTGGGACGAGAGGGATCCTTAGAGGGGTGGTTCTTCCACCTGAGAACATGGTTTCTGTGATTCAGGTCAACTAAGCCTCAGGCTGGAAGCTCCTGTTGCTGTACCACGAGCCAGTCGAACAAAGCTTTTTTCACACCACTGCTGACCATCAGTCCTCTACCCCCCTATGGACCTAGTCAAGTTTTCTCATTACTAATATATTCTAACCTATTCCTTTTCAATTTCATAAACCAGACAAGGACAACAGGATTTAAACATCAAAGTCCCTAAATTTTAATTTCAGTAGAGTAAATCAATCTTCTCATTCCTGCAGATTCACCAGCATAAATCTGAAAAAAAAACCACTGTGCATTTAATATAGGGCTCATACTCCACACAAGGTTCATATTCATTCCAGCAGTGCATATCCTACTCCAACTCCTACAAGCAGCTTATCTCCAACAACAGTCTTTTCCCAATAAATATGCAGGATGGTAACAGCCATAAATGACAATAGCCTGCACAACCAACTTTGTCCCCGAAGAGCCAGACCTGGTGGCTCCCAGGACAGCTAGCACCCAAAGGAATTATGGCATGTTCCAACAGCACTGTTCTTGTGAGAAATACCAGTCTAAATTCACTGGTATTTCTCTCTTCCTGAAAGTACTTCCATAGTTTATTGAACAGATGCCACATGTACCAATTTAAAACACTAATCCCCCAGAAGACACACATTGGAAGATCATGATTCAGAGCAGAACAAAGAACTTGCAGGGAAAAAAATGTGGCACCCTCATTAGGAAACAGAGCAATGAAGGCAAAAACATGCATATTTTGGAGCTAAGACAGACAAAAGAGCAGAAAGAAAGGGATAAGAATAAATACAGAATAACACAAGATATGAATGAAAGGTGTCATCAAATTCATCTCTGTGCAACTCCAAGGAGGCATTAATTTCTGGAAAATAAAATATAGTGCCAAAACATCTCTCATATGGGAATTAAGAATAGTCTGAAAAGTTCACTCATCAGATAAGAAAGGATAGGACATTTTTGTTTATCAGAAGTAGGGAGAAAGCTCAACATTTTGTGGAAAACAAGAAAGGATAAAGGCTATAAAATTATCATTTTGAGATTCATATAAGTAGGACTTACATGAAAGCACAGGGGAACACTTTCACTTTCAGACCATTTGAGGATTCTGTCAGTAAAGTGGCTTTATGACAAAAACACATAAGGGAGTACACACAAGGATGAATCAGAAAGTAACCATTAGACCTGAAAAGGTACTTGAGTATTTACTAAGTCTTGAATTGTAAACAGACTAAAGGAGTTTTTGTTGCTACAGCTGGTGACATACAAGTTTATAAAAAAAAAATCTCATATAAGATGAACCAGGTGGAATCACATCCTAAAAATAAAGCAAAAATGGGTATAGGCTGGTGAACTACAGTGAAATAAGTCAAGAAATTATGTCTACTAACATGTGACACCTCTCAAAGGAACGAGGGGTATAAAAGCAATAAAGATTTCTGTAAGAAATAGTTTTGCAGGGTAACACTAAAAGGTATCCAAGAATAAGGCGGCACAAACACCTCACACACCTGCTACTGAAACCAAGATCAAATAAAAATAAATATATGGAGACAAATATGATGGAGACACTCATTAAGCAAAAAAATTGCAAACAAAACTTTAGAACCTTGTACAGGTATGAGAATTTAATGTGGATTTTCAGGTGGAAAATAACAAAGATTAAGGAGATACGAAACTGCAATGATTTGCTGGTGAGATGGTAATAAGAGATACATTTTATTAGCCAAGTTTACTATGCTAGGTAAACAATAAAGAAGATTCAAGTAAGAAAAGCATTTCGCAAAGGTCTTTTCAGTACTGTAATTAAAACTTAAGCAGACAGGCTCCAAAAAACATTATAAGAAAATTCTGAAAGTGAGAGGTAAATTGGATCTCATTCAAACAAGTAAAAAAGAAAAAACGTCAAGATATATAAGGCACAACTTCTACGAAAGAATGACAGGGCAGGCACATCCCTAGTTAGAAAGCTACAGAAAATATGGAGAGAACAGCATCCCAGTCACTAGGGACAGTAGGTAATTAGTTCAGAGAAGAGACACTTCTGGAGAATTTTATAAGGGATGCCATCCCCCAGACTACTGATCAAGAGTTATAGTCTCTAGATAAATTCAAAAAGCAAAATTTAATTAGAAAACAAAAGGATACTCCCTGGCCTTCGGAAGAGAAGGTAAAAAATTCCTGAGGAAGAAGATTAAATGTAGGAACCTCATATGTTTATTAACTGTTTGAACATAAACACAGACACCATCCCCAGACTCTAAGAAGAATTTTAATTCCCATATTATTGGACTTATTTATTGTGATTGAGAGGTCAGTTGCATTACCAAACAAGGAGATTTCATAAACTGATCATTGCATAATATTCTTCCAGATTTCTACCAAATGTCTTTTTTGTTGGTACACTGGGGATTGTTAGTTAGTGATGTTCACCCAGACTGATTAAAATTTATTGTGGAAAAAATTTAAGGCGGGAAAACACATTTCAGATAACATTTTATAAAACCAGCAGTCACAAAAAAGCCAGAAAAGGCCACTTAGAGAAGAAAACATATGTGTCCCATGTTAGCAGTGTCTGGCTTTGAAAATAAGTTGAGATCTGCATTTCTGCTTTATTTAAAAGAGCTTCCATAAAAGTGAACAGATTTACATTAAAAAAGAGGCACAAAGAAGGGTAAACATCACCACATCTACAGTTTGTTCCAGACATGGGATGTCCAGAAACACAGATCAGGAAATATCCAGAGATGAAGGGCAGAAAGGGCAGATCGGAGCTGTACCATGCTCACTTGCACATTCTATGCTACTTTTCGTGCAAAATTTGTTTCCTCCTTAAAAGCAACATCATTTCAAACACGTAGATTTGCTGCTTCCATCTCTACATATCAAAAGAATAATGATAAACCTGAAGTATTAGATGACAACCTCTCTGTGAAAATTAAGCATTATAAATTTAAATGTGTTAAAAATCAATGAGATACTTAAAGAAAAACCACAAGCATCTGTTTAGAGCTAATTATGTTAAATTTCAGCCTAAATTAACAGAAGCCTCACAACTGCGTAGAGTGTAGTGGACAGAATAGCTAACGTTAAAAATAGTGCAGTCTCTTAACTTAGGTGCCTATACATTGGCTTAACTACATACACAGAAATATGGATATCTGAATGACACAACACTTCACATGTTTCCCAGATGTTCCCTACCAGCTTCATCTAGATGTAAGTCTCAGAACGCAAGAATACTACAAAGGACTTCAAAGATTGAAGACCTTCTGCCTCCAAATACTCATCACCCATGTTAAAATTACGGACTTCCTCCTTAAGACCTAAAAAATATGTAACTTCACTTGGATCAAAACAGAATTTCTTAGTTAGGTCACCTCTTAGGGGGGGAAAGATGAAATCTCATCAATACATTTCTGAAAGTAATACTTGAGTGAAAGTTTTTCATTTCCAGTATCTTCAAGTTGGAATTTTATAATCAAAATATATAAAGATTTCAGCAGACTTAACCTTCTGAATAACTGATATATAGGGACTCAAGAAAACAAGGGCTCCCTTTCTAAATATACACATTTTAATAAAAGAAGAAATAGATGGGAAGACTAAGCAAATGAAAAATGGGAGAGATATCCTTGGGGGATAAAAGAGCTTTGAGCAATATGTATAAATACATCACAGATGGTACCTGTCTCCAACTAGGATTCAAGATATTTTATCCAAGAATGCTGTTAGAGAGACCACAGGACAAAAATCTTCTTTCACATATGTCATTGGGCCTAGGTCCAGACACTCATTGGAAGTAACCAGAAGAATAACAACAGTGATAGATGGTAATATCCTATTAGACTCGCTTGTTTGATTCCTGAATGATCCCTTTAAGGACACTCAAGAGGTGAAAGAAAAATTACTGTACTTTTGATGGTAGCAATTAGACTCTATATTTGCTTATACATAGAAGGATTAACTTCCTCATCATCTTCCCATCCCTGAAAAAATGGTACAATAAAATATGAGATGCCCTAGTGATGAATAAAGTATTCTATCGGTTCACGTTGCCAGAAAAGAGGTCAGAAAAGACATCATTCCTTATTTATTCAAAGAACAAAAATTGATCAGCTAGTAAATGAGACACACTGAATATTACCGGATAGGGAGAAATAATAGGGAAAGCTTTCCCTCTTTCTGTTTACTGTCACTATTCTGACAGTAGATGGGGTTCTCACTGTCTAAGGACTACTGCAAATCTGCACCACTGCCTTGGAACGGCAGTAATAATTTATATCTTGTACAACTGCTCTGCATGTTTGTTTTTTTCAGTTGCCTATATGAACTTATGGTTTTTTTAACACAAAAGGTTAGAACTGTAAAAACAAGGAAGAGGTATGCCCGTGGTTTTTTTTGTTGAGGGGAGGTCTTGCAATTTTTAAATTGAACTTGGAACAAGGGAAAAACCTGCAGGTGATCACACACTGGATATATAGCATCAATTCTGTAACGAATTACGTTGGTGTAAGGGTTTCAGATGCACTCCTCTAATCTTCTTGATTAATTCACAATACTGAAAAAGAATGAAAAAGTGTGAATGAAGTCAGTTAAAGCTTGCTGCTCACCAACTTGCCATACAATGGCTGCATGGATTACAGAAGCAGTCAGGATGAAGACAGTCAAGAAATATTACACACCTCCCATCAACAGCACTTTTCTTACTTTGAAAGTCATGTGCATCACACACTTGTGCAGAACAGAGCAGGGTTTGTGTTGGGAGAGCAAGGTAGCACCAGATGTATGGCAGAGGTGAAGCAGCAACTATGCATGGACTGAGTAGAGAATAAAACAGGTCTGGTTTTCTATAATCTCAGAGTCTTTGTGGGATGCTAGGACACACTGGGTGTCCAGAAAACATTTGATTTGCCTTTGTAAGTAAATAAATCTAAGATATGATATTGTGTTCTTATTATCTCACATCTCTGCTCAAAAACATATTCTGCAAGAGCACTACATAGAGTAAATAAAACAGCCTAAGATGAATTATTCATCATGCATCTGTATCCACTCATTATTCTTCTAAAAAGAAATATAACTCACTTCCAGAGTCCAAAAACTGTCTGTCTGCTCAGAAGTTGTGACAATATTATTTTTGCTTTCCCCTTCAAATCACAAGAAAGATTGTGTATCAATCTGAAGCAGAGGCTAAAGCATACCCAGAATGGAGTGTGACATCTTTTTTTATACTCTAAACCAGGACTAAAACCACAGATAAATGTATTCAGCTACCAAAGGGCTGGGCTACCTGATATATGAGAGAAGAAGAAAACTCAACTCCAAGAAAAATTTAGCTCCTTCGTCCTTTGAAATCCACCCACACAAGTAACCTACAGAACTGGCAGCAATTCACCCCAGAAAGTTGTGGCTCCTGGCAGTTGCTCAGGATGCTGAGGACCATGCCCTCCTGCTCCCTCTGATGCTGTGTAACACCTCCCTGTGGAAGCATGGCTACGACGAGGGCATCAGCTAGCTGAAGCCTACTAATGATTGCATGTTATTTACTTTTTTCTACACCACCATCCCCCCCCCCCCCCCCATTTCTCTTACTCAGATCTACTTGGGCCAGATACTTCAGAATGACCCTTGGCACGTACCTTCCTTCAGTCGGTGCATCCCAAGTTCCACGGTGATTTGGACACAGTAGACCTCCCGGGTTTGTATGCCACCTCCACAAAGATCTACGTGCTTTTGGTAGCGAGGGTCCTCCTGGTCAAGGAGAAGAGACACTTGGCAAGCTTTCCATTCAGAAGTCCTCCATGCAAACCTTTGGAAACGAGAACAGGTAAAACAAGAGTTTTTGAAAGGTTATGGGTGAGAGAGTGGTACTTTATTAGATGACAAAATACAATTGTTTTAACCTTTACAGCAGCACTTCCCTATCCAAAACAGGGAACGTTCTGAAACATTTTGAATGCTAAATTTACAAGCGTTAAGTATTTGCTATTTGTCTGGAGTACTTGTGTAAAACTTTTCACACAGCACTAATCTCCAAAGCATTCTGAAACACTAAATCATCCTGACAACACCTTTGAGCAGGGTGCAAACAAAGAAGGAATGAATATTAAGAGGTGCGATTAAGTGCAAAAACTAGTTTTCAAACATGTGGCTCCAACACTAAACCACCTCTCTCTGCCAAGAGCTGAAAGCCTCACTCTGAAATGCACTGAATAGCTAAAACCCTACATACATCAATGGAGCTCCAAGCACCAGGCAGCTTTTCTACAGGAGACAGTTTTATAAACACTTAGGGTACTACCAGTTTCTTCAAGGGATTGGCTCAAGTAACTTAGTTCTCTCATTTCACTTTCCAGAAGTTGTGATACACAGCAAGCTCTAGGTAAAAATACTTTCATTCTATATTCTGTTCACACCTAAAAAGCATTAATGGTTTTCAAGAAAGGATAACATTCTTGGGCACAGATAGGCAAATGCTGTACAACCATCATTGCTATGTACCAGTTTATATGCCAGGAAGAACTTATTAAAACTATAGGGAAAACAGTATTGTGTATCAGTGTAAAACAGAAGTTATTTCGCTATAGTGTCTAAAAATGTAGAGCATATTTCTAATACAACAGTTTTCACAGGCATAATTCATTTTGATTCACAGGTCACGGTATCAGCAGAGTAAATAAGAGCCCAAAGTCTTTCTTAGCTTCCTGAACGCAAATCTTAGGCAATATTGTTTTTATAACCAATCTGTTCACACTTCTGCTGCTTTATTCTTTTGCTCCTCTAAATTTCATAGTTTACTTTTTCCACACAATCTTTGGCTTTTGTGTAATGTAAACTATGTAATTTCCTTCCTTTATTCTCAGGACAAATGTTCTCTCCTCTTAAAACAGATCCATGGTTGTTAAAACTACGTATGGTTGTTAATCTGCTGACTGATCACTGTATACTCAAGCACAATGGGGTGCCTCTGGAGAAAAAGCCTTCCATGTTGTAATTCTCCATAGCCAGTATCTGTTTCTGACTTCAGCTGTGGCAAGGAAACACGCATCTCAAAATTATACAAAAAATAAATACATTAGTTTGCCTGAGCACATATCACTGTTCTCTTAACCTCTTATGTTGTAAATATGGCCATAAGAATGATTTCTAGCCACAGAGCATTTATGAATTTTCTAACATACTCATGGAAAACATTTGTGAATACTGCCAATTACTTTTAATTTACAGGTACTTTTTCAGATGAGCTGTTGTGCTCTCTTAAATAATATACAGTTACCACGTGAAAATTTGGATACACTCACAGAGTTTATTACCAACAGAGAAAACAATTAAGAATAGACTTTTCACATGACAAGCATAAAATACTTGAACTCCCACAACATGTAAAGCACAGCTATGATTTTTTTTTTCTAGTAGTTCCTTTGGGGAATTCCTAATCACATTTCTTGGACCTGCAGTGTTAAATGCAACCTTCCTCTTATCATAAAGGCAATGAAAAGTGCTCTTCATCAAACACCAGGTGAAGAGGATTCCTCCTCCACACCTCTTCAGGACATTGTGCTCTTCAGGTCTAGACTTTCAAAACCAGAAGCTTAAATATAGAACACACATCTTTCCACAGCCATGGAAATAGTTGTTTTAGGGAAGTATTTCTTAAAGCAATAACTGGCTAAAGAAAAAATGATTATCAATATCTGGCTTAGATAGTCAGCTGTGAACACTGGATGCTAAAGACTCATTTCCAGAGCTGTGAGCACCTGTTTCTCCTATTCAGCATGAGCTGTGGGAGTTAACACCTACGAAAATTAGGCCATCAGTGATTAAAATTATGCAAAATAACTAAATCTGAGCTCAGAGATAATTAAACTTTATCTGTCCCTGAATCTAAAAAAAAAAAAATCCCTTTAGATATTTTCACAGAGTAACTGGATACTGTGCTACACCACAGAGCAGTCTTTAATGAACAGCTATCGGGTGCTCCAGCCAGTGCCCGCTCTGCTGTGAGCAGCTTAAAGCCTCAGCTCCATCAGCCCACCTTGCTTTTTCCCAGCCAGACATACCCTCAGCTGCCCAGAGTTTTCCGGTAACAAATCCTGACCCCCAAGCATTAGTTGTTTAAAAGGTACACATTTTCAGGGCCATTAACAAGTCCACTACACCAGAAACACATCCAAGGGATTGCTCTCCCACTGAGGGGGAAAACTAAGGTAAGACCTCTCCAGATGGACACAGTGACCTCAGACAGCTTTGGCAGACATTGCAGGGTTTTAAGCAGCGTGGCTGACACTTGGTATTAGTTTGCCCATCTATGGGCTGCACTAAAGACAATGAGAATTAACATTACTTAACAAAAAGAAACTGACTGCGTAATCTCTATTTATATTTAATCAGAAGCTTGTTAATAGCCATTAGCAAATAAAAACGAGATTACTGGCTGGCAAATATTTGGGGTTTTTTGTAACTTTGGCAACCTCAAACCAGTACTTGCAAATTATTAGCAATATCTACAGTGGGTTTGCCACATGACTGCAATTTTTCCAATTGAACAAGGATGACCAAAGCCACCAATGCCACTAGGGACATTCTGTTGTTAGAGCAGACTGTACCAGAAACGCAGTGTACCAGGGTTAAGCTAAGGGGCCAATACCATCCAGCCACCCCATTCACCATCCCCAGAGGGTGCAGAGTGTTATAACTCAGGAAGTGAAAGGGACATTATACGTTTGGATCAAAATTGGTCAGCTGCAGTGTACTCTTGTGATCCTTACACCAAAACCTGTCAGTGACAACAATTTCAAATGTCAATAGATTCAACATCTCATTTTAACTCCTACCAATATCTATAGACTGATGCAAAGTCAGTATAGTTGCAGTCCTAGCTGTGATCCATGTTTATCTACAGACCTCTTACTATAGCTGAAAAAGTCTCAGCCTTTCCCTTTGGCTTCCCAATAGGCTTGTTTCAGTTTTTGACAATATTGTCTGTGTTACAGGAGCTCTAGGTACTTCAAAGATTGACAGACCCCATTGCTGATGGTTATTCAGCTAGATAACGTCCAAATGTGGAACTCCAGAATGCACAGATATATCAGCTTGCTTAAGAAAATTGGCAAGCAAAAACTGCTAGTTTAGAACCAATAAAGTGTGTGCTTAAGGTATCTAGGAGGGAACTTGGCTGATAAAGCTGGACAGCTTTTCACATCATAAGCAGCACTCTGAATTTCCCTGCTAAACAGTCAGTTGAGGAAGCAGAAGGGCAGGTCCTGCAGGTTTCTGTTAAGATCAAGGCAAAGCATGCTCTTGCACAGTGACACCCAACCGCGGCCGCATAAGAAGTGTCCAGCATGGAGCTGGAGAACCAAAGCTTCACCACGGATGGTTCCTGATCCGAGGGGAGGCAACAATGCTGCCCAGCTGAATGGAGGTCGTTGCTGCACACCCGAGACCGGTGAATGTCAAAGGGCTGAGGAGTAGTGTTGCTACTAGTCCCAAAGCGTAACTCCAGCAGCCTACCAGCACGGTTCACTGCATTTCCTTTCAAGTCTTCACTCTAACACCTTCACACTAATGCCTTATCTTTAATTGGGACACATAACGGGCCTCATTTAGAAAGTGATATCATCACACCTGTATCTCAGCAGTAACTGCAAGCCTTTTGAAAAAATCAGGTCTTAAAACTTTCCCATTTTCCATCATTTAACTTCTGAAAAGCTTTGAATTTCCAACAAAGCAAAGAGGGTTTTTTTTTCTAGATCCCTGTCTTGTAACATAGCAACCACAACCAAAATGAAAGATTTAAAGACATAATCATAATTCTGGAAAATCTATCTATCCCCAGTGAACATGAAAGCTACACATCAAGGATAAAAATGATATAATACATTGTTTTAAAACTGATGACTCAGTGACAGGTATGCAACAAACAAGTGCTCAATATCTTTCCGATTTATAGTAACCTCTTGGTTTCTTTAGTCTACAGGACTTATGCTCTTAGTGCTTACACAAGTTTTATACCCGTATATACCCATTCACTTTAATTGAACTATCCCAAATTTATATCACAATAAAAGAAAGTTGAATCACCTCCTATGTATTTAAGCTTTTTAAGCACTTAATCTAATCGCGTCAGAACAAATAACCAAAAGCAAAACAAAGCACAAAGCTCTGGAGTCCTACATGCAGTTAAAGTGTTTTATTTTCTTGCATTTAAACTATTGATTAAAGAAGTTATTGTAAACTTCAGCCATAAAATTAAAAGGCCTTCCCATTTAACAGCAAATTTACACTAATTGCCAGGTACCTGTGATGGGACCTTTAACTTGTAGCCTTGCCATGGACACAGAGATAATACTTAACAGAGCAGTTCTGAAGCTGAAGGTATTTTTTTCCCCCTCTGGATCCTTTTAGGAGGCTGGAATATAACTTCACCCATCTCCCCCCACTGACTACAACTCTGCAAGTGCTACCTCTTGAGCTGCTGCTTTTCTAGGTTGGTGGATGTAGTCTGCAACATGTACCCTCATTCAGTCATGTGTGGCAACTGAGGCACGGACTCTCCATTGAAGCGCAGAAGGAAAATCCTTTATTATTAAAATGGTACATGATTAGGCTCTCGCTGTGCTCTTGCTACCTCAGCTCTTACTTCATGATAAGCAAATCAGCAGCTAGATGGTCATCAACACTCTTATCCCACAAACAGTTCCATACCACACAGGCAGTCCCAGTGCTGCCACTTTCTCCACCACACTAGCACAGCCTGGTACCTCTCTTCAAAGGCCTCTTTCTCCTCCAAAGCTTGCTGCTTCTCCGGGCCGGCACGGAGTAGAACTGGCACTTCTCTAAGCCAGCACAGGACAGAGCTCCTGCCTGACTCACCAACCAGAGTTCTCTCAAGCAGAGCTCTCCACCTTTGCCGAGCTCCCTGGCTGAGCTGACCAGCTGATGTCGATTTGGCTCTTAAGTATTGAATCTCCCACAGCTGTGCAGGGCTGACAGGCCAATGCCAACTTGCCTCTTAATCATTTATCAGTAACACCTGATTTAACTCTTAACATATTGAATCTCCCACAGCTGCGCAGAGCTGACACTCCCACAGTCACGGAGTCTTCTCTGTCCCTGCATTAAAAAACTGCCTCTAGACAATCCCCTTTCTTCTACTGCTCAGAGACTTGTGCTCTTTCTGGTCTATGTCCTCACCATTTTCTTTGCTGTGCCTGGAGCATGCTTTGGAAAATTCTTGCCCAAAGAATAAAGCTAAAGGAAAGGCTACTTGTCTTAAAAATCAAAAAGAAAATAAAAAAGGAACTGAGAAAGTAAATAGGACTCTCACCTTAAAAGATTTTAAAACTAATCTGATTAGGCAAACACAAGCCAGAAAGAAAGAATGAACAGTTTGTGTTGAGACCAGACAAATGAAGAAGAAAGCCTTTTATTTCTGCTACTGAATCCCCTTAAATTCATCATCTTCTTGTAATGGGAAGAAAGAAAAGATAACTGTTTGGTAAGCCTCAGTAAAGCCATAGATGAGGTGGCATATATTTAAGGGGAAAAAAAGCATAATCTTTCTAGGTATTACACTGCAAAGAGAATATGCTCAAATAAGGAGAATAGAAGCATCAAAGACTTCTTAGATTATTTCATAGGGATTAGCAGTACATCCCTCTATGGCTGAAAGCTACTGCTTTACAATCTGAAGTACTTCCAGTATCTCGGTCACCAATTCCTAAAGACCAACACCAAATCACCAGGCTGTAAACTGTAACATGGACCGATAACATCCTTTACCAGCTGCTGACACATAAATAATGTACTTTAATTAGTTTGATTTCTGTTCATTAATACAAAATTCTGGCCCCACAGTCTTCCGTCCAGAGGACCCACAGCACATACTTCAACATTATAGCTTTTCATTCATGCTTGTTTCTGCAGTCCTGAATGGCCAAATCAAAGTCTACTAACCAGGCGCTACTGTAAAATTCTCAACACTGCACGGTGTGAGGTCATAGGCTACCTCCTGCATTTTGAGATATTACAACCCTAGAAATAACAATTAGCTAAATACCTGAGATTTTTTTTTTTTGCGCAATATTTTTAGCTCTATTAGCCTGCAAGTCTAATGTTATTTTTCTGGGCCAGCTCATTAGGCAGTTTATCCTAGCTCACACAGATACTTTGCTGGAGGTGTCGCCTGAAGGACTGAAGGTGTACAGGTATGCCAGGATGGGGAAGGCTTAAGTGTTCATAAGCTCATGAAAACCTGAGCGTAGCAGCAATATACCAAAAGAACAACAGGTTTCCTTCTAGAGTGGTACCTCCAGAAAATTATCAGTGTTATGCAGGTTCTTCTCACCTTTTGGGCTCTCCTGGCTCTACATCAAGCCCCTACAATCGTTTGCACTTTAATACAGTGCAATGTCAAAAAGTGGAAGTGAGAAACTAGGGCAGACATATGTCTGTTCACTCCCTGATTAACCTCCAGCCAGTCTACCCCAATCAGGTGTCACCTGCACCCACGCTCCTATACAAAATCAGCAAGACAATGTGTTAATCTGTTGTCTTTGAAATTGATGTGCGTTTGGGCAGAGCAAAAATCGCTCTGTAAGAGCCTTTTCATAGGATGTAATCAAGCAACAGAATATTTTTTTTTATACTTCCTCTCTTCTGCTAGCAAGGCGCATAAAAATGATCAGCATTTGATTTTGAATGAACCCAACGATATAGAGACACTTTTACAGGTTATGCCTTCCTAAGAAATCTACCTTGCCAAGGCTTTATCAAAGGTTTTGGCAGTATCTGGCAAAGCCCCAAAAACTCATGACTTGAGCACTGAATAGACCTCCTATTAAACACACTCATTCACAAAATGGCAGATTTGTCTGCATGCACATAAGATTTTATCAATCTTGAAGCATTTTACAGTCAACCTCAGAACATGTCACATGAAAAATTAAGCAATATTTTATTTTCTTTGCAAAGCAAACTAGCAATTCCCCTATGCTAGCCTGGCCAAGCATAACAGCATGGATTTGCAGACCAGAAAGGCGAGATCCTCACTTTCTGCCAGAACAAAGATTGCCATAAACCAAGCAAGCACTCAGGGACTGCAAAGTTTCCCATTTCAAGAAGTACCCAGAGGGAAGATGAGTAGGGTCCAAGCTATTACCTCTGATCAGTTCCCATTTTCCTCCAGCAAGACTGGGATTTTTTTATAGGGAGATGAAGACGAATCGTTAAATCTTATGTAAAAATTACAATTTCAAAGCCAATAAAAGCACAGCCATGGAGACCTGCCCAGTCTCTGCGCAGCTGAGGAAATTCTCCGAAACAGCAATCAGTATGAAAGCCCCTTCAGAGAACAAGAGTATCTGCTCTCAATTTTTAAAATATGAAAATATAAACTATAGTGGGTGTAATTTAAATTTATTTCTATATGTAAGTGTAATTATTGTAATAGCAGTAACGATAATAGCAACAATTACAAGAATATTACTAACAATAAATAATACTGCTAATCATAGTTAACAATGATCAAATCAATGATCTTTCAGACACAGAGACAAAGCATGACCTGCGACCCTCTCCACACACAAACACCAAGCAAGGAAGATTTGCTTTGCACAAGGCAGTCACGAAACAGGGCCTTCTTTACTTCCAAAAATGGGGCTAAAAGCACTCGCTGTACCTGGGGCAAGGCTGCGGTAGCTCTTTCCCTCCCACGCTGCACGCTTCCCTCTCTTCCAGCTCCGGGCATGGCTTCCCGGTGCCCACCGCCACGCTCCTCACACCACGGTGCCGGCTCCTAAAGCCTGGGGCGAGATCTCCCCAGCCACAGGTCCGCGAGCAGGCGCTCCACGCAGACCACTCTGACGTCTCACAGTCTTTAGCGATGACACAGGACTTGAAGGTCAAAGGGACAGGATCTTGCATGCAGAGGCTGCAATAGGAACACAGTAAAACAGCTGAGGAGGTCTTGCTTAATAATTTTTTTTTTTTTTAAAGCCAAATCCCCAAAGAAGAAATCCATGGTCATTTGGGGTAAATCAGAAAACCTGCATCAACACCAGTACAATGAAAGTAAGAGGAGCTGTAGTGCAGCGCACATAATGCATTTTCAGGGAGTTCTGGGTGCAATCTTGCATGCTAAGCACTTTGTAAATAATATACCTCATTTATTTCAAGTTGCATAAAACATATGCAAAAAGCACTATACTTGTTCCTGTGCAGTTAGAAACTCACAGTTTATCCAAGATGGAAAATAAAATCCAAGCCCCAGAGAAATACTGCCACTGGTAACCATTCCTACCACCCTACACACAGGACTAGCTGCCCACCATCCGCCCATTCATCCAGGTGTCAGCACATCGTGCTGAGCAACTCTGCTCTTTTAAAAAATAATTAGTCACACACTAATAAAAAAGATATTGGTTCTATGAAGCTGTTATCAAACAAGGTCAGAGGGCTTCCAAACTTGATAAACCACCAGAGACCCAGGAATGCTGCAACTGTGGCTGTATTTTGGACTCAAATCACTCCTGCTGACATTAGGACACGATCCTTATTAATCCTGTAACACGTCAAGACACCACACAAGGCCCAATACAACAGAAAACCAAATTTTAAGAGCTGCCAACTGTTGAGGTTTGGTATCAAGACACCAAGTCCCAGAAAAAAATTTCAAAGTTACAATAGCTCTTCACACTATAGAAAAGTATGGCAAGCGTAGCAAATACTTCTGGAAGAAGACAAACCTCCAGACCAAGGCCAGCATCCTTCCTTGCTCCTCCACTTCTGCCTCAGCCGGCTGATGGCTCTTCCTGCCCAGCACAGGCTGCGAGGGACCCCCTAGAGCACAGCTTCTGCTGCTTCACCTCACCCCAGCTGGAGATCAACCAGAGAGTCACCACTTTTCTCCCAAAATGAGAAAAAGACCTTTCTTGTCTCTCAAAGACCTTAGATAGCTGAGGTAACAGAGTGGGAAAGGATATACTGAAAGAAGACTGAGGTACATACAAGCAGAGATATCACTGAAGCACCACAAAGGACGGGACAGGGCAAAAAAAGATGAAACCCAGAAAAAAGGAGTCACCAGGAAAAAAGGAACCAAGATTTTCTGACTTCTGCCTAGTGTTACATGGATGATGCAAATTGGCCTCCAAAATTAAGACCATACATGAACTCAGTGTGAACTCTCTCTAAATTTTCTTCTCCAGCCTCCAGTTGCTCATGGTCAGGCTTTTGCCAACTGTAAGGAGCAAATACAGGTACACTTAAAAGGTGTGAAATCCAGAGCTGCTGCCAGGGAACCAGCCATTACCTCACTTGGTATTACTTATAGCACAGTTTGACTAACCTAACTTTCTCTAAAGAAAATAGACTGGGGCAATCATTTCAGGATTGCAGGGCAGTCTCATAGAGGGAGCACAGAAGATAAAGGACATTCACTCACTTCTCCTCCAGTATAGAAATTATTCTTGTTTTCACAAAGGTCAGCAGGAATATTCCCACTGATACCTGATCAAGTTTGACAAGACCCTCAACTACCAGCAAAATACAACAATTTAGGGGCTTAAATTTATACTTAAAAAAAAAAAAAAGTATAACAACTTTTTGTCTCAGTTTCTTCACCAAGAATAAAACTTATTAATCGCACAGGTGCTGTGAGGATGAATTTACTGAGGTTTATTTTAACAACTTCATGAAGTCGAAATAGCCTGTGATATAACCCCCTCAAAATAAAATTATTCTTGGTTACAACTCAAAAAGATGTCTCATTCCTCTATTACATGTCAAATGCAACTGATTGCAAAGCTGTCTCTGGTACAAAACGTCAATACTATTGAACCAAGGACTGAAAAATAATAATCATTATATCTGTATTTACTAACCCAGGGATTTTACATCTTGTTTGGAACATTAGGTTAGGTGGAGTCACATGAATGGTAACTATTTCCTTTTTAATACTTTTTCAAAAGTTATTAGGTGAGCCACCCATGCCACAATATACCAGAAACAAGAATTCCTGATTTTTGAGTAGGTAAAATACAAACAGACAAATACATACAAATCACTGCCCTAGCTGATTGTACTAGAAAACTTGAGTTTATCTAAGAACACAGCATGAAGGGTAACTGATCTCACAAGTTAAAGAGTCATCAAAATTTTACATTCAGATACCAGTATGAAAACCCAAATTCATTTTTGGGGTTGTGCCACTGCAAAGGAGATTTAAGTCTTGCCTGATCTTTACTGAAGTACCAAACAAAATGAAGCCTTTAAAAATATGCTTTGGGGTCTTCTTTAAAATGAATATTGCTAACCCCAATTCTTAGCGAGACAATACCTACAATACCTTTCCCTAATGGATTCAAACCTATGCTAACACTCTGCCCAGCAATCATCCTTGATATTTGCAAAAGCTTTTGAAGTATGCAAAGACTGAATAGCTGTTTCCTTCCCTGAAAATCCCTCCACTACTCCTACTATAAAAGGCTAAAGAGATAACTTCATTGACCTTAAGGTGAACAAGACGTCAAGATGGCAATTTCCATCTTTCTGCTCGAATAAATGTTTTTTGAGGGAGAATTACATGCAACGGCCCAACAGAAAGCGAATCTAATTAACTTGTACCTACTCATTCAGAGCCTCAAAGTCAAATTAACTGTGACACTGAGCAACACAAAGACAAATGTAAAAACATGCTTTTCCATGAAATTCAGACAGAGTTTTTGATGTCACAGATGCATTTAGGACAATCTAATACAGACAAAGCCCAGACGTGCGAGACACTTGCCGATCTGAGGCTGCAAACCAGGCGTGTATTTGCGCTGCTGTGGCTGTATCCCAACTGGTAGGGAGAGCAAGAAGGTCTTAAGGATGGGAGAGACTACAAAAACCCTGTTTTTAAACAAACTTTCCACATATTAAGCTATCAGGTTAGATCTTCCTCTTCAGATTCAATCTAATAACCGTGACATAGTAGGATACTTATGTGATTAATGCTTTCTTTCTATGTTACATGCTTGGATTGATACTGTGAAACTACATGAATTGTTTCACAACGTACCTTACACTGCTTGTGGTATAAAATGGATATATTAGCAGATAACAGCGGCACAAAGCCTAACTCAGTCAAGTGGCAGAGCGCCCTCTTACTCTCTTGTGTAATGAAGAGGAATAAACCACGTACAAAAAAAACCCCACTAAACCAAAGGAAGCCTACTCATGCCTCTTTTACACTTGGTAGTCCTGGAGCAAGAAGAGGAGGAGGAGGAAAAGCTGCCCTGTGTGCCACTCCTACTGTGCAACTCCACGTCCCCCGTGGCTGTGTAAGTGCAGGCTGCTGCCAACGGAGCAGCACTGCTCTTCTCCTCCATCTCCAGACACACTCTCCCCAACAAGATACATTAATTGTGCAGTCCCAGGCTGAACCACACCAACTTTCCGTTCTGGACAAAAAAGTAACCCACCAAAAAAAAAGTAAATTTTCTAACAGCTCAGTGCATCTGTGCTACATGCCTCACAGTCACACAGCCATCACATCCGCCACAAGGAAATGAGTGGAAACACATCTATCAGCAGGGAAAAAGGAGTGAGACCGTTCAGGAGCAGTGCATCATTAAATCAGGTTGGACACAGCATGGAAGTTATCCCTGGTTTCCTTTCTCAACCGTATCAATGCATTCAGAATGAAAGGTGAATGCATTTCCTTACATTAGAGGATGAGACAGGTGGCTATAGTTGAGCCTTTTATACTGAAAGGATCATCTCCAAAATAATTTGACACATTAAGAAGCTACCACCATGCCCACGCTGCTGGTATGGAAGGCAGCCCCAGGAGGACAGGGTACCTCTCCACAGCCAGGCTCTCTCCTAGCAGCTCAGGAAGGCTCCTGAGAAGTGCCAAGCCTGGTCGGAGAACACACGCTCAAATCCACATAGTACAATGCAAGAAAATTCTGAAGTGAGCTAAGCTACGCCGATAACAACACATTTTCATTTTTCCCCTTCTTCTAAAGTCATCTCCTATTCTGTAATCAATGACCCAACCTTACAGGCTGATGGAATAAATAAACACTACCTGCTCTTTGCACTTGGCTAATGATATTACGGTCTAATAATGGACACAGTTTTGCCATGTTTCTAACGGCATCCAAATACTTTTTTCCCTCAGGAAACTGGCAGACAGTGTTAACAGGCATACTTTCAAGCATTCATAATTTTAGGGTTCTCAAGGGCTGCCAGGGCTATTTTGGATGCTGGCAATACCATATATTCAATCTGTGCAGGAGAGGCTTCTTTGGCAGAAGAAACATCACCAGCCCCTTCTGCACCAGGGTGGTAAGGAAGACAGAAATCTTTGCCTGCCATACAACTGACCAAAGGGAAGGGGAGCTGGGAGACCTGTAATCCAAACAAACACAGAGCTTTGGTGTCTAAGATGTCTATTTTGGTGTCTCCAAAACTTAATGCACCAGATCCTCTGTTTCAATTACAAATAAATGCTGACTTACATTTGTGCTACCTAGGCAGACATTGAAATCTTAGGGATATAGAAGCAGCTGGCTTTCAGCACAATTTGAAAACAGAAGAAAAATGCCCAATTATTATTGGACACTGTTTCTAAAATGTTACTTACTGAAATGAAAAAAGCAGCCACTGTTCCTTTGTTTCATGTGCTTTTAATAAAAGCAAACAAAATGAGAGATAAAACTTTCTATAAGAGCACTAGAAAATAAAATCTCCTTCTTATCCGATAGCCCAGGGATTTGTTTTCAAGCCTGAGAACCAAGGCTTGATTCCTGTATCTGCTGGGAGGAATGTGAACACGCATCTCCTCTCCCAGATCAGAATCATAACCATCAGAGAGCATATTACAGCACCTCGTTTCTACCTCTGGACTGCAAAATTTTGTATTCATCCAGAGAACAGAAGAATGTCAACACTAAAAACTGCAAATAATTTTTTCCTAAAAACATACAACAGCACAGTGGTTAAGCACAATCCACTAGCAAATGGATAATGGAAATTCAAATTACAGAGGCAAACAAAAGAGCTGAATGCTGCTCTACCTCAGCCTTGACGGATGGGTTATCCCTTGACTGAGTTTGACCTGAATTCTCACTTACAAAAGCAAAGTAAACAGAAAACGAAATCCAGCTCTATTGTATCACTGTTGTCATCTTACTTGTAGAATTAAGAGTTTAAGAAATAAGTATCTAAGAAGACTCATAATCCAAATAATAATAATAAAAAAAACCCTAAACCTGTTTGCTCCTGACTTTAACTTAGTATGTTTAGTGAGCACACACATCAGGTTAGAAAATCAGGTTAAATTTATTCAGAATTTCAATGTCTAGCCATGGGTACTCATTTCACTAAGTTACAATTTAGTGCCTACACTAAATAATTATTTTTTTATTAAAAAAAAGGAACACAAGTGCCTTTGTCTCATTATTCAGTAGATTTTTACAACTGCGACAAGACAGAAAACCAAAAGGAGCAGAAGTTCTACCACACATTTCTTGCAACTTTTTCAAAGATTTTTTTTTTTTTAATGCAAGGAAGTGCTTATGTCTGAATTTGTTACTGGATATGAGATTTAACGCAAAACTCAAACTCTTTTCTGAAACAGTGAAATCTGAATTCTATCTGAAATAGTATGCAAAAAAAAAAAGTCCAGCTTTTTAAAATAGAATCTTTAAAAGCTTCAAATCAGATCCATAAAATCATTCTATTTTGTTGTTATTCCTTATTTTCACAAATACAAAGTTGCTAGACCAAAATTGTTTCTGAGCAGAAATGAACCTGTCTCAAGGTCTATTGATGTTCTGATGTTCAACCATCTTCAAGTGTTTTCAAAAAGGTCTGTCTCTTCCTTTCCTCTTCCTTTCTTCCCTTCTCCTTCCATTTTGACAAACGTAGAACCTCCAGACTGAAAAATATTTCATCAAGAACATTCCTCAACTCTGTTTCCCTGATACAGCATGTCCAGTCTTCCATGTGCTGGTGCTCCTCTCCAAGAAATTCCTATTTACAGTTTTTACTTTGAAAACTGCTACCTATTTCACAAGAGAAAGGATGCCCCATCTGCCAGTCCAATCAATGGCAAACTTCTTCGGGAGGAGGCCAAAATGAATGTCCTCCCTGTAATCCAGCACCTGTAAGAAGTGAATGCGTTCAATCTTTTAGTCTTTAGAAAACAGCTTGCACTCAAGCCCACCAAAATCCTATTTTTGGCAAAAGACTGTTCTTTCATGCCGAGGAGTGTACCAGGTACCCTCTCCCGTCGGTGAGCACAGCAGCTGCTGCTGCTCGCCGGTCTCACTGGCTGCTCCGCAGCCCTGAGATTAGACACCAGTAAATTAAACAACCTTGATAACAAAGCAGGCATCTTTGCCATTGCATTATAAATTAGGAGGCGAGATGAGCATACGGTTGCTCTCCTCACGTGGCGGTTAGCTGACCGCTCCAGTTATCTGCTGCTTCCCTGCAAGAACCCGGCAGCGGCAGGAGGCAGGGTGGTGCCAAAGCCCTGGCAGAGCAGCAGCTCAGAGCCCGCCGGTAAAGCATGTCTTGGGATACTCCCTCTCTCTCACCTCAGTTTTCCAGAAATTAAATTTGTATCTCTCACTGGTCCTTACTCGACAGTGTTAGTTGAAATAGGAAACCTCAGCCAGGAAAATGAAAAAGCACAAAAAAGGCACTTCTTTCCAGTTTTACAGCAGATGCTTGGCTGCCTGCCAAACCCCGCTACAGGGTTATGCAAATGCATTTACTCTTCTTTATCAGTAGCCAAAATAGCATCACTCTTGTAAAGCAACATCTGCAAGATCGGGTCCATTCTTCAGAAGAATGGCAGCAAATATGCTGCACAACAAAGCAAGGAGGACATTACTGCGGGATGCTTAAAGGGAGGTGTCGGATTTGATATCAGTGACACTCTGGCCCTGCAATTAAACGCGGATTCAATTTTAGGCTGGATTTTTAGGTTTGGATTTTAGGTCCAAAAGGAAAAAGGAAAAGTGTGTGACTATCTGGACACTGTAATATGATGTGACCTTTTTCCCTCTATTCAATCAATGAGGTTTCCTCTTGTATTTGGAGTAAGAGTAAGGGATGGGTGAGACTCAGCTCTCTGCAGTAAATCTGAGACTCAGTCTCAGCAAAAAAAGTCTGCCAGGAGGCAGCTAATGGAGTTGTACACTCCCAAAAAAGGGGCTGGATCAGCAAAAAAACCCCAGAAAGGAGCAAGGAAGAAGACAGCTCGATCAAGAGTAGAGTCACTAAAACTAAAGCTCCCAGAACCCTCTGCACTGTCATCCAGAAATTGAATGTATAACTTACACAGCAGCACAAAAAAGAGAAAACATTTATAGAATCAGTGTCTTCCATTACCTATTCTTACAGTGAATATAGCAGTGAGCATGTGAGGGCAGAGTGAGTGAAATTTTAACAAAGTCAGGATCTCCTTCCCAGAGCCTCTGATAAGGAATGAGATACAAGAGGCAGAAGAACAGATAACAAGTGTTAGCAGACATAAACCTGCTGCTGGTCGCACGGCAGCATAAATCACAAGTGACTCCATTAAAGTCAAGCAGCTACATGAGCATAAAATCTGTATATTTAGAATCAGCATATATTTAGAGACAAGTAATAAAGTCAAGATGTTGGAAACTGCTGGAACTGTTCACAAAGCTCGACTTTTTTCCAACCAATAAAAAAAAAACCCGTACTTTGCTACAGGTGTAATAGAAGGGGGTAAGAAAAAGGTTAGAATGTATATTTTCACCTCAGTATGTGTGCAAAACCACTGCAGACATTAACAGGGGTAGAGAATTGGACATAACCCCTTCTCTCTGCCATTGCAGTTTTTGCAGGTGCCAGGAGCTATAGATTACTGAGAAACATACTGATTTCTGCAAAATTCAGGAGCAGGATTTTTCAAGAACTTCTAATATCCTTGAAAAACAGAACACAAGAAGTTACCCAGAAACCTTGATTTTCTCAGAACTCACTCAATTTCTCAGTCATCTATAGCTCCTGGCACCTGCTCAAATCCAACCTGAAGTCAAATGGCAGAGCTTAGATAGCTTAAATTTAAATGCAAGAAATTGAGAGAATAAACCTTTCCATTATTTGCTGCACATTACTGTAACCTTCACATTTGAATTACAGCAAAGCAACCTACATAAACTAAGAGAAATCATTCTATAAAACACATGAGGACAAGAGAGAGAAGCAAGTCATGTATCTGGTATCAGCATCCAAGAGTTACACCCAGACAAGAAGGCTCCTCAGTAAGCAGGAGAACAACCACAGGTTTGCTTACTGATCTATCCTTACAAGAAATACCTTCTAGCAAACTCGCAAGGCCAAAGTTTTCAGACTCATTTTTTCCAGTGTTGATTTGTAAGAATGAAGGAGTTTAAGTTGGTGGAATTTTAGCCGCTTCTGCCAAATATATGCAGTACATGACTGAAAATGAAACCTCCCTCTCCCACAGCCAGGGCCCAGCAACAGTACGAAGTGATATATAATTCCATTTCCTCGATGTTTCCTCAAAACAACAAAAAACCCAGATGAGAATTATTAAAAACATAAAATGAATTAAACAGTCACAAATCGTAGAAGAATGCAAAATATTCAGCATATGCTAGCTTTACAAGAAGGGAATTAAATCAAAAAAAAAAAAAAAAAGACCATAAAGAAAACACATGAAAATTTGCATTTAAAACTCAAGAATGGGAGCGTGTTTGCTGTGCTGCTGCCACACAGACCAAGCGCTCCGTCAAACAAATTCACTGGGGATGAAACAAAAGACAAAGCACCCTTACCTCAGCGCTGCGTTTTTTCCATCGCTCCTTACACACCTGACCTGCCTGGTTTGGTAACCGATCTCCACCTCCCGGGGACGGTGGTGGGGTTTATAGCCTTGAAGTCCAGACGTGCTTCGCTCTCCAGAGTCCAAACTCAAATCCTGCATAGTCCTCCCCGCCAGGTCGACGTCTTTAGGATGGGGCAGCTGGCATTCGCCCCAAGACCCCACTCGGAGGCTGTAGGTGTGCTCCTCCTCCCCGAGAGGACAGGTGGGAGCGCCACAGGCTCTGGATTCAGTCAGATTTGGGCACGGGGCACCCCCATAGAGAGGAGGAGCGATGACCGCCCGCATCCGGTGCTGCAAGCTCTTGGCGCAGCCTGTGCCACACTCAGACCAGCTGGAGAACTCGGACACGACGCAGTCCCGCGGGCAGGGCACCAGGCAGGCTTGCTCAGCGGGAGGCTGTGGCGTGAAATACTCACATATTTCGTTGGTGACAATGGTTCTGTTCAGCTTCTGGAGGCAGCGGACGCTCCGGTGCTGCAGCCCGTGCTGCGCGGTGACGCAAGCCCTGGCTCCCACCTCACCGCCAGCAAAGGGGACAAGCCCACACCTTTCCCATCCCAAAACCTCCCACTCAAACAGCTCCAGGTGCCAGTCGCAGACTTTAAAGCACCTCCTCTGGCTTTCGGGTTTGTCCTTCTGGTCGCAGTTCGCGTGGTACGTTGTCCAGCCCTCTACGTGGGTGCACCAGACGGCCCGACTCCGGACACCCCCTGAGCCGCAGTCACCGACGCACCGGCCCCAGTGACCTGCAAAAGAGGGGATGTTGAGAAATGCCATGCAATACTCCTGCCACGGATCTGTCCTGACACCCAGTAGCAGCCAAACCATACCCTGCCATGTATTAAAAAGTAACTATCAGGTGGACCCTAAAATTGGTTAAATGCTTCCTAAAGGCTGCAAGTCATTTCTCCTCCCAGCGTACTCACATCACTAGACCACTTGGAGAAACTAGCAGGGAAAAAAAAATGCCCCACAACATCTCAAATTAAAGGCAGGCCAGGCACATTTCTGTAGCAGTAAAATGCATCCCAAAGCCTGAGGAAATATGAATATTTAATTTCACTTGTACAAATGGATATAAAAATGATCATAAAGGAACAATAATCTAATAGGAAAAGAAAGTCAAGTTAGATAAGAGGAAAACAGTCTTAATAGAGCAATTAGTCAATGGAATAAACTGCACTGGGAAGCAGCTGAATCATCATCCGCAGTGATAAAACAGTGAGGATAAATACTATGAAAATAAGAACATACTCTTAGTAGGAGTTTGAAATGGAGGAACTGACTTGGTGTGACAGTGTATGTGCTGCAGGATAGGTCCCGCCAGGCGCCGCTCTGAGAGCAGAGCCCCGACAGCAGAGAAGGCCCCTCATGTGCATCGACTTCTGAATTACCCGGGGATGTACAGCGAGGAAGTCGTTTCTGTTTGCAGCACGTGGCACTATAAGCGGTTGTAAAGCTAGTTGTTCAGGAAGAGAGATTAAATTGAAATTAAACCCAGCGATGTCACTTTTATTTCTGGAGCACATGAATACATATACGTAATCGTATGAACCTTATTTGAGGATTTGCAAGTGAACATAATCAGACATAGCTAAATAGAAAGATTCTTCTGTGACCATACTGTTCAAGAAAAATCCACCAAGCCAAAAAAAATAATTTGAGGGCTATAAAGTACAAAATTGCTTACAAACTGCAAAGAAAACGTAGAGAAAAGCACTGAGGCTGAATTTTAAGATATTAAAGGGATTTTGATGATCATGTCTCAAGAGGGTCTCATCTCATTTCTAAGTTTAAAAACTTTCCAATACCTCATAACAGAGCCATTTCACTCGGTAAGAACATTGCATATATAATTCTTGCTTGAAAATACACTGCAACTACCTTATCTTTTGTATTTTTTCAAGGCAGAAAATGAACTTACAATAAATAGGTCAATTTATATTAAGAAATGCTACTGCAGTCAAGTTTTTTTAAATTGATTTTAAAACTACCGGAATCAGTTACAAGCTTACACTACAAAATCAAACACACACATAAAAACCAAAACCAGCCCCATAATGGCTGCAATTATAATCCAGGTATTTCATCCAGCTGATGGCAGTTTTGTTGGTGAACCCGTTGTTCTTTCTTCATGAATAGAGGCATATACTCCAGAGCCAGGGGCTTGACATTGTGTATTAAAAAATAAAAATAAATAAATAAAAATTCCTGTCCTTTTTTCATCGTTAATAAATAAATAAATAGGAATTGGATATAGCTGAGCTTCTCCTCCAACACATCCCATGCTCTTGCCATGTCCCTTCTGTGAGCGCTCCTCCTCCCTCATCCTTCAGGCTAGGACTGCAACTCTGCCCTTGATCCGGCACCTTCTCCCATGGTGGACAGGCAGGAGGCAAGAGGGGTTTTCAGAGTCACCAGTGAGAGCTCCAGCTTTTGTTGAATACTTCAGGCTATGTGAAAAATCTTTGTCCCCTTTGTGCCTCTGTTTCACAGCAAAAGATATCAGCCCAAGGTAAGGACTAAGCCATGACACATAACTTGAACAGAGAAAGCCATCATCAAACTGTGCTGTGCTCTACAAGCTGTACTACATTAACAACAGGCTTTCAACAGAATCCAATGTGCTTAAAAACTGAATATTCAGAAAAAGAAATCTTTAAATACGAGTTTGAAGTCCAGTTACATGAAGAGGTCCATTGACAATTTAAATGTTCATCCTTGATACTTCACCTTGATCTAAAATAGTATTCTTATACAAATGCCAACAAGATTCAAAACCAGACATCATATTATATATATACTGTCATCTTACTAAATATAATAGTCAAAATTCAAACCTCAAGTACTAGGTGGCTTTTTATTTAGCAGAGGAAAGTAACTAAACATTGCAATGTAGTTATATCTTGAGCTTATTTCGGCATTCATTTCTCTGAAGCAGTACAGCAAATGCAGCTTAATTTTTTGAGATGTGAAAGTTTCAGTTCAGGAAAAGTGTGGGTTTTGCCGGTTTGTTTTTAAAGCAAAAATCCAAGAGTAATACTGCTTCACTTCAGCATTGAGCATAATGGTATTTTACTCATTATTAGGACCTTGAAACAGATTACACTAATTAAGGATTTACTACTTACGTCTTAGGATAGCAAACAGCATTAAAAATAGCATTAGAATTCCCCCATGGAGTAATATAAAGCAGTTGTAGCAGAGGACTGGCCAAATTACACTCACCAAACCTGCCACTGCTCTTCAACTACTGCACAGAACTCGTCTCCTTAGTACTTTTTATACATTTCTGGGTGTTGCTCGTGAAGTACTCTATGTAGCAGCTACAGATTTACCAGTCCTTACATTAACAGAATAGAGACACATGCAGCAGAAACCAGAAGCAGCCATTATTTAATGTCAGACATGAATTTAGAATGAAAAATTACCACAAAAAAAAAGTAAGCAAGGACTCATAAGTAATTACACTATCGTTAGACACATCACAATTTGCAATTATTCTCTGGCAAACACGCTAAAAATGTTGCCTGCTCTTGGCATACAAGAAAAAAAAAAGCATGAAAAATAATGTTAAAAATCAGATGCAAATCACATTACCATAGATTTTTTTTCACTTCCTGATGATCTCTTCAGGACACAACAGTAAACTTATCCACAATGTTTCATTGTTTAGTTAAATATCCTGTTCTGTAGTTAAATGAGGAGAAGGATGTAAATACTTCCTAGTCAATAGTCTGCTTTGTAATTAGAATTTAATTATTTTTAGAAGAGTCATGTTAAATTTACACTTTCCTTGAAATAAGTCTGAGTCAATTAAAAGAAACATCTCAGCACAATGTGAATAATAATATCAACTACATTTTATTAAAAATCCTCTGGAATTTAGTCATCAAAAGCCTGAACTTCAGAAAGATGCTTTACAATGGGAGGCTACTGGTAATTAAAGCAGAAGACTAAAGAAAATTAAATATATTTCACAGTGATCTGTCTACAGAAAGTACAAAAAGCTGAAAATAAAGGATAGATACTGTCCATCTCCTAACTATTGTAACCTCATGAGATGCTGGATGGATGTTTGATCTCATCACAGCGGGACACAGGGGGGAGAAGAACAGACTGTGGACATACGTTGAAATAGGGCAGCTCCCAGCTGGATATAAGGAAAAACCTCATCCCTGTGAGGGTGACCCTTGGAACAGGCTGCCCAAGGGACAGCAGAATCTCATCCTTGGAGGATTTCAAGATCTGACTAAGCAAAGTCCTAAGCAATCTGGTGTGAATTCAATCGTGAACCTGCACCATGCAGGAGGTTCGACCAGATGACCTCCCATGGTCCTTTCCAACCTGGATTGCTCCATGAAGGAGCATCTAATTGAAAGTAAGGCTTTGTCCACTAAGATGCCAAAAAAAGCTTTTCACTAAGAAACACCACTGATATCTGCAAAGTACCAAGGAACATGCAACAGCACAAATAAATCTATTAGTCAACCAAACCAAAGAGAAATTCAATCAAATCACTATTTCCAAAAACTTGCTGACTTGTGCAAAAATTTTAAGACAGTGGGATATCTTTGTTTATGGGAAACTGTAAACAAATAGGGTCGACATAGCGCTGAGAGATATGGCGTAGATGGGAACTGGCAGTGTTAGGTTAATGGTTGGACTAGATGATCTTCAAGGTCCTTTCCAACCTAGTTGATTCTGTGATTCTGTGAAGACATCCCACTGTCTCTTACAAGACATCTATAACACTACAAGTAATAATGACATCAAAGGGATTAATAAATCAAGATAATATAAATATATCCTCTAGTATAATATTCTATATTTTATAGTAATATTAATAGTATTGATATTAATTACTATATTAATTATTGCTATATTACTATATTGTTATATAATATGTCATAAAGAAAAACTACATTGTTCTGTTTGCCATCTTTTATCAGCCAGAAAGAATACAGTACTATCATCCCATACAGCTGCTCTAATTCTGTTAAAAGCATGCAATAACACAGCAATTGTAGTTTATATGATGTAGTGTGCACTGATTTGCTCTTCCTGCCTGCAAGACCTACCTACAACTATGCAATAATTATGTCTGAAAGGATACAGTGACATCTGCTCTCTGACACACAGGTCACAGAAGCGTAAGGCAAGCAGGCTATTCAGACAATAATTACATATTACAGACAAAATGAAACACCACTAAACATCAAATCTAAAATAGAAATCCCAATAAGAGCCGCTTAATAAGTATGTTATTGCTTAATAAGGACTGCTACAATAATTATGCTCTGTTCAATGTAACATGTAGCTTAATTGCAACCATTTCACCATCTGAGAATTCATTCAACAATAAGCATCTTCCACAATTATTATGCCCCTGTAGCTATGTACTAATTTGCAAACTTCGGACAAGATCAGCCATCAGTTAAATAGTGTATTGTGGTAGTAATTTATTTCAAACAGGTAATAGATATGATCCAATTCACATCCGATACATAAAACGGTGAAGGAACAGTGAAAAAAATTAATGGACAATCACTGGAACAGTCCTCCTATTTTTACACTTTTTAATTTGTCTTTCAGTTTAAGTATCAAATTTAGAAGCAATTGTTCTAGACCTTAACAATTTGATTTTAAACAGAATCTCCTAATTCTTAGACAAAGATCCACAAATATCATAACAGAGACGTACGACTTCATTAATGTCTGGCTGAAGAATAACTCCACCAGATGTGATCGTGATTCCAGAAGATCACTGCAGTGTCCACTTTCACTGAATACTTCTGCTTGAAACATCATATAACCACTTTGGATGTCATTCTAGCATCCTTCCACCAGAGCATGTTTATATGAAATGGAGAGCTCCAACTCATTCTGCTATTTCTGAGAACAAGTAACTACTGACTCAAACAAAACATGAGCTTTAGTCCTAATGGCATTACAACCAATTAGACTTAACTATCAGCAACAGCGGCAAAAAATAAGTTCCACTGAGTTGGTTCCCTCAGAACTGATTATTTTATGAAAAGTTGAGATTTATGTAATTTTTATGTAATTTTATGAGAATGATGTATTTTTTATGAGACTTGGACATATATTTATGTATTATGAACCAAACTGTAAAAACTACCATATATTTTCTCACCACTATTTTTTGGGGCATGACGCAAAGACATATTATGCCAAGAAAAATATTTCTAATGATTCGGACAAAGATCTTACTATGCTGATAAAAGTCATATCATTTGCATATTATGCACCATCCATGTCAGTGTATTCAGTCCAGTCACATTTTTTCTTGCAGACTAATAAGATTAAAATCTTTGGGACCAACTCCATACAGAGTCTAGGATAGCAGATCTGATAAGTTTAGGTATTTTATATTACAAAGTAATATTAGTATAGCTATGGTTAGCATAACTGCCCACTCCCCTGCTTTCTGGAAGAGCCCTCCTGTATTCCTGCCCTGCATCCACTGCCACATCTCATCCAAAACACAGCTTTTTCTTCCTTGCCCCCACTTAACTATCCCAATTATTTTGCTATTTATTAACAGCAATTCAGTAAAACACCTTCTACTATAATCTATATGAAAGATGCTATACAAAATAAAGGACTATTGTACTATTTGTAATGTGTCACACAGGACATATAAAATTCCTCTGATTCCTGGGATTAATTTTAAATACCTGCAGCACTTTTTTAAACTGTCATGACCTACACAAATGAGTAATTCAGCAGCTTAGTTATTCATCTTATTTTAGATCTGAATAAAAGTGAAGTTTAGTGACTTATAGCCATGCAGCAGTTTGTTCCAATTTTACATTTCAGGTTTTCCCCTTATTACCCACATGCGGTAACACTCAAGACACACTCCAGCAAGAAAGACATTCTGCAGCAAAATGTAATGAACACTGCTGTTTATGAAAATTCAGTGATTTACTAACCCCTTGGCACTTGAAGGCAGGACTTCTCAATATTAAGCACTAATGTAAACTGCATTAGCTGAGCTACTCAATCATGTGCCCACACCCTGGAGACGGCTCAGGGAAAAATATTCTTTTCTTTCAACTCTCAGTTAAAAAATAAATAAAAAAAAATTAAAAACCAACCCACACATTCCAAAACATTTCTGTAATACTCATCTGACACATTTTGAGGGTTCACGAAAACAGATTTCTTGCCCTGATAGGAGCTGACATTAGGAGATGAGGCCATAATGTATATAAATTTATGTATACTGTAAAAACAAAAAGCATAAATAGATGTTATCAGCAGATTACAACTATGAGTAGTTTACTGCATATGAGATTAAAAACATCTCAGTACTGGATTATAGACAGTTATAATTAAACTCTGACCTTTTTAAAATTCCAAACATCTATGATAACAGATTCCTTTTAAAACATAATGGCCTTTATAAGGTGTTTGTAATTGTAACCTTAATAGAAAAAGCAACTGAAAAATGTTTCTTCTTTCACTCCACCTTGAGTTTGGGACTTATATTCCCCAATGGGAACTGTTATTTCCCTGTGAAAAACATCCATAACCAATACAACACCAGTTACACTGCATCTCCTGCCACACAGACCACCCGGCTTACCAGTGGGGAACCTCAAGAGATACATGGGCGTTGGTGGACACCCATCTCAATGATACCTTCTTCTGATCTCCAGAGTCCTCTCTATTTACATTTAAATCTTCTCCCCAGACCACAGGAAAGCTCAGATCCCTCCAAACACAACCAGGTAAGAAGTCGAGTTCTATTCTGATATTTGCAGGGAAGCAGAAGGGAATTTGATATATTTGTAAATGGGATTATTTCATATTTGCCTTTAGGAACTGGGGGATTCAGAAGGCCCACTCCAGTTTTATACAGGTCCTTACACTGCTGGTTTTACACCAGCAAGCTTTGCACAAGGCTTCTTCAGCTTTTCCATACATTGGCTTCCCCTCATCGCCCTTCACATAGGCAGTCACTCCAAATCATTTTTCCAGCATGCAAAGCCCAGGTTTCACCCCAGGTCCACCTTCCTGCTAACAGCCCAGCACTGGTTAGGATCACTGCAGGGCGACACACTCAGCTCTGGAAGAGACCACCCCATCCACATCTCCACAACGAACCTTACCAAACAACCTCAAGATGCGCACTAACACGCTCCTAAGGGAACCACACCAGGAATTTCGCTGGCCAAAGTTCACCGCTCTGGGAGAGGGCCTCAGTGGGGCAGCTGGGGGGAAGCATTGGTTCAACGTCTGCTTGGTATTCGAGCTCCAAGACACACAGAGAACATTTACATTAATTCTACAATAACTCGTTACCTGGCAGACACCAAAGATACTGCCATCCCTTCCCCTGAGTTGTGACAACTGCGGTTTCTAATTTTCTTACTCTTTCATGAAGCTTAAATTATACTTGTCCATTAAAATAATAGCAACGTGCTGTTTTTCAAAACTTTAAAAATTTAAATAATTTTTTTTCACAAAAAAAAATGTCTCACATAAAAAGTTGTGAAATAATACAGCAATCTGAACACCTGTAAAACCAAAGTATCAGAATTTACTTCACATGCACATAATCACAGTAACGTGTGCATCCCTCTCCAGACATCATTTTAAGGGAGAACTACATTTTTTCTGCCCAGCTTCATGCTATTCCCAACTTACATATTTTATAACCCACTACAACACAGAAGCCAGTATACTTTTTCAGATACTACAGCAATCAATATGCCATGGTGAAGGAATCAAAACCCAGAATTGCACACGGAGGTGCTACCAAGCCTGGCTGGGGTTAAATGGTGGAATTGCATTAACTCCCCCTCAGCCAAGCTGACCTGTACATGCCTACAGATGTGTTACAAGGGGATATTCTCCAGGTGGGACCTCTGATGAGCCTCAGCTGGGCAGCCTCTCTGCCCATGGGTACCCCCCCTTGCTCCAGAGCTGAAGTGGGGCTGCCCAAAGCTCTTGGAACAGAAAAGGCAGATACTAAAATACAGACACCATGTACTTATACAGAAATACCTTCTCAATTGTATAGGCCAGACAGTCATTATTCTTAATAAGCATTATAGAAGAGCTATACAATGGACAGGATTTCCCATAGTGCCCAAATTGCTACTAATTAGTATTTCTGCATAGATGGAGAACACTGATGATAACAATTCCCTGGCAACAGACAGCATAATTAAATCATGTGAAAAGTACTATTTTTAACTACGTGCACAATCAATTTTATAAAAACTGGACAGAGGTTATTGTGGAACTATACAAACTGCTTTTACTGGGCATTTTATCTTTTTTTAAAATTTACAGTCCATATTTAATTATCCACTTTTAATTATTTGTAATTAAATTTCCATTTACTCTGAGCACTCGACGTAAATGCTCCAAATTTTAGTGGAAAAGTATTTTGGAAAAGCATTCTCTGCAACACTTGGAAATAGCTGTGCAGGAATAAACAATACAAGCATCTATGCCAAAGTTTGGAATGATAAGTGTTCTCCAGCAGTAAATCAATCTGCTCGTCTCGCAGACGCTGTGAGCACAGGCTGCTGACAGGAGGAATGGCTGAGCGTTGAGCAGCGTCTAATCGATCTAAGAGGGCCAAAGAGCTTAAGTTTCCTGACAGTGTAAATCAGGATGAAGAGTTTTAAGATGCAGGTGGTTTTCACTTCAGGGAGGAATGACAGGCATACAACGAATAGTAAAAAAAACAAACAAACAAACAAACAAAAACCAAACAAAAAAACCTCATCACCCCCAAAAACCTAAATAACTACATCCAATTCACAAAAAATCAAATTGGAGGGGGGGAAAAATGTAAAAGGAAGATAATGACAAAGATGTCAATTTCCAAACTGAAATAATGTCCCATCACATCATAAATTCAGATTCTTGATTGCAAGGTCCAGAAGAACAGAATAACTAGAATACTTGAGTTTGCACTCAGAGAACATGATCACATTACCTTGTTCAGACTTGCAGGTGTTAACATTAGAAAAATCTTTGGAATCTTGTGACAAGAATTACAAAATGTAAGTAAGCATAGCATATCTAAATAGGTATGTGAAGAAAGAAGAATCTCCATCCCATCTGGAGGCATATTTTACCAGGCATCATTCCAATCGACTACACAGGCAGGTGAGTGAAAGCAAAATATTGTCAGATTAAGATCTGTGCATCAGGCCAGGCTGAGATCCAGGGATCTTATGAAGAGGTTGTATTATCCCCTGATGCTTTTGAACTTTTTGTTTGTTTCTTTTTAAAATAGCACATTAGACATACTTAGTTGCTAGAGAGCAGGACATGGCATTCAACTACACCCACCCAGAGAAACAGCCCCTCTGCTGCAGTGCTTCTCTGCAAACCTACCTCCCAAATGAGAGCAACAAAACCTAGAACCAGGGCAATAAAGCATTACAACATAAACAGCAATTTTCTACTAGTTTTATTTTTTAATTTAGTTTTTTCCTTTTCCAGCTGAGTCAGATTCCTTGGAGCAAAAGACAGTAACACTCCAAGGATAAACAAAGAAGAGAGTACCTTAGTTTCAGCCATAAATCTGTGTCAGTACATTAAGACAAGCCCAAGCGTTGCAAGTCCTGCAGCAGGCAGAGTGCTAACCCATGGTCCCAGGTGGGAACAAGCACATTTAGGGGAAAGGACAGGGTTTGGGGTTCTTTTTTCTTTTCAATATCTACACTGCTGAAATAAAGAAAACTGAAAATAGAATGTCAGTTCCAATAATTTCAAGATGGAAGTGTTCAAGCATCAATATTCGGAGGTCAGCCTTACAATACTGGTAGATCTTCACTACCTTTTCAGCAGGTGCTTTGATTGCATTATTCTGAATTTATACTGGTTACGTATTTCTGAATAGTCTTCAGCTATCACTGAAATCCTAACAGACATGCACTTTTACATACATTTTCACAAGCTTCAGCACAAGGGATAAAACCACCTCCTTCAAGATGTTTAAACAGCTGAGAATATATACCCTGATGGTTACTTTGCTAGCATAGACCCATGTTTCTTTCAAAAACCGCTAAGAGATGTAGCAGGGAGCATTCAGGTTTTCTGCTGGGGCTGTTTGCTGAGCAGAGATGAACAATTTTGAACTTGGAAATCTGGTCACTGTTGCCATAAAAGATACCACGCTATAACTTTTGGAAGTAAAAGAATGATAACATGGAAAAGTATCAGTTACAGATGCGCATATGCTGTACACATATTTTACATCCCAACGTATACATCTGCCTTTACAATGTTAGTCCACACTTCGCAACTGAAGATTTTTAAAAACAAACGTTCTTATACATAAGTAATCATTTAACAAGGCCTCAGAAAATGCAGCCCTTAATAGACTTAATTAACAGGTTAATGATGTGCATAGCATGCCTACTCTCAAAAGCAAAGATTTTCACATTAAGCTTGTTTCTGTTTCACAGAAGCAGCTTTCTGTAGAATATCTGTGCTAATGTAATTACACATCTGGTACTTCTGCTGCTTTCAATTGCAGAGATATTTATAAACAGTGCTACTAATTTACACAAGAGTACCTAGCTGTTCTAATGTTTTACACTACAAATAAAGATATTTGCATGAAAATTCAACTGGAAAGAGTTCTCATTTGTAGCCCTGAGTGGTTCTAGTGAATATATAAAGTGATCATTTAGCCTGCAAAATAAATCTAACACACTATTGTCATGACTGCCTGGGAAATCTGCATAAACTAAGCATGCCTCGAGTTCACCTTGATATAAAGGGGTCAAGTACAAATTTTTAGACAGTTTTAAATTAAACATCAGCACCGGTAATCATCTTTGTTCATGTGTCACCAACATGGCAAAACTAATGTTTTAAAATACCATTTCTTGGCAATTTTCATTCATCGTCCTCACTGTAACTGGAAAATGATTGAAAAGCAGGTCAGAATAATGGAAATCCCACATTATCTCTACCAGTATTGTCAAGAAAATGCAGTGGTTATTAATTTAAATATGCTTCAAAGAACGATCACAACTTCAAACATGACTCAAGAAGATAAAAAGCCATTCCTGCCTCAATCTACTTTCAGTTCAATTTAGGTCACACTTAGGTTCATCATGATAGCACCTGACATCCCCCAACTTACTAAATATTGACGGAAGATGCTGCTGCCCTAAGTGTTTAATCAAAGGAGCGGATGTGTCCCAAGTCCTGACGGGGTGTTACTGAAAGGCAATGCTATCAAAGTAACCTTTCAACACCTGCATGCTCAAGCTCAGGAATACCTGCATGGGAGAAAAGATAAGCCAAGACAAATACCCCTTTTTACTTCATATTTTAAGGCACATCCGACTAAGAAAAATCATAAATTATTTAATAAAAGGAAAAGAATATATGTGTGAATGTGTATAACTTTGCTGTCAAATATATATATACACACACATATATACATGCTCTGAGATATTTATATCCAAATGATCCCATTTTGCTCACATTTTGGAATCAATCAGTGTTTTTATGCTCAGTCTGTACCCAGTGCAACAGAAGCATATGTAAAATGTCATGATTGCCACACCATGAGTTCTGAAATATTGGAGACAGCTCCTAATCCTTCTCAGAGGAGACACTTCCAGTGTCTTGGAGGTCATGATGGAGACTGTGGATACTTCTGAAGATTAAATGATGACAGGCAATGGACAAAACACTGAAATCTGCTCATCTAATTACTCCAAACCCCCTGACAGTAATCCGGACAGGCAGAGTGATTCTGGGGACAGGGAAATAAAAAACACTTAGCTAATACTTCTGAACCACAGACTTCAAAGGGCTTTTAGTTTTGCTGTTTTTATATGAGTAAGCTGTTTCCATATGAACCAGCTCATTAGCATGTCCCAGCTGGTTCATTAACCAGTACATGGAGATTCAGAATCACCATAAGAAAACAATAAACTGCTATAGAAAGGCGTTTCTTGAGAAACAGAGTGGTCTACCTGGCCTCTTCCAAAAAGAAATCCACCTCTCAGTCTTCTCACGAGGCAGGTTTAAAGAACTACAAAGTTCACAGCAAAACTGGCATAGCCATCCATGAACTACAGCATTAATAAACGTGTCCACACTCTAAACTGATCGACAACACTCAGCTGTAAATAAATCAGACTGGTAGTTCTGTGAAGTAAGAAAAATCATTTTTTCCACTAAGGATACTGAAATAACTGCTCTTAATTGAGTTTTAATTCCACTGGGTATTCTTTAATTCAATCAAGCCACTTGGAAATAAGTCTTCTATTAGAAATGTCTATTCATTTCTTATGATTCCCATAATAAACATGATTCAGAATATTCTGAAGTAAATAAAGCCAATTTGATTTGAGATCCTTTTAACAGTAAGCCATATATTTTATATATACAAATAGAAATGACTGGTTGAATGGCAAAAATCGATGAAGAAAAGGGAGCTAAGAAAATGTAATCCATACTAATTACATGTTAAAAACATTTACAGTCTGTCCTATCTGAAGTTTAGAAATTCAAGATATTCCTCATCTTTCAAAATTGACCTTAAATTACTCCAACTCAAGATATTCCTCATCTTTCAAAATGACCTTAAATTACTCCAATTCTATCAATAGATATTACTGCAGATACAGAAAGTGGGTTCCAAAAAGTATATAGAGAATGCATGTATATCTTCAGATGTTTTTAAAACAAAAAAAATTTAGATTGCTTTAAAGAATATTTACTGTTCTCAGGACATGTTTTTGAAAAATTCTTTCTTACACTAAAACCAGTATCCTAAATTTAAACTGTTTCTAATTTACTCCCTTAAGTATTTATAGTAAGAAAATACCTCCTAGACCTCTGAGCTTAGTTACTAAGGTATGTAGGCAGATTTGTCATAGATTCTTCTACTTAAAGGTCTCGAATAGCTCCATCAGACCACTTAGGTTTATTGCCCCATCACTCTTCCCAAACCATTTCACTGCATCATATTCCCATTCTCCCAAGTATTCTAACTTAAACCAATAAAATAATCTTGTCAGGCAAACTAGGCAACTAAATACTTTCCTGCATTAATTTTTACACATGCAAATACACATTATTAATGATTACTCAGCCAGCATTTCTATTTATCTAAATTTGTCTGGTTACAATAGTTGCTGCCCAAAGAATTTTCCCCTGATAAAGACAGATGTATGATCACACACCATATCCACCTGATAGCCTCATTTATTTCCACATGCAATCACTTTCCACCAGACTAAGAAAGCAGAAGCTTCCCACCATGCATCCAGACAGCCTCACATCAAACTCTGCAATAAAGCAAGGTACTCAATGACTTTTTTGCCTCAGTCTTCACCAACAAGTGCTCCAGCCACACCGCCCAAGTCACAGAAGGCAAAGGCAGGGACTGGGAGAATGAAGAACCACCCACTGTAGGAGAGGATCAGGGTGAAGGACATCTAAGGAACCTGAAGGTGCACAAGTCCATGGGATCTGAGGAGATGCATCTGCAGGTCCTGAGGGAACTGACAGGTGATGTGGCTATGTCACTTTCCATCATATTTGAGAAGTTGTGGCAGTCCAGTGAAGTTCCCACTGAATGGGAAAGGGGAAATATAACCCCCATGTTATGAAAGGGGAAAAAAGAAGACCCAGGAAACTAGAGGCCAGTGAAGTCCCACCTCTGTGCCCGGCAAGATCATGGAGCGGATCCTCCTGGAAACTATGCTAGAGCACATGGAAATAAGGAGGTGACTAGTGACAGTCAACATGGCTTCACTAAGGGCAAATCGTGCCTGACAATTTTGGTGTGACAGGGTTACAAGCGTTGGTGGATAAGGGAAGAGCAATGGACATCATCTACCTGGATTCGTGTAAAGCATTTGGCACTGTCTCGCATGACATCCTTGTCTCTAAATTGGAGAGACATGGATTTGATGGGTAGACCACTCAGGGAATAAGGAATTGGCTGGGTGGTCGCACTCAAAGAGTTGCGGTCAACAACTCAATGTCCAAGTGGAGAGCAGTGACGAGTGGTGTTCCTCAGGGGTTGGTGTTGAGACCGGCGCTGTTTAACATCTTTATTGGCGACATGGACAGTGGGATCGAGTGCACCCTCAGCAAGTTTCCTGATGACACCGAGCTGTGTGGTGCAGTCGACACGCTGGAGGGAAGGGATGTGCCACCCAGAGGGACCTGGACAGGCTGGAGAGGTGGGACCATGCAAACCTCATGGAGTTCAACAAGGCCAAGGGAAAGGTCCTGCCCATGGGTCGGGGCAATCCCAAGAACAAATACAGGCTGGGCCATGAGCAGATTGAGAGCAGCCCTGCAGAGAAGGACTTGGGGGTATTAGTGGATGGAAAACTGACTGTGAGCCAGCAATGTGCACCTGCAGCCCAGAAAGTCAACCGTGTCCTGGGCTGCATCAAGAGAAGTGTGGCCAGCAGGTCGAGGGAGGGGATTCTCCCCCTCTATTCCACTCTCGTGAGACCCTCCCCCTGCAGTGCTGTGTGCAGCTCTGGGACTCCCAACAGAAGAAGGACACAGATCCACTCGAGCGGGTCCAGAGGAGGCCACGAAGATGCTCAGGGGGCTGGAGCACCTCCCCTGTGAGGACAGGCTGAGAGAATTGGGGGTGTTCAGCCTGGAGAAGAGAAGGCTCTGGGGATACCTCACTGCAGCCTCCCAGTACTTAAAGGGGGCTACAGGGAAGATGGGGAGGGACTCTTTATCAGGGAGCATAGTGATAGTACAAGGGGTTACAATTTTAAACTGGCAGAAGGTACATTTAGATTAGCTATAAGGAAGACATTCTCTACTGCGAGGGTGGTGAGGCACTGGAACAGGTTGCCCAGAGAAGCTGTGGCTGCCCCTTCCCTGGAAGGGCTGAAGGCCAGGTTAGATGGGGTTTTGAGCAACCTGGTCTAGTGGAAGGTGTCCCTGCCTGTGGCAGGGGGGTTGGAACTGGATGGTCTTTAAGGCCCCTTCCAACCCAAACCATCCTATGATTCCCTGAACAAGTTAAAGTCCATGCTCCCAAGACCAAGGAAGGACCTTTAATCCACTACTTTCCTTCCTTACTTCCCCATGCAACTTACACTGCACCATCTCACAGCTACTGTGGCCAAGACTATTAATTACCCCATTCCTGATCAGTTCCTCTGTATCTGTGAATAGCTCACCTAGCAGATAATCCCCTTAGCTGGCCTGTCCAGCACCTACATACAAAGGATGTAGCATGGAGGAGTAGAGGCAGGGAACGATACACAATGGGGTACAGGCTGGCACTGTAGACCCCACCACTACTGCTAACTCACTAGTGGTCAATTAGAGAAATGTACACCCGGAGCTGGACAAAACTAGTTAAGGGCATAAAAAAAATAACCAACCAAAAAAAAAAAACCACCCACAAAATCTCACATACACACTCCAGCCAAAAAAAACCATGGGAACATGGACCAGTGAAGAAAGAAAAAGGCAATTAGTATCACCTCATGTGGATCCTACAGTGAGGAAGAAGAAGCCATCAATATGAACATCATGTTCCTCCTGGGAAAAGACTCCAGAGGCTGACAACCCACCACCACCAGGATGAAACCACCAACCTTAGGACACACAGCAGCATGCCAAGGGTAACACCAGGAGAGGTGTAGAAGCTGAGAATCGTGTGTATAACAACTTTGACTGCATTACTCTTCTGTCTTTTTCTGTAACAATTAGATTTGGACTAATAATGATTAGACTCTTAGGATTTCAGTTATAGTAACAGTAATTAATTGGCTGTAATTGTATCTAAGGTGCGCTTCCTCCTTGACCAAGAACAAGGATAGAAAAATTTAGCTTAAAACAGACACACTTCAACTTCTATGAGAGATGGAGTCTCTCTCTCAGTCCATACAGATTTGTGGAATTTCATTCCTGCAACTGCAGTCCCAAGTCCTATCACTACTGTAATTAAACAAGACGGACAACCACATTCTCCCAAAACAAACCAAGCAGAGCACTCTGCCAGAACGCTGGTAAAAACACAAGTGCCTGCTGTAATGCAACATATTCAAATATCTTAGTCTCGGGAATAAATCAGCTTCAGACATTTGTGTAAGTAGAAATAATGATGTTTTGCATCAGTCCTCTCAGAAAGATTCTTCCCATTTATTAGGTGCTGCAATGCCTTAGAAAAACAAGTTCACTACAGCTCTCCAACTGCAGAGTTCAGAATCTCAGGTACTGCAACAGATAATCTTTTTAAATAATTTCATTTCACATGTAAAAACTGAAGAACACTATGCATGCAAAGATACTTATGATAGAAGCTGATCCCAATTTTTTTTGTAATACCAACTAATCAGAGCATTTTATAAACTCTTCCTTAGCTTAAGGGTGTACTAAAGCCCTTCTCAAGTTTCATATGTGACTAAACCCATCCATAACAACAAGTCTGTGGGGTTTTTTACATTCATAATTTATAGACAAAGAGATTTTCCCCAACGAAATTTCAGTGAAGCTCAGAAATACCTTTTTATGGCCACCTTACAACTCTTAAATCATGCAATTATAATGAAATTGCTTATGTAAGCTACATTAAAATATTAATTCAGCATCAAGTATATACATAAACAGTGCACAGCAGTAACAACAGCATATGTCATCTGACCCACAAGGATTACAGCATTCAACAGCTGGACCATTAGAACAAGTCACTGGGTGCCAATCACATTGATAAAAAATAAGGGGTTTTACTCATCACAATGAACATCCTTTGCCCCAGGGAGGAAGAACAGCTGCTACTTCCCATAAAATCCTCCATATTTCCTCTCTTTAGGGAATTCAAGACCAGACAAATGAACTGGTTGTGCAGGCAGGAGAATTCATTAATTTCTTCCAGTCTACTTTTACGTATGCGTTTGCTAGCTCAAGGAGAAAAATGTTTTTACAAGGAGACCAAATATCTTCTTCTACTACATCCATGTTCTCTGCTCAAGGGGTCATGAATGTCAGGACCTGAAGCCACTTGACAGAAGTACCCATGGCATCACCTCTTCCAAAGGAGAAGACAGAGGGCCAAATTCTGGTCTCCATTATGCTAGCATCAATTCAAGGTAAGGAGACTGAGTTCACATTCCTACTCTGTTCCTCATTTATCTCTGTCCTACACTCTGGATGTCAAGCCAATTGCTAAGTTTCATTGATGAACCTCAGTTTGCCAAGAAACATTATAAGCAATGTCTTTGAATTTCCAAATGGATATCAGACTGTTAAATAATTTCTTTTAAGATGTCACAGGAAATAACTCAGTATTGACTCAGACTCGCTTCCAACTGATGCCTAATCCATATTACAATAATAAAGTAAATTATCACTAAGGAGTGGTTAGCCGTTGTGGTCAGATCACATGGCAGGCAGGCAAGCTGAACCAAGAAGTAAACTGTGAGGGAGAATGGTAAATGTGCTGATTATGTAAATGTAACTATTTGAAGTCAAAGATGCGGGCCTGTATTTCACTGATAAAATGTGTAAAATAGAAAGAAACACCGCATAAGCAATTAAATTTAACTTTGTAATCAATAAAGGGAAAGTAGGACCTAAATCCACTTTATAGGATTTAGGAATCAAAGTCTTCCTGCAACTCAAAGACAGCTGTGATGCCCATTTAACTAGAGGGTAACTTATCGTAAGACAAAAATGTCACATTCTATCTTGATACCACACACAAGGGAGTCATCTATCATTAGATTAAGATAATTTGGTGGTAATGATGCTCCTGATCTTTAGTTCTGGTTGGCACTCTTTGTAAACAAAGCTGTGCTTACAACAGTTTAGATGGCAGCATCCCACAAGAGTATGACAGATGAGCCTACCTGTCCTTGTTAACACTTGGAATTTGCTTTTTGTAGGTCCAGTATTTCTCCAAGGATTGCAGAAATAAGAAGCATGCTGTGCCTTTAAACTCGCACTTAATTTAAAAAATGTAAGCACTGGCAGAACTTGGGTTGGTACCAAGGTGTCCACAGTTGCAAAGCATCAATTCTTCCACCCTGTTCTATGATGCAACTCAAGCTACCAAACACAGTGGCCCAACACTGAGTCAGAGAGTTGTTTTAATTTCACTACTGTCTGACGAATAAAAGGTCCAGTTAATTTTTCTTTCCCTCCTCATTGATTCATTTCGCTATGTTGCCACTCAAACATGGCACAATCTGCCGCCAAACATCAACTCCTCTTCACAAAACTTCTCCAAGAAGTCAGTAGTTTCTACAAGCACTGCTTACGCCAAACTTCTTCCACTGCCCTTACACACAACTTCACGTGAACTGTTGCTCAGTATTTTACCTTTCAAGGACCGCAGCCATATCCATTTATCTGTTTTGTAAAGTACTCTACACTATTACAGTCTTATTAAAACAATCAGTCAAATACCTTTACTGATGATATTTTCACATATGAAAAGAAACAGAATATATATGCAGCAGACAGGATATGTATATAAATACACATTCAGATGTATTTGTTGATGTAAGAACAACTGAAAAATAAATTTACTACACAGTCAAGGCTGTGATGGTCAGGCTTTGTTCTAAAAAGCACGAAATGACTACCATCTGCAATGCCTTTGATAGTTCACTAATTAATGATCAAGAATGCATTTGCTTCAGCATAATTTTATGCTTTTATATGGATATCTTATTTGATTATAATTATCACAGACTGTAGAAGTTTATTACGGCCAATCATTTCTTAATGCAATTAAAATCCCACGAGAACAATATGAAGTAATTTTTATTGGTGAAAACGATGAGAGCTTATAACCAAAAGGGAGCCTATTAGTCTAGTGCAATTATTCCAAAATATAAAATTAAAAACAAACTGCATGAATTTTTCAATAGATTTTCGTGAATACTTGAGTTAAAACAATCAGCAGGTGTTAGAAGTTGCAGAACGAGCTGATCTTCAGGCTCCTTCTACCTCCCCTAGCATTCACCTCTTTGGGGGAAGGATTATGCAGCCTTTTTCTCCTCCTGGATGAAATCACCCACTCTCAAAATATCTCTCTGGACTATTGCCTCTGCTTCCCAACCCTGTTAACACAACACCTCTAATTCTTTCTCTTTCACAATGCTGTGACACTTCCTATTAAAATGAGTCTCAAAACCATTTCTCCACAACACAAATAATGATTTGTTCTTTCACCCAAAGGTATTAACATGAAGATTGGAGGGTAAAAACAATAAGAAGTCTCTATGAGTAGATTCTATGTACATACATCTTATCCTGCTCTTTTATACATTTTTAGAATATCTCCACCTCGGAGCTGGTAAAACAAATTATTCTCTTTCCCATTCTGTCATTCTCTCTATTGTCATCCTACAGGTGCTTCTTTTCTTTCTCTGGCTAGACAAGAGCCTTTCAGGTTTTAGTATGCTCTTTACCCCAAGACCTGCATAAGGAAAGTAATACATAGCATGCTGATGGGTGCCAGAATGTGATTTATTTCCCATTTCACAGTTTCCCCACAGTTTCCCCTGAGAACCTGAGTAATCACTGAGAGAACATCTCATCACTGCCACTGTTTTAGTTCCATTTGCTCGCCCTTAAGAGTGCCTTTTGATTTAATAACTTGCATTTAACCAAGATAATATTATAGTGTTCTAAAAAGGTTGAATTTTGAGACATAAATCTTTTGCAAGTTAATCTACATTGGATGGCTGTTTACGCAGCTGTTTCCAAACAACACAAAGTTGCACTGTTCCTTACACGATTTTCTCACCTATTTAAGCATTTTGTAGTTCCACTGAATGAGACCCAGTATCTGATATGGCATAAAAAAACTGGAGAGAAAATAACTTTTAAAAAAAATAGTCCTAAAGAAGCTATCTTCCATTTTCTTAACAAACACAGACCGAAGAACATTGTCTGTACAGGAAGAAAAGGCAGATCAGGAAAACACCAGCCAGCATTATCTGAAGCAAATAGTCTCCTTCTCCAGACATCGACACCAAGCGTAGAAAGCAGCACACTTCTGCTGGGATATTTACACCAGGGAAGACTACACACCAGTGGTTCAGGACAGCAGGTACAGGCAGCGGCCTTTGCTGCCGTCAGCTGCCAAGTGGGAAACAAGGAGAATCACCAGAGAGGCAGAGTGGAAGAAGGTTGACTTCAATATAAATCACCTTCCTCTAATTGTTCCTATGAATTACATCAGAGAAATATCATAACAGTAAACTGTGACTGGCAGTGAACTATTTTCCTAAGTATGCTTAATAGCACAGAATATATGCATTGCTTCTTGTCTCAATATTCCACTGCGATAGCTTTTCTCCCGAGGCTTAGACAAATCCTTCCTCCTCTAATCCTGTTTTCCACTGACAACTTAAGAACTGAAATGGCAACAATTTCCTGTTTCCAGTGCTAATTCACAAATTGCCAAGTTTTTTTGTTTTCCCCACTGTTCTACCCGTTCAGCAGTGCTTAGTATTCTCCTGGAATACGAGTCTGAACTAACTGTTCAGCTCGGTGGCTCCTCAAGGAGTAGCATAAATGGGTAGAGAAGGATGGGGAACCACTTTTTAAATTATATGTTTGCTGATTTTTATTTCTCTTCTTTGAAAAGAATATTAGAGTCATCTTAGATCAAGCCCACTTAGCTCAAGGCAGTGATGCTTAATCTCTCCAGCCCCACTGGACACCCAAGACTTGGCACGCTAGTTTCACAGAATAGCAGTTTACTGTAGTTTGCAATATACAGAGTATACAGAGTCAAATACTTCTGCTTCTCTGAAAAAAAAACAAACCACTAAGCAAAGACTGCCACTAATAAATCAGGATTGCCTGTCAATTTTTTTGCAACAGCTAGTAAGCCCAACAAGCCCATGCATTCGCAATGGCATCTGGAACAACCACTGTTGTGTTGTTAATTACAACACTTGCCAATTACGAACTGCAGCAAATTATAATGCTATTTAATGATTAAAATATTTCAGTACTAATAAATTAGCAACATATATATATATACATGAAGAGATCTAGGAACAGAATACACACTAGCTTCGGACTTCACACATCAGGTAATTCTGTATGGCAGACGTTTTAATGACAAGGTACTTTTTTTTTTTTAAATGACTGGTGCCAGTTCCAAACCAGAATACTATTTCATCCCAAAATGGAATACTATACAGCCTGAGTCAATGCCTGTGAAAGTCACTGGAACACTTAGATATATTTGTTCTGTATTTTTAGGATAAAAAAAAAAAGAAAATTGTATGCCAGCAGTATGACTCAATGCCAATTAAATATTAACACCTCAGGCATTTTCCTTCTGGTTTGATACTCAATTCCACAAATATAAGTTCAAAGGGAAGAGTTTTTTCAAGCCCACATTTGGGCATATAATGTGTTCCCTATGAAGTGGAGATCACTTCATCACCTTGTATTAGCAGTTAGCGTACAAACCAAAATGAACTACTGTTTTCAAAAGGCAAAATATTACATTTAAATGTCCTACATAGATATTTAGGAATTTGCATCCTACTATTACCCTGCAACTTCACAGTACTTATTTTACATATTTTCTGTGAACTGGCTTATGTGAGAGTGCAAATACATACAGAGAAAAAATCACACATAACTAATTTTTATCACTTAGGTATCAGGATCTAAAGACAAGCCTGTAATTGATACTTGTGATACTTCTGTAAGACCAAAACACTGCTGCTTAGAGGATGGGGTAGGTACTCACACACACTGATTGGTCATGAACAGCACTAAAGGGAAGAGCCCTCCCCCATTAATGGAGAGCAGTAGGTTTCTCCAGCATCAAACTAGGAGGACCCAGGTCATGCCCACATGTGGACTTTCTCCCCAGAGAAGTTCCTCTTCCATCAATACAGACATAGGTGAGCTTAATGCTAGTCTTTCTGTATACCCCTGAATTTCCCAGCTGTTTGAGCAGGAATCTGCACCTTTAAATCACTCCTAATTCAGGGCAGAATTTTAAAAAGTATTTTGTAGGCATTAAGCATATAAATCCTTACTTTTAAGGAGGCATAACCCATTAATTACCTGAAAAGTTTTTAAGCCTCTAGCTATCCCTAAGGAGTAGATGCTAAAATGGTCTATTGAGCCACAAAATGCTGAAGACTGGTAAGGTTCATGGGGATAGAGGGGAAAAGACTTAATTCAGTACAAGATGGTAAATCGGGTTAAAAAGAAAAAGGAAAAGCATGCACATGCCTTCCACTGTGAATGCTTTTCTCAGCAGAAACCCAACTATTAGATCACCTTGAATTTGGGTTTCAAATGCGATTTTCACTTCTGCAATCTCTCCATTATCCATCCACACCAAATATTAAGCTTCTAATTAAATAGCACAGATTTCATCCATGGTCCTGCCCTAGAAGTGCTATTCTCAGTCTCTCTTTGCCCATCAAAAAAAGTACACCAAAATTCAAGTGTTTCTAAATGTTACTGTCCCAGTCTCGCAAGAAATATTATACCAACAGAAATCAACTGGGTGCACTAGTATAGCAAAAGCCTTGACTTGACGGCTTAAATTGATTCTTTTCTCCTTCATACGTATAATCTCTTAAACCCTACATTCAGTATTTTTGCACACCCTATAATGTGTTCATAAGACATACACAGCAACTCCTAACTCATTCCCTGCTCTTTACCATGAAGTACGCTTCAGTACAGAGTAACAAATCTCATTTTAACTGAAAGCCCAGAAAAAAGGGTCCTGCTTGGCCATGGCTGCAGCTGACTGCCTGAAACTGAAGATCTTCCTGCCTGCCCTAACATAAACTTCAGCTATTCACATCTTTCATTTTTCTATACCCACTTTCTTAAGCTGAAAAAAAAAGTACACAACAGGCTTACCAGCCTGAATGTTTCCCCTTTCCTGTTACCAACGCTGCATACTCCTGGTTTCCTCCAAGGAAGTGATTGCTCTAAACTCAATAACACTGTGTAAAGTTTCACACTGTCATTGGTGGAAGTCAGCATGAGCCAAGGTCCTCTCCCACTCCAGTGAAGAACAAAGGTGTGAGGGGTTCTCCTTTCCCTACCAAGGGAACAAATTCCTAAGGGACAAAAAGTTGCTCTTTTCTATGGGAGATGGAATTCCTATAAGAATAAACTCAGATTCAATTTGCAACATACACCAGTCATCTAACCTGAGACAGAAATTCCTTGAAAATATTTATGGCAAAGTAATAGGTGTGTTGTTCAACAAAATTTATAATTACAATAAATCAAGAGATCAGACAATATTTAGTGACTACCTTATTCTGATTGTTGTCTAACCTCTTCTGAACAGTACACAGGAGGAAATAACTCCATCCCTAAAGAGGGTTGATATGGTTTTTTTAAGTTCATTTTCCTCCAATTTAACTCAATTGTAAATTCTCTTGTAATGATAGGTGTCACAAGAGGAAATAGGAACTTTTCTTTTTTTAATTGGTCCTCTCATCCAAGAAACAATTTTCAAAGTGCAGAGAGTTTTGTCAGACAGCATTTTTATGTATTATACTTTCATCATTTAAGAAGGTCTTGAATGTTGTGAGGATTATTATTACACGACGAAGAGCGTTAGGCAAAGCTTTTTATCTTGGTTGCTATTAAATGCCCTTTTATTGCTATATCAATCAACTAAATGATTTCCAAAGTCTGGTGTAAAATAGCATGTTGGTAGAGTGGGCAAAGCTGACAGTGGATAAAACTGTAATCTGTTTACATCTTTGGACTTGATGGCTTATGCTGCTGGTGAGGCATTTTCTAAATCTTTCATTATTCTAGTGACTGGAAGACAAAATGAAAATGAGTAAGAGATCGTCTGGTGTGCATTCGACTCCTTGAATATTTTGAAAACCAAACTGCTACAGTGCAAAAATAGGGCTATAAAACAGCATTAAAGAACTTTTATATGTTTTAACTGTAGATATGGGAAAGCAAGAGAGACCAGAATAACTTAGGAACTAAAGGAGCAGAACTGTGGTGATGCTGATCAGAGGGAACCACAAAGATGGTTTTAGCAATCAGGTGAAAAAAATGGATTTTTAGTTAACAACTTCAGACTTCAAATTCAACAAACATAATTATGGCTTTTTCACGCTAATACCATGGCCCAACGTTGCTTCCCTTTAAGCAGTCAGGCACTTCTGTCATTGACTTCAGGCTGAAGCACAATCAGCTTCTTTTATTAGACATGGTTGCTTTCTTTCCCAAAACCTGAACGTTCAGCAAAAAGTAACCAAATGCCATTTATTAACACACTCCATGAAACATTTACAGTACAGAGAAAAAAAAAGCCAGGTGCTTTTCTTTAACAAACTGCATTATGCAAAGCACAGACTTTATAAAAATGCGCAAGCAAAACAGCAATTTGAAACAGATGGGTCACTGTTTATAAAAGTTTGCTACAGATGGAAAATTAGTACAAATACTTTCCACATCACTCTTTGATCAAAACTTTGCATAAAATACAAATAATTTTCTCTCGCTATATTGTTCCGTTCCTAAAAAAGACATTTTTGCAATTATTTTGCAATGTCAGAGAACTTTAATTCTTTAAAGAAATGCCCTGCATAGACTAAAAATACACACCTCTGTTCAAAGCCTCCCTTTCCATGAAGGGAAGAACCTGCAGGATATTCCATACTCTGACCCCGTTGTGTCCAGATATATAAGATCACATATCTACCACCATACTTGTATGAGCACAAGCCCTCCCATACAGCAAGTTTGCAGTAGTTTAAACCATCTGTTACAGCACAAATAATAATAATAATCTCCTGCTGTTGCAGGACTTCCCTGGTCCTACAACCAGTACTCTACAGGCAGCTACTCACTCCATGGCAGCAGCATGTAGACCTGGTGATGTCTGTGAAGGATGCACCATCAGTCCCATGGCTGGAACAAGGTCTTCACTGTGGGCTAAGTGCATCTCAGAATGGGGGACTGGCCTTAAGAAATCTATGTTATGGAGCTGGATCTCTCCAAAACCTATTCCCTTGATCTAAAGCTCTGAGTAAGGTGATTAGTAGCCCTGAAGCATGCAAAGCCCAGCTGTTCCTCACAATGCAGAAAAAACCCTCTTTAGACTATTATTTTTTTATCTCTTTCCCTCACATATATCACAGACTACATGCTGCTTTTCATCAAGCACTTTTTAGTAAGCCTACCACCACTTTTATCAGTAAATTTTACTGCATATAAAAGTTTCCTGTACTTCACTGTACAGTTATTTTGTATTTGATTTTATCTTTGACTAGATAGGTTGACAAGAAAATTTCAGATAGGGCACCTGCTTTATAAATGAATTAACAAATAGCCATAGCATTGGAAGATCACAGGTAAAACACTAAAATATAAGGCTCGGAGGTCCACAGTTATTTTACTCCTCCTAAAGGCAACTCACACTCTTCAGGCAGTGGTTCAACAGACTGTTCATACATCTCTGAAGTATGAAGGACTAAATGCATGCCTTTATTTCCTGGGTTTAAATGTCATGGAAACAGAGACAGAAATGATAGCATGTGCTTTCATTACGAAATTCTTGCAAAATTACTGAACTACAGGTTATATCAAAAGAAACTGCACTCCAGCAGGCAGCATTCTGCTGTAGACATTTCCATCATTTTCTCACACTCATGATAAAACAATTTTACATGAGCTTGTAACACAATAACATTGTATTAAAACATCTCACTGCTACACAGAAGCACACACTAGTCTCCTGAAAGTCAAAAACTCAAGGCCAAATTTTACTATCCATTAACTCCAAGTTATTCTGCCAGCTGAAAGAGCATAGCATGAGTAGATTCAGATTTACTGAGAGATTCAGCAGAAGTATTAAAGATGCGAAAAAAGTGAGCTATATTTCCACATCAGTATCACTTGGGAGGTATCAGTCAAGTTTCACAGACTGCTTCGTGGGGCAACTATGACAGTACAGTGAGACAGGGTGATTTTACTGAGTTCCTCCAGGTACAGAGGCTCCTCTCCTATGGCATGTGCAAAGGCACATGAGAGATGGATACCTCCACCCAACCGCCCTACCACAAGCCCCTGAGAACAGAGAGGTGTGCTTGTACCAGAGGCGGGTAGATACACAGAGGTGCGCTCTCCCTCATTCTCCCCACTGAAAAAAAAAAATACACAACTCCCACAGGCTGGGAACAAACCTCCTGAAACACGTGGCACTGCAGCGGAGACAAGCAGACTCCAAAACACCCTGGCACCACCCCGCCCCCAGCAAGGCAGGAGGGGTGATGCACTCCCACACTAAGAAGAAAGGCCCACACAATACGCATGAGAAAATTATTTTTTCACTGTAATATATGAACATATAATACTAATGGCAGTAAATCTGTAAACATCATTTAGATTGCCAAGCTCTAACAACCTTCATCCCCTAAAAAGTGTACTTCAAAGACATGTTTGCACAAATTAACAAGGGCAAAGGTACAATGATGCATCAGTGAACCTGCACTGGGATGAGTCTAAATTTGAAAATACTTTCCATAACACTGTTTGAATTACAGGGTAATTAGGATTGTGGGTGTTTTTTTAAAGCATCTTGTCAAACTTTTGGGTCAGATTAACATACAACTTGGTAAAAATAGTTCATTCACCATAGACTTTAGTCTCAAATGAGGAGGACTGTAAAATTTCAGCCTAATGATTGATCTGCAATTTTTCTATAGTGCATATATAATATCAATATTTTAGCACTTTAACCATTGGGGAAGCTGAAAACATGATTAATTTGAAGTTACAAAAGGAATGATACAAGGCAAACTATGGCTGGCACCTCGGATCTACCCTTAGAAACCATTTAATTTACAGTTAGGGCTATCAAGATCTTTTGGAGTGAAATGCTTACAGACTGGATTTTGCAGCCTGCCTTCTACTCGCATAGCTGCATGAAACAACTGATGAGCCTCTTCTAAAAAATATATTTGTGAGACTGGACTGTTACAAAACTAATATTTTATTAAAATATTCTTAATGTCGCTGTGCCTTACACATATTTTTTTGTTTTATGAAATAAAGGTAGCACAAATATTCTGAAATACATAACTGCACAGCTTTCAATTCCTAGGTAGTGAAATGCTTTGGGCCATAAAAGGTATTTTTGGAAAATGCTAGTGAAGGCTTCCCCAAGACAACAGTTTTAGCACACACTGGGCATCTCGCTCTGCCTGACCAGGGAAGCTTTGAGTATAAAACTGCTAACAGATGGCAATGTTTTACTTTATAAGATTGATTCCAGTAATAAAGAATGTAAATTTTGCCTCTTCATTTCTGCTGATGCAAATCCATTAGAAAAGCTGATATAAAAAAAAGCAGGCCACTTCTTGTAACAATTTAAGTGTGACTGCTCAAAATTTGACACAGAGATAACAAGCATTATCTGGGCTTCATCTGACCTCAATCACATTTGCTCAAAGAATCAGAAATACTTCAGCTCACATTGCTACTCTCCTTCAAATAAAAACATACAAGATCCAGGAAAAGAGAAAATTTATATTACACCATTGTATAGTACTGTCCATGAAGAATGTATGAACTGCTCTAGGGGTGTAACAAGCATAGTTAACCAGCACACACATGTGTGAGCATAGTATCATACTGGGTTTTTAAATATATGTGCTTTAAATGGTAACTTTACATTTATGCATGTAATTCTATGACATACGATACACAGGGAAGAGATTTTCTTTATTACAGTGGTGCTACACATCAGTCAAAATTTATTAACTAGTATTTTCTGGCAATTCAGTCAGTTTCAATTATTCATTATTCAACATAAAACAGATGCTTTTCACTTTTTTCTGAGATTGTATTTTTCCAGTCTTGTCAATAGGAAGTCATATTTGCTATTCAATTTACATAATGTCTAGGCTCTCCTGAATCATCAAAATAAGCTGAAGTAGTAGGGAAGTGACTTACATGAATATCAACGACTCCTATTTTTCACTCTGGGGAACATTCATATGGAAGCCAAAGTATGCCCAAAGAGTTGAAAACACCAAAAAGGACAGGGAAAGAAAGGAAATAGGGCAGACAGCGCAACAGGAGAAACACCCATCAGTCAGTAAAACAGGACAAGAAAACAATAACTAATCCAAGACGAGATTTTCCTTGGTGCACACACATGGGTACGTGCTCACCAGTACTGTATTCAGCCAGAGGGTTTCCTAAAGACAATTTAGGTTGGACCACAGCACACCTCTGCTGATCAGCAAAGGAACAATATCCCAAGTCTAAACAGCTGCAAAGAAGACGGTGCCAGAAAATGAAACTAGTTTACAAACCAGCTTGCCAAACGCTGGGTATGCAAGAGCTGAAACAGATGACTCAGCCCAAAGAGGTGTCCCTTCAGTCATCACTAACACCTTGCTAAAATTATGCCAGTGATCACCACAGTAAAAGCCAAAAAAGTAAAAGTTACTTTTTCAACCACTTCTCTGAATGATCTGCTGAACCTCATCGTTCCTGCATAAAATTTTTGTTACAGAAATATCTTCAGGCACAGAAAAAGAAAGTTAAATCTTCCTGGTAGAAAAAAGAAAAAATTATGTTTCTCCAAATTTATCAGGAAATAATTTCATTACATAATGATAGAAAAAAGCAGTTATCAACGCTTAAGTGTAAAACAATACCAGACATAAACACATCTTCAATGGCAAGGACAGTGGGTTCCACTTTTCTGCACAACTCATTACTGACAATACCCAGAGAAAATCTTTATAATGTTCTGTTTCTCATTTCATGAATTTTTACAGCTAATGTGTTCTCAGTCAAGAATAATGTAGTGATTAGAACAAAGCTCGGTAAGAATATCTAGCAATGTAATACCTATAGAATTTAATGAATTTCTCTCAGACTAGAAGAAAATTATTGATCACCAATTTTTTTTCAAGCTTTAGATCAATTTTTACATCATTTAGCATAAAGTTTCTAGAATTAATTCATGAGAAGGTACAGATAACAAGCTTTGAAAGTAACAAGATATTGATTTGTGCAACTTTCTATGCTAATTTTAGGATTTGATCATAGCTAATTTAATTTGACTAGTGCTTTTTTACTGTTAGATAACTACAAACTAGCTGGAAGATGAAGATTCCCTTAGACAATAACTTCAGAAGACTTCACCAGAAAATAAAATTGGGAAACTTGTGGCTTTTTGCACTCACTTGTACACACACACTTATGCATGAATACACACACTAGCTGTTTAGTGACAAAAATATTAGCTGGAATAATCTGACAAGAAAGAAAGGAAGCAAGAAAGGTCTCGGTGTGTAGTTACCTTTCGATTAAGGGTCTCCACTTAAAACTGTGATTTGAAAAAACTCAACAGGAAAAGATGCAATTTTCCTTCAGTAGTGTTTAACATCATCTCATGTCAAATTGTTTTGTGTGTTAAGCATTTTGTGCCAAAGTAATGCAATTTTCACATTTAAATAGGCTGAGCCATGATTTTACACATTTGAGCTTTCACATGCCTTGGCACTACCTCTCCCTTTCCTGGGACCCTCGACAAGACTCTCGGACAGGGATTTGTTAAAAGCACAATTCCTGATCTAGGGTAGTAAGTGTTTGTCAGCCAAATTAAATAAAATCTAGAAACCATCTGTTTTAGAAACTTTAATGATTAATTTTAGGAAGATGTTCTAAAAATGAGGTTATTTTTGGCATAGCATTTATTTATAAGACATATCACTAGCAATCCAGCATTTTTCATACCAGGCTTATAACTACATTTTCCAGTTATCCATCTGGGCCCTTTTCAATTCAGTGGTTTAATTAAAACTCAATGGTATTATCAATCTGTTGCATTTTTCATTTTGATGGTTATTACATTTACAGTACAGCAGGAGTACAAATTAGAGTAAGAAGATAAATCTCATCTTAAAATTTCATTTCTGTATCTTTAGTAACTTTCATTGTCATAATATTTTCTAGCTCATTCACATTTATAAAACAGTTTTAATGATCTATTTTTTATGATTACAATAAAAGGAAACAGGAAAAAATTATCTTTCAATAGCTTTACACATCTCACAGGGTATCTCTCATCATTCATTCCATCAGTCTGGTCAACAGATGGGCGTTACACAGCAAGGTTGGGAAAAGGTCCATGATGGACTTGATATCAAGAGTTTTCTTTTCACCTCTTAAACGTGTAATTTGGCAGCAAGTAGCCATGTATGTATCTAAGAAGCAGAACCAGACAGAGAGATGTAGGAAAAAAATAACAGATTACCCAAAGAGAATGGTGAAATGAAAATTGCAATGTTGCAAGTTACAATTAGTTTCAATTAATATTAAGGATGAGCATAGCTGTGCCGTCAAACTACCTGGAGGACTCCAGCTTTAGGTTGCAGCATCCAAATGAGTCTTTAAATTTCAGGTCACCATTTTGGCTTAGGTCTTTACTAGGGGAGATTATTTCAGAGTTTGGGTTGGTTTTTTTTTTAGTGGCACATAACAAAAACAGTACATACTCAATTTGCTTACAATTGGAAGGTTAATTAGAGCAAGCTTTATATGGTCAAAAAGAGGAGGGAAAAAAAAACCCCATAACTCTCAAGTAAACTCCCTAGAAAAGTGGAAACAACAGCCTCAGCTACTCTTTCTCCTTACCACTACCACAGAAACAGGTATAATTGACCTTGACTATACAGTTGCCTATGTACGCTACTATAAGGTCTTCAGAGCTTTCCACGGCTTACAGCACTTCAAGAATCACAAAAGCTAGTTTGACACTAGCATTGTCTGTTTTTCTAGCAGTTTCTTCTTTCATCTTTTTATAGCAGTAAACTCCTTAAAACTCTAATTATAATCAAGAGAAGACATCCCTGTAGATGGCAGAAATGAAAGAGACGAGTCAGATCCCCTGGCCTGTGACCCAGACATTGAGGAGTCCATTTATCATCACCTCTCCCTGGGCTTTAGGCAGCATTCTCAGTGCGCTCACCATTTCCCCAGGGAGATGATTCCCCTTTTCATTTCCCAGCTCCATGTCTTGCAGCAAAACTTCTACCATGCCAGAGCTGCTTGCCTGGCTCTGAAAATGGCAAAGCATTCAGGGCAACACCATTAAAGACCTATTAAACTAAGATTTACAGCTGGGTTTGCTATTTTTGATCGCAATCCCAACTAAACAAAAGGGAAAAAAATGTCTCTGGGTCACACATTCAGTGCCACTGAATGCTTCAGGTTTTCAGGAAGAACCATTTCAGATACTCCATATAGAAATAGCAAAACAAGGTTATCTCCAGATGACATTAACAAAAGTAAAGGAAAAACCTTACTTATTTTATTAAATGGTAAGCAGAACTGTTCGCAAACAATGTTTTCTTTCAGAATCAGAAAAAAAAGATACTTCATAGCAGTGGGCATAGCACCGGTGAATGGAGGTGCAATGCCAGCTCCCTGGAGGTTTGTTAGGGTGGACTGTATGGGAATAAAGAGTGTTACAGGCTTGTGCTGTCCCAAAGCTGACAGACACACACTCGTCTACCTGCTCCTCTCCCTCTTCTTCCTCTCTCCTTGTCTCTTGATTTGAGGAAATCCACTACCTACATGTACAACCTTCCACTTTTACCTTCAGTTCGCTGCAACGCCAGGAGAACCATAACTTAAATATTTAAACTGGTAGAAGCTATAGAATAAATGGAATAAATAGATACACATAACTATAACGGGGAAGAATCAACACAGGTTTGATTTTAAAAAGCTACACTTCAAAAATAGAGTCTTTGAAGGAACCAGAAAGCCCATAGATAAAAATGCAGCTATTGACTACATGAAGCAGCACATTACCAAATTCCTTGCTCAGGTTTACACCCAGCAGCAGATTAATTCCTTTAACCAGAGAAGACACAACCTTAACTATACACAACTAATATCATGCTCCATAACTAGTAACATCTCAGAAGGAGATCTTGGAGTCAGTTTAAGAGTGGTATGAAACAATGAACATTCAGTTCTGACAAGAGAAACACCAGAACATCAAGAAATAAAAATTCCTGGGCAGAGTATGGTACGCAGGATAGTGCACTCCCATTTGGAAGACTGCACATAGTCCTACTCCTCATTTCAGAAAAGAATAGTAAAATTAGGAAAAGTCCAGAGGAGAGTAACAAGGATTATTAAGGCTTTCTTTCAACAGGGCAATTACACAAACTGACTCATCAAACTGAAAAGAGAAAAAAAAACCCCACACATAATTAACATGCATATGCAAAGTGTATGCAATATAAAAAAAATCAGCAAGAGGAAAGGAAAAAAGGAAAAGAATATTCACCACTCCTTATACCATTAGCTGATAGGCAGCAATCTTAAAACCTTACGAAAATATAAGGCATAATCCAGTTAGAAAGCAAGAACTGTAAGGAAAAGGAATATAATTTATTAAACCAAAGGATATAGTTAGCAAAACCAAACACACTTTCAGCATACACCATAACAAGTTCATGAAGAATTAAATTTTGGACCTTGTTGCTCTAGGATGCTTGGATGCCAGAAGTACAAATTGTTTCAAAAAGTGATTTAGACAGATTCACAGCGAAAGTCCATCAGGGCTGTTAAGGTTATTATCCCTAAAGTTCAGGCACCATCTCCAGCTCAGGGCTTCCTAAAGCTTCGGGCTGTCAGAAGTGGAAGGGGATGCAAGAAAGTCTTTATATTTGCCCTTTTCTTATACAATATCCCCAGACAGCCAAGCATAGCCGGTGACTGGGGACAAGGACAACCTCAGTGGGACTGTGGGGTTGCTCACTGATGCTGCTCTCTTGGTGTTATTTGAAGAAAGGGGAAATCAAGGTTTGCAGAAGGTCAGTAAGAAACACACATTTATTTTCACACACATCATCTTCTGGCCTTACACCAAAGAAGAAGCTACTAAGAAGCATTTATCTGATTAATGTTTTCCAGCAATCAACCTGTCCACTGGGACATCATTCGTTAGAAGTTGTGTCTGGATTTGTGGTGTTCATCATTTTTTTTCCGCAGACCTCACACAAAGTCAGTGGAAATTCCTGCTGACTCAAACGTTGGATCAGAGACAGCGTTTCCACAAACAGAAGTGGTTATACAGCTTAAGAGAGGAAAAAATATTTAACTGCTTGGTCAAATGAGATTCCGGTTTGGGTGCTGAACTTGATTACCAAAGGAGAACAAAGAACAACACAGTAAACCCTGATAGGCATAAGGAAGAAAATCATGAAGTCCAAAAAATAATCTGTATCATAACAAGCAATGTCATCTGTAATAGCTTCATGTCTAAGGCTTGACATCTGGCTTTTCCTTTTACTGTCAGCAGAGGGTTCCTTTGGCTAAATTATTATAACAACACTGGGGTTTTTTTAAAAAGTTTAGATAACACTTTTCCAAAAAAAAATCAGTTTTGACACACCTGGCTATCAAAATGTTAAGCCTTCTATGAAAAGACTGTAGTTAACTGAGAGGAGTCTACCAAGAGTATCTCTTCAAGTTGACATTCCCAATAACAATTTTAAAAGTACCTAGGCAGTACTTATTGTACCCACCCAGCCAACACCCACGAGAGACACATCTTACTCCACACACACAAAAGTGTCACTCCCTTCAGCCAACTCACATACATTTAACTTTGAAAAAATGCTTTAAAAAAATAGAAATTAATATTAACTGTACAAATAACTGTTACTGGGTCTTATAGTGGGAGCACTAACTAGTTATCTTTCTGAACAAGATATTTGGAGACATGAAAGGGGCTTGGCAGTCAACTTGCATTAACTTTTGGTATGAGTCAGACACCCAATTATCCTTTGTGCTGTTGAAAAATCCACCCTCGTCTCTAATTCCTGCATTTCCGTAAGAGTTGACAACTATTAAAACATCATTAGGTATGCAGTCAAAACAACATAACACTTCAAAAAATACTGGTAGTCATAGTTAATTATCTGTAAAGTATTTCTTTAAAAACTCAATAATTGGAGTCAATATTTCAGATATCTCTTCCAGGTATTTTGGGGTTGGATGTTTACTGGGAGAGCATCAGGTATTTACACCAGAAAGAATAAAAGAAAACTACAACAGTAGTAGCCTAGGCTTTACGCGTAGTTCTGACTTAATCGCAAAAGTGTAATTAAAAAGGACTGAAGTACCTACCAATTCAAAATATATTTACCCTGTTCTTTGAAAGGGTGATGTCTATACTCTTGAAACAATTTTGAGCCCAAATCAAACAGAAATCTTTACAAAGGTGTAAATGATCACTGCACAGTACTTAAGGAAGAAGCTAGAAAAAAGCATAAGCTCGTTAAAAAAGATGACAGAAATCCAAAAAAGCAAAATATAAAATGATGAAAAATAATAAAAATATATGTATATGAATGTATTACAAAATGTAAAGAAAAAGATGTGAAAGCTGGTTAGCATGAATGCCAAGAATAATATGAGGTTTCAAGAATATTAGGAGCTAAAGGAATCATGCCAACAATATGATTAACTGCCACATGGGTCCTACTGAAGTTTTCCTTAGGTAACCTTACCCCATCCTTCTCAGACACTGAGTAGTACATTCCTTGACCTGAATTTAATGCTTTAGTTTTACCGTGCACCTGAAGGACACCTGTGCAGCCAGCACATGCACAGAAATAAAGTATTTCTCACAAGTACCTGGTTTGCTGCCCATGCTCCAGACCAGGCGCACACACACGTTTCTCGCTGGGAAATCCCAGATAGCCCTATACCGAACGCTTTCTTAAAACGTATTTTTCTTGTTTCTCACAGTCTTGTCAATGCAAAATGTGCAGCATTGGCAAAATACTCTGAGAGTTTAGGTACCATCAGAAATTACTCCAAACACAGAAGTGTGCTGCATCTTGAACATGGAGGATACAAGGAAAAAAAAAGGTAATTTTGCAACAGATTCATAACCTGTGAAGAAAAGATCTGTTTCTTTAATATGCCAGAAATATAAACTGATATCCAGAATAATATTTTGGCTTGAAATTGAATGAGACATTGGAGATGCGGCCTATCAGATTATGCCAACTGAACTGAACAAAATACCAAAAATTTATCTGTGACCCATCACTCAAATTACTGCAGGCAAACTGCCTATTTATCCAGAGGAGACCAACTATGGACATGAATTACTATTTCTTCTTTGTTAAGATGAAAATGGTATTCCATCTTAAGGCAAGATATAATAAAGCAAAAACTGCAAGTGTTTTTTCATCTATTCCTCTATCCCTTTTCAAATGGAAAGGCCACTTAGCAAGTAACAGAAATGGATGCAGCTGCAAAGTGAATGGAGGTAAGTGGCCACAGCTGTATCCCTGCTTGGTACATTAAGCTATGAGTAAAACTAAATCTGTTACCACAAGGTAATCCCATGTCTGGGATTTTAAATATCACCTACAAATAAAGCAGCTCCAAGAACCACTCCTAGATGTAGTTTATCAGAGTTTTGTATGGTAGTGGGAGCATCCAAAACTGCCCCAGATGGTGCCTGCCCAGAACTGGTCCATGGTGAAGAGGATGACCACGAGCCATCAATCAGATTAAGCAGCAACCAGGGAACTAAACAGAGACTTTTCAAACAAAGAAATAAATCAGCTTGAAAAGTATAAAAAGCATGAATTTTTTCTTATAGCAGAGGGAAGAGAGCAGTGGGAAGAGAGCAGCAACATGGATCTCACCCCAGGGAGGCAGATGGATGCACACAGGCACAGCACCCATGTCTCCCATGGAAGTGGGGGGGGGGCCCTGCATGACTGGGGATGGGGGGATACAACTTCAGGGCAGGGAGGGATGCTTTTTTGTGGTGGGGAGGATGGTTAGAAAGTTTTTGAGATTCATTATAGAAAGGTGTTCATAAATTTATACTAAGCATCTTGCTGTAGCTCATCTGGTGCATTGCTGATACGGGTCTTGAATGTATAGTTCACTGCTTGCTGGTTAATTACATCCCATTAATAAATCAATGAAGCACTTCGATCCTGATTTGATTTATATTAGATTATTTGAGCAACTTCTCCCTGCAGCAAGCAGGTATCACAGTTTTCACTCCCCATCCTTCTGAAAAATTAAGAGTAAAATTTAATATGGTCAACAAAATTTTACTCTCAAACATTTTATCACTAATTCAACCACTTGAAGAAAAATAATTATGGGTGTTCAAGAACTGACCAGTGACAAAAGGATCTCCCATGATTTCAGATGGAATAAAACGCCTTTGCTTGAGAAAAAATAATGCCATGGTGACTTTAAGCAAGTCTGGCCGCTCTAAAAATACATAAAAGTCCACTATGATTTTGGGCAGTTAATGAGTTTTAATAAAATGTTTATTACTTCTTTAGTTAAAAAGCTTATATTAGAATGAACATCAGAGGCCTGACAAAACTATTAAACCACAGATATTCTCTACTGTCCCCGTCTGTTCATTTAACCATTTTTTTTCCTGAAAGTTGACAGGCACACACAACAGCACAGGAAACAACTGTCAGGCCACAGAGCAAGAGGACTCTTGCTACAACAGCAGCAGTTAGCATCTCACAATTTGTTATACTGGATTTGACTGTTACTTTTCTGCTGCAAATTCTGTTTTTCTGCAATTCCACTAAACTTAGGTAAACTACATACCAGATACCAGAGTATAACTCTCTGCTGACTGCTCCCTATGACAGAGTTTGTTGCCAAAGCTATGAATTTAGAGAACTGGGGGAAGGAAAAAAAAAAAAAAAAGGAAAGTATTGTAAAAGAAGAGCGATAATTACATTCCCTTTTATTGATGACCCTGAGCATGGTAACAGACTGACCAACATCCTTCTTCCCACGCTATCACAGCCCTCGGCGCAGCAGGCTCTACAAAACCACTAAGCTTCATTTTGCAGTTTTTCCTCTTTTCCCCACTGATGCAAAGCTTCACAGGGACAGGGGGGAGATCCAGGCAGAAGCAGGTAGGAAACAGGGCTTAGGTGAGCAGGGCAGGGGCAAAAGAGAGAAAAGAGATCACAGCTCTTAGAAACCCTCATTCTTTTACTTTCTTTAAAAGTACTCAAAAAACTAGGTGGTTTCATTAAAATTAGGATGGGCACTAGTTAGCAGTACCCTTCGAATGAGCCACTAAAGTCATTTGGGAGTGATTTCTTTCCAGAAACGAGATTTACAGAGGAGTTTGCATGCTTGAGACAGCGGAGTCCAATCTGAACGGAGAAAAGTCTACTGGCAAAAGATATTCCCTGGAAGGTAAATGTATTTGTTCATTCTCTGGCCTTTCTGCCTTATGTTAAATTTATGAGCTTTTATGTTCTGTTATATTTTCAGCGTTCAACTCAGAAAACCACAGTCATGGCACAGAATGAAAAAATCCCATAAAGTCAAAAAGCATAAAAAGAGATTTAACTGTCTCCTCTTAATTTCTTTCTTCTCTCTAGGATAAATCTTTGATTCAGGCTGAACAGCTCAGCTACTCTTCGGTGGGAGCAGGGGAAATGCACACCTCCTAAAACTGCTGCACAGCTCCTGGGCTGTCCCCAGAGCCCAAACCAAGCACACCCCAAGCCCAGGGCTCAGAGACAGGGATGGTGTCTACTCCCTGCCCACCCCACCACTGACTCTGCCGGCAACAGAGAAACAGGGTTTCTCCAAAGCCCCTACACTGCCTGTGCTGCTGCTGGCCAAAAATGTGAGTTCAGTACCAAAACCACATCAGTTCCATCCGATCCGTCTTCAATAGTTGCAAAATGCTGAGCCCTAATGTAAGACAGTATGGTGGTCAAAATTCTTCCACTTTTAAGCTATCACACACACAAAAAAGTTTTTGATGAGGCCAAGCAGGTCTGCCGAACAAAATCTGTCTAAAAATCTTCTCAAATTACAAAAAACCAAACCCAAATACCACTTTGTTTAGATTTGGTTGTCCTCCTCCTCTCCAAAAGCTGTGAGCTATCAATCTCTCCAGAACAGAGCCCATTAACGCCGTCTCTAACAACCTGTAACACCAGCCGTACCAGCCAGCTGTCACCGTCGCGCCTATTCAAGCTTTATATATTGTTCTTGGAAAAAAGCAGGAACACAGTACCTGGGTTTTTGTATCAGAAGAATGGAGAGCTAGAATATAATTATTATGTTTAGAAAAATTATACAAGAGCTACGCAGTAGATATTTTATCTATCATCCTGCCTAGTTTCTAACTGAAGGGAAATCAGCCAGCCTTTAGAAAAAGACTTCAAGATGGGTTACAACAAACTGAACAGGAGAAAATAAAGCCCTGAAAATTAAGCTTTAGAAGTTTGTAATCTTCATCTGCGAGACTAAACTTCACCCTTTCCTACTCTCACAATTTTATTCTAAGGAGCTGTGCTATTTGGAGCAACTCCTTAAGCCTACACCTGAAGCCATGCACATTTGAAGAAAATACATTTCTCTAGGGTTTTATATACATAGAATATAGAACATAGAGAATATATATTTTACTTGGGTTTGAGGAGAAACCAGAAAACAGTGTCAATATTTAATTTAATGTCACAAAGCAAAATTCTCTTCCAGAGAGCTTTTCAGAAACTCAACTTCTGCTCTTCGAGAGGAGGAGGTTGGTGGCACTGAAACTTGGAAAAGGAGTTTCAGCTTCCAAAACTCCATTCTTAATTCTTCCCATCACCTGCACATGTAATAATTTCATCTGGTTTTATTATACAAAAAATTCTGCTGCCCTCATTTCTGAATAGAATCACTAAAATACTGATTAGCCATAAGATTTTAAATGAAAAATATGATTTAAACAACATGGAGTATGTACAACAGAAACGCAAAAGATTGGATTTCTTTTTTTCCTCTAATTTTTTTGTCTTCTCTCCCTGTTGCACAAGAACCTATCACATCATGTATGTTTTCTCTCAGTGCTGTATACAGTCCAGTCCAGCTTCTGTCAGAGGATGCTAAACCTGGTGCTGAAGGTGCATGGACTGACTGTGAATAAAGTTGGGCCAAGAGCATCTCAGGTGTACAGTGCTAACATGGTGAGGTCTTCACTACTGTGAAACAAATATGAAGCAACAGTCTGGGGCACGTTTAAATGTTGCTGACTCTTATGATGTCATCCAGCAACACAGATGATGCCATGAAATGCGCAGTCCTCGAGGTTGGCAGAACAGATGGAGCCTTAACCTTTACTGGAGTCTCCGGTTACACAGCTTCTGCATCTTAAATAATTTATACGATCTGATCATATGGGAGCTTCAGCTGTGGAAACAGATGATGCTAAAAAACGAGATCTGATTCAATCTGTTCACTTGCCACTGTTCAAAACCTGGGAAAGGTGAACAGGTCACCCGGCAGCCCACAGCGCTTAGAGGCATGGGACTTTCAGCCCCAAACACTTGTTTATTACTGGTTATTGCTTTTAACGTGACTCGGCACAGGTTTGTGATACACCACATTTGCTTCAGCTTATCAGCTTTAACACAATTTTGCTCTAAAACCAAGCAAAACGTTTCTCTGAACTACAATTTGGATGCTCAGCAGATGAAGAAATAAAGTTAGGCAATCACTCTATATGTTATCATACAAATATTTAAGGAAAAAAATAGTAGCTTGCTCTTAAGATTAAATATTTACAAAGAGGTAACAGTGCTTCTGCAGGACTGGAGTGGTAAACAGGCCCCCAATTTTAAATACACTGAGAAGAAACTTCAGGCTGAGAGCAGCCTTTGTGCTGACTCTGAGGACGGGCGATGCTGCGCAGGGCAGCGTGGCATAGGGACACTCAGGGCTGTGGATGCCGTTAGCCCCGACATCGGAGCAGAGCAACCACATAATGGTGCACATCTGCACTTACAGCAGCGGAGGAAGAAGATAGAAGCAGCACGAGTACGTTACCTAAGTCAGCCTCAGAAATACAAATAACCTCCCGTTTTTCGCATACCTTTTTAGACAGCTGGGGCAGTCTGAAAGCACCCCGAAAACCATTTAGGAGAAGCATATTAAAGTAAACCAGCCCTGGTTCAGATTACTTTAGTATTCCAGACTAAAAACTGTTTTAAAAAAGCTGATTCATGAACAGACCAAATATTGTTGTTTTGGGATGCACAACAAAGAGCAGGGCAGATGGTCAGGGGTGGCAGCAGCTTCACTCATCTGATTTTAATCCATCACCACAATTCTGTCAGAGCCCTCAGATACACGCGTTTCACTTACTCACTTGTTCGGTTCATGCAAGGCATCCAAAAAAAGCCCACCGAACAAGATGTACAGCTCATATTTACTAGTCAACCCTGCCAGCGTTCCTGGTTTTTTAAACAAGCTTGGAGAAATAAATTTGCTCTTGGCTGAGAGAACCTCTGCCAGGTTTTCCATCCTAAGTGCATTTTAATCGGATCGCCACTAAAACTTTTCAAAAAACAGTATTTAATGAAAACAAACAGATGTACAACTGCCAAATGTCACTGTAAGATTGTTAACATGTGTCATCACCGAGTTTTAATAGCAAAACTAAAAAAAAAATAAATTGAGAGTTATGACAGGGAAATACGGTTGCTATAGAAGTCCAGCTTCCACAAACACAATTTTCCCAGCAGAGAGGAGCTCCTACGCACAGAGCGAGCGGGTGCCCGTGTCAGCGTCTGCGTGCAGCGCTCACCCACGCAGCTCCCACGCGTGGGCTGCTCTCATCCCCCTTCCCCTGCCCACCCTGCAGCGTCCTCCTGCCATCCCATTGCTCATCCTCACCACCTCTGCTGCAGGGCAGGCCACGTCTCAGACGGCTGATTCAACAGAAAACCCTTAAAAATGTAGAGGAAAAAAAAATTACAGTTTGCATCACATCAAGTTATCTGAACCAATTCATCCAGCACGGTCACCCAACCTGACCTGCTGAGGAGTGGAGCTATGGGTGGAAACCTCTACCCGTGGCAGGACACAGCTCCCTTTGGCAGGCAGCAGTTCTGCAAGTCCACACTGTAACCTCCTGCATAAATACACCTGCTTAAACAAGTTCTGAGTGATCATCCAAGGCAGGTTCTCCACAGAGTAATTCCACTTACAGCAGGTGCTGCTCATACAAACGAAAAGGGAGAGGTGAAGGAGGAGAATTTGGAAAGATACACTGGGGATACAGTCAAAGAGGTCACAGACACCACATTCTTTCACTCAGTGACATTCACGCTTCAATATACCCACACCAACATTATGACTCCTATTTTTAAGAACGAAGCTGAATAAAATGTTTTCTCCCTCTACTTTCTATAGTAAAGCAAAGAGCCTGTCTAAACTTTCCTTCCTTAATGAAACTCTTATTGATTTTTCATCCTTTTGAATCGTTGCCTTGAAGCAATTTCTTTTAGCCTCAGGTTCTCACATTTAATTTGTATGTATGCTTAAGGGAAAGTTTATCAATAGAGTCTCTAGAGAGATACTAAAAGGGTTTTATGAGAAAGTTATGAAATTTTACATATGGCATTTACTAACCTAGTTTTTTTAAAAAAAAGCAAGCCTAGAATAATGCATGACATTAACAATCAGCAGTTTCGTGTAACAACCTATGTCACTCCGTGCAACTGTCAGTGCATAAGACAACAGAAGTCAGACTGAATAAATTTATGTTGATAAAGAGTAAAAATTAAAAAACACCACAACAGAAATTCATTCACATGTATGGATCTTCCACATGTTAATAGCTACACAAAGACAAGCAGACCAGAACACATCCATAGGATACCAGGACAGCTACTGGCACTAAAGTGTATACTCAGGCCAGGCATGAAGAAACTGTTAGGATTAAAAAAAAAAAAAAAAAAAAAAAGTCCATCAGCATTAACAGACAGCTTTGCCAATACCATCAAGACATAAAAAGAAACAAATCTCTCATAATTTATTCTTAAGCTAAAATTTCCCAGCTGCTTCAATTGCTATTTACATCAGAAAAAAAACTAAAATGATATGGATCTTTTAGTTCTCATTCATGCAAAAAATGCTAATTTTACTAGTCATTGGAAGAAGCAAATTTATGGGCCAAGGGGCAACATCCAAGATACAGAAATTCAACTATTAGCCAGGTTCCTACCTAAGAAAAGGAGATATCCTTTTGCTTAAAAGTCAGTACTTTGCATTGTGATTAATATTGTCTAAATGGAACTGTCCACAAGTTAAAAGGATTGGATATTTTTGATTCCAGAAGACCCAAACCCAAGGATCTTGCCCTGTAAAACTTTAGGAAAAAAGTTGAATCGAGTCTGTTGCTCAGTCAACCACCCACTATACCTGTTGTCCTTGAGAAGTGAAGCAGGAAGAAAGCCTGATGGAAATCAACTTTTTCCCCATTTTCTCATGTGTCTGTCTTTTCAATAAAGTATCGACTTACTAGTACTATCCTAATGGTAATACAATTGTCCTACCCGTTTTCCAAATTACCTGATTAAGGAAGGAATTAAATAGGATTACCTAGCTAGTATCAATTAGTATCTACCAGCAGTGATCTATAACAGAGTCGGCAGCTTGCTGTCCATGCAGCTGAGAACAAAGCAGAGGAGAGAGGAGAGAAACCACTGTTGGTCATGGGGATTAGACTGAAGAACAAACTTTGCGAGAAGGTCAGACTCACAATCTGAAGTGTGCCAAAGGACGAACAGTACTTGAACTGCACAGGAACAAGAGCTGGATGAAGCTGAAGGAGATTGCTTATGTAGGATGCTTATTCCACCACGAAGAAAAGTGATAACACCAGCACAAGGAGCAAAAAGGAGATTTTACAGAGATAAACAGATTAAAAAAATTCATCTGTTGCTTGTGACAATTAGGTCTTCTACTCCAAAAATGTTTAAGAACTGTCAAAAGTGATACTGGGATGAGAAAAGGTTAGGGAAATTTTTAAACTCTCACAAAATAGCCAATACCAAAATACTGAGATTAAAAGAAAGAACATTTATAAAATCCTACATGAAGCAAACATGAAAAGGTTGCTCAGTTGCAAGATAACTGAGTAATGTAACCTTTCAAAGCAGCAACAAAAAGCGATTAGACCATCCCTTGGATTGAAAATGATTGATTATTACTGCTAATATTGGAATTGAAGTTGACTGTAATGCTTTTTATGTAATTGCTTTATTGAATGCTGCATAGCTTTATTTGGTAATATATTCAGAACATTGTGAGTTTACCATTTCTTTAGCTCCAGACACACTAAGACACACAGACATATAGTTACAATATATTTATCCCAATTATATTGTATTAAACGGCATATCCTAAGGATAGCTCCTGACCTTTCAGTTAAAGTCTAGGGGGAATCTTCTGCCTGCAGAATCATCTAGTAGATTCGAGTACCAGCAACTTTCCATCCTCTGCATCAGTTCACCGGTTTATTTCATAAACTGTATCAAAACACCTTAAATCTGATTTGGGGCCTTGTGTGCTGTAATAATTAAATCATTTTCAGGACTTTGAAAGCTGGCTCATCCATTTAAAAAAAAAAAATCAATCAAGGACAAGTAAATCACAGTGAAGATGAAGAATAACTTTTTTTTTTTTAATCAAAGTACATTAAAATTTTAAAATATCTGTAGGCAAAGCAGGGATTTTGTTTGTTTTTCACCTTTGTTTTTATTCAAAAAAAGCAGCCTTCAATATTTAAATGTAACTGCACAGAGTTACATTTTCTCACCTGCTTTTCAGTTTCTTTGATTTTTTTTATCCCCTGGTGTCACTCCCTGCTTTTTGGAGAGCGTCCTAGCAAAGGTCAGCAGTCAATTAGCCATCAATAACTCCCTAAAATGAGAGTGAAAATTTTGGGCTGCCTGCACTCCCATTACCAAACCAAGCAACATGTTTGAAAGCTCATAACAAAGAGCATGAAGTACTTTAGTGTTCTGAACATAAATATAATGTTACCTTTAAAACAGTAAGCATGAAAAATATCACAAAAGGTGTGCAATACCAAGCTTTATCATCTGTTGCACACGTATATTGACTTAACTGAGACATGCTCACTTATCTACAAAGCAAAAATTGGGTTTAAGTACTGTACTTTGCAAGACCCTTAGGGCACAGTAACATTACTGTCATCATTTACTCTGACTTTCCCGTCTTTCATTTGATCCTTCTCCAGTCTTTTCAAAACATTGCAGGCAAAAATAATGCATAAACATACACACACATTGACACTAACATGTAAGCAACATATTTGACACTCAGACACATGGTGTAGCTTTCATCTCAGTGCTACGTGTACAAGGATATACTTGGCTTTTGGCACACTTTTTCGTGTTTGGAGCCAATTCTAAAAGTAAGGTTCTTAGCACTTTGCACAGTATGCAGAAGATAGAGGATTGATGTTTCCTTAAGAGAAGAGTGTGATCAATAATAAAGTTTGGATAAACCCTCATTATCAGATTTCTACAACTTTGAAGCGAATACATGTCAGCTACCTGTTAAGAACAGGCAACCCCATGCATTACAAGCTCACCGCTGACAGTGAATAATGCTAAATTTAGGAATACACATCTGCAGAATCAAAAGTTTTCATATTAACAATGACTTTAATTTAGATACTATACTTGGGTTATGAAATATTTAATGCCATTTGGAAAAGAGATATACTGAACTAGTTTAACTGAAAATATCGAAAGTTTAGATAACTTATTCTAGTCATACTGTGTACACATTTAACACCCAGAGCTCCAAACATTTTTTTTAAAATTCATTTTTACTTCCACTTGAATTCAGCATTACTTTATTAATACAAGCAGAAATATTAAGGGAATGACAATAAAAACTTTACACAAGCACTACCTTATATGCACCATATTTAATAAAAGAACTTCTGAAAAGTTCCTGATGTTTCATCATTACAGCCTCCTTTTAATCCTTGTCTCTAAAAACTCCAATTCTGTACTCCATCCAGACAGCTGCTTCAAAACTATGCAGCTAATACACATCAGAATTTATTGAATGTATAGAAATGTTTTCTATATCCAATGTCTCCACTGAAGATTTTCAATAGCTAGAAGAAAAGTGCTTATTTTGCTTAAAAGCAACTGGGTTATATAAATCAATTTAACTAATGGGTCAAAAGATCTTAAAGATGTCACAAGTACTGAATTTATTTTTGTCTTCAGCAGCTTCAAACTTGTGAAATTTATGGTTATAAATGTCATACTGTCGAGAAGTAAAACATGCCTCACACATAGGTGGATATTTTTAAACTATTGATATTTGAAGGTCTTTGGATCTCAGGGGTAATAGAATAAACCCCAGAGGACACTAATCAGTGAAAAAGTTCAGGTAATAACACAATAAACAGATATCCCCTCACCCTGCATTTAATCACGTGGCTGGCACCACCAGCCATGTTTCATACTTTTGTTGACCTATTCAATAGGTCAATAAAGTCCTAATAAAGACTTACTAAAGTACCTACCTTACACATTTAATTTTTTAAGTATACTGAAAATGTAATACTTTAAATGTCAGGATTTTTCAGCAAGTCGTACGGTGTTAACTATTATTGCAAATAAAGCGTAGGAACACTTTTAAAGTTGCTGTTGACTATGCCAGGGAATACAAATCCTTTCATTACCACTCCATTCTGTACAGGGTATAAACATAACTCTGAACTTGTTCACAGTTACTTGGGCTGCGCTGGTGGCATCAGCCCCTTCTCAAAGTCTTCTGCTGAAATTTTGACAGCACTGCTTTATAAAGAGACACAAAGAGCTTTTAAAACCAAACCCTGTGGAATACAGTGGAGGGGGGGGGGAAAGATACGCATCAGTGAGTGGGCAAAACCAAGCAGCAAATATACTGGCTTAAGATAAATAACGTAGGTTTACTGGTACTTTCCCCGGGAACAGTTGGGTACCAGGGCGTGCAAGCTGCAGCACGGCAGCGACGTGGGCTCCGCGTTCGAGGCGTTGGGCTGGCTCCTCTTTGAACATATGCCCTTTCAAGTGAAATTAATCACTCTCTTTATCACTCCTGCAGCATCTGGAGCCATAATCATTACCCAACTGCTGAGAAAGAAATGAAACCACTAATCGCACGGGGAGCAGGGCTTAGCTTTCAGAGCAGGAAAGTTTTTATTAAGTTCTCATTTGAAAAGTGATTTTTCATGGCTAGCCTTCCAAGACATGCCACACAAAAGCTGGATATACTTCAGCAAGTGTCTACAACGCATCCCCCAGCATATAGAACCAATATGTTTAGAACCACTATCATGAGGTTTTAACATGCTTTTCCAAATTTACCTCTATAATCCTAAATCACTGTTATACACAAGTACGACAGGGAGATACGCTTAACCATAAACTTTAAAAGGTCTCGGGAAGAAGGAACTGCAGAAGTCTACAAAGCGGTGGACACCAGGCAGCGTAACCAACAGGAAGGACCAGATACTGCCTCTGGATTCACACATCACACTCCTACTCATCTCAGCAGAAATTCCCTGGGCAAACTGAAGCTTACACATTCAAAACTACTATATTAAGTGGGCATTTTTCATCATATCTATCCACTAGCTGAAGGTGATTAAAATAAACCATACAAACACTAGATCAATAATCTGGATTACCATGAAATATCCCCCATCCCCTCTAACTTCTCGGTTTCATTTTCCTGGATTTTACCATTCAAACTTTTTGACAAGAAGAATACAAAGAAATTATTTTTTCTTTTTGAAAAGCAAAAAGTATAAGTTGATGACAGCAGGACTACTCACACATAGCGGGGGCAGGGGGGGAAGAGAGGGAAATACAGGTATTAGTGGGCAGACTACCCAAAACTCATGTCCCTAGAAAGAGTCAGTTGCATTATCTGCATACTGAGAACAATATGCATCTTGGGGATTTCCAATACAATTTTATGTATTTTTACCCATAATAATTGTGGTCTACACAAGACCTGAATGACAAAGTGAATACCCCTATATATTGAAATCATTCAATTAAGTGACAAAGTGAAACTCTTACTCTGACTAACTTAAGATATAATTATTTTTAAAAAAAACTGCAGGGTTCTGAACAAGGGCAGCAGAATAATTAAATCTAGTACTCCGCTGAAACAGGCTGAAAATGTGATCATCCATTTTTAATGCTCCGCCTATACGTCACAACAGAAATCTTTCCAACAGCTGCATTCAATTAAGAAAATATTAACCCCAAGGAAAAAGTACAAAAACATCCCCATCTGTTTTTCTTGCCACTCACTGTGCTTCTTTTGTGAGTGAAATATGTACAACAATACAATCCAACAAAGTTGAATGAAAAGTACCACAATTCCAATAATAAGCTATCTTTTTTTTTTTTTAAATGAACAATTTAAAAGAAACCACTTTTGCAGATTTTCCCCTGTGACCTGCAGCTCTGTTCCCATAGTAACTATTGAGGAAAGAAAAGGATAAGACGCCTAAGTTATACTTTTCCCAATACCAACAAAAACCAGAAAAAAGCACCTTATTCTCAAAAACTATTATTCTCGGGAAGGGAAGAAGGACATTAAAAGATTAGTGTGAATCTCCTGTGTAATCTAGTTTAAACCACCACCTACTGAACATCTGATGTTGGTTAGACAAAGATTTGTTAAAGCGTGTAGTCTTTGTATAAAAGAACTATTGAAATAGTTTTGCAAGACCAACAATAACAAAATTACCAGGCACATGCTGTAAAAGCTACATCTGAACTCAGCAAGCACCACAGCCAGTCTACAGCCATGCTGCCGCACAGTGCTCATCTCTGCTGAGGAACTAGTACCCTGCCTATTACCTCCAAGCATATAAAGTGTTAATTTTAACATATATTTCCAAGTCATTTCAGTTCCTCGTTTGCTTGCCTTTTTAATTTGACTGATACACTGTGCTTCCTGCATTGCTTGCTGTAGTGCATTTTTCTAGGAAAAAATACAGAAGCCGGTGATTCTTTCTTTCAGCAGTGCCACCAAGGACATTTCACTGGTGTCTTCAAGTCCCTACAGGAAACCAGAGCTAATAAGAACATACCAAGTTTTACAGAGAAGGAAAACCAGCACCAGTTTAAGCAGTTCTGCATCTCTGATTACACTTCCCAAACTCCTCCAGGAACAATTTCCATGCCTCTGACACTGGGTGGCATTCTCTGTGCCAACAGGGCCAGTTCTTCAGCCATGGTCCATACACGGAGCTGTTAGCCCTGTGGATGAATCCAGATGCTACGGTGAACAGGACCCAGGTGGGTACGCAGTGGGCTGCTGTGGTACATTTATCCAACATAGCAGCAGACCTCAAGCACCCGGAGGAAAGCCCAGGCTGGAAGATAAGTTTCCAGCATAGGAAAGGCTCTTCAGGAGAGAGATGGAGCTCTACTCATGTACGCTTGTCCAGTTCTCTGACAAACTCATCAGTATTTACTGTCTGAGGACACAAGGTCTCCATCAAGCTTTGAAATGACTCACCTACCTAAACATTATTTGTACAACCACAGCAAAGGGTTATAACGTAAGTCAACAGATGCATCTCCACAACTCCAAGACAAGTTGGAGTCAAATGTTGAGAAAACAAGACCAGATGAGGTTACCATATCAGAACTGGAATAATAAGGGTGAGGTGAAGTAGCAGAACCATATGTAATAAAATTTAGAGGTGTGAAGAACAGAAAGGTGAAAATGTGGATAGGAAACAGTGAGCAATAATGAGAAGACAAAACCAAATAGTTAGCAATCTGAAACAACTGCACTCCTATCTAAGGAAATATAAGATCAGCTTTGAGGCCACCCTTAAATCTTCTCAAATTTCAGTGACTGGTATCAGCCAGCATATTAAGTTTTGCTGCTAATGACATTTTGCAAAACAACTTTCTTTAAAGCTTCAAGTATTATAGGCTTTTTAAAAAGTTTTGCAGAAATAAAAGCATGATTTATATGGTCCCATGTTCTTTGTAAAGAATTATTTTAGACTAATTTAGAACTATTTTTTTATATTTAAATTCCTTTTTTTAATGGCTACTTAAGGAAACTATAACAACAGATTAAAAATAACTAAACCATTTCAAATTAAACTGTTTATTACAAAATATTCAAAAAAAGCACCACCTATGTGATTCTGAGCTATTTTAAGCCAGGCACTTCTACTTAAAATTGTAAAATGTCAGTGGGTGTAAATTAATTTGAGATTTGATACAATTCTGAGGAGCAATGCTAAGAAAAGATTTAATTTGACAAACCAGACCAAAGAGAATACGTTTATTAACAGGGGTCCAGAATAGCTTGATATCCTTAATTCACAAACTACCAAAAGAGTTACTTAAAGAATAGCCTGGCTCAAGCACAAAGGTATAAACTGGTAATGAATAAAGTTAAAGGTAAAAATACAAAGGCTCATCATTTTAGAAGAACTTTTCAATCATCAAGTTTATCCAACTTGCTTTAGAATGGAACTTAATAGGGTTTTTTAAAATTATTAATTGTTGCTACCATCAACATGACAAGATTGCAATCTATAAACCAAGAGAATCACTGCAGTCCTAAACTCTTAGTATAGGGAAGAACCTTAGAATCATTCAAAGCTTGATTAAATCAACACTAAATTTCCACTTCAGAGTTTAAATATTTAAAATTCCATCCACCAACACAGCACAACAATAACCTACAATTAGAACATTTGCAACAAAATGAGAAGTTTGTAAGCATCAGACAGTCAGAAATACCATAAAACTTCCAGACAACACACAAAGATCACTAAAGAGATATTTGCATTGCATTCATGAATTGCTGTCCTATCAAATAAAAAAAACACTTAATCCACCCTAGATTATCATTTGTCATCTTGTAGAGCTTTTGGAGAAATATCACTTGTTGCAGAGCTACCTTTAAATCTCTTTCCAGTAGGTTTGAGCTCTATTGTCCTTTGAAGATCTGGACTCCTTTTAACATTTGGTATATGTAGGTAGAAGTTTGTCTTTTAAGACATAAGGTCAAAGGCACTTCCAAACCAGCACTTGGCCTTCCTGAAATTACGATCTTAAGAAAGGGCATTTTATGGCAGTATTATCTAAGAACAGAGGACAAAAGATCTTTTTCATCTTATCTGTAACTGGCTCACCCACATTCACGAGTAGTTCAAAGGTTCCTCCACGTTAGAAGTTGTTCTCTGAAAAGTTCATTTCGTACCCTTTCCATTATGGACTGTTTCTGAAGAAAGACTAATGATCAAAATCCATTTGCTAACCCTATTTTAAGAAGGGCTTTCAAATATGGGTGATAACTCTGAACTAAAGTTTTTCTGTGTTCACCTGGAGCAAGAGAACTTATGGCTCACCACACCTAGCTCCCAGGAGCCCACAAACACCAACAGACTAATGCTTTCTTCCACAGGTAAAAATCTCTCTACTGTTATCAGGTGGATTACAAAACCATTTCCCAGTCTGATATCTCACTTGAAGTGCTCTTCCATTCCTAACAGGTAGCATGTCCCTGCTGGGCTAAATCCCCATCCTGATTCACTTTTTGTAGAGAATTACAGATGGAGAATTCACTGGGATGCTACATCTGGGTTTCTAATAGTCCTCTCTTCCTCCCTTCTGTAGTATACAGAGTATAGGGTATCTCTCTTGTCCCCTTAATTTCTGTTAGTATTTTAGGGGAAACAGCATGTGCACAGTTACTGAGGTGTGCTTTATGGAGGAGCTGAAGACATCAGCAGCGATGCTGCAACCTGCCCATGCAGCAACTGCAGGTGTCTCTGGGAAGGGCTAATTTTCAGCATTGTGTAATCCTAATTATCAGCCCCTCACCTGTAAAGCACCTGAAATATTTCCTCTGTTGCACATATTTTAGACTTAATTTAGATTTTAGGACTAAATTTTAGAGTTTCACCAAAAAATAAACCAACTAGAATCATGCTAAGGATTCACGTGTGTATCAATATTCTATATACAGTTTTCAAAGCTTGAATGACCATGACTAAAACATAGATATATTTGCATTACAGAAATTCCAGGCACTTTCAGGACCATTCAGGAGTTGAAGAAAATCAACATGGTGAATACACAAATTGCTAATTGACTATTGCATTAAACAATATTAATTTACAAGGATTTAGATCCAATTAAATATTCTCGAGATTTTATCACTAAGACTGCTTTGTTAGTTAGCAAGTGCTGGAAAATTATTCAGCTATTTGAGGTTGCTGAATAAGTTAATTGATATAATTATTGCTTTCATGTTTAGGCTGGTGGTAACAAAATAAGTATATGACAAGAAATGTCTTGAAACCAAAAGATACAGTGTACAGATATTTAGACATTAATATATTATCTCTAGAAACCAAAAGCTAGAAATAAATGGTTTTAAGACAGGCCGCAAATAAGCAAATTGCAAGTGATAGCCCTCTGAATAGCTGAGGGAAGAGTATGTATAACCTACCTCACACTGCCAAGTTCTTACATTTTAGAAGCATAGAGCCTGGGTTTTCAGAGGTGCAGTGATTTCAATACAAGTGCTTTCACCTATACCAAGACCACCAAGCCCAGCATGAAAATGTATGAGCCTTCATTAGATAAAGCCAAGGATTTAGCTGAAAAAAAGCCTGCTTTATAAACTCCAGTGCTAACGTTTCCCCCCTGCACCCCATCCATATTAAGGATGTATCTCTGGACTTTGTTGTGCTAAGAAAATTTACTTTAACACATATAAATTCATTTTCTTAAAGTCAGAGTTTTCTGTAGCATAATCTTACTTAATTATAAACATGACATTTCAATGAAAAGTTGAATTTCTCTGCAGCAGGTAGCTTGCCATGCTTGCAACAGACAATTCAAGATTTAAAAACAAAACAGATCATCTCCGTTCCCATTAGGAATTGCTCAGTTCTCATTAGATTGTTTCATTTAAAAAAAGGATAACAGCTGCAGGTTTTCTTACTATCAGAAGGATCTGCTCAGTTCTGACATTAAAAGCGACTTCATTTTAGGTTCACTCTGATGTGCTTTTATTTAAATTTTTTTAATTTTTTTATACTGGGACAGAAGTTCTCAAACTATGGGATGATTTATTTATTTTTTGATTATACAAACCACAGAGCTCATTTGGGATGTTGATCATGGACATCTTGACCTAAGTTATTTTATTATTAACGTTCTGCTGCAACAGGTTATGTTAAACCTTCTACCTCTCCAAATCCACCTGCTCCATTCCAGTTATCATCCCTCTCTTCCCAAAACATATTTCCCTGTAATCTTTTGAAAGAAAGGTACACCTTTGTGATTAACCATACTTGAAAAATCATTTCAAGCAAAGTAGAAATATGCATACAACAGCAAGCCACATACGCCACCCTGACAGCAGAATGCCATTTACACCCTTTTGTAACTAATTTCAAGGTCACTGCAATTTTACTTTCATATACATGCTTCCAAATGCCTCAGAAATGAAATCTGCAATACATGCAGCAAAACTATCAAAAGGAAACAATTGGTTTATAACATATGCCCTGACACTGTGAAATACACCTAGCTCCTTTTAACCAAGATTTTTCCTAAATAAGCATCCATTCAGCCTACTGAGCAAAATCTCAGCCCATTGTGTTATTTCTTAGGACGATTACAAAAAGACCAAGATTTGGGATTTAGAAATGCTGCTGCTTCACTTCTACTGCAGAGGAAGTAGAGGCTTCACAAATAATACTTTGTTTCTTAGCAAAACAAAGTGTTTTGGGTGAACATACTATTCATTTCAACCTAGAACATTTATGGTTTAGATAACTCTTAATCCAATTTTCAACAAAATACTCCAATGAAAAAAAATGAAAATTTTGTTTACAAATATTAAAATATTTAAATAGAGGGAAAAAAAAAAAATCTTTGTTTTTGCCAAACAGGACAATTAATTTGACTCAAGCTCACAAGTTATTTTCATTTGGAAAACATTTCACCCAAAGTTGTTTTCTACCTCTTGTCCCTACATAAACAGATAAAGTGCATCAAAATACTGTTAGGATTTAAGGTCTTTAAAATGACTTATGAGAGCTCAGATATTTCTAATTCACTGTGGGAGTCACATGAACTGACAATTTTCTTCTGCAGGTGGAAGACAGACCTCTACGACAAGCTCATCATGGGGCTTTCAGAGCATAGAACAGCATGTCCACGCAAACCTGTGTGCTTTTTCTTAGTTCTAAATTCATCTACCTCAGATGCCTCTGAAGCATCAATAAGTCCATTGTCAGCTGGAATCATCAAGTCAAATTAAATTTTTATGACTTCTAGTGCACACCCCTAAAGACTAACGGTACAATACACTTCCGAACTGAAGGGAAGACAGGCAGCACTGAAGGGTCTAATTTGTCTTAAGAAAACAACTCTACCTTTCAAAGCTTGTTCAAAAATCATGTAAATAACAGTGAATTGGAGAAAGACAGTTTATGTTGCTGTTTATTTCCTCTTCATTTTACATGCAAGACATTGTAAAAGTCTTTAGAAATATAGTATCAGATTGTACTTAACCAGAACTTCACCAGCACTCAGCCTCCATCCCAGCAGGTGGGGTAAGAAGCTGGCGCTGATCCTACCAGAAGGACGGGAGCCTTCCCAGAATAATTGTTTCATTATTCAGCTAATTCAGTCTCCTACCTTCTACAGAACTATAATTAAAAAACAAATAACCAAAACAGCAAAGAACCTCTCAAAAAAGGAGGAAAATTATTTTTCCATCAAATTTAATCGCTCTGTTGCTCAGTCATAAAAGGCCAAACCTCAAAGGGATCCTGGGCAATGAAACCTCTGCTTCAGTTGCATGTTTTTGATGAAGTACTTTGAGTAAATGTTTCCCAAATTTGCCAATCTTTCCATTTCATTGAACATTCTGTGTTGTTGTGTTGTGCTACAAAATAATCATCCAATGTGTCATGCTTAGTTCAATGCATCTGTATTATAGCATCTCCTATCTACCTGTCACTAAGAAACACAGTGCTACCAATGTGTCTTCACAGAAGTTTCCAAATGCTATGCATGCCCAATTTTGAACATTCACACACTTTCAATCAAACATGAAAAGAAAATTAGTAAATATTTCAAAGGAAGCAACATTAAGATTATGATACTGGGATCCAGTAAAAATTTTACTTTTGGATTAAAAGCATTAAGGAGCCCAGAATTATTCTCTAGAGTCACTCTGGTGCATAACTGCAATAGACATGATGATTACTAATTTAAAAGAGAGATTAAACTCCCCTGTTTTTCAGTTACAAAAAAAAAATTAGAAGACATTCTCAGGTTTTTTTTAATTTATAATTGAACTAAAACAGAATGGAGAATGGGCAATCACTCCAACCTTGAATATAGAAATTATCTAGTAGATCAGCCAACATATCTTTTTCCTACCTGTTTTCCAGACAAACTGATGACCTCTCCTGGCTTCCAGATCAGCTGTTTGTAACATTAAGAAAACAAACAAAAGGAAGGACTTCCCCAGGCTCTGCCATGCCCAATGAGGAGAAACCCAGTTCTGTTGTAGAAGCATAATTCAGATAATTCACTCTCTTGTCGTCTTTGGTCCTAGAATTAACAAAAAAAGAAAAAGCTTGCTAAAAGACAAAACACCAAGGCAACAGGCTCAGCCTAAAGGTAACCTGGTGGTCACTGTGCGCTTCATAGTCCCTGTGTGATGGATTCGTTGAGGATAAGTCTGTTATAGAGCTTCACTTGAAGAGAAAGAGAGTGGAAAAAGGCTGGGGATGGCGGGGGGGGGAAGAGACAAGAGAGCCGGCTCCCGGAGGACCTGCAGTCCCATCCTACAAAACCAGCCATCGTAAATGCTTTTAGCAGGTTCTTAAGAAGAAACCTACCAGAGCAAATAAATAGCAAGGGATCTGATAACAGTCTGTGATGTGTTCCTTCTTTTTTCTATTTAATTTATCTTTAGCATGAATATTATTATGCTGTAGGCAGACTAAGCCAAAGCTGAGAATGGATTCCAGGTGCAAAATGCAGCTCTGAATACAGACCATATCTCCTACATTTAAGATCCCTGACAACTAAATTACCAGACCTGGAATTGTTTTAGCTCCATACCATGTATGAGCACGGATACACAAAAGCAACATGAGAAATGCAGCAGGAAAAGCAGGGAAGCAGGGGTTGTTTATCAGTACATGATGAACCAGCCTGAAAGGGAAAACTAGACATTTCTCAGGCATTTCTCTGGAATCTGGGACTCGCATTTAAGTCCCTGATCTTTGAGCTCCAGATCAGCAAGCAGTTACACCGGAGAGGTCTCTCTGACTAAGGGATTTTAATTAAGGTCTCCAGCACTTCAGCCAAATACCAGAGCCACACTGTGACTGAGACCAGAATAGACCAAGTCCTGTTGCTGGAGTAGTTTTACACTGTACAACTCATTAAAATAATCACTGTGCAGTGTTGGAAGCAAGGAGGAATGTCTCTCCGAGTCTCCCATACAAAGCAGGAGCCCAACTTCTAAATGCTTCAGTGAACATCCACACTGTTTATATATCGTGGAAAGGCTCCAAAACAAGAGAGATTAAGGCAGGCATACAACAAAATAAAAACCTAAAAATTCTGATTCAGCCCAGTAATTCAAATCTCTATTTCTCTAATCCCAGAAGATGACCAGCCAGACGCTTATTTAGGCTGATTTTACAATGAGTTTCATGATATTTTGGATTCGTCCACATTCAAGTGGGAACAGTTCTGAAGTCTCAAAAAACGTTCATGGTACATGCCACATCAAATAAGACCTAGTTTCTGATGTAAATTTACATATTCATTTTTTCTTACGTAATAACTTTTGTATTTATACCATGTTTAAATTCTCAACACAGTTCTAATTATTAGTGATTAATCCTACTTTTTTAAGTAGAAAATGTCACATCAGTATTAGCCTAAGAGCGATAACACCTGTCTTCAAGATTTGTCTTCATTGGCACAATTTTGGTGATTTTCATTAAAATTATCAGTTATTAGAAGTTTAGTCAGAAAATTTCATTACATTCTTAACCTTATGAAAAGCAACATTGTCATAATACATAATACACAGCATTGTTCTTGATAAGAAACTGAAGATAAACCTGAAAATAGTACATATTGAATATACAGTAAAACTTTTAATTTCAAGCTGAATTTGAATTACTTTAAAACAGTTTCTATCATGATAAATTCATGCAATTATATTTAATCAGATATTGACTAACTACAGTGGAAGACACAATGTTATATCTGTTATCTGGATTAGTTCATTCTTGCGTTTCATATGAACAGCATTTCAAGACCTGGAAAACCATCAAGCTGACCAAATACAGTAATGTGGGCAAGGATTTATTGCTTTGCTCATGTCTTCCAGGTTAATTTCATTCAGAATTCACATTTAATTCAGAATGCAACCCACTGAGTCCCAACACCTGGACAACATAACACAGACCACAAGTGGCCTTATAGGAATCACAAGCGAATCTCAGAAATCTTGGGCATCCTTCAGAAATGTGATGCAGTAGGGAAGTCCGGGGGCGGAGAAGAAGGGCTCTCAAACATCCTGCAATTAAGGGGGTTTTGCCCATCTGGATGGTTGCTCACCTCACACAGAAGAGCTGAGGAGGAGCGACTCGCCCAGTGTCTTCAGCATTGCAGTTACCATCTATGACGGTCAGAAAATGGAGTCACCAACTTTCTGTTAAAGGAAAGAGAAGGAATTAGCGACACTGGCTCCAACACTGTTCACACCCAAAAATGCAAAACAAGGAAGGAAATTCTTCAGATACTCAGATTTAAGTACTGGAAGGGAGCCAGCATGCCCAGCCCTGCACAGACAACACTCATCTGAATTGCAGGGCAGCTCTCCAGGTCCAGAAGAATGCCGTAAAAACAACATGTCTTAAACAGGTGGGGGCATGAAATGGGCAAATCCAGGGAAATCTCAGATAACGGCTGATGAAGACGTCATGATTTTTAATGAAGCACCAGTAGTGCTCATCCACTGCTTTCTCAATACACTGCCTTCATCTCAGCATTCCAATGGTCAGCAAACAGCAGTAAATCCCTGGGAGTAGCAGCCTCCTGCCCAAGACAAGGGGGTTCACATATGTTCATTCTTTGGGCAGGACTACAAAGATAACTGACTGCTGCTCCCCATGGAGTGAGAACAGAGATTACATTAAGTCAGAAAAAATCAAAATAAATTAGACACCAAGAGACTGATTCTAATCTCACCCACCCCAGCAGAGCTCAATAGAGTCCACTGATTTACACCACAGCAAAGCACAATAAAAATTTGTCTGTATATCTAGGTTTGTATAACACAATTTGGAACAGTAGCTGTTCTGTCCTGATATGATAAAAAATTATTGCACAGGCAACATATGCTATCTACAGAAACATGAATAAATTACATTATGAAGGCCACCAACACTTCACATCAAATTTAGTTGCAGTATATCTCAGCTCCCAAATGTGTCAGCATGGCTAGCTGTAAACTGGCAAATACAGAGAAAAATGGAGAAAAAATAATGAAATTTACATTTTAAAAATTGACTTCACTGAGACTAGTCATGATTAAATTCATGCAATTGCTTAAATATGTTCAAGATACGTGTTTTACTCCGAAAAATATCTCCCTTTTCCAAATCTGATTATCTGGATTTATTCAATACCCTTTATAATACAGGCCTAGACAATTAATACTCTGCACTAATGGATTCTCATTAAATTAAATAATGAGGAGTTGTTTTCATATATTTGAAGGATTGGTCACAAGCACCCTTTTAATTTAGATTGTACAGAATCTTGTTCAGAAAAACAAGGATATCGTACATAAGCTGTAATGGGTGGGAATATACAAGCAGTCTTGAAAAAGTCACATGCAAGTTTTCTAATGATCATAACACTGAATTTACATTATCTAATCCACTGCTAATCCTCTTAATGACAGGATTGAATAAAACTAGTTTTGAAAAACAGACAATTTAGAAACCTACATTTCTGCTGAAAATATGGCATTCAAGTATAGTGTCAAAATGTGGTAAATAAATAAATATGCATACAGCTGAGTATTGGGTTTGTGCAGCAAGGTTTTGGTAGCGGGGGGACTACAGGGATGGCTTCTGTGAGAAGCTGCTAGAAGCTCCCCCATGTGCGGTGGGGCCAAGGCCAGCCGGCTCCAAGAGGGACCCACCGCTAGCCAAGGCCGAGCCCATCAGCGACGGTGGTAGCGCCTCTGGGATAACGGGTTTAAGAAGGAGAAAAGCTGCTGCACAACAGCAACTGCAGCTGGAGAGAGGAGTGAGAATCTGTGAGAGCAACAACTGTGCAGAGCCCAGGGGCAGTGAAGCAGGAGGGGCAGGAGGTGCTCCAGGCCCGGAGCAGAGATTCCCCCGCAGCCGTGGGGCAGCCCATGGTGAGGCAGCTGTGCCCCGCACCCAGGGAGGCCCACGGGGGAGCAGAGACCCACCTGCAGCCCGGGGAGGACCCCACGCCGGAGCAGGGGGATGTGCCCGAAGGAGGCTGTGACCCCGTGGGAAGCCCGCGCTGGAGCGGGGGAAGAGTGTGAGGAGTCCTGCCCCTGAGGAGGAAGGAGCGGCAGAGACAGCGGGTGATGAACTGACCACAACCCCCATTCCCCGTCCCCCTGCGCTGCTGGCGGGGAGGAGGGAGAGAAATGGGGAGTGAAGCTGAGCCTGGGACAAAGGGAGGGGTGGGGGGAAGGTGTTTTAAGATTTGGTTTTATTTCTCATTATTGTACTCTGACTCTCGATGGGCAATAAATTAAATTAATTTCCCTAAGTCAAGTCTGTTCTGCCTGTGATGATAATTGCTGACTGATCTCCCTGTCCGTATCTCGGCCCACAAGCCTTTTGTTATATTTTCTCTCCCCTGCCCAGCTGAGGAGGGGAGTGATAGAGCAGCTTTGGTAGGCACCTGACATCCAGCCAAGGTGAATGCACTACTTCTTATTTCTGAGGTGTTCAAAATTTAATTTCATTTTCAACATCAATGAAATATCCAGCAGCCAAATCCCAGCCTAACCCGTTTAGCTAGGGAGGGGAAAAATGCTCTGGGAAACTTCTCCCCTTTTCCAGTCACTGCTGAGCACTCAGAGGCAGATGTTTCCAAGTGACAGGTACTGGGCTAGTCCAAGACACATTAGAGTCCTCAAAAGCATCCAACACTGAAAGGCAAAAGATTGATGGTCCAGTCTTGACTCCCCACTCTACACATATTACATGGTTAGAGAAGGGACCAGTTGCTCTTTCTGTAAGTTTCCATGGGACAAGAGGTTTCTTCAGTCATTCTGCACCATTTCTGTGTTTTAGGAAAGTTCAGTCTGGCTCTGCTCCAATGTGGATTTATACAGTATTTATTACTGAACTTAGAAAAAGACCAGCTTAAACTGATCCAAACCTGAGACATGATTTCAGCCTTGTCATACATCAATTAAATTCCCCCAGAGTTCACTGGGAGTTGCGACCTTTCCCATCATGGGTAAATCTGACCTACTTTTTTTCTATGAGACAGGAATGCTGACAAGGACACCTGGGTAGCACTCTCCATTTAAAATACATGATGCAATTAGAATAATCCAAAACACTTTAAATAGCAACAAAAAAAAGCAATTGCAGATCATATGCGTGGCTATAAATCGTTTGGCAGGTGTCTAGCACAAAGATAAGCATCATTAATCATGAATAAATTTTCTTAACACAAACGTAAGCAGTAATTATGCAACTGTTTGCCTACTACGCTTAGCACAAACCCATTGCTTGTGATATTCCAAGATAATCTGGATGTTTATAGCATACATTTTATCCTCAGATACCAGTAAAATCTGCGTTGCTTTCTCAGAAAGCTGTTATCCAAAAAGCTCATTCTATTCAGTCCCAAAGCAGCAGAATGCCTGGCCTGTAGCAGCCATGGCTGATTACCACAGATATGCACTGCAGACCATCCCTGGGGGAGATATTTCCAAAAAAACACTAATGCTAGTGCTACAGGTATTGAGTTTAATAAAATGGAAGTGTTTGCACAGTCACATACATCAAACCAGGAACAGACCTTCAGAATAAGTGTATATGTGCCCACGACACAGCTCTTTGTGCGTACTGCCCAATTTTTTATTTAATGATGAACACAGTTACACTAAATTGCCTTTACTACCATGTGAAAAACAAACACTATACATTCTTCCACTTACACATTTGGAGAGAGATAGTCTTCTGGTTAAAGTAAGGGCACCCTAAATTCATTCCACATCCAGCTGTGTCAGAAACCTCCTGGGCAAAAAGTCACTTTAGGTCACGCTCCAACACTAATACTTGATTCTGCAAGCGCTCCCCTTGATTTCAGCAGTGACTTTGCATATATGAGAACAGCACTTGATTTTCTATACCTCTACTTTTTCATCTCCAAACCTTAATTGAGAATATTTACTCTTCTTCCAGGAGCATTTTAGAAAATCCTGGGTAAAAACACACAGCATGAATGAGCTAAATTTATACATCAGGTTGACAACTGCCTGACAGTATTTTTGTCCTAAGTGGTCACTCATCAGGTTTCAAAACATTAAGCTCCACAATTCTTTGGTAATTTGCTACAATAACTGTAAAGGTAAATAACGCCTGAAAGAACATCTGGTGTTAACACACCTGCACACACAAGATAACTCCAAACAACCAGCAGACGGTCTAAACCAGCCTGCTCCAGGCTGGGAGTAAGCCTGCACGACCTCCAGATCAGCAAAGCTGAACATAAGTTTACCCTGGTCCATTTTCATGTATAAACCTTAAACAACCTTCCTCAATGCTCAGTTGCTGGAAAGGTTGGTAGGTAGTCACCATCTTTACAAGTTATATTTGAAAGTTCAGGTATTTTGGTGATGTCTATAGTCAAATAGCAAAAATCTATTCATTATTTCATCTTTTTTCTTCTATTCAATTGTATCCGCTCTTGTCCCAAAGCTATCAAAGATCCTGGAAATTAAAAGCAAGAATATGAAATTACTGTACTGCCAATGATCACTTTTTAAGTCACACTGATTTGTTTGGGGTAAAAACCATGAACCCTGCTTTCCTGCTTCCATTTTAGTATATCCTAAAAACATAACAAAAGCAGGTTTGAATTTAGAAGTTTATAATTAAACTTAGCTAAGTGGATTATAATGAAAGATGTTCCAGCAAGGGAGCTCAAAGTGATGCATTATGACTACATTAAAGAAAACACCAGAGAATAGACTTTCCATCAGTAGAACGACTTTAATTAAAACAGTGATAGAGCAGAACTGTTCTGTGAAACGATGCTGCTGTTACATCTCCTTCACTCTAAGTACTTCCAATGGACTCTATGAGAACACACTTGACATTCAATAATAAAAAGTACACGTGAACTCAGACTTTTCTTTGGAACCCAGGTCAGAAGATCTGTTAAATGTAGTTGAAGCAAAACTTGATTAATCTGTACATAAACATGTATGGCTTACACTCAGCCAGAAGAGCCGGGAGATTTCAAAGTCAAGGATTCAAGTCTGTGAAAGGCACCATCCTGATACTCCTCAGCTGCATGATCACACAGTCACCTACAGCCCCCATGCCCATTGAGAGCAGAAGGAACGATGCTCAACAACCAAGGAGCACCCCCTGACATTTTCTTCTACAAAAATCATGCAGTGTGACCCAGTACACAAGCGCCCAAGTGTTATCCAAGCCTTGGACTTCTCACTGGTATTTAACAGCTTTTGGTGTTTTTGGTGTTGTATCTTAGCACTCAAAGGAGGCTAATTTACCTTCACAAATGTTCTTCAAGCTATTATCATACTCCTCGCAGCATGAACAAGTACAGAGCAATTAAGATCAAAATGCTCAAGACTGTCAATAGGTTTCTTTTGTGAACTCGGGCATTGATTTTTTTCTGAGCAGCAGAACATGGAAAGTGTCCAATAACTTTTAAGTAACCTTTTCACACTGCTTGTGCACTTTCATATATTTAATTAAATAAAAGAAAGGCTGTAGCAACTCAAACCAAATGTCCACAAAATCCCAGATCCTGCCTCCAACAAGATAACGATGCCAAATGTCCAGGTTGCAGTATAAGAACAAAGTGTGCATAAATAACTCTTTTCACTAGCTGTTCACAGCCTCCAATAAGTTGTGGCTTCCACACCTCCTGAGTCAAAAAATCTTTGTATCTGACAGCCCTCTTATAAACTTAGGGAGTCACATCCTGAACCTATATAAGTTTGGAGGGTTTTTTACATAGGTTATGTATATAGCCTATATACATCTATACCTGCATGTCTCCTCATGGCAGGCACAGCAGAACACAGCCCAGAATAAGCTCAGTGATGTCTTCACACTATAACACATTCTTTCTGTAACAACAAAACTTTATAGCTTTCAGGGGAAAAAAGTTTATTTTTGTTTATTTTTCAATGGGTAGAGAAAAGTTTGAGTTTGTTACCAACAGACTGTTCTGCTGTAGCTTTTATCGTTGGCACGGAATGAACTAAAGGTCCTTTCAAACTCAGCTATATCTAAGAATTGCAGTCACAGTTGCATAGATCTTGGATTACTGTTAAATTGCAATTAAGCAGACAAAGGGAAAGGGAGCTGGCGCTGCTTCCAACGCCATTTCAGTAAATGCTATTGCAAGTTGTTGCTCAAAGAGGATTACTCTCACTTCACTGGCAAAACACTGCATATAATGCACATTCAGCAGAATAATACCACTTGAAAACTAGTATTTGAAATTATTTTCCTTTAAGAAGCAAACCTGGAAATCAGACTCAGTTGAGAGCAAACTCCCTACTTTAGCAGCATGACCATTCACACTGAAAACAACAGAAAGCTTCAAAGTCACCAGTTACAAGTCAGCAGAGTTTCAAAAAAAGAAAAACACCTCATAACCTCTGCTGCAGGAACAACGGCAGATTTTCCTACCATTCCCATTAAAGTGCTTTCAGTTCACAGAAATTAAATTGCTTTACTGCAGTGATTTTCTTCTGCATTCTGATATTACTTTATATTATTTGACATTAATACAGCATCACGGGCTGTAGGTCAGGTTTTTTTCTTTCTCCTCACTGGAACACGGCCACCACGCAGAGTTTATCAATCTTAAACACAAGGTCAAAATAATACGATCAAGTACCACCAAGCATATGAGCTCAGCAAAGACTTAGGCTCTGCTTAGCAGAGGAAAGACCATGGGTTTCCTTGCCACAGGACTGGCAAATCTGAAGCCTATCTCCAATTTAAATTGTTATAATTCTACACTTCTATGGAACAGTCAGAGCAACCAAGTGTATGCACACACCCAAGCATCTGACAAAACAAAATAACTACAGATAGGCAGGAAAATGTTACACTTTTAACTTGTTTTTCAGTTCTGAAGAAGAGTATGTAGGGTTCTGTTTTGAATCTCTAAGTATTGGTGACTACAGCTAAAACAACCCCACTCCTGTACATATATATAAATATGCAGAGGCCAACTTCAATATTTTTTGAATGTATAAAGCTTTCCTTCTGCTGTAATACAGTAAGAATAATTTCTTTTCCACAATATTCATACCTCTATTTGCATGTAGTCGTTAATATTTTGCCATTTGCACTACCTAGCGCTGGTCTATACACAAATGAGCTAATATGAAGAGACACACACACATCCACAAGATAAATTCCATTTCAAAAAACTCATTTCCAAAGTGCTGAAATAAACATTTATTCCAATGCATCCTCTGTCATCAGCTGTTTATTTCAGTGCACCGAAGTACAAACTCGTAGGAAAGGAGAAAATATGAAGCACAATGAAATGCAAACACTATACCACTCCAAAGACACACAGGCTCTACAGAGGAGCACCGTTAATCAAACACTGACACTGTAGTTCTTCATTTTCTATCAAACATCACTAGTGAAGTCTTGTGATTAAGTCTCCTACAACCAAGGCTTCATCATTTCTACAGAATAAAACCCTGTGTAAGTCAGGTCCCATGTAAGAATATGTACTTTAAATAATTATAGCTAGCTTTGTCAAAATAAATTAATCAAATATATTTTGTGATGCCTGACTATTGATTCATTCATTTTCCTTCCATTTGCTTTGCAATGGTTGTCCCAGTCATTGATGCCAACTGGCCCAGGCAGACAGTGTAATAAAACGGTTAAGAAAAAATGATATTACTTTAAAAAAAAAAAAAAAAAAAAAAAAAAAGGACATGGTGAAGGCCAAACACACACGGGAAAAAATGAGTGACACTGGGATAAAGAACTTCTAAAAACGGCTTCTGAACACACGCACAGATGCCAACACGCACACGCCACGCTCTGAATCCAGCTTTTGCTAATTACCATACAGACTTACTCCAACACACCGCGAGTAACACAACAATAGACAGCTTGTACTGAGAGGGAGCATTTGTTTTTTAGGCAGAATTTATTTTCAGAAATGCACGAGCTATTGGTTGTACCAAACCTCCTCACGCCACCATACAAGGGTCTTCACGGAAGGCTTCACAGACCTCATTCCCTCTCTGCGGCAGTCACACCCTGAGAAAACATGCCTCCACAGAAGATACACACAGCAGCCAAGACCTCACATAATCACATCACATCACCTCCTCTGGAGTGGAAGAAACACCAGGCACATGCTCTGGCTCACAACCTGGCCTTAGGATGCATGCCCGAAACTCTGGCATTCCCAGGGACTTTGCAAGAGCCCTGTGTGTAACTGTACAACCAGGTGTAGGAATATGCTTTCATTATCAAAAACCATCAACATCTGCACATTTATTTATGAGTGGACTTGTTTTCACCCCAAGATTAACTATGCATGACAACATCAAAAATACCAAATTGCCATAAGAGCAGTTAGAAGGAATAATACTACCCTTTAAAGCAGTTGGAGCAACCAGTTGAGTAAAGCTACGTGTCTATTTAAAACTTCTGTCATTCTTACCTTTTTCATTCCCATTTCTTTTCCCCTGTAGCTGGTTATAGTCACTCACTGTATTTTATCACATTGGAAAGTCTAATCTCTTTCGGGTGAGAAATATATTTGCCCTGAATACAGTATAATATGATTCACACAGGGGTCCCTGACACTACTGCAGTATTGATACAAAAAAATAATCATAATGATATCAACCAATAAAAGCCCTCAGTATAATACTATTTAAGCAAGGTCAATTGCCCATGCAGGTTGTTCTTACCAGAGTTCACGTTACATCACTGGTCCCATCATCCTGACCTTCCCTGCTGTCATCCCCATTACAGTTCAATTAACAGAGGAGTCCTGCAGTGGCTTGATGAGCATCTGCTGCCTCTACCCGGCAGTAATTCAATAAGGATACACCATAGGAAGAGATAATGAGAAGTCAGCCCAGTTGTTCTGTCTCCCCCCAGGAGAGCAGATGAGTTTGGTTTATGGGAAAGAGCGTGACCTATGAAAATTACCAGTTAATTTCATATTTCAGAGCTTCAACGTGCTACTGGTAACTTAAAATGTTCTCTGCTTTCTCTGATGGTACAGCCCACAAGGATCCAGAATTGGTGTTCCTGGTGGGTCCCTGATTAACAACCCTTCCCACACTGAAAGAATACATCTTCCTGAAAGCATTTTCTCTTTGCCAGTTCTACCAAAGGAACAGTTTCTACTCATGCATTCAGAAGTGGGAGGGCTGAATTAAAAAATTAAACACCTGAGCATAGAAATGGGCCAAAATTACCACCAAAGCAATTCAGACAGAATGAAATTCACACACGCATCAAACCTGGGTGAAACACTTTCACAAAGCCATAATCTCCTAGGTTCTCCTACGCTGCAGATCGTATCAGCCTGGGTGTTCTCTCCCTGCCCCACAGAACACTGTTATCAATGTTAAATTATCAATGCAAAATGAAACAACCACCTCCCCCTCACTGGTGCCCAAATTCCAGTTCTGCCTCCATTTCCCTCTGCGCTTTTCCTGCAGAGTCCCCTCCCTCCACTCCCACCTATCCTCTCTAACTCTCCCGTTGCTTTAGGGTCACCTATTCCACCACTAAAAACCCAGAGCCACCTATAGTGCCTTCATCCACCACTCGTTGTCACAGTGACTATCTGAGGAATGTGGCTCTCTGTAGAGCTCGCTCTTTCCTTCACTGCTATGGATCAAACAGCACTAGAAATGTTGAACTTCTCTGCCCCTGCTCTTGAGATTTCCAATTTCTTCCACTATTTCCCATGTTTCTCCTCTTCTGAGAACTGAAGACAACTACATTCTTTCTACATAGCTTCCACTGATGTTCAAACTTTGACCAACTCCTCTGTCACCCAGTTTGCTTTGGCTCGCTCTTCCTAAACCCCACCAACTTAATTCTCACCAACTACAGCTTCTAGGGTGGGACATATTTTGCCTTGTGATTGTAGTGTCCTCATCAGTTTTGCAGCCTTATTTCAACAATATTCACTGAAACAGGCATTTTCAATTTGACTTCAAAACCAATTTTCTATTTTATGTCTCCTTAATATCATTAAGGTGCAGATTTACTGAAGAGGATGGGCATGAGAGGAAAAAAAGAAAATATACATTTCCTCCCTAAGCTCTGCTTCTGTAACATGGTCAGTGAACCACCATGAATTTACATGGCAGCACAGTCCCATACCTCCACAGTCACCGCTGAGTTTCTCTCAAGATCAGCTTCATTTGAGACACACCCTTTCCCATCACACAACTATTTGCATTTCACTGAGGACTGCTTACCTGCTCTGCCCGCTCTTTTCTGAGTGCAGTCATCAGGTCTGCTCATTCCTCACTCATAGGATAATCCAGGTTGGCTGGTCCCTACCTCAGAAGGCCTCTAGTCCAACGTGCTGCTCAAAGTAGGATCAGACAGCTATGAATCACACAAGATACAATATGCTGCCCCCAACTTTTTTATTTGGTTTCTCCTTCCCACTAGAAAGCTTAGTCTACCAAGCTCACGCCAGCTGACATCAGATCTCAAGTTGTGGTTCACCTCTTGCAAGTCCTACAGCGAGGCAGCATTCCCCCATTTAAATATGTTTCTCTTTACTTTATTCAGTTCTGTCATCTCTCTGCTCTTCGGTTTAATCACCTGTTGCACATCTACTCCTGGCTGCCTTTTCCTTAATCTTCAAACCCTTTCCATCCTGTGCCTCTAATTCTTTCCCATAGTAAACTAGTTGATTTCTCCCAGAAGATAACAGATACAAATTTATGACATTTACCACCCCTCCTCAGCTTGGTTTCTTATCCTTTTTCTCACCGTACAATATTTTGTTCCTTCTGCCAACTAGCCCTTTGTTCACTTGCATCTCCCCTCTCCTATTTTCTGATTTCCTGGGGTCATTTTCATGCCTCCCACAGTTTCTCCTCTATTGTTTTCTGCCTTTTTTCTCACCCTGTCTGGAAAAGCTTAGAGGGGAAACACTGCCGGCACACTACGTTATATTCAAAATAGGACACTATAAGAATTTTAGAATTGCAAATAATCAGCATTTAAGAAATGCTAGAATTAAGGTCGCTGTGCAGGAATATATTGAGATAGTCAGGTTTCATGATTACATCTATTTTTACCATATGATAAAGTCTATATTAAAAAGCAATTTAAATCTATCTTTGACTTCTTTTGCTTTTATCTATTCATCACACTTGCTTTCAACCCTCCTTTAAAGCCTTACTCATACACCTCTGAAACAAGCAGAAAGTATGTGTAAATATCCAACAACTGCAATAACAGAAAATGTTATTTAATCGACTCTTAATAGTTATGTGCACCATTAAAAAAAAAAAAAAACAACCAACAGATCTTTAATTATATTAGGTTAAATAACTTAAAATTTTATAAGCATGCTATGGACTAGTTTCCATCAGGTTACAGAAAGAAGAGTCAGAGTCTACACAACAAATGCTACCAAATCAGTTAGTGATGTTCACTGGATACTTTTGTTTTAAAGCTGCATTTCATTATTACTAGCAAAGTAAAATGTATATAGTTAGTCATATTGGGCACAACTGTAAGCTGCAAGCAAGGAACATAAAACACTGTTTCAGGGGAAGGACCGAGAACAACTCACAGGGTGCCAAGATGGGGCCAGGAGTATTTTAAGAACACGATAGACAACTGCCAAAATTCTCAATTCCAGTTGCCCACACTGGACTTGCATTTTGTCCACTGGAGATGGTTACAGTACGCTAAAACTTTATTTTTTTAAAGAGACATAGAAAAACATATTTTTAATACTAGTCAAGGTAAATTCATCAAACTTTTCCAGGTTAATATATTTTACTGCCCACTTTTTCCCCCACATACCTTCCCAAATTAGGTGAATTAATAACTCAACTAATGTACAAAGGCTTTTGTAAAACCATACACAGATGGATGTTTACCAGAATTTCGCCTTCATTTTCCATGTGTTTTAGAATTTAAATAAAAGTCAACCTTCAAGAGAAATCAGTGCTGGAAGAAGTTCTCTTTGTGGATTGATGCTTGGAGAGATTAACAGCTGCTACAGCGAAATGGCTGTACTTTAAACTAAATAAAATCTCTGTTGAAAGCTTCCCAAGTCTGATACATTCCTGTTCAATAAAAGTATTTGAGACTGCTACTATAAACACTTTCAATATCAAAATCTGCATTCATTCCCAGGCTTGTATTCCATATTATTTGAACTATTTTACCCTCCTCTAGCATTTTCTTGCTTCAGAAAGACGAGAATCTGAACTAAACACAGGACTTGGTAGTAGCAGTAAACCAATATACCTGATTACACAAACAAATCTAAAATAAAATTATAATTTAAATGGCAGAGGTAAATATATTGCAAGCCCTGGGCATTTCTTTAAAAAATTGGTCTACCAGAGAATATTTGTCAGAAGCAGCACAAGAGCTGGGTCGTAATTTTCCGTATATTATTTTTTTTTTTCCTTATGTGGTAAAACTAGTGGGAAATTGGGTTACTACTAGAGTTAGAATTCCATTTACTATGTAATTTTTCTTCAGTACATGAGTCTTTTCTTAAAGGACAGAGCAATTGCTCTGAGTTATACAAAAAGATTGATCTGTAGAAAGTGGAAAATGTCTCCTGTCCTACTTTTGAGATTGGGATTTTGTCGTGCCAGCAACTGTTTCATAGGATCATTCCATCTCTAAGATAAAGGAAAAAAACCCAGAGAATTTCTTGTCCTGTGGGAAGAATTTCCCCCGACTTACAGAAAAACGCACGTTTGCAAATATAAATACACTAAAATCAGGGGCCCTACTTTTCCTCTGTTACTTTTTCCTGCTAGACAAAATTATCAGTGATTTGAACCTCGGTGTTAATGAATGCTGAAAGCAACTTGGCATTCTTTTGCCAAGGACCTCCGTAAACTGCAGTTCAGCAAAATAAAACAATCTTCTTATTGTGTGTAAGAGCTCAATTAAATCATCATTTGGATATAATTCTATTTAGTAGCTCTCACGTTTTCTGTTCTGATGCTAGTGATGTTGAACGTCTTAAAAAAACAAGGAAGCAAAACTACAGAGGTAGATGGGAAATTAATGCAGCTTCTGTTTCACTGATCATTTGATGGGGGGGGGAGAAGAAGAAAAAAAAAAAAACCACCACCAACTCAAAACCATGGAAACAGCTTACAGCAGAACATAAACCCAAACATTTTTTCTGGACCCCAATCCATTCTGACAAACATGATATGAATTGTGAATTGAGGAATACTGCTCTAACCACTCTAACCAAAGACTTGAAGCAATTTTCCAGTTTGCCTGCTTCCAACTGCAATACATACTTAGGGGTAAACACCTTGCTGAAGAAATCAATTATTATTATGACAAACATTCCAAAAAAACTACACAAGAGGGCTATAGGAACAGCCCTCAAATGCACGTAGTTCTATATACATGAACAACGAATATCCCAAAGTACTATGTAAATGGCTAAGCTTAAAAGTTACATTTAAAATTATCCTCAATATCCATTACAAAAGAAAGGTGCCTTCCCACTGATAAAACTACCCACTAATAAATTAGCAATTGTAATAAGGGGACTGTGAAAGCTAAGGGTAAATTGATTGTTGTTCCTAATTTTCTCTTTATTTTAATCCAAAACTTTCCAAATTGCAAGAAATAAAAGTACAGGCAAGAGGGTGAGCAAAAAGCTTGACTGCCATATAAAACATCTAAAAAATAGTGTTTCAGTGTATTTCCATACACTGGAAGTAGCAGTGAATATCATCTATATAAATCTATTCCTAGCAGAGGTTTTCAGCAGCATCCAAGACTGAGAATCTATTGTAAATTTGTATTTTAGAATAATCAATAGGAAAAAGCACAAGTCACACTTACACAATATACAGCATTTAGGAGGAAGATACAGCCATCCATCATCTGCATACAAATATATAGATACATTATTATAAGCCATATATTTTTAATCTTACGGAATTTATTTGGGAAGAACTTAAAAAACTGCTTTTAGCAATATCACTTTATTTAAAAGTTTTGTTAGTGATGTAAGACATTGCCAAGGTCGTGGGTCCAGGATACATACGACTCAACTGGTTGGTCCTGCTGCCTCCCCATGGGCACAGATGGCAACTATACGCACAAAAGCATACTCACAAAAAAAGATGGCACCTATACACACAGGCTGCCCAGGGAAGTGGCTGAGTCACCATCCCTGGAGGTATTTAAAAGACAGTGAAGACATGTAGATGTGGTGCTTAGGGATATGGTTTTAGTGGTGGACTTGGCAGTGCTGGGGTGAATGGTTGGACTTGATGATCTTAAAGGTCTTTTCCAACCTAAATGATTCTGTGATTCTGTGAAAAAGGAGGGTTTACCATGCGGATCACTGATGTGCAAACACCTCCAGCAGATGAAAAGCTGTGTACTGAAGTATCAATGTATAACCTACCTTCAGATGAACAAACCATTAGTACAAGAGAAAAAGGCAGGTTCATAGCCACACTAG